>NC_137941.1:18758149-19395649 GCF_963969265.1 Rhamphochromis sp. 'chilingali'
GGACTGAACTTTGTGGAATTGATCACAATCAGGGGACGCCATCAGTGTGCCAAATTTCAAGCCTTTTTTTTCCCTATACAGCAATAAAGAAGAAGACTGTTGAAGAAGAAGAAGAAGAAGAAGAAGAAGAAGAAGAATGATAAATGATGAGGAATGATGAAGAATATGTATGAAAAACTGTACTGGTTCCTATCCAGCATTGCTACTTGGCCTCTTGTTAATCTTGCGTATCCTCTACTCTGTAATGGATTGTTGTTTACATAGATATGTCTATGTTAAACAGCCACGCTTACCATGAATGTTTATTATTTTCATAATAAATCTATGCAACAACTGGAGAGTCCAGACTGAATTTATTTTACCCTTCTCTCTATGCAAGCTAAACGAGCTATAACATCTATTTAGCAAGCTGAAACGTTTCTCCCTCCTGACATGAGTACCAAATGTCTGGAAAAATAATCACAGGCTTCTATTGTTCGACCACAGTATTTAACTGCACACTTCCTTCTCATCTGAAAGCTATTTCCATTGCAATTTTCAAATCATGTTAAACCTCTTTCCCCGATGTGACTCTGAGCAAAAATCTAAAGTGTAAATAAAGCAGATTTTGGATTTACAAGAAAAACAAACCCCCTCAAATGAATTTCAACAACAAATGTAAACTAAAGCCTGAAGCTCCAAAAGGAACAAGACCTTTTCATTTCCAAGCAAGCAGACGAGCAGGACCAGATGTTAGAGCGTACCCTGAGAGTGTGCAAACTCATTAAACACTTTTATGGCTGAACTTGAAATAAACGTGTGTGAGAGAGCAAAGCTTTATGTGCTACCTGAGAGCAAGACACCAAAGGGTACAGAGCTGCTAAGCACAAGCCTGTGCATGTCTGAGTTTGACAGTTATTTGATACAGTTGATTATTAAATAAAACAGAATCATAAAAAGCAGCTAATGCACGTAAAATTCATCAAGGAAAAGAAAAATAAAGTTCATTTGATTTTCTTTTCTTTTTTTTCATTTGAGCTTCTGCAGGGTTTGAGTAAAGAAAGGATTACCCCTTAACATTTTCCCCACCCCCCTTACAAACCCACTCCTACCTCCAGAAGTCACCACCTCATCCGTCTCAGTCCAGTGTCATTTCACAGTGACAGCCAACCTCTGGAATTTCAGTGCAGAAGAAAGAGAAGCAAATCATGGGGCACAGAGTATAGCAACAGCATTGAAAAGAGTATGACAGAGATATTTTTTCCCTAGAGGAGATTTTGACTTTGCACTCTGGAAATACATGAAATCTGGTGTGTCTTGTGAAAAACTGAGACTTGTTTCTGTCTAGGCAATTTAATGAGCGTAATCCCCCTGGGAGGAATAGTCAGAACGCAGAGCAACCAAAGTCAGCCCCGTGGGAAACAAGGCGTTACGGCTGCTCACTGTGACAGACATGCAGCCACTTACTTTGGTCGGTGCTCTTTTTCTCCTGCTCCACATCTCTGCTGGTAGCACAGACGCCTATAGGTAAGTCAATCAAGTCGAGCAACAGGCCGTGTGATGTTGTATGGTGTGCTTCTACTCTGAAAAATCTGCAGCAGGTGAAAACTTTGCTAAGTCAAGATTCAAAAATAAGTTAAAGTATGATGTCAGACAGATGTTTACGTACCAAAGAATTCCAATCACATTTCAGGAAGGCTGAATGCCAAAAATAACACAGCAATGTTAATTATAGTATCGGATAATATACAATTCAACCTGCTTCCTCTTAAAAAAGGTGGAATCTCTAACAACTGGAATATTAGTTTCTCCACACACTGTTATTTTAAGTGGGGCTTAAGGAATAACATAAATCCCTCTATTTTGCAGTGTAGAATATACATAAACCTTTAACAGTCGAAACTGTTATTTTGAAAATATGTACACACAACCTTGCCCCTGCTAACAGAAGACTAAGAGAGTGCAACTTCTAAATATGGCACAGCAACTGTTAATAACTGAAGAGCACCTGTCTCTCTTAGGAGACCGTCTCCTGTGGGCTATTCTGGTTGATTTCTATAAAGACACGGATTCCTCTTGTCCTGCCTGGGATTTAAGCGTTTGGCTGTCAGCCTAAAAGCAAAGCTAACGATGCTGAAAGGTGCAGTCAGATTTGAATGCAAGATTCTGCTATTTTTGGAATCACTTGCTCAACTAAGTTATGGTAGAAATGTTAATCGAATTTACAAGTTAAAATGTACACATGCAATGTAATCTATATGTACCACAGGTTATTTTGAGCACACCGCTGACTCTTTAACCACAAGTCAGAATAACCTTCCAGTTGATATGCATCAGCCTCCAGAAACAAGACAAAGACCAAAGCCGATTTTTAAAAGGAGGAAATATAGTGTGAGGGTGCCAGTGTGTGATTAGTATGTTTTTCTCCATCTGTAGCCTACATCCTGTCAGCTGGCTGTTGCACCATGGGGAGCCCAGCTTCTAGTGCTAAGCAAGCCTTGTGAGGAGACACTTTATTTAGGTTGCTTGTTGTTTGGACCATAATTAAAAGTGGATGCCAGAATGCCTGCAATTGAGACATCTCAGTTAGTGTGTGTGGGCCTAATTAAACATGATTCTATAATAACCTAAATTCATAATCAGTGGGGGTTTTATTTTTTTGCTTCCTGACATGAGATTTTGTTTAAAGGCTTAATTTGCTTGTGTGTGTATATATATATATATATATATATATATATATATATATATATATATATATATATATATATATATATATATATATATATATATATATATATATATATATATATATATATATATATATATATATATATATATATATATATATATACACACACACACACACACATACACACACACACACACACACACAGGGGCAAAAAAGTATTTAGTCAGCCACCGATTGTGCAAGTTCCCCCACCTAAAATGATGACAGAGGTCAGTAATTTGCACCAGAGGTACACTTCAACTGTGAGAGACAGAATGTGAAAAAAAAAAATCCATGAATCCACATGGTAGGATTTGTAAAGAATTTATTCGTAAATCAGGGTGGAAAATAAGTATTTGGTCAATAACAAAAATACAACTCAATACTTTGTAACATAACCTTTGTTGGCAATAACAGAGGTCAAACGTTTACTATAGGTCTTTACCAGGTTTGCACACACAGTAGCTGGTATTTTGGCCCATTCCTCCATGCAGATCTTCTCGAGAGCAGTGATGTTTTGGGGCTGTCGCCGAGCAACACGGACTTTCAACTCCCGCCACAGATTTTCTATGGGGTTGAGGTCTGGAGACTGGCTAGGCCACTCCAGGACTTTCAAATGCTTCTTACGGAGCCACTCCTTTGTTGCCCGGGCGGTGTGTTTTGGATCATTGTCATGTTGGAAGACCCAGCCTCGTTTCATCTTCAAAGTTCTCACTGATGGAAGCAGGTTTTGGCTCAAAATCTCACGATACATGGCCCCATTCATTCTGTCCTTAACACGGATCAGTCGTCCTGTCCCCTTGGCAGAAAAACAGCCCCATAGCATGAAGTTTCCACCCCCATGCTTCACAGTAGGTATGGTGTTCTTGGGATGCAACTCAGTATTCTTCTTCCTCCAAACACGACGAGTTGAGTTTATACCAAAAAGTTCTACTTTGGTTTCATCTGACCACATGACATTCTCCCAATCCTCTGCTGTATCATCCATGTGCTCTCTGGCAAACTTCAGACGGGCCTGGACATGCACTGGCTTCAGCAGCGGAACACGTCTGGCACTGCGGGATTTGATTCCCTGCCGTTGTAGTGTGTTACTGATGGTGACCTTTGTTACTTTGGTCCCAGCTCTCTGCAGGTCATTCACCAGGTCCCCCCGTGTGGTTCTGGGATCTTTGCTCACCGTTCTCATGATCATTTTGACCCCACGGGATGAGATCTTGCGTGGAGCCCCAGATCGAGGGAGATTATCAGTGGTCTTGTATGTCTTCCATTTTCTGATGATTGCTCCCACAGTTGATTTTTTCACACCAAGCTGCTTGCCTATTGTAGATTCACTCTTCCCAGTCTGGTGCAGGTCTACAATACTTTTCCTGGTGTCCTTCGAAAGCTCTTTGGTCTTGGCCATGGCGGAGTTTGGAGTCTGACTGTTTGAGGCTGTGGACAGGTGTCTTTTATACAGATGATGAGTTCAAACAGGTGCCATTCATACAGGTAACGAGTGGGGGACAGAAAAGCTTCTTACAGAAGACGTTACAGGTCTGTGAGAGCCAGAGGTTTTCCTTGTTTGAGGTGACCAAATACTTATTTTCCACCCTGATTTACGAATAAATTCTTTACAAATCCTACCATGTGAATTCATGGATTTTTTTTTCACATTCTGTCTCTCACAGTTGAAGTGTACCTCTGGTGCAAATTACTGACCTCTGTCATCATTTTAAGTGGGGGAACTTGCACAATCGGTGGCTGACTAAATACTTTTTTGCCCCACTGTATATATCTTACCTTTGACTTCTCTTTTTCCTCTGCAAAGGCACTACAGGCAAGTCCTTACTGGAAACCAACCAGGTGTGTGTCGCTATGGTAGGAGACTGGAGTGTTGCTATGGCTGGAGGAAAAACAGTAAAGGGCAGTGTGAGGGTAAGAACAGTATGCATTCAAAGGCCAGTTTATAATCAGTAAGATAAAAATCATTAAGGCACTTAAAAAGCAAGCAGGCTGAGACATTTAAACTAACACGAAAAGCTTTCTCAATAAACAAATATTTAGAGAGAACAAGCTTTACTGCCAAAAAACTGTATCCTGACTATTGTTAGTCTTTTCATGGGGGATATTTTTCTAACCCCCAAAAATGTGGAGGAAATTACATTCTAGATTTAAAAACCTTGCCTGTACAATAGAAATTTGTGGTTTTGACTGCAATCCATCATTTTCCACCACTGATATTTCTGGTGGTATTTTCTTCATCTTAAATGTTTTACCAGCCCAGTGTGAGCACGGGTGCAAGCACGGAGAGTGCGTTGGCCCCAACAAATGCAAGTGTTTTCCAGGATACTCCGGAAAGACATGTAATCAAGGTGGGTATTTGAGGTCATTAAATAATGTCTGGAAAGCAAACCGGGTACACAGACTAATTTATGGAAGGATTCACTTTTCCAGAAAGAAAATGTTTATCTGCTCGATTGATTGCTTTACAAAAAGTAAAGATCTTTCTTATTCTTAGACCTGAATGAGTGCGGCCTGAAACCTCGTCCATGTGAGCATCGCTGCATGAACACCTATGGGAGTTACAAATGCTACTGTCTCAACGGATACACCTTAATGGCCGACGGATCCTGTGCCAGTGAGTCCCAATGTGGATACATACACTGAGTGGAAATGCAGAGAACAGCTGCATATCAGGATGCATATCTGATAATTTGTGTTATTTTGTGTTTGGACATGTAGATTCTAGGACCTGTGCACTTGCTCACTGTCAGTATGGCTGTGAGGAAGTACAAGGAGAGATTCAATGCCTCTGCCCATCTGCAGGGCTGCAACTGGGGCAGGATGGAAGAACTTGTGTAGGTGAGCGGTAACAGATCATACGTGCAGAAAAATGAATGTTTTAAGAAGTTAGTCTTATACAAACAATGTGTTATATGAGGCAACAGCCTTTATATGAAATAAGAAACACAGAGACTCTTTCTATGTCACACAGATTGAAGGTAACTGCATACTGGACACACTGTGTGAGGATTATATTACATGGTTTTGGCACGTTTTGCTTGTAAATCAACTGAATGCAATTTAGTTATATATCTTCCAACAAAACTGCTTGAGCTGTGGCTGCACCAGTCTGTCATGATCACACAGGGGAGGTCATATACAAGTTCAGCGGCATTAAATTTCACGACTGCCACGAATGCAACACATTCAGAAACAGATTTACAACAAAAACATACTTTTTATTCCAAAAGCAGCCAAATTCTATTTTTACCACATGTACTGTACAAAAAATGAATTCTGATGAGACACATTTATCCTGATTGTATTCAATGTGACATTCCATATACTTTATAGACCCCAACTGGCTTTAGGTCCACACTTTCAGTTGCTAACCACAAATATAGTAGAAACATTTTAAGCCATAGCAGTAAAAGACAATCATTTGTCAAATGTAAGCAAAAGCAGAATAGAATTGCAAATAATTTGCAGAATGTCTATGCCCTATATTTGATTAAACATAGGGTATAAAAAATCTAATGTAAAACATTTTGCTTTTAGTTCAATTTTGCACACTTGCCTGAATTTTGGGGAATGAGGTTTTACATTAATTACTATTACAATTTAAAATAAAACCCTTCTTGTGCATATGTCCTGTTATGTTGAGCTGTTAATAATTATATGCTTATTCACCACAGACTGCTGCTTAGCTGCTTGCTGAGCTCCTAATCAAACACAATTCAGCAATGCTACAAGGCTTTGAGAGTTCCTATTTACGATTATCAAAATGATAAAGCCCCAAAAACAGTAACTAAATCTATAGAAATAACTGGTAACACACCCCTGGCAAAGCAAATAGCGAAGAGGAAGTGTTATTGACCAGAAGGTACTGGATATGACTGCATGTGAAAAGGTTTTCGAAGGACTCTATGCAGCTTTGAAAAACTAAGTATGCCCCATTATTAAGTGGCTTTTTTCGTATGATTTTAGCAATCTCTCACATCATTGTGGAGAAATTTGCTACTCTTCTTTGCAATGTTGCTTCTGTTTTTGCACTGATCTCTTAAGATCACTCAAAATTTCATGTAGATTGACTTTAAATGGGCCATTGCAACACGTTGATTCTTTTCTGTTTCAGACGTTTTGTTGTAGATTTGCTGCTGTGCTAAGGATCACTGTCCCGTTGCATGACCCAGTTTTAGCTAATCTTTAGCTGTCGGCAGATGCCCTCACCTTTGACTCTAGAATACTTTGGTATACAGTGGAGTTCATGGTCAACTCAATGATTGCCTTTTGCCCAGGGCAAATGATTGCAAAAAATCCCAAGTCATCACCCCTCCACCATTGTGCTTAGCAGTTGGTATGGAGTCTTTGAGCTTGTATGCTATGGTTAGGTTTCATGAAAAATAGCACTATGCATTATAACCAAATATGTTCACTTTTGTCTGATCTGTCCAAATAAGATTATTCCAGATGTCTTGTGGTTTGTTTTAAACCTAAACTGTGCTGCCATGTTCTTTTTAGAGAGAAGGTGTTTTTTCTTGGCAGCCATCCCAAACAAGCCATATCTATTTAGTCTTTTTCTCATTTTAATGTTATGAACTTTAACATTTAACATGCTCAGTGAGACCTGTAGCTCTTGGGTGTTTTGCAGTTTCTCCTACATTGAACCATCTGATCTTGGGGTAAATTTGCTTGAACATCCACTCTTAAGAAAACAGGGGCATTCTGTTAACACACACACCTGAATGGTCCAGACCAGCAAACTGCTAAACCATCTGCTTTTATATCAGTGGTCACATTTAGTGATGAACAATTAATTAAGTGCATTTGATTAACAGCCTTTGGCTGCTAGTTACCCTCTTGATTTTTATGGAATCGGTAAGGGTGTACTTAGTTTTTTCACAAGACTACAGAACTCTTGATAATTATAAAAAACATGGGCTCTTTATTTTTTCTCCTGCTTTGTTTCTCTTTAGATATTGATGAGTGTGTAACTGGGAAGAACCTCTGCCCATACAACAGACAATGTGTGAACACCTTTGGCAGCTACTACTGCAAGTGTCAGGAAGGCTACGATCTGAAATATGTCAACGGCAAATATGACTGTGTAGGTAAGGTATACATGATCATTAAGGGGAGTCATCTCCTCACTTCAATTCCTAAAGGTACAAATAGGCTTCTTCCAATTCCAGACCTTGATGAGTGTGCAGCCGGCACCCACAAGTGCAGCCACCACGCTGTCTGTGTGAACACTCAAGGATCCTACAGGTGCAGGTGCAAGTCTGGCTTCAGAGGCAATGGCTTTGAATGCTCTGGTGAGATCCGAGATTCGCTGCGGAGAATTACGAATAAAATAATTTTAGCAAAGCCTTTCATTTCTACTGAGATTTGTCAAATTAAGGCATTCACGCTTGATTTAAAAAACAGACGAGGGTAATCAGTCAGGTAGGTCAGGAGAAGTTTTACAGCCACATATTTCATTTGGACTCTTTAAACATCTGCAAACAGCAGTCCTGCCAAGGCTAGTTTCCTGCCTTCAGACTCCCCTCCTCTTCACAGATGTTAACACCAGAGAGGCACAGATTGAAAACACACCTGTGTAAATACGACACTGCATTGTAGCTAGCCAACTGAAAAAGGAGAAATAAAGATAGTGCTGTACTCTTTGAACCAGACCCAGATAATAACAGGTGAAATCTCATGCAGCCAAATAACAAAAAAGAGGTCAGGGCTTTCTGCGTAAATGAAAATGCCTTTATTTTCTGTAGTTAAGCCGTTTTATCAGAGTTCGTGGGATGGAGAAAAAGGCAGTGCAGATGATTCCCTGAATGGTGAGATTGTATAGAATCCAAGACTCTGTTTCTGCTATTCACTCCCTGCCCTGCAACCCCATTCACTCATCCCTTCCTCTTGTCTATATATAAGAGCACCTCCCCCACCTCTCTCCCCTGCTCATGGCTGAAAATGTATGTCCATAGCACCCGCAGTCTGAGACCTTAAATCCTCAGCATGGCCTTATACAGTAAATTGCTTGAGCATTTAAGAAACTAATTTAAGCTGTGCCCGCTTATGTCTTATCTGCATGCAGTAGGAGGATCTGTTGTCTTAGCATGTTAGTTTGTTACAGCTCTGCTCCTGTGGAAAGCATATTATCAATGGCCTGGTAAGTCACTGCAGGGAAATAATAAATAAGAACTGCATCTGCAAAATACATGACAAACAAGAAAGACATCTGAAGTCAAATACTATGTTTGTCAGTCATGATTGCAGAGCCATATGTCTATTCTGATTCCTCTTCCTGCCTGCAGCCATCCCAGACTCCCAGGTGAAGCCTAGGATTCTGGGAGGTAAACTGACTGACGAGGACATCAAAAATGTAATCCTCGAACCAGTCGCAACGCCACCTCCCAACATCCCCCTGCAACCTTTTGACTATGACGGGGAGGTCTATGTTGGCACTACGACTAAAGGAACGCAAGAGGAGGGATTTCCTGAGGAAGAAGAGGAAGAGGTGGAAGAGGAAGACAACCAGCTCAATCCAAGAGGAGACGTTTTCAGTAAGGGGCATATTGTTTGGCAGCGCTATGATAAATGAGTTCCACTATTCTGGGTGGTCTGCAAAGTAAGTAGTAACCATAAACAGACTAAACAAACTCAGTGTGATTCAAAAGAGACTGTCCCCTCATGTTTACATGACATCTGAATGTAATTATGGATTTTCAGCTGAAATAACTGTCTGAAAGGGCAGCTCTGGATTAAGGCCTTGACCAAAGAAGAAAAGGGGGTGTTGCTTCAGATCTGCTGTTAACCTCAAACCCAGAGTTATCCCAGTCTCACTGACTTATCTATAAAGGATCAAAGGCACTATGATGATTATACTGGTATAAATAAAATAAATTGTCAACCTAATTTTTTTTCTCAAAATCCTTGAATTCTTACTTACTCTGCTATATTAAACTATTGGTCACAACAGACTGAATGTAAATTCCCAATAATAACCCAACACTGTAAAATCAAGACTTACCAGCTTACATTTAAAACCTTCAAATCCCCATGAATGAGGTTGTCTTTCACTGATAATCTTGAATTTTATGGAAAGATCAGAGCCTGTGTAAGAACTCAGAAAGCAAGAGGAGACAGGCCCCAAGACATCCATCACCTCCAGGGAGGAATGTTAGTCTGCTGGCATGTGAGAGCCCAAGGATACAACTCATCCTGGGCCTGCTTCCCCATCCCTCAGGTGGAGGGGGAGGCGGGATGGGAATTTACAAAGCCCCTAAACCTTTTATTATGTTTTCCCCAAAACAGCTGTTGTGCAAACAGACTTGCCTCCTTGTAGGAAGGTCTGTCATCAGCACTCTAGACTTCTCTAAAACAGGCCTACTCTGACTGAGCAGCTTCAATAATCCCAGCTGTCACTCATCAGACTGTCTGTGGCTGCATTTCATGGGGGTGATTTTCTGCTAGAGCTTTAAATTGCTTGGAGGGGATATATGCTAAAGTTGTAGCTCCATTTTATGGTATGAGTGACAGCAGGGCAGGTCTTTACCTGTTGGTTAAAAACCCCTTTCTACCTGTCATCTTGAAAAATCTCTTTGCTGTATTATTTATGCATTAAGTTCTTTCCATTGCATATTTTTTAAGAGTAGTATCAGAGTTGTGTCAGTTTTTGCACTCATTATCTTAGTCTAGTTCGAGTCTAATACAAAATCCATCAGGAAATCACGCCATCAGCTAAAGTTGAAAGGTATAATCTAAATGAATTTAGGATTTAGAGCAAAACTTTTGAACCAATGAATACCAGTTTAACTTAGGCATGCCTAATAGCTGAAAGCTTAAATGTGTATATTAAGATGAATTCACTCCATTTTTTTTTTAAATTTAATCTCTAAACACAGTATCAGAGGACTTTGAGTCAGTGTTCGGACCAGCCACAGAAGTCGAAGAGATCCACATAGCGCCAGCTCAAGAAGGTAATCAAAAAGTGTGTTCATGTTTCATTGTTCCCAGGAAGTTGATTTTGTTCATCACATTGCGTTTTCATTGAGAGAAAAGTTTTGTCAATAATTCAAGTGACTTCTTTAGTCTCAAGACCAAAGTCGTCCAGATGAACAGAATTAATTTTCTGGGATTTCCTTACCTGGATGATTTAGCATATATTAAGACGTGTTATTGTTGTATAATCGCTACTCAGCTAATTTAAAAATGTGTTCCTAACATTTACTTTCTAGAGTATTTCATGGATTGCAACTTTGACAAAGGGGCGTGCGAATGGATCCAAGACAAGTCTGATGACATGGACTGGAGTGTAGCATACCATGACAATGGTAACGACCTGATGAATGTTACTTTTTCAAAGGAGAGGTATTCATTTTTGTGCATTCAGATACTGTAACTTACATCAGCTACAAACCTTCTCAGGTGGTGAGTACTACATGGCTTTGAGCGGGCTTGTAGGGGAGCAAGAGGATGTGGCCAGGTTGAAACTGCTTCTTGGTGACCGGTCCCAGTATGGCAGCCTCTGCCTTACCTTTGACTACCGTGTGGTTGGCCCTGATGTGGGCACGCTCAGGGTACTGCTGGACAACAATGTTTACCCAGTATGGGAGCAGAGTCAGAGCAGGGAGCAGGGCTGGCAGACTGAGTTTCTCACAGTAACCTGGAAGGAGAAGGCCCCAGAGTCTGTAAGTCATTTACACACATTTTAGAACATTATATTTAAAATCTTCTTCAATACTTGTGGCTAGCTATGATGGGATCTTGGCCTAAAAAGTAAATTCTTTTGATGTTCTGAAAAGGCAGCCATCACATTACTAATTTACTACTCAGATCAACAACCTTAATGTACAACTGTATGTCGGTTTGTGTTTCAGGTTATCTTTGAAGTTCAGCGCGGGAAAGGTCTTGGAGGTGAGATTGGGCTGGACACTATTGTGCTGACATCAGGAACGTGTCAAGAGGATCCAGTCTTTTAAGAACATATGCCTTGACATTTATCCATGTTATGGTGTGTTTCTTGTGGATTTTTTCCCATTATTCCCTCAGTGCAGACACACAGTCTACAGGGAACAATACATAAACTAAGTGCAGAGAAATTCATGTCATCACAAAGCTGCTACATAGAAGCACCCTGCTATAGTTTTTTTGTGATTTTCAAAATCATCTTTTATGGTACAGATAACTCAGATCTCAGGAAAAGGTGAAAATGCTAACTTTGTTAGTCTGGTCCAACAGTATTGTGCTTAAACCTTTGTTATGTTTGCAACAATGCATTTCTGAAGTTAATAGTTAAAAAGTTAATAGTCCACAATATGTAATGTGAATTGTTAGGTTAATTATATCTGCAATTTTAATTGATCAACGTTTTTGAAGGCTGTTTAGTTTAAACAATTAAAAAAAAACTATCAGTGCATACAATTGTGTAAGATTTGCTGTATTATTATACCATGTTATTACATTAAATGTTTTTTTCTAACTTCCTATCATTTATTTTTTTCCATGTACAGATTCCATAATGATTATTTTACAGTACCAAATGTTCAAAAGGTTTTGAGCTGCAACTAATTTCTTTACAGTTTGCTTCAGGCTCTGGCTACTTTTTTAAAACAAATTTTAAGTCCAGACCTTGTACCTAACCATTTTTAATCAGTTACAAAAACACATCATCTACTCCCATATATTTAGTTACATCTATGAAACGGACAACGCTAACACGGATTAACGAGCATACAATATAATTTTAACAAAGTTATTCCCAAAGAACTATTATCACAAAATCCGGCATAACCCAGCAGGGGGTGTAGTGTCCTTAAAAAAATGCACATTTTCCTAGTAAAATATAAAGAAACGAGAGCCCCAAACTCCTATTATCTACTGCAGGTTTCTACAAACTGGGTAAAAGTATTGTGTGGTAACAGATGACAGCTACATGTGGCCCTCTGTTGGTGTAGCTTAACTACTGCAAAGATGTTGCGGTTAACTACCGTAAAATAAAGCGATGTTACGGCTTACTAATCTCACTCAAATAAAGCAAAAACACGAATGACTTTAAAGTCTGTGATATTTTGAACATTAAGAGTCATGTGTACGCTGTGATAAAATATTAATGTACATGTTGTATAAGTAGTGGTGGCCTGAGAGCGTATCTCGGCGCTCGTTGGTTGTTTCGTCCTGACCAGATCACATGACCCGACGTTACCAGCTTGTTAGCAGCTAGCTACGTTAGCGCCAGACTTTACCAGGAAACGGAGAGCCCTGACGTTACCTCCAGACACGCCAAGGGAAGGAGCTGCCAAACAGATGTATTAAGATCATTTAAGTTATCTGGTGGCTTATTATTTTTATTCAACAGCTGCCTGGATCTAACTGTGAGGTACGTGACTTACACTCTTATCTGCATGAAAACCAGGCTAGCTGATCTGGTACCCTACATTAACCTAACTCCAGCTGTTATCTTGTTTTCCTTCTTCACGATAGCCAGCTCAGCTAACTGGCTAACTGGCCGGTAGTACCAACTTGGTGACTCTGTTATGTTACAGCACGTTAAAAATATGTTTCGTATTGTGTACCATGTAACTACAAGCTAAACTTTAATACCTTGTTTGCATCTTAATGTAACGTTATCGCATGTTTGGTGGCAGATAATACGTTATTGCAGTGTACCTGCTGTCCCGGGCCAACAGAAAAACTGAGCTCTTATCTCTGTATTACAGCTAGCTGAACGCTACCTGAATGGCCTGACTCTTCAACATTAAAGAAATGAGCATGTGACCAGGGACTGGGATTTAACAGCACATGATCCAGACCAGTGGATGAGCTCAAAATCAACCTAGGGTGAGAACAATATGTTTTCAATACCACACTTCTTCTTGCTGCAACTTTTTTTGTGTGTGTAATGGTGTACAAATACTAACAGTATCCATCACACACTCTTTCTACTAGGTAAACTATTTCAAAAGTGGTGGATTTGGGAGTAAATAGCCATGACAACAAAGACATCCTTGTTGAAAGTCATTCTGCTCGGTGACGGTGGTGTAGGAAAGAGTTCCATCATGAATCGCTACGTGACCAACAAGTTTGATGCACACCTTTTCCACACCATCGGGGTTGAGTTCCTCAACAAGGACCTGGAGGTAGATGGCCACCAGGTTACCCTCCAGATCTGGGACACAGCTGGCCAGGAGCGCTTCCGCAGCCTGAGGACTCCTTTCTATCGTGGCTCTGATTGCTGTCTGCTCACCTTCAGTGTTGATGATAACCAGAGTTTTCTGAACTTGGGCAACTGGAAGAAGGAGTTCATCTACTATGCGGATGTCAAGGAGCCGGAGAAGTTCCCGTTCGTAGTACTGGGCAACAAAGTGGATGTGACGGAGAGGCAGGTGTCTACCGAGGAGGCGCAGCAGTGGTGCAAGGAGAATGGTGACTACCCCTATTATGAGACCAGTGCCAAGGATGCCATCAATGTAGCAGTGGCCTTTGAGGAGGCAGTGCGTAGAGTGTTGGCAGTGGATGAAAGAACGGACCACCTCATCCCTACAGACACAGTCAAGCTTCACAGAAAGCCTCGCTCCACTGCCACTTGCTGTTCGTAACACCCAGGAGTTATCACCAACATGAATTCACTATTAGGCCCATTAAATGAGGATGTAGGTGTACAGTTCTGTAGTAACATCTTATTTAAACAAATTACGCTACTGTTATACTGTTGATGGTTTGATAATGCAAAGTGTTGGATTTGTTTGGGGGAGAAAAACAATGAAAAAACACTAAATTAATGCTAGTGGCATTACAAATACAATTAAAAGCACTTGACTCAACACTGCCAAAGGCCATTAAGTCAGGCTTACGGGAAAAAAAACAAAACATTTTGTGTTGACCCAAGACAACTTATAGTTATAAATTAGAGTATTTTTCAAAAGGTTAAATGATTCCATTTTTTTTTTATTTGTTTAGATATGTGCAACCTGGAGAGTGCAATTACTGTAGGGCCTCTACACTCCACTCCCTAATATTGAAATGCAGAATGGTGACATGATAGTAATGAAATAACTGCAGAATTGAAATAACATATATCTACCAATAAACTTATTTCTGAAAATTATGAGGTAGCTAAGGAAATTCTTTGTGTGACTAACAAATGGAAGCTTGTTATTAATGCACATTTAGGTCTTGTTTGTGCACATTCTGCATTGTGGATAGATTATGGCTGTGTGTTGAAAGCAATGAGGGATGAATTAATTCCCTGAAATATTAAAACAGATTTAACATGCATGGCATTTGGAATATTTCTGTTTCTGGAAACTTTTGTATTTTGTAAGCTCTTTTTATCATTGGAAAAAAACATGAATCTAACTATAAGCAGAATAAATAATGGAGTAGTGACATTTTTTTTCATTGATGGGATTATTTAGCTAATGAATGCACTTATTTTTTAAATATATTTTCAAGTTGAAAGTCTCCCCATAGTTATTTAAAACTGTGAACCATATGTTTAAGTGTCTTTTTTTTTTCTTTCAAAGTTGTACTACTGGCATGCCAAGTGATGAATAAACCCCCTGAAAATTGCCTGTTATGCATGTTTTGTAGACTGGAATCTAGCTGATAAATCAGTTTAATATTTCCTGTGAACGTATTGGACTATGCTCTGCAGTAACTTACAGATATTTTCTTTCTGGATATTTTTGCAGTGCACATGAAATTTGAAGCCATAATGTTACACAAAGCAGCCACATCCACTCTATTAAAAAAACAAAACAAACACGCACAATGCAAAACACTGTTTATACAAATCCACTTTTGTTCTGAACACATTGAAGATTTTTAAAGAAGAACAGAAACAACTGTATTAACTATATACAACATAAAGACACTATTGAAATTTTTGTGTGAAGTGATTAACTCAGGAGATGCTTCTTCCCAAGGAACTGGACTTTCCTCTCAAAAGCAGTTGAGCGGATGGGCGCGTTGATTTCATAGAATGGATTCATTGCAAACTGAAAGACAGAGCAGGATAAGATTAAATGCTAAAAGCAAAATATACCAAATGTCACATCATGCTAAGATACTCTTATCACCTGGATAACGACTTACCTTGATGTATAAATCATAGACGTCGTTAAAAAAGTTTTTGATTCCATCTTCTTGTCGCATGTCGTGCAGCATGATGAATCTTATATGTGTTCCAAATAGTTAAAGAAAAGGAAGACATGCCCATACACTGAATCTGCCCGGAAACAATGATAACAAACTCATTAAGTCCCAAAATAATCACACTGGTGGCCCTGATTTCCATATTTATATTACATGTTAGATCATAGCTTTAAATCCCAATGATTTAAATGAATTAACATGTTTTTTAAGATGTAGATTAATAGAAGATTCAAAACTTGTGCTTGATTTTGGTTATTCAACTTGCTGTTTCGATTACAAATACTGTGTATAAACTACACCACTGAAATGAGATTATTTAACAAACTTACCCCTTTCATAAGTGTACAGCCCTTTGTTTTCAGCTGGGAGTTGTCTGAAGGTGCTATATAAATAAATTGCTTGCTCGCTTGCTATCAGTCTAAAAACAGTAATATCTTAATTAATGCTGAGCAAAGAAAAAATGTGTTTTCATCGGGCAACTGACACAGCATCAGGAAATAATTATCACATGAAACAGAACAAAAGGATATGTCCTGCAGTGACAAATGCAGAAACAAACCACTCGTTGAATTTGTCCACAGTTTTCAAGTACATATTGTTGGACAGCCACATATTTTCATCCACCAAATCCAGGGCTGCATGTGCAATGAACTGGTTTAGGTGACGATGATCATCCTGTAAGTATGATGTAAGTAAATGTAAGTAAGAACAGTTGTTTCATGATTTAATTAAGAGGGGGGCAATTATTTTTTTCCACATAGGGCCAGGTGGGTTTGATTAACTTTCTTTTTTCCCTTTAATAAACAAATTAATCGTTTAAAACTGCATTTTGAATTTACTCAGATTAGCTTTGTCTAACATTGAAACCTGTTTGATTATTTGAAATGTGTAAGTGTGTCAAATACACAAATAGAGACAAATACTGCGCTGTAGCTCAGTAATTGAGTGATTAAATTAAGCGAGGTTACCTTTGATTCGGGCTTCCCAGCTGGCAGGAACTCCATCTCAAACACAGGATTGTCATGATGACCAACCATGACAAAGTAAAAGCTTCCAGACATCGTCTTCTCCTCTCAGCAAAGATAAACTGATCTGAAATTAATCCCTCCACAACGAAATAAGCAAACTTATAAGTAGAAAATAGTGACAGCGTAACCTAAAATGACTGTAAACCCTCTGGATAGCAAGTTAGCACTAACCGCGGAGCTCCACGGATGCTTAAAGAAACTACATGACTATTGTAAGACCAAGATAAGCATTATATGAATAGAAACAATAGAAAGGTATGTCATATATCTGTTTTTAAAGGAATAAAACCGGTGTTTGTTTACCTGTTAGTTGCGTTTCCTGGATCGCAAGAACAGCAGTCGCAAAATGATGACATAATAAAGTAGCGAAACTTTTTTGTACTAAATATTTTAAATGATAATTATTTTCTAACGCACTTTTAGAAACAATGCTATATGAAACACTGAATGCATATAATTAAATTATAATAAATACATTTTTGGTTTTTCGACGTGACGTCATAATTATGCGCATGCACGGAACCAAGCTTTTCCGTTGACGGTGGATTTAAATGTTTCAAGAACAAGAAAAGAGACGCGAAGGTTTGTGGTCGTCAGGCAGGTGAGTATTCTTCTTCTTAAGATACACATGGTGCACATGTTGCGAAGATAGAGGAATACAATTTTGATAACAACCAATAATACTTGGGAAAGTTTTTGAAAGCGAAGGTTTTTATTCTCACACTCGTCGTCCAATTGTCTGCTTCTGTTTGTTTTATGTCAGGTCTCGCAAAGATCCCAGCTATGTCCTCCTCTAAGGAAGATGCGTTATCCCCTGACGAGCTGAGGAAAAGACTCTATCAGACTTTTAAAAGTAAAGGAGTTCTTGATACACTCAAGGTAAGCAATGTTAATAACGGTGCTGTTATTATTATACATTGCTGTGAAAAAGTATTTGCCTTTCTCGATTTCTTTCACATCACCATGGAGGACTTATAGTGCACTCTTATTTGCACAATTGTTAAATTCATCCACATTGAAAGGTTTTTAAGCATTTATGGACTGTTTACGGTTATGTCAAAGCAATTAGAATTTAACATTCATCTGGCATTATTTTGAGGCATCCAGAGGTGGACTTCCTGGCAGGTTTCTCATCATCGTCCTGCTGCATAACCCAGGTGTGCTTGAACTTCAGGGCATAAACTGATGGCCAGACATTTTCCTTCAGGACTTTCTAGATCATAGACCATTACACTACCACCACCATGTCTGTTGGTATGATGTTCTTTTTATGAAATGCTGTGTTAGTTTTAAGCCAGATGTAATGGGACTCAAACCTTCCAAAAAGTGAAACTTTCGTCTCATTATTCCGCTTTCTCCAAAAGTCTTGAGGATCATCAATACGTTTTTTTTGGCAAATGTGAGCTGAGCCTTTTGCTCAGTGGTTTTCTCCTTGGAACTCAGTGACATCTTGAATGAGTTGTCATTTTGCTTTTAGAGTAATTCTGGTAGGCAGGGCATTCTTCAGAAAGGTCACCACTTTTTATAGCTCTAACAATTGGATAGTGAGACTGGCTTTAGTAGTGGTGATGTAACTCTTTCCACACTGATAGCGTGTTGCATGATGTGTTGCTTTTTGGGATCTTTTAGCTTACTTCACTTTGTGAGACAGCTTCTGTTTGAGTGATTACTTGATTCAACAGGTCTGCCAGTAATCAGCCAGGGTGTGGATAGTGAAATTGAGCTCGACTTTACAAAAAAAGGTGTTAAATTACAGTTAATCAAAGGGGCCAAATACTTTTTCACAGCACTGTAGCAATGTTCAGTGTTTGGTCTTCATCCTTCTCTTTGACTATTCGGATCTTATTTAGGCACAGCTGCGAAATCAGCTCATCCAGGAGTTAAAGTACCCAGCTTTGGCAGGCCAAGAACCAGTTCCCAGGCCAGCACATGTGAAACATGAACCCATTTTAGTTTCAGCCTGTAACAGCATAGTGGCAGATCATCTCCAGAACTCTGGGTATGAGTACACACTTTCTGTGTTCTATCCTGAAAGCGGATTATCTAAAGACAAGGTGTGTATGACTTTTTATGTACATGTAGCTTGAGGTGTCAAGAAGATGGAGATGAAGGTCTCTGATCTACTTTTACAGGTTTTTACAAAAGAAGACCTTCTTCAGCTTCTTAAAATACGCCCTGAATCAAACCTTTACAAGTCATTGGTATTTATAATTATTTTGAACCTCGAACATCTTTTTGATATAAGTATTAAGACATAGTGTAATTACTAATAAAAGCGCCATTATTATTTTCTTACAGTCTTCAAATAAAGAAAACCATGATAGGGGTATGTACAGTGTCCTGTTCCTTCTACTTCTAATAAAACTGCTTTTGTTCGAGAGTCTCTCCAGTGATTTATTATGTCTTTATTTACCAGGGTTCCTGATCAGCCTTCTAACACAGCTAACAGATCATTATACTCGGAACCTGTGCCACGATGCCGACACTCAGACAAGTTATGGAGAGTCTCTTGGTATGAACTGATGTCTGACGGTGACTGGCCTTTTTATATTCATGCCCTCCAACAAAGAGTTTTAATGTGTTCTCCCTGTCTTTCCATTCACAGTAGAGAAGATGAAAACAATAGATCGGGAATACGAGGGTTTGGGGTACAATGAGGACAAAGTGTTTCCATTACAGTCAAAACTGTCTGCGTATAGAAAAGACATTGAAGTGCAGATGGAAACAGAAATGAACTTAAAGGTACACACTCGTAACAAACATGGTTTATTTGGTCACATAGTTTTCCTCCAGGTTGGGTCGCCTCAATGTTGTCTTTTTTTCTTCATCTTCTTTTGTAGATAGAACATTTTAAAGAAGTTGAAATTGCCAAGGTGAGGATGGAAGAAAAATCCAAATTTCATAAAGAATTTGAAAGGCTGAAGCAGGAGCTGGAGAGGACTTATGAAATGAAGACAAAGGCCCTGATGGAGCGAGAGAAAAATGCTATTGATCGGTTGCAAAAACAGCAAGAGGTAAATGGCTGCTACAATGAGGTGCTCTTTTTCTCATATAAACCTTGAACATGTAATGTAAGATTTCAAAGGTCTGACACCCAGATGAATATTTTACTAATAATATCACCTTAAAGTTCTGGTGTCAGTTTGAGGATTCTGGCCTTCTTACCTAACTTTCTTTTACTGGCTATCACTTGATCTTTTTAAATTGTTCTCAGTCCTCAAACCTTGCTGCTCATTTCCTGAGCTGTATGTATGATTTGGCATCAGGCTTCTATATCCCACTGCAATTTGATTATGGGTGGTTCTGAGCATTACAGTTTACATTCAAATTATTTCTCCTTAAATTTAAGATAGACTAATTATCTCTTATTTCCACTTCGCTTCTCTATAGATTGAAGAAAAGAACTTATACATTGAGAGACAGTCAGTGCTGAAGGAAATTGAAACACTACGTAGCAGAGAAAATGAGCTGAGGATGAGAAGAGAAGCCTTCGAAAAGTAAGAATTTTTTATGACTATTTATCTGAGTGAAATGATGCTGCACTCTTCCATTGTGGTCACAGGTTCATAGTTATTGCTGTTGTCTTTTTATGGTAATAGGACTTGTCAAATCCATGAGGAGAAGATCAAGACAGCTGAAGAACTGCTGAGGAGGAGAGAACTGGCTGTGAAAACCATGGAGGACACGTATGACCAGAAGCTGAAGAATGAACTTTCCAGGTACTTGCTGTCAGTACTGTGTGTATACTATACAGTATACATTATCATCATTATCTGTGACATAAAAATCAATACAGTAATCCTGTTGGTGAATTTCAAATATTTTCCTGCTAAATAAAGCAGTAAATATATCTCAATGACACTGAGTTAATTAATGTACCAGCCTTTATTTAACTTAAGTGATTTTCTTTTTATCAAAAGAATAGAGCTATCAGCAGCAACAGCAATTAATAGAGTAACATACACAAGAGGACTTTACCATGTATTTGACAGAGGACAACATTGCTTTTGCAAATCTGTAGTTGATCACTAGGTCGAGTATTTGCTTTGTGTAATGTAGAAAGAACAACAAGTCACATTGTCTTGTACTGTTTAGTTTTAGTCCTGCTTTTAAATGTCTCATCTTGTCTTTAAATCAGGTATCAGCTTGAACTAAAGGAGGACTACATCAAGAGAACAGAAAAGCTCACAGAAAGTGAGAACAGAAACAAAGGCAAGTATGTCAGTCAGTGAAGGATTTATGACCAATTTTCTGTTGCCTGTGCTTTGTCTGCTTTCACATCTTTGTATTTTTCAGTGGAAACTGTCCGTATCCAAAAGGAGTCAGCTGCAATTAATGCCAAATTGGAGGACCACAGTAAAACGTGCTCAGAGCTGAAGCGGCTGCAGGTAAAGACCCAAATCCATCCATCCTTGTTAACTTCACCCTTTTCAGTGGACGTGAGGCAAAATGATAAATAATTATATTAGCATTCAGTTTAATTCTGTGATAAATGCATGCCATCCAGTGCGATTCGGTTCCCATGCTTTTAATATCCCTCGCGGGATTGTTTTTCCAGATCGAGTTAGACACAGCACAGCAGCAGATTTCTCTGCTGACTCAACAGAAGGAGCTGTTAAGGGAAAGAATGGAGAGCATGAGTGACTACCCCCGCTTAACAAAAGAGAAAGCAGAGCTGCAGGGGCAGCTGCAGCTGCTAAAGAAACAGCTGGAGGAGGCCCAAGAGGAGAAACGGCTTCTTCATGCAGGTAGAGAGTGGTGGTTGCTCTCGAGTGTCTACCAGGAGAGTGTCCCTATTCAGTTAAAAACATGAAAAACACAATCAGGCATACTCTGTTTATAATAATGCACATCTGATTATCTTATAGCCTGGGACTATATAACCAGATTTATTGTGTCTAAAATGCAATCCTAGTTTTGGTAAGTCTGAATATTTGCAGTCTTTGCCATAAGCGAGGTTCTTGAAGTTCCTGTGTTGCATTCAGAGTGCATGAGTATAGGCTCATTGTGAACTGTGTAAGGTGCAGTGTACTGTGAAGCATTTTTGGTAGTCTTATCCCACTGCCTCTGGCTGAGCTGAGTCTTCTTGAATGTGTCTCGCCTGCCAAAGTAGGGCCTCTGTGTCTTGTTTGTAGCTTTGCAGACAGCCAATGAGGAAAGGGGGATGAGTGAATGGGAGCAGAGACAGAGGTCCTTTTACCCATGGCAAAGAAAATCTTACCTCTCTCTGAGGCTTACAGTATTCATCTTGTCTAAAGATGGGGCAAAGGAGCAGTGGGCCTCTCTCCTCAATGCTAACAAAAGGCAGTGACATGATAATGGGCCCCATGTGCTGTAATGTCATGCTGGTCAAGAACTGCTCCATACAAAACCAGATGCTTTTTCATCTGACAGTTTTCCCACTGAAGACAAATGCATTGGGGGAAATGAGCTGTACTTTTATGTTATGTTTTAAGTCGTATATATCCTGTCTCAGATTTGGGCAAACCATCCAAAGAGCAACTATCCTTGCAGTTGGAGCTTCAGAGGCTACAGAGTGCTCGCAGATTGGATGCGGAAGAATTTGACAACCAGAAACAGGTGCTGCAGGCACAGCTCCAGAGTGAGGTCAGCTACATCACAGCTCCTTGCTGTGGGAAACAATTTTTCTTCACCTTGAAGAATTTGTGTTCGCAGTATGCCCTCAAATCTCTGGTTATCAAAAAATATACATGTCGTTCACTTTTGTGTCCATTTTTTTCTGCAGATGGAGCAATGTGCCCAGTTCAAAGCTCAGCTGATAGAGTGTAAAGAGAAATCCCAGTGGATGGCTAACCATGTTGAGGACATTAAAATGCAGCTTCACCAAACTCAGCAAGGTACACTTTGATGTGGCATCCCTGTTAATGTGGCTAATCACATCAGATGATCTTGCTTTAAGTACAGTTGACTTTATTTTTGCTTTTCATAAGCAGGCTTGCTTTCTTTTCTAGCTCATACAGTTCTGTACACAGTTACACATTGCACATATTGATTCATCCTTTTATTTGTATTTTTGATGGTCTTTATAGAAAACTGAGTAAAAGCAAGAAAGAAATCAACACTCTAGTCTTAACTGCCTATTTCTGGTGTAGCCCCATGTAATTATTTCTAATTAGCTTTGGGGGGGTTTTCTGATTTTTCATGGTGGATTGTATTCTGTAGTAGTACTCAACATTCATCGTGTTTGCCTTTCCCCTTTCTCTTCCTTTTGTGCGACTCATGTGATCCCGGCAGCTCTTGAAAATGAAGTGCTGCGTAATCCCAAACCATCTCTTGTTGATCGCTCTGTACTAGAGCTCGGCGCTGACAAGCTGGTTCCTCCTGACATCTATGTGGACAGAACTCTGCTGAGGGCCAGGGTGGGTTATGATGTTTGTGAAATAGATGGCAATCTGGGAGGAAGCAAATCGCCTTGGAGTGATGTACCAGATTCTGATTTGGAGTTGGTAGCTGAAGCTAAGACTCGGATCAAGGAGCTGCAGAGGGAGGCTGAGACTTTAGAGGAAGCTTACAGGAACTACCAGCAGAGGGCAGTGCGCTCCACCATCTCACACATGCTTCCCCCAAGACCTCTTTCCCCACAACAACCACATCCTTCTCATTTCCCTGACTCTCCTCTTAGAAAACACGACCCTCTCCGTTCACACAGTCACTTAGCCCACAAACCAAAGATCTCACACAGACCACTGTCTCCTCAGTCTATCCAATCCCCCTCCAATGGCACCAGAAAGACTTTACCATCTGCACAATCAAGAGTTACCTTCTCAGAAGATCATAACCAGCCACAGGCCACATGTTTTGTTGACCACAGTCTCTATTCGCTGACCGAGCCTTTGTTCCTAAAAAATGGAAACGCTCCAGATGAAAGCTTGGCTCTATCCAAGCACCCATCCCCTACAACACAATCTTCCTTCAAGAATAATCTTCAAAGAGAGCTTACAGAAGGTAATATGTCAAAAAACTGAATAATGATTTATGTTCTCAGTGCTTATATGCTGCACACATGCATGTAAACTGTATATTTTCTATGGAAATTATTTGAAAATTCAGGTCAGTCTGTCCAGATCTTTACACATCAGTCTCTGAGCACGTTTCTACCTCAGATGTGTTTTTTAATATTAAGTCCTTCCTTCTGTTAGGGCCAGTCGTGTCTGCAGTCCTGCTTCCACAGCTGTCGTCTGACAGGCAGCTCTCTCCTGCCCTCCACAATGAGGTGGTGACCTCAGAGGACTTGTCCTCCGAGCTCAGTCCACCTCGCAGTCCTCAGCTCAGGAGCACAGCACGCGACCATTCCAGGTATCATCTGGCATCACTTTCAAGGACAGTGCAGTGTTTCCCATACATTTTATGATGAGACAGTGAATACCAATGCCTATGTTGCCACTGTGTCCTTCAGTCCACCAAAGCTACAGCAAGTCTTCTCCAGCTCAGAGTCTTCCCCACAGCCTGAGAAGATAAGCCTTGAAGATCTCACTGGAGGATTATCAGGTACTCAGTGTTGTTCATTGTTGTTAGTTGATTTTTGTTTAGTATTTTCCCCTTATTGTTTAAAGCATAATCAAATAGAATGTGGTCATGTATTTCTGAAGCCAATGTTTGCAGTGTACGTGACTCATACAACCGACTTTGAGCTTCAGCAGTCTGGTCGCGTCATTGCTGTTGAGGAAGAGGTTCTGGGCCATAAATTGTGATCAAAGGGGAACTTTTAAACTGTTAGAACATAAAGTTCTTTTATAGTAGTGCTTCATGCTGTTTGACTAGCTACAAGACATTCAGTGGAGATGACAAGTTCCCTGGGGATCTATTGTAGAAGTATAGCTCTCCTCTTATACTGGAAAATCTTCACTGTATCCCAGGATAAACACTCATAGTTTATGTGCTGTTTATTTTAATTCCATGACTGCTGTGCATGATGCGAGTGCTGAAAAGTGTGCTGTGTGATTAATTTCTGTTTGCTCCATCTGTCACTAGAATATATTTCTAGAAAATGATTAACTATATGTTGATAGTGTTTAATCACTAATGTAACAAAATGTGTAATGTATCCAGTATGGAGGCCTAGAATTTTTGGATGGCTGTTTTTTAATGAGTGTGTGACTGGCCTTTCAGTGGCCCTGCACAATGGTGAAGATGAAGGACCGCTGATTATGTATTCTGTGCTGGTCCTCTGGCCCTGTTGCATTATGGTGGGGCATAAAAGATCTCTTTGTGCATGTCTCCCTCCAGAGCCCGGCCACATTCCAGAGCTTCTCCTGGACACTGCTGTCCCTCTCTCCGAGGAGGCCCCTGCTGGCCCCCACCCACAAGACCTCCCAAAAGACCTAATAGACTCACAGGGCCAAACGGGTGAGTCTTAGTTCTCTCATCAACGATTCATAATCTTTCTTGACTTCCAATGACAATACAAGCCTTTTTTTACTGTACATCATAAGTCAAACTGTAAAAATCAGTTGGCTCATTTTGCCGCCAATTTTCAGTAAACTGCTCTTTAAACCCAAAGGATCAAATTGACAAAGGATGACTCATGTTATTTCTAGAACTCCCACAAAGTTTGGTTGAATCTGAAAAGGAAGAAGATGAAGAACAAAGGTGGGAAAGAGAGCGGAAAGAAAGGGAAGAAAAAAGACAAAGGGAGCAGGAAGAAGCCAGAGAGAGAGAGCTGCAAGAACTTGAGCGACTAGAGAAAGAGATGGTAATGATTATCTTAGACCCACTTCCTGCAGAAATCCTTTTTATAAGCTAAACTATCTAAACTTCTCATAAAGGCGACCTTAAATGAATGTTTAATGTGATAACATCCCATTCTAATCAGCTTTTGCAAGAGGTGGAAAATCCAAAACAGGAAGAAGAAGAAGAAGAAGAAACCGGGGTTAAGAAAGGAGTAGATGAAGAAATCAGTGGAGAGAAATATAATGAGTCTAAAAGTGAAAATCCACTGGACAAATACATGAAGATGGTCTTGGAAGCAAGAGGGAAGCAACATGCACAGGTAAGTTGCATCCATGTTTGTCTGAGGCTTCTGTACAAATGAAACAGGAGACTCGATGCAGACTGGAGTTCTTTGGGATTGTTTTTTTCTACAGAGCTCTCGAAGAGAAGAGGCAGAATATGCAAGCCCAGAGGCCAAGAGTTTGACTGAGGATAAAGAAGACAGGTAAATTAAAACCGTTGACTTGGCTAGACAAACTATTTCCGCTTTCTAATTCAAAAGCTGTGCAGGACTTACATAAGCCTCTTTCAATAACATTTAATTGCTTTTGTGGTTTATCATGGTCGTACTTTATACTTGAGGGTTTTTTTTTTGTTGTTCTGGATTCATGTTGTTAATTTTAAACTGTTTTTTTTTTTTTTTTTAACTCTGTCCCTCGAGGCTTTCACTAATAAACTCAATTTTGTCTCAGCATTGCAGCATATTCACACAAGGATGAAGATGATGATTTTTGGTGAGCTGACCATCAGTTTGTGGCATCATAATCTGAAGTGTATAAAAACAGATATTTCAAGAATTTGCTTATCAGTCCTACATGTTTTCTTTTTTGTATGAAATTCAAATAAATGCATTTTTTAAATCTGTATACCAATCAATTCTATCATGCAAAGAACAAAAGCACCACAATTGGAAGAACGTTTTTAAAAAAAACATTTTTATTTATTTTCATAAAAACAGTCAACAGGCCGGTGAAGTTGTTTCATAAAGGGGTTTCCAGTCAGACAGGATGGTTTTTGTTTGTTTTCTTTTAACTGATTACTGTCCTCCTGGTGATTGATAGATAGCCTTGTATTTACTTTTTTGGTTCATTTAACAGGAAACACAACATACAAAGACAAGATGTGGCGTACATTACCTTCATGTACATCTGTCATCTATCCGCTCGACCACACCTATTGCCAGTCCTACATAAAGCACTGTAGGGTCTGTACCACTGTATCAAACAGATACTGTTTAACACTGGCATTCATACTTTGGCTGAATTTACCATTTATAATTTTATACAACTGTTTAAAGGACTGTTGTTGTGGCTAATTGTTGCTTGACAGTTGGAAAGTTAAGTATCAGTTAATCATGAGGAAGCCCTTGACATACATAGAAAATACAGGCATACTATCAGGCAACAAAACAATAAAGTATACTTCTCAAGTGATTAAAAGAACCTAAAAAAAGATCTATAACTAATGTGCTACATAGCTTTATATTCTGTTAGAAAAACAGGAAATGGGCAAACACTGCCAACTACTGAAGTCAGTGTACATAACTGTACATCACAGGTCACCACAGAAGTGGTCGTCTTTATACAACAAAGTAACATCTCGAATTATCCCTGTAACTCAGCTAATAAAGATTACAAGTTGTTATTTTAACATTGTGAAAATTGCACATTAATATACAATTATAGAAAATTGTGAAAAAAGGTAAGAAATGAAAAAATTTGACCTGTAATAAATTTAACTGAACTTCTTCAGTTCTGTTTTCAAATTGTAACAAACACATGTGACATAGTTATGCTTATCAATAGGATTTCCGTTAAATCAAGTCATTTTTGATCATATTGTGCATGTCGCAGATAATCACTGCTATATTATTAGCCATCACAACTCTTCATTGGCAATTACTGATGTTTTTGTTTTTTCCCTCCTATGTGCCTAAATGAATACGTACAGGTCAGAGTAAGTTTTTCTTGTAGCATTATCCAAAGTCTATAGTACTGTGAATCAGTTGAACTGTTGTGCATGTGTGGGGGTGTAGCTACACAAACCTATCTACTATATCTTTGAGACATCTTTTTACAACTGGAATTGGTTTATTTTACACCTTGCAATGGGAATTGTTTGTCCATAGGCTCTAGTGCTCACCTGAGGTAGAGGTAATGTAGGCTATGACTTAAGTAGCTGTACAGGAAAAATCCATAACTAATGAACAACATTCAGACAATCACCAACTGAGATGGAAATGCAAGTAAATTCATAATCATCAAGGATTATAGATTTATAGTGCATGTATTACCAGCTATTTTATAAAAGAATCTGGTTTACTTTCCCTAAAAAGGTCAGTATGGTGTGATGCACAACTCTGGATGTAAGGCTGTTCATTTGTATAATACATCTGCAAAACAGAACAAAAACCAAAATGTTTCATCTTCCTTAGCTGAAAACTAAAGAAGGATCGAGCAAGACTGTGAAACACTGGTGTGCTGTGTAGGAATAGTGCAATGTCACAAGCTTCACCAGCAAAAAATACAACAAAGGTTATAAAAACACACGAACATCAGAACTCAGATCACTCTTCCCTACAGAAAATGAAAAATAAAAATTAGCATGAATGAAACTTCACAGAGCAGTTGTGAAACAATTAGTGCAGAAAGCAACACTGATGCATTAGTCTGTTAGGAGCCTGGTTAGTACTGCACAGTGTCAGTTGGCATGTTATTTTAGCTGAGAGTTGCCTTGGTCCAGAGGGCCCACAGTGGTTGGCCACAGTGTCTGTTATTGTAAGTATGTGTGCGTGTGGATTGTAAGCTTGAAATATCCTTATGTGTAGGAATTGAGGCATTCCTTTGAGCGTGAGGTGATGTCCTGCAGCTCCCGCTCTTCCTTCATTTTGATGTCTTGGTAGGCATGCATATGACTGGCATCCTTAAGGTAGGCCCAGTTTGCTGAGAGAATCATGAGGAAGTGGATCTGGAAGAGAAGGGTGAGGTGGATGGCCGGTGAGCATGTCAAAGATGCAAAGCAAGCTACAGGAGTCAGAGCTACAGTACGTACATTACGGACATACACGAACGTAAAGTTATGCTTTTTTTTTTTAACAAAAAAAGGACACTGTGGAAAAAGAAATGTTACGGGTATTGTAACAGTGCTGTTACAATCATTACTAATACTCGGCGTTATTACCTCGCTACACACAATACTACAGAAATGACACTTAAAAGATGAGGTGATGAGTGGAGGAAGATAGCGAGAGGCTGTACATGCAAAATGAGCAGAGCTGTAAAAGCTTAGGTTAGTGCAAAGCACAAGATTCTGAAATTTGCAAATCTGAGCTGTAGGATATATAATAAATAGACCAGGTGGGGATTCTTTTTGTAAACAAAGATTGTTTATTTTATAAAGAAAGTAAAAGCTACAGTCTTTGAAAAACTTAGGAGAAATTTAAATATATGAAATATGGAGTATAAGTAACTATAAACAGATCAAAGTATCTGAAAACTGTAAGCATGCAGGCTCAGTGTTAAGATAAAAACAAATGGCTCTTTAATGGCACTTTGAGAAAGAATAAAGGAAAATGTATGAAACAAAACGCCAACTTCGTAGCTGGGGTAAATATCAGGATCAGCTCTCATAGAAAAAAAAAATACTGTACTCTAAAATAGGATCATTTCTCTTTTTATAAAATACATGGAATTAATCCGAGTAATAGGGCCTCATGCAGATCTATATGCACGGTACTGGCCTAACCCTTTATTTCTGCTACTTTCCATATGTGCAGTTACTTTGAATTCTACAATACACAGCTGGTTGTGGTAATACTCATCAGCATAACACATTGAATAAAACATTTTAGTTCAGTTTAGAATCTAACTCATGACCCAAAAAATTAATAATACTGAAGGTTTTCCGTGTTTCACACATCGGTTCTGAAAGATTTTAAGGCTAAGCAAATAAACCAAAGAAATACAAGGACAAGGCACTTTTGCCGCCATCACAGCTCATTTTACAGATTGTTTGTACTAAAATCCATCCACACCAAAATGCTAATCTGTCAATCAAAAAATATTAAGCCTGAGAACACCTTCAATATTCGTCATCAGATGCCCACGTGTTGTACGTCTATATGAGCCACGTGCAGTCTAGTGTATTTATCAGATCTCAGAATGGCAGCTTTTTTAAAACCTGCACACTTGTTTTACAAGTGTCTCAGGAGTTGAAGCTCGCCAGCTAATGGAAGGTGAATAACTGCATTCTTAATGTGTGTCTTTTTTTTTTTAATCTAACTTACTCATGTGGTTTGTGCAGGCCAAAACCACCTTCACAAATTACAAATATAAATAACACTATTGTGGATTTCTAGCTGCGCACATTTCTATTTAAAAAAAAAAAAAAAAAAAAAAATTCTGCTGGTGACATATTTCAATAAGTAAGTATAAAGGAAAGCAGAACAAACCAGTCAACTAAACACCATCATCCCACTCTGAAGACAACTCTCATCAGGTGTCCTCAGACGAGCATTATCCCTGGATACCAAATGCTAAGAGAAGTATACAGTCAGCTATTTACATGTCTTGTGATTACTAATGGAGAGATGTTGATTTTTTTCTATTCTCAGATTTTGTTGTTTTTTTTTTTAGTTCAACTGTTGTCAGTGGCAACGGTGTCTACTCAGCACAGCCTTGAATGGTGCACTGTGTTCCTAAAACGGTTTAAAACTTAGTGCAGCAGTCTTCTCGACTCTTAAACTTCAAAACAGCAAAGTTATAAGTAGTAGCCATCATGTAGATCAGCTGGTGGAAGAGAACAGAAAAGGTGGTAAGAGTACATGCCAGTGACCTCCTCGTCACTAATATTGTGACAAGTTAGTAAAGTGGCCAGTAAGTTTGCAGCAGTAAAATGTTAAAGATCATGAAGTATAATTTTATAGAATTCTAACAGTTTTTTTTAAAGTGTCATTTCTAAAAAAGAATCCTAATCATGGCACAAAAAAGCAACTGTTCAAAATAGGGTCATGTCCATCTAAGCTGAGGGTAAACAGCAAAATGAAGTTGGAGCTTTCGAAAAGACTATGTTATCATCATTGGTTTGGCTACATTAACCATATGGGAATGAGAAGAAAAGCACTGGACACATGACCTGCTAATACAAACCATGTGAAGATGGACTAAAACGTGAGGATGGAGAGACCAAACGGAAGCTTACCAGAGCGATGACAGTGGCTCCTGCCCCGGCGCACGCTACGATGTACAGGTGATAAGACAGGTAGAACTGAAAAAAGACAGGCAGCGTTAACAGTGTTTAGTCTTCAATAAACAGAATCCTATGTCACCCTGCTCTGTGTGCCACTTCCGGGATGAGTGATGTTTGCACAAGCACGCCTTACCTCATTGGTGTTGCAGATGTCACCTAGCGTTGATCCACAGGCCTTGCCTGGTGTGGCATTCCACGGGATAATTCCTGTTGTCATAAAATTAAAAAGCACCTTTACACCTGCAACCAATAGTAGCCTTGTCTCATGCAAATCATGATCAAACCTAAGAAACACAACGCCGAGCTGCAGTACTACTAAGCTGATAACAATTCAGTGTTTCAGAGACATGCTCAACTTTAAACATGAGGATTTCCTCACCATCATAAGAACTGCAAAGACAGCAGTCATTAGGCTCAACTTGTGCACTTAACGTTATAATGGAAACATATTATAACACTGGGGGTAACCTACCTAAAATTATATATAAATTATATAGTTATCATGTGCCATTTGAGAGTATGTATAAGTAGGCTATATTATTTTATGCATTTATTTGTCTATTAGTCTGAACTTTGTAGACTAAAACAAAAATAATAAATTTGGCTCATTTTTTATCAGTACTGTCCTCTTACCTTTTTCTTGTAAATAACTGCATAAATGAACCTTGTAGGACCTTTTAAATGATAATGAGGCCCCACACAGACCTGATTTTCTTATAAGGAGTAACAGTGGTGTGTATAATACGGTATTGGTCTGTATACTAACAGGAAGCTATTCACTGAGTATCTCAATGAAGAAAAACAGTGCTGTTCTCTCACCATACTGACGGGCATCCACGCAGATGGAATCAATGTTTGTGAAGTTGGCCATTGGAGACTTCATGGCAGCACAGGTAGACCACATGTTGTAGAAGAGGAAGACGGGCACAGCAGAGAAGCCAAACACACCAAGCCATGCCACACCCAGGATGTATGTGAGGAACACAAACTAAAGACACAGGAATGTCACAGTGTCATTAAACCTTTTTTAAAGTGTGCTCTATTTAAAAAAAAAAAAAGTGTGGTATTTACATACCATTCCACTGATGCATCGTCCACAGATGGTGGTCTTGAACTCGCTGTGCAGTTCCTTGACTGCGCTAGTTGTATAGAAACCCTCAGCAAGCAGAATGATCCCATAGAGGAAGAAAAATGAAGCAATGCCGTAGATGATATACTGCATCAGCTGTATTCTGTTAAAGGAAATATTACATATGAGTTTATTTGTGCCAATAAAGCTGGGATAAGTTTCAAAACGTTGGCCAAAACCGGCCTTTAAAAAAAAAAAGAAAAAAAAGAAAAGAAGCTAAAAATAGTTCCATACAATGCATATGCATGTATTCTATACAGAGAAGGTTCATCTTTATTGTTGTGACAGACAGTTTCTCAGTGTGGACAGACAATAAGCCCAAATGTGGAGACAACAGGTGATGCGTGTCTCTGCAAATCATCTACCAAGAGACAGACTGAGGACGTCTTAAATTAAACAGTGCACTCTAAATCCACCCAAACACAAAACATATGTGCAGTCCTGTTTTATGTTATTCGTCTTTTATTGTCAGGACTAATGGACTGCATTGTAAAAAAAAGGGTCCATATTAGGACTGCTCTCATGGATAAGGTAAATGTGGGAGACAACGTCATCTAAAAATAGCCTACATAAAGTCAACCTCATTAAAAACGCTATCCATCTTATGGTTTGGACTTGTGTTTACTGCAATGCTTATGCAGAGACACTTTTACCAGTGAGCATGACGTACAATACATCTGATATTAAAGGGGAAATAATATTAAAAGAGAAAAAAAAAATCAGACTAACTGCCAAGTAAGTAATCCATCTGTCAGACTCTGGCAAACATTTGATGCAGCTATTTAGAGCACACAGAGTATGAGGCCACTTACATGTCAGTGAGCATGGCATTATCGCTGGTGACCTTGGAGAAGTGGTTTTCCAGGATGGTCACAGTGCCAGTGAGGGCCACATGGCCACATCCACAGAATAGGGCGACACCAGAGAAGCAGAGGATCGTAGCCACCAGAGATGCATAGGGCACGCCGCCTAAACATTTGATGCAGCACTCAAAGCAACCTGTGCAAAAAAAAAAAAAAAAAAAAGAAAGAAAGAAAGAAAAGCGGGTGTTATTCAGCATCATGTTTTATTCCAAATCATTTCACTTTGAAAGGCAATGAAATGAATTAATGTCAGCATCAGACCCCACTTCCATAAAAGGGAGCGTGTTTCGCTTGTGGAATACGAATCAAAGAAAAATTAATTATGAGATGATTCGTTACATTAATCATCCATTCATCCATGAAGCCTATCCCAGGGCACATTACCCAAGAGGCAGCGCATACTCTGAACTTATTACTGGTCTGCCACAATCATTTTGTAATCAATTACAATTTAAATTTTCTAAATAACGATGTTTCATCGTCATTGCTACAAAAGGAAATGGTGCAGGCAGTCCCAGCACATCTGTTCAAAACAACTTTCAAAACATGTTCTTGTGGTTAATGCACTTCCTTCAAAAACAACTGCAATGCAAAGCACATGAGGAAAAGGAACAGTTTGCTCGGTGCCACTGAGGGGTTGTTTTTTTGTTGTTTTTTTTTAAAATCTGCACTGCTGTAACGTTTCAGTTGACAATTCATCACTTCACTCACAGGCCACTAATGGCTATCCAGCAGGTCAGGGCGATGCATGTGTATCAAGCTTTAAAGGAAATCAATGGCAGCTAAACATGAGGGAAATGAAGTGACCTAGATGAGTCTGTTTGATCCTATGTGCTCTTGTGCCTTGTGAAACGGAGCCCAGTCATCACAACACACTGTCTGTGGAAAAACGCAAACAAGCCGCAGCCTTTTTACAATCAGATCCACATGTGTATGACAGGATGTTGTACAGCCACAGGACATCCAGGTCACTGTCTGTTCATGTTTTGAATCCCACACCTGGGCCTATGCCTGATTTCCCATCTTTATTTAATACATTTAACGCTGTTAGAAAGAATGTTTTTACAGTACCGATCACTCATTGGGCATCAAGCAGCAGCAACTAACCAGATTAGTGACTTGCTGATGAAACCAGTAAAATATTTAGCAGCTAACCAGTCAAATTTTTCTGGACATCAAACCAGATGTAGAAGGAATTTTAGATTTATATGTCAGGTAACCACAGACACATGTCCATGTTGCTATGTGTCCAGTGTTAATAACAATAAGCAAACTGCACTGTCACAAAGTCCCCAAAACAACAATTCTGTATAAACTGTATTAACACTGTCTACATTTAGATGATTAATTATCTTCACAACAATGTCCATTAAATAATACCAATACATCAGTTGACCAGTAGCATTGGACTGGCGGATAATTAACTTCCAAAAAATACATCAGTCTTAGACCATATGTTGCCTAGAACGTATCAGTATCAATATATGCAACACATGCTTCGGGGAAACTGGGTATAGTGTCACCATATTGTGTGTGGTACATGGTTGCCCTGATTTCTTTAAGCACTGTTTGCAGATCTATTTTTTTTTTCAATATTAACATTTCAATCAAATTCATCAATTATACTGGCTAATCAGAAGGAAAAAACAAAAACAAATATGCCCTCTGCCCTACAATCATCAGATTTCAGTATTTGCATAGGGAGATAGATATGAACAGGATAATGGCATGATGGTAAAATGAATATTGTGCCCAGGCAGACAAATCTATCCACTGCTGCGAACACAACACCAGCTCTACAACGATCTACAAAAAACAAGCTAGCATAAAGCTATAACCTCACACCCAGAATGATGTTAAAGCTTAGCACATGGTGACCCCAGCCAAAAAACACAGTCTACTCGTACTCATTTCTGCAGTAGAATTGCAATTGTCACATTTTTCTGCAAAGTGTTCTTTGGGCTGGTTTTCACCAGTTAGCTTTCGTATTTAAGCTAATACTTATAAACGATAAGAAAGCTCTTATATGTGCATTCATTAGAATAGGGATTTATGCCAGTCTGTGAGTATCTGTTAACTGTAAACATCCAACAACAGAAAGGCAGCAGTAGATGAGGTGGCAGAATAGGTCAGCTGCCAGTGGGAAGGTCACTGGAGCAATCCCTGGCTTCTCCAGTCCATATGTCAAGATTCTGAACCCCGAGTTTCCCCCGATGCATCCATTGGCGTGTGTGAGAATATCAGAGAGAAAAGTAAGAAACGCTTTGAGTGCTCAACTTGAGTAAATAGGTGCTATATAGGAACCAGTCCATTTCCTTTTTTATCTTTTTCTTGAGGTAAGAGACCAAATGTCTATTGGGACACTGAAAGCTGATTTGTGTCCATGTGCTTTGCCTTCCTTGACAAAAGAAATTTACAGATATATGGCTGCTAGGTCAATACTTTTGCAGTCAGACTGTTTGTGTAGTACAGGGCGATTAAAAACATTTCTATCCCACAGTGAATGAATAGGAGTTGCCATGGCAGCATGTTAACCACAACTCAATGAGCATACCCCACAGCAGAGTCGCTAGCTTCCCCCATAGCCCACATTTCTGTAATGAAAATGTCAGGCAGGGAGAGTGGGTTGCTGGGAGTCAGATCACAAAGCTCGACAGGATATTGAGCCCAGCTGCAAAGTAAATACAGTCCACTTAAATAAAGAAGGAGAGGGTACTGTCAGGTAGCTCTGACACACTGGGAAATGTTGGCTAAAAATCAACTTCCCGAGCCCCAATCAAGACTACGTAAGTCTCTATTCACAACTATGCACCACCCTATTCTTTTGTAATGTTTACAGTTCTGTGGCATGCAGGTGTTTCCAAGTGCAAAACCAACTAAATACTAGAAACAAATTGACAAAAGTAGTAGTAAATGCCATATTGTGAACCTTTTTCTCCCCATATTAGATCAAGATCTGGCAACATACCACCAGATGCCATGGTATAATAGTTTTATTAATTGCCTTAATAGATCTGAAAATGAGAAGAAAGTCCAAACACATAAGGAAATCTGAAATTATAAAATGCAAAAAATCATATAGGCATATCATGGCAATCTTCAGTCAAATTAATATATGCAAAAGGTTCATATTAACCTGACATGGCCAAGGCAGGAATCTGCTTATCCAACTAAGTGCAATTAAAGAGAGAAAATCTACATTATACAGTCTGTTTAATCACTGTCCTTAAGCAGCTATCCAACAGAACTGACAATGTTGATATGTTTAAGCTATCACTTAAGTTATGCTTAATATGCGATCGTGGCTCAAGAGTTGGGAGTTCGCCTTGTAATCAGAAAGCTGCCAGTTCGAGCCCCGGCTTGGACAGTCTCGGTCGTTGTGTCCTTGGGCAAGACACTTCACCCGTTGCCTACTGGTGGTGGTCAGAGGGCCCGGTGGCGCCAGTGTCCGGCAGCCTCGCCTCTGTCAGTGCGCCCCAGGGTGGCTGTGGTTACAATCTAGCTTGCCATCACCAGTTTGTGAATGGGTGTGTGACTGGATGTGTAAAGCGCTTTGGGGTCCTTAGGGACTAGTAAAGCACTATATAAATACAGGCCATTTACCATTTACCATTTAATAACACAATGAATCATGGGTGGTATTTACACAGCTAAACTACTTAGGTTGTCATTTATGTTCTGTCTGACTGTTATAGTGCTCTATTTCTCTATTCACAAAGGCTTCTGTCAAAGCTTTACTTATTAGACAGAATCCTGAGATAGTCATTCCAGGTCAAACTGTATAACAGCCTGTTAGCATTGTTGACGCAGTAGCACAGCATCAGTTCAATAATGTATATACACTCACCGGCCACTTTGTTAGGTATACCAATGCACATTGATCCAAACATCTAATCAGTCAATCACAAGGCAGCACCATGTGGCCATAGATGACCTGCCGAACTTCAAACTGAGCATCAGAATAGGGGAAAAAAGGTGATTTAAACGGCTTTGAATGTCACGTGGTTAGTGACTGGTCTGAGTATTTCCCAAACTGCTGGGTTTTCCCAAAACCATCTCTAGTGTTTACAGAGAATTGTTTGGGGGGAAAAAAATCCCATGAGCAGCAGTTCTCTTGGCAAAAGTGTCCTTTAATGTCAGAGGTCAGAGGGGAATGGTAAGACTGCTTTGAGCTGATAAGGTAATAGTAACTTAAATAAACACTCTTTAAAACCAAGATATGCAAAAGAGCATCTCTAAATGCACAACAGGAAAGCATGGCTCTATCCTGCCTTTTGTCAAAGGTTCAGGCTGGTTTTAGTGGTGAAATATTGTTGGTGATATTTCTTTTATCTGAAAAATGCAAGCCAATGGCATGCAAGCAAGCATCCCTGTTCGTCATCACTGGAGATTTATGTAATCACTTGTTATTATACACCTAATTCATCCTGCAGAGTGGATAAAAATGTGCTATGGAAATGTGAATTCATATTGTTTTATTTTGAGATAACTATGTGGAACTGCTGTGGAAAATAAAATATCTCGGTTAAAGGCTTGAAACTGAGTCTGCTTAAAGGACATTTATGCTGCTAAATATATAGTAAAATGCATTTTAAAATGTAACCACTTAATCTATTAAGAAGGCATTTCATGGTGGTTAATGTTAACAGCATTTCTAAAATATCTCTAAGGAAACAATGATACTGGAAAATCTATTATGAGCTTTCTCAAGAAGTAACAACCATTAAGTCGGGCAAAGTAAACAAGAGTCTCACTATTTTTAGATGTTAAACAAGTACTTGTTTTCCTTTTGTTTACTGTCACTAGTTAGTAACCAAGATTATGATGGAGATGCGTGTTGTGGTGTTCAAAGGTTTTGGTCAACTGTACAAACAATAGTTCTTGGCTGGGAGCAAGAAGCAGTACTTCTTCATAGCTACAACTCCTGTTTAATGTTATTGGACAGTTTAGAGGATCATTGCATCTAACTCCATGAAAGAAGTCCAAAGGCCAACAAACGAATCACACAAAACTTTACAGAGTTCTGTAGTCTGTGTATCTTATTGTAAAATAGATTGTTATCTGAGAGTACAGTGCGGGATTACATTGAATACAGGATGTTACAGGATGTTGCAAATCCCTGTGTTAGCTAAAGTCCTCCTCCTCCACAGGGGGATAACAGTAGGAGCTGGTGACTCTCTAAACAACAAGCTTGTAATGAAGGGATCCCACTGGCTCTGGGTGGATGACTTTAAATGAAAATCACATTGGACCCTTTTCCTCTGATGACTTTCACATGCTCCTGCTCCCTGACTAATACTCCTAGTTAGGCATCCAACCACTTCCTCTCACTCTATTGTCCATCTCTTTGCGACAGCAGTAGTAGTCTGGCCTTACAACAGAAGCTATATTTGACACATTTGTATCACGAGGATACAGGGAGAAAAAGATGTTTGTGTGATTTTTCTTTTAAAGTGTCTGTGTGGGTGACATTGTGTGAGAGAAATAGAAAAAAAACATGAAAAGAAAGAAAAAAGAAAGCGAGAGTCCAAGAAGGCTGGATACAAAGAGCCAGTGTGTGCAGCCCCAGACTGTCCATCACACTGGACTCTCAGGGGCCATTCAGAATAGCACTAAACCACGGCCTTGCTCTTCCGGCCCACAGGCTGCAGGCCCAGGACAAGCTCACCACTGAGCTCCATCCTGTGTGCCCCTCCAGCACTGTACACAGCGTAGTCACAATGGGCCACAGCAGCCGCTTCACACTCCAGGAGGATCCTGTTTGTCAAAGCATCTCAGATTGTCAGCGTGTGAATGAGATAGCGTTTTAAGACCAACATGAGTTGCAAAGCAAGCTGGAATCTGAAGTTCTAACACACCGAGACGAAGACAGACAGAGACATACGGCTAATGAGAGTAAAGTGTGGAACTGCTTCTGGGTCCAAGACCTCCAGGGGTCCAAAAGCACCACAATTTACTAGGTGTCAGTTTTGTTATTTTGTCTTTTTGCTTGGGCGTTTTTTACTTCATTTTTTGAGCATTTCATTCCTTTGTTTGATAGCCAGCAGTAGCTCGAGACAATAAATGAGAAGAGAAAGAAAACTTGGGTGTCTCACTGGACTGGCAGATTCACAGATTACCCTTCAGGTTGATTCTTTATTTTTTTTATATTTTTTTCTTATTTCATATGTTTGTTTTTGTTTTTCTGGAGTTGGATAACAAATAATTTGATCACTTGTAAATTTTGTTAAGGGATTATAAAGGGCAAAATCTAGTTTCATCAAATTACCACATACCAGTAGGCATACAGGGAGTAATATCATTACCAGTCTTTCCTTTATTTATCTGTCCAATGAAGTTACCACACACTGCCCACTGAGATCTGAGTCATCACTAACCCCTTCAGCTAACCTTGCTGCATCACTGCCACCCTCAATCCCTCAGCCACAGTCATCAAGCCAACATAATCATAATCAAAATCTTTAGCTGGGATGCTTGGTAAATGTGGAATAATGCCTATTTTCTGCTTTAGCTGAACAGAGAAATGTGCACCACATGTGAGCGGTGTTTTGGAAGACTTTTCTTTTTTTTTGGTACATACCAGACACAAACACAGTTGCACCTATCCAAACAAAGAATAACACACAGCACAAGCATAAACAAGCACTGCATAATCATATGCACATAGAAAAGTATGCATATGATATACAAGCAAAACCCCCACAGAGATATAAACATACTTGGATACACACAATTTATAGTGAACAGTTTGCAAACCCTCAATTTCTTCCCAGTTCCCCAAACAACAAGCTGGCTTCCAGCTCCATTAAAAACACCATCCAGTTTCAATTAAAAAAAAGAAGAAAAAAAATCTAGGCTCATTGCTAACAGATGTGTTTGTTTACAGCTAATGCTAAGTATTGTTGTTTGTTGCTCCATTGGGGCAAACTGCCAAAACACCACTTATGAAAAAGAGTCTTATTTTTCCACACTCTCTGCGATAGTTAAAATTGCTCTAATGGCTATAATGGTAATTCTCAAGAGATGAGGGAGCATGGAAATTCGTTAGAGGTGGTCTCACTGTGCCGATTTCAGAAGAGAAACCTAAAGACTGATTGCAATTCCCCTGACTGCACATGCTAGGGGAGACTTACAAACATATAGGATGTGTTCATTAACGCTAACAGGCAGTGCTGACTGTAAAGGCTCATCATTTTTTATGTACATGTGGGGAGAAGGGAAATAAGGAATTCTGGGAAGCTCTGTCATCTAACTATAATGTCATTTGTAGTGTCATCAGTTTGAGTCTCTTTTTCTTCATTCTTTAACTGGGTTAAAATAGCTAAGCTATGCATCAACCAAAAATACTTTAAAAAAAATGCAAAGGCTAGTTCTTGTTTCTAAAAAAACATGATAATTTGAATCTGCTTGCAAAGCTACTGACCTCATCACATTGTCAGCAACCTGAGACATATGACTGTATTTTTTTTTTTTTAAATTGCTTGTCTTATTTCACAAAGCGCGACAGAAAATTCAAGGAGTCCTGTTGATTCCTACAAGAAGGTGATGAGCAAGTTAATGACCCGCTCTCTCTCCCCCTTTAGTGTACAAACTACTCAAGGCTATTGATGTAACACTGCTAATGTCAGGTTCATTTATCTTTGTCCTCGCCCCTCATCCGCCTCATCCGCCTCATTAATCATCAGTCCTCCCCGAAAACACAACTCAAACGCACCCTGTGACGCTAGCGTGATGATGACCTGCGGCAACACATTGTCCCTCCTGCTGCAGGAGTGGAGTCTGCTGAAAGCAGCCCACAGATTTAAACTAATTAGATCACACAACATGCACAGGCAATTTTGCAAATGAACTGAAAACTTTGGTTCAAACAAAACAGTGAAGCATGGATGTTGGTCTAATATTTTTAAAATCCCCCAAAGAGCAAAAGCTGAAACGAAACCAAGCATGCTGGAGAAGGTTAAAGCCCCAGCAAACACAGCAATGAAAAGAACTGAACTGGCTCTTTGTAAGTGCTCATTGGTACCTCTTTTGTCCTGCCTCTGGTCTTGGTTTTCGTCTGATTGAGTTTCCATGGTTGTTTTTCTTCTACCCAGCAAAAATGTTTTTTTTTTTCTTCTTCTTCTTTTTTCAGCAGATTCTCTCTTCCTTTCTCCCCCTGACAGTCTCATTTCTCGTTCTCTTTCCTTCCTGCATGGCTCTGCCTTCTGTATCTCCGTCTCTCACTTGCCTTGCTGCTATGTTCCATCGTTTAATTGTGTCCTGCCTTGTTAAGGCAACTCTCCACAGTAAATCACAGCTTTTGTTTGAGATCTTGTCAGGTAAGCACTTTCTTGAGCTTACTACATGCCTTCCTTGACCAAAACTTTTATATATTCTCTTTGAATAAATCAACAGTTTCTTAACCGACAGTTAAATTAAAGTTTCCTCATAATGACACAGAAATCTTTGCCCATGCCATGAACACACTCCTCATTCTCCTCCTCTTGGGCATCTCTGTCTCAGAAAGAAAAGCAATGGGAGGAAATCTGGTGACAACAAGAAAGTGGAAGTCACTACTTTAGCTGTGGGTGAAAACTATAGCTTAGGCTGAAAGCATATATGCACACAGTCATCTTTGTCTATCTCCCATGTGACCAGAGTCCAAGAGAGGGCGAGAGTGCATGCTGTGTGGTTGTGTTGTGGTCAAGGGTAAACCCTTCATCTTCTGATTTGCACCATATGCCCTCTTTCCTGCAGCATACATTAGCAACCTCTGACCGGTCTCTTCCCTACATCTGGTGGTTTCTAAATCATAAAGAGGACACATGAAAGGAAGGCACGTCTACATTTCCTACACGGGGACGCAGAGCATCCTCTGGGCTGATAGAGACAACAGAGGAAACAGCATGTGAAAATTGAAGAAACAGAAAATCACAAAGAAAAAAAAAAAGACCTGTAAAAACTTAAAGAGGGAGAAATTAAAGCCAAGACGACGACACCATGAGAAACAACTCATGAAAATAACAGGGCCAGGCCAAAATGAATGATGAGAGATGACCAGAGGAGACAGTGAGGAAGATATTGGCTGTGTTTGTTTGGCAACAGCAGGCCGAGAAGCCCCAGGGGCATGCTAATGAGAGAAAGGCCTTTCAGCTGAGGAAGGGGGGGCTGGTGGAGTAGAGTTGGAGTGGGGTCTTCTCACGGATACCAGACCTCAGAGATGAGGGGGAACAACAGGGGAGGGGAGCCTCGGGGGTCAGGGAAGTGAACTTAGCAGGGATCCCACAACAACAAATGCTGCACTAATCTTCAAGCGTTTTTACCATCAGCCCCATTAAAGCAAGAAGAACCAACATGTTCCTTATGTTTGAAGTGTTTGATCTCTGCATATGTGCGTTAACAGCTGATTCAGTGGATTCCACACTTGTGATTCACATTAGGTATAACAGGAGCTCAAGTAAAGCATCCAGTGAGCCTGATTATGTGCAGGACTAAATGTACTGGAGTGGTCGACACTGGATGCTTCATGTTACTGAGAAAAAATTAAAAAGTCAAGATCAATCCAGTGATCCATCTGCAAACCTTTAAGAGTGTTTGGACAACAACATGTTTATGTCATTTGTGTGAAAGGAAATTTAAAACATGTGATCAGAACAGGTCAAAATGTGCTTTAGGACTTATTTTAATAAATTCTCGATTTTAGTACCAAAAACATGTGCCTTTCATTAAAAACTCTGACTGTGAATAAACTTTTGTTTTGGCATAAAGATCATAGTTATCACAGCAAATGCATCCATTACTTGGGTGAAAAAGTGCTATCGGGCAAAAAGTAGTATAAATAGTATTTACTGACACATGTCTTTTGTAATGTTTGTTTGTTTTTTGTTTCTTTTATCTAAAGCAGGACGAAAAAAAATGAAGCAAAGTGCTAAAAACTCCAGCAGAAATGAACATATCTAAATTCCATCTTTTTGAAAACTGTACTCACTCATTTAAATTTAATTATAGCTTAAAGTTATGTACTATTGGGGACATGGCCTCTTCAATAGGAGGATACCAAAACAGACAGTACGTGTGAAATCTAAGGAAGCATGCTAACCAAGCTTAGCTGATAACTTATCAAATTTGGTCACTTGTGGCTCCGAAATGGAGCCTAGATGTTAAAATAGAGGCTTGAAATACAAAGATGGTGTGCAAAGGTCTTGAGGTTCACCTCATACTTTTACATTTTGCTTCCAAGGAGTCAGACGTTGTCGTAATTTTTAAAGTGGTCTTGAGCCATAGTTCTTCAGGCCTTCTGAAGGCTTTTCTTTGGACATTGTCTGCACTTTTTTCACTCATTTTCAGTCCACTCCTTGTACCTGAGCATTTTCAGAATGTTGACAGAGAACAGAATAAATGACAACCAACATCCAAAGAAGACATTTGAATGTCCTTAAAGAAGCTGGGAGAACTGGGCGATGACCAGTGTTAAGGTGCCATAAGGTCATTTAGTTTGTCCACCAGATACCGGTACTGGAATTATGACATTACAAAGTGAGTGAGATACGATTAGTATTACTTAAATACTGCAGTTATCATCAGAAACGATATAGTGTCAATCCTTTGAATGTTGACTGGTGGTGCTTTTACAGCAATTAAATTTAAAAAAAAAATGTCATGCAAAGTAGAACTCAGTATATGAGCTGAACCAAATGAATAAAGCCCAGAAGAAAGGCTGCACTCAGTTTTACCTAAAATACTAGCAGGCTGTGGGAATAATCATGTGAAAGCCTGAGTGCTGCAAGCTCAGATTCAGTGTGGACACAGCGCCACGCCCCTACTTGAGGACACAATCTGAATGATGATGAAGCTCATACAAATGTGGGAGGCTTCATTGTGGGTCAACCTTTCATGGTGTGAGACTCGGATCGTGAATGCTCGCCAGTGTTCAGTCACCCATGAAGACCTGCATCCCTGCTTGGCTCACACTATGGAAGGAGTTCTCATGGAACCAGGTCTGTGCCCAGGCTCAAGCACTACTTACACCCATCAAAGGCCTGAGAAAGCAGGCTCACCACACGAGAACAGAGGAAGACAGTTTAAACCAAATGGGCATGTGGCATCAACTATGTCAGAAATAACTAACTGTGAAGGTTAACATCTGTTGTAAAGGTGAAGAAAAGCAAAACCAAATGGCGAGCTGGTATTTTGTGGTGCTCATGGAAAAAACTTCAACAATCAACATCTTTAAGCTTGAGATTCTTGTGAACTTTGTTTTGGTCATTTGTTGTAGTCAGTGAGTTTCTCTTTTCTAGTGGCATTAGTGACCTAGTTTTAACCGCAGTCCCTCTTCGTATCTCAATCTGGTTTGTATGTGTGCCTTTATGTATGGCATGAATCCAGGTTATTGATTGGTACAGAAGCATGGCACAGCAAACCCATTATGCAGATCCATTCATTTGTTTACTGACCCATTTTCATCTGCTCTGGGAGTCTACAGAGAAACAAAAGCCATACAAATTCTCTGACATTTACTGAACAATCAAACATATGATTTATTTGAAAATCCAAAGTTTTGTATCTAAAAGTACATCTGCTCCTGCCATATTATGATTACATGAGACAATTCAATCTATATAAGGCTCTGAGTTGTTTTACTACTACTACTTCTACAAAAAAAAAAAAAAAAAAAAAAACCTCAGTGGAAAAAATGATTTTAACCAAAACTCATTATAGAAAGACATGCTCTCCACAAAACAGGGAAACCACAGTGGGTTTTTTTTTTTTTTTTTTACTTCCTCTTGGCTTTTTTGAACAAATGAAAATCAATTTCCCCCCCCCCCCCCTAATAAATTCAGTGTTTGAGCAGGTTCAAATTTGAAAGTTATCAAATTCTTTAATGGTGCAATTCTTAAATAACATCTTGGTCTTGGATGTTTTCTGTCATTCCAAATGTCTGTAGTAATTAGTAAGATCCAAAGACAACTTGTGTCTAGGGCTTTGTATCAATTAATCCTTTGATAATAATCCAAATCCTGGGGTTTTTAAATGTCAGAAATGGCACCAATCCATAGGTTCCTTTAAACACAATGACTGATAAACAAAGATACTCTGCAATCTCATTTAAACAGCGTTTAAGATGATATTCTTACCAGATGTTGTTGAAGTTGAGCCTTAATTTGTTGACCTTATGAACACAAGACTTCGTTTCTGTAACCAACCATTACCCAACCTCAAAAATAAGGTCTTAAAACCAATCCCTGCATTCATTGGTGGTTTAAAAATACCATCCCATGGACCAATGCATTGTTCCTCACGCAGGAATTCCACCACAAGAATACAGCTGTTCATATTTTGTGCAGCACGGTAGCAAAAACTCAACCATGCCATTCAATTTATAACACTGTCAGAGACATACTTAATATCTTGGTATAAATGCCATCGTACAGATTCCAGATTTATTTTTTTCTCTCTGTATTTATTGCAAGCAAACAATGTCCATTGGTCTTTGACTCAGCACTTCTCTAATTGCATGTTTGTGTTACTATCGTGTCAGGGCTGGATATGGAGCAGCACTCACTCAGAGAAGCCTGGCAGCCATGTTTTTCCTCTAAAAGTGACTACACAACCCTGACTCTCTGGCACCTCCGTAGCCTATGTGGTTTTGGCCTAAGTGTTGGAGGTAGAGTAAAAGACACAGATTCTTTGTATTATCCAGGCTTTCTAGCGTACAGTACTTTGGCTACCGTTATCTTGGCTTGGCCGCACAGACAACAATTTCCGTACAGTATCAAATCCTTAAGAATTTTATAATTTCAGTCTGGAGTCAAAACAGTAAATCAGTGCCAGGAACCTTAAACCAATGATAAAATGATACAGAAACACATACACATCATATTTTAACGATATGTGCTGGCATTACTGTTTGTTCTTCTTTCAGCGTGCACTAAAACTTTTAATGATATCTGTGGTCTGGAAGAGGCTTTGCTATCTTTGTGTTCTGCCTCAATCAAGTTATGAACCCAGTCAACCAACAAGAGGTATGTCCAGTCTCAACTCCAACCTCCATTATCTAGTTTCCTAGACGGATATTCCAGGGAGTAATGAGAACACCAAGAGTTCCCCAGAACATTTTTATATGACAAAAAAGTTTTAAAAAGCTGTTGAGGTTTTCCATGTTTTCAAATGATACAATAACAACACCATTAAGCAATTTGCTTTGACACTAAAGTAACATTTTGTTTAGTGCATGCCTCTCATTACCTGACTCCTCGGGAGGAGGTGAAACAAGCTGTTGTGATTTAAGAAATAATCATTTTAATAGTTAAATTCAACTCAATGTAATCTCAATGACATAAATTGATGTTAGCATTAGCATTAGCATTATAACATGGTTGAAGGGTGTTTTTCCCAGTCCGTCTTTACTTCTTTTTTTAAATGTCAATTTATTGGCTACTCTAAATGCCGGTATTAACAGATTAGCAAATAAATAAATCTGTCAGGCTCTAATTCGAAGTGCTTTATATACGCAAAAATCTGAACTATTCAGAAACTAAAAATTACAAGAGGAAATTACCATAGAAATCAAGACAAAATAAAACAAATAGAAAAAGTTAGTTGAGGACCAAGAGCAGTTGGTAGTAGTAGTTCAAGATGCCCCAGTAAAAAATAAAATAATGATTCTAATCACAATATTTGATCTACTTTTCAAACTAATTTTGATTTCTGCCAAACCTTAAGTAAAAATGTCTACATGTTTAGTTGTTAGCTACTCCTAATCAAGTCTTCCAGGCAATCTTTTGCTGCCATTTGCTGAAAATGGCAGTATGCTAGGGCAGAAAACCACAACCAAAATCACTGAGCTCATCACTTAGGCTTGAGCAGCAGCTTCTTTAAGATTCTCCTTATAGACTAAATGCAGTTATGGCTCCAAAGGTGTATACTACTAATCTTATCGAACCAAGCTAGTTGAAAGGTCCATTAAACTGCGCTAAGATTAAAAATAAATCCCACAGGACTTCTCTTAGGGGTGTTAATCCTTTAAATACAATGCCTATCACTGTAAGCATGTTTATATTTAGCCTAGAATAAAAATTACTAAGATGCTTTCTTTGTTACTTAAGTGACTAGACAGCAGTTAAGTTTAATTATAAGGAAATTAATATGGTAGTGAAATTCTGGAACAATTCTGCTGATGACTGATGATACTGATGATATTTCTTCTGTTTGTTTATTTTGTATTTGCTGTCATCTGCATGTGTCTTTGTACCAGGAAATAATGAAATCCCCGTTATAAAAACCCCCCAAAATGTTTCATCTCTGAACATTTAGTCAGTACACAAAACATGCAAGACATAAATATTAGCCAGACATTGGCAAATATCATTTTATTTGTAATATGTAATATAATATAATTACAAGTAGTATAATTGAATTATATGAATTACATTAAAATAAATGAAATTATTTTTCCTGAAAATGAACAAGCAGCTACAGTTATTTTAGTTATTGACAATCAGATGCATGACTAAACTGACAAAGGCATATCTTTTGAGATTAATGGAAAATGCTGATGCACACAAAATTTAGAGTATTACTTCAAAGGATATTTGTCAGGAAAATCAAGCCCATCTTGTAAGGATGTCTAGAAGCAGCAATAGATTTTCCCTTTTGATGTTTCACGGTCCATATGTCCCTCTTAAACTGGTGAGGACCTGACAACACAAACGTTCTCACACTTCAGCTGCTGTGATGCAAATAGCACCGTGGCTGGAGACTTTCGTATTCCTACTTGTTGCATAGAGCATACGCATATGAACACACGCACATGGACACAATAGAGACATAAAGAAACACGAAGACAGCAGACGAGACTCTACAGCTATTTCTGGGGTTGCCTCCTGTGCACAGTTCCTACCCTCCTCCGTGTCTCCCCCGGCGGCTGGGACCTCTTGCTTTGCATCACTCCCACCAATCCTATTGTCCTCCGCCTCATGCTGCCAACCTCCAACCCCTGACCCAAGACTTTACCCTTTTCAAACTCTCTTGCTTCGCCCCCTCCAACCCTTATTAGATGGAACCTTCTTCTTTCAGCTCATTCAGACCCCTTCATGTCAGGATTCACTGTGAGCACTATGACAACAGAGAAGCCAGAACACATACTACTTTAATACCATTGTTACATGAGGCTCCTCCACTGTCTCAAAGTCCCACATCCTAGGCTGAATCCTGGAAGGATGTGAAAGTTGGTTGCAACCTGAATCTGATACTTCCAGCCCCGCAGAGATGTGTTCTTCCTTATGTGGGCTAAGTGCTTAACAATATGCAGTAAGTACAGAGTATCACAGGAAAGGAAGAGAAGTTAATCTCTCTAGTAACTGTATACACTCCATTCTTGCTGACCTCTGTGAGCAAGGGTCAGTCCATTACTTTATTGCTTTAAGCACTAATTAGCAGTTTTCCACCAGCATCCTGCAACATCCTGTTGATCCAACTGGACATTACAATGCGTCTCAGCGTATTATCTATGGCACCATTTGTGACGCTATCTTATTATCTGTGAGTAAACACTAACCATTTCCAATGTTTTATCCCATGATTATGTTTTGCTCTATGCAAACCAATAATGCATAATGCTTTGGTAATTGATCATTAAACATATTGCGCTTTTCATTTCTATAACTTTGCATTATTTTAGAGATTAATAACTGTCTAAAGTGCTTTTCTTGTACTTTTTTGGCACCTTGTTTTTGGAGATATGAGAGCTCTCAGTGCAGCAGGAAACCAGATGAGTTACTCACATGTTATTGAACACATTCAAGTCAAATTACAACAATAAAAGCAGAAATATTGGCTATGAAAATGCAACACATATAAATGTGATCCATGTGACTAGGGGGTCTAGTTCCAAATATGAGGCATGTTAAGCATACACCAAGTATTTCATAAACTTTTCACACATAAACACATGAGATCTCATAGGTTCAGTTGCTTAAAGTTTACTCTGTACATTAAATAGGATTTTTTTCCAACATTATTTCCACTTTCTGCTGCTCTATGGTTACACTACTGTTTTCCCATACGGTAGAGGCCAAAAGCTAAGATGACTTATGAGACCTCTCAGTGGTGTAGCTATAATATTCATACAGCGAACTGATCTCTCCTCTGGTCTGCATGTGGTTATAAGGTCAAGCTGTTTTTCAGACAGAAACATCTGGGATTTCCTCTACCCCAAAGCTGCTGTTCTCTATTGTTTTTCCACATATAGTAAAGCTACGACTGGCTTCTTGAAAAACAATGAAATGTGCACATGGTAAAAGACTCAAGTTGTGTAGTTCAAGTTAAATTAATGTCAAATCTAAACTTCAGTAATTTAGTCAAATTGAAATCCATCTTTTCAAACCTTCAATCAGTCTGAGTGTGAAAAGAAAAAGCCTTCCCCGACATTCTCCCCGAGCTACTGGGTTTCCTGCAGCTGTCGCTTCATAAAAGATCAGCCATAGCTGATTTTCATTTGCTTGGCAGAAGTGCCTCTTCCCGTCTATCATGCCTTTCTCTGGAGGATAATAAGCAGACAATGCAAACTCTCACTTGGAAATCTTTCACTTGGTCAGGAAAATGATTCCTGGCAGTAAAGAATGACTCCTCTTATCACATGTGGCACCCAATCAAAACAACATTAGCAAAGAGGAGTCATGTGCATCTCCTGCATCTTACATGAAAGCAACAAGCTTTGATAATCAGCTTGAACAAGATTTTCTTCTGCAACAGCAGCACGATGGAAAAATCTTAATACCGGTATATTAAATATGACTTTACACATAATTCTAAAAGGCCAATAAAAAGTCATAAAGGATTGCATGAGTATTCATTTAAATTCCTGCTTAATTCATCCCAAGCGCAGCACTTGGCTGCATCCCAGTGGTCCCAGGCTGTCTGGCAAGGCTCTTCATATGGTGAGCATTTCTCATTGGTGTGCTGGGGTACCCCAGATGCTTTTGTCTTACGGTTGTTTAGCAGCTGCGTAAAAGCACTGAGGACAAAGGCCTATCTGTGGAGGGTTGAATACACTCAGTGGGCACACAGCCAACAGCTCAACCCTATAGGCTCCCACAGTTGAAAAGCGGACTAATATATTCAACTCTCACTCCTGACAGATGATCTTACGGTGAAATTAGCTGGAGGCACCTTTATTTCTTTTCAATTCATCTAAGTAGTTTTACATTTAAACCGTGGCCCACAAAAGCCTATTCCCAATTGCTTTCCAAGTTTAAGAGAAGTAAAAACACTGAAAAATGTAACCAATGTCATACCTCTTCACTAAGTTCCACAAAATTTGGTTTGCTAGTTTTGGCACAATCTAGGCAAGCAAATAGCACTAAAACCATACATTGGCTTTTCCCCCAAGTGATAACCTCTGTAGGTTGAAAATCAAACCTAACGCAGTTCCTCTAATGACCACAACACTGGCTCAAAAAGTCAACAAATGCAGACTTCAAATGTTAAAATGGCCAAAGTTACAGCATTTAAAAGCCGTCAATAACTTGAGTTTTTCATGAGTTAATTTCTAGTATTTTATTAGTTGTTATTTAGGATTAAAATTATCAGGTATGTGTGCCTGTGCATGGCATCCATATGGTTTATGGAAACAGCTCACCAACCAAGCTCACTAGCTAAATGATAACTTCACCCACTCCTTCAAATATGGTAACTTCTGGCTCCAAGACAGCAACTGTGAGGGTTTTAATTACAGAATCACTAACTAATGGGTGTTTTATAGTGATCGCTCCTTGGAGAGAACATAGAAAAGGAACTTGCACTTAAGTGTCCTTAACTGGTACACTTTCTAACACTTGCTAACTCAAATCTTTTATACACTCAAGATATAGATCTATCTATATATATCTAGATCTGAAGTTCAGTCCCCCACTGCCACCTTTCAGTTAATTGTACTGGTTTGGACAAATGGAATGGAAATAGTATTCCAAAGCTACAGCAGGCTAAGACACTTGTGATCAACCAAACATGTCTACATAGTCCAAATATCTTATTAAACAAGATAAATTTGTTTAAACCACAAACTCAGTGAGCCTGGAAAAATCCAACATCTCTCAAAGGTGGAGTGCTCAAAGTAGCTATGGCACCTGAAAGCAAACTGTTTCTAGCCGTTCCAAATTTCCACGAGCAATGTTTGGGTGAGAAGTCACACTTTAGAGACAAGACAAGAAGTATGGGTTTCACATGCTGTTTGGAAAATGTTCATGCCTGAAACATTAGTTAAGACAAAAAAATAGCCCTCTGTCAAAACAACTCAAGACAACCGTGTTTTGCACGCATGAGCCCTCCGTTTTGTATGTTTGGCATCTCCATATTTAACTGCCAATACAGCTTCTAAAGCACAGACTGAATTTGTCCTTTGAGTTCATGTCCTGCTCTAAAATTTCATTTTAGTGATCAACCCATGGCTCCAAACACCGAGCTCATTGGTCACCGTTCAGAGCTAGCGTAGATATCTAGGCTTAGTCATACTATTCTGTGTAAAGTAATCAGTCACCATTCCACCTCACTTGCATTACAATCAATTCACTTTTTTACCCATAACTCGCATTGATAATTGATTATTCTGGGAAAGCATTGTTGACTATTTCAATTCCCTGCTCATGTGACACATAGAAAGTGTATCAAACCACATGCAATGAGTGTTTTTGTTTTTAATGTGCTGTGGAAAATGTGGCCATCTAGAGCAGTATGGTGTGGTTTACTGTAGATAGCAGAAAATGCTGCACTGGGGCCAAATGCCTACTGGATCAATGAGTAAATGTTCATCAGCTGCAGCGTCTCTTTGCTTTCCCCGAGCCATTATCTCCCAAAGGCCTTCTGGAACAGTCATCTGACTCTGAACAAAACACTGATACAGATTGCTACTCCACTGGCAAATATCTCCTCTACACTCTGCATACATGCACTAATGCCAGCATAATGCATTTCCAGTTTAACTTTGTTAATCATGGGTGTCTTTCTGAAGTCTAGCAGAATAGATAAAGGCCAGATTGTATCCTTGGCATATTTTGTTTCCAACACTGTTGCTTGTGCATATCTTAAAAGCTGTTTCCCCCCCTGCACATAGAGAGTATTTTCAATGCCATAGAGTTTTTAAAGCATATGGCAGAATGACACACACATACACTTGCCTTCCCCTTCTGTTTTACTGTGAATAGGCTTTTAGTAAAAAGTGGCGAGGGACATGCTTGAACAAGGATCCCCACTCATGAACGTCTATTCTTAACATCTAGTGTCACAATAGTCAATGGCTCTCTTTGTAGTCGAAGGACTTATTAGCGCAACAAATTAACATGAGTGCCTGGGCTAACCTGGCTGTCAGGAAGCAAACTAAAAGCAACTAAAAAGGGACATAAATGGGTTGAAGATGAGAAGAACTGGAGATATCAGAGGGCACAAATTAAACCAGGAAAAGGGGACAACAGATGGAGTCTTGGTTGCACTAAAAAGGCATCTTTTGTGAGCTTCATGGGCCTCAACCGCTGTACAATTACCAAAGATGCTCAGTCACATGCGTCGCCAAATGGAAAGCAGCCCAGAAATCATGTAACTATGACAGCAACTGCCTCATTATGCAGGGTATTCACAGTAATTAAAGATTGAAAGCTGAAGACAAAGAGATATTTAATTTCTGATGGTGATATAAAATGTGGGATTAGTTGTAATGTTTGAGCAACAAACTTTATATAGACTGAGCTACACTTCAGACAGTGAAAATCTATGGGAATTAACAGCAGAATGCTTTGGCTTACACAAGCAAACACAAAACAGCAAAGTTCAAATTTGCTCTCAGCACTCTTTGAACATCTTTGCGGTGACTCATTCTCACAGTCCTCTGGGGGTTTTTTTTTGGGGGGGGGGGGGGGGGGGGGGGTTTCTGTGCATATCTTGGGAATAGAAGGATGTGTATATGACCACCACCACGACCGTGACTCAACTAAAATTAGGGGCAAAATAGAAATCTAACTTTCTGTTATTGCTCAACCATCAGTTGACAAGTTTCTGGTTCAGAAAGTGCAAAAAAACATCTCTGCTGGCACGGGATTAGTAGTTTAAGGGTCTTTTCCCTCCTCAGACTCCGGACGCAAGGTCACAGCGCACACAGTTCACCACATGGGTTTGTGACAGTATGTGTGACACTGCTGATGTGTAATTAGACACTTTCCAAACAGCATCCTAGGTCTGATGTAGACAGAGCACACACAAGTCACACCCAGCTCCCGTGTTTTTGGGTCATCAAAACACAGGATCGATTCTGTTTAAGCCTGGAAACTTCCTGAAAGCGTTAAATGTTCATGTGAGTCAGTGCAAACTGAGCCATGAAAGTACAGCAAAGAATTTAACTAAAGACACATTTAAAACTGTCTGCTATGATTATCTCTTCTTTTCTTGAATTTCTCAATAACAATGACGTAACATTTGGATCTGTTTAGCGACCAGCCTTGATGAACTTTTCCACAAGGCCTCCACAGTGAAAACAGGACACGGAGACTAGAAGCTTCACAAGTTTCCACAAGAAGGAAAAAAAAAAGTTGCTTTCTTTTTTTTTTTTGCTATCAGGATCAGGCTCCAAGAAGAACAGACACTGTGTTATGTTAATCAAATAAACTGCAAAAGCGAAAATGTTTTTCCAAACATGTCTTAAATCCGACCAGTAAATTTAGTGAAAAATAAAAATAATCTTTGCTTGACATACTTGTTCACAATAGCTCAAGGCCTACAATCTGCATTAAAGAAAGTTTACCGGACATTTATGCATGACATGCTTTTCTTGCTAAAAACAAGTGCGTGTTCATCACATGCGTGATAGACGTCTGTCATCTTCATGCCAGCACTCTTCTTTTAGATGTTTGGCTCAATGATAAATAATCAGCAGAGCCAACACTACAGTTTCTTCCTGTTTAGTTATCAAGGGAGCTAATAGCAGCCAACTACTGCTCGCTGGGGTAATAGTCACAGAACTAACACCAAGAACTTATCAAGTTATTTGCGGAAAATGTCTTCCTGTCTTCCTCTGAATAGAGCTGGAGGAAAGCAAAGTCATCCTCCCACAGTCTTCACACAACCCAGTTCACTGTTAAAATCATTCGGGGGCAAGGACAGAGGAGGATCTCTCTGAAAAACATGTCAGGTGGAGTTCACCAGAAAAACCAAATTAGACATTTAGTTACACAACCACTCTATGACCGCTACACTCCGTAGTCTTACACACATTTGGTTCATGATATCTATTCGAGGCTTTTTACATGTGATCCTTTTTGTGTTTGCAATTCTTCTTGACACGAAACAAAGCAAATCACTGAGAGGAGCACAAAGCACTTCTCTGATTCAACCAAAGGGGACTTTTTACAGCATCTAACAAGTCTCCAAATCAATCTCCTCATGCGCACAACAGGCTGTCGTGTATTTTCTGAAAGGGCCACAGAGCATATTTGAATATAAAATGAGAGCTTTAGCTAGTGGACAATGCATAAAGGTTGATTGCCATGCAGAGTAATGTCCTCTGTGAGACACTGAATAAGGGTCTGTGGGGAATTAGTTCACAGGGCATCCGCTAGGCAACTTGCAATTCAGTGAACTTCTCTCTCTACATTAAGAGCCACTGAAGTCGCACAAAGGAGCAGCTCCAAATTAGGAGCACAAAGGCGCTTCTGTGATAGCTTCATAGCGAATTAATGAGCACTGATACACATTCTCACACAGTGTCCTTCCCTGGCCTCAGCTGCACTGTGACAAACAACACATGGTATTAAATGTTACACAGACCCAATCCAGCAGCTCAAAATGGCATTAATGGCCACAATTATTTAGCTGTTTAATATCCAGCGCAGTGCAAGCTGAGAACATTTCATAACTAACATTTAATTGTTTTGGATGTGTTGCCAATTTATCACAGTTTTAACGTTATTAAACATCCATGGCATGAGCCCCTCATTCCTCCCTGGAGCCCCGCACCCCCAGGTTGCGAGCACAGATGGCAAACACTTGGTACCGTCTCAGCTCAGCCCTTCAGATAGCAATTACAAGCTCTGGCACAACACAACAGCCGATCATGGAGCGTCTGACAAATGCAATATGCTGCTTCCAGTACATTTTAATCAAGCTTTGCCAGTAAAACACGCTGAGCTGTTTGGATGGGAGACGGGACAACAATGACAACCTTTCACCTCAATCAGCGAAACGTGATCAATCACCGCTGACCAATGTGATAATCGAGGACTGATAATGAAGGGCGTGGCCAAGTGAAAACTTTTAATCAAACGTTTTCCCCAAACAGTTCAGCCTCTGTGGCCCTTTTTAAAAAAAAAGTTAAAAGAGAAACAGTGAAGGCAGAAAACTGAACTGGACTTAACACCTCCGCAGACTCGCTCAGAGTTGACTGCAGGAATCCTGACAGTCCTAATCTGTCTAATCGCTTTCCACAAGTTGCTTCAGCAGGCTGCTCTAATGCCGATTCTCATGCAACCGGGTCAGGTAAACAACGTCCTTCTGTGGCACTAGTAGCAATAGTAAAATTTCACTTATGCGTACTTTTAAACAATCCGTGCACCTCGAAAGTTAGAGCCAAGTGTGATCTATGCTGTCATCACAAAAACAAAAACAAAAAAAAAACAACAGGCGTTCATTACATCCGTCGCGAACATCTGTTGGTAAAACTTACCCATTTTTCCAAGTTTTCCTTGGTTGTCTGAAGTTTCGCTATCAGCTGAAAGTTGAGCCCCAGCTACACTGATGTTGCGTCCTGGGATGCACACACTGACCGCCTGGCTGCTCCAAAACTCAAGGCTGTCCCTCTGGAGACAGCCCGGCTTACGTCACCACAGAGGGGATTACTGATGGGAGGACGGAGTTCACTCAGCCTGCCCCCTCCCTCATCTCTCCTCAGTGCAGAGCATTAAAAAAAAAGTTAGCTCTTTACTCTCGGTGAGCAATTTTATCTTGACGTATTTGTGCGCACAAAGCCCCATATTGCGCATAGTGGATGGGTTATCGCCAACGCTGTCGATTAACTGATTAAATAAATAATTCAATCATGATATCAACCTACTCTTGAGCCCCAAAATACAGAATAACGAGCTATTAGGACGCATGAGTCAAAATGAGAGGCCAGAGGTCACCAGAGGGGAGTGATTTCCTCTCCCGTACCCTGTTACATGGCTAATCGCTTGCTTTACAGACAAGGGTACTTGTAAGGTTCTTGAAGTATACCCCTACGAAATCTAGAGAACCCATGGTCTCTTTAAAGCTAATGGGTAGTTATTTATATCTTTATTTGGGGGAGAAGATAAAAAAAGAATTATGATTAGCTCACTGACGTAAATCAAATTTTTCTAAATGAATGTTTTGTGCATCTTTCAAGCCAGCCCTGTGACACAAAAGCATTTCCGACTTACCCCAACACCTCTACTAAAAGACAAGAAACACCCTAATTTAGTTCATCTATGGCCAAATGCATATAAAGCCTGCATGAAGAATTAAACATTGTATTTGTTTTGCAACTACGCTTGGTTGCGTGAGACTTCTGATTTTAAAGACACAGGGTCGGCTCAACATCAGTTCTGTGGATGGAGATAAACGGTGGCCTCTCAAAAAGACAGGGCCTTTAAAAGAAACAAAACCATCACCATCACTCCAGCAGACTGGCATCCGGTTTCCAAGGAGGTCTGAGCAGCCCCTAATCCAATCCAGTCTTTTCATTGGTGGCCAAGTGGGCAATTCTCAATGGTTTGTTTCATGGTAAACAGGGCATCTTCCCATCAAGGAAAACAGAAAAGTAGCCGAAAGGCAAATATTTAACTGGTCAGCTTCACATCTACAAGGAAAATATCATCCTTCTTTTCTCACTTAATATAATTTATATTCAATTCACCATCCACTTTCTTTTTCTAAAGTGCACATTTACTGAAAAGCTCCACTAACCTTTAAATTTTTTTCTTTATGCGTGCACAGTTATGGTGAGTAGTTCTTCAGCTCTACACAAAACATTTTTGGCTGATATGACATGAGTTTATTGTCATTAATCTGCATCATCATAAACGACTAAAGTGCCCCGATCACTTTGTGTGTGTATGGGTGGTGTGTTTGTGTGTTTATCTGTGTGTACATGGGCTGCACGTCAGTGAATAGGTGATCTGCATGGGAAACTTCCAGCACTGTGCTGGCTGTTACAGCAGGCACAGCAGCTGGCAGACAGTATGCCGGCAACTGTTATTAGGGCTGACTGTATAAAAACAAAGCACACACACACAATGCCCTTTTATTTGACATTACAGCCATGCCACTAACAAAGTGATCCACACACCATATGAAATTTGACTTTGTAGGTGGATGATGTAATCTTCAGAAACCCTTACTGTTTATTGGGTTGTTTAACATCTCCTATTTCTGAGGGGGTTGTTTCGTGAATACTAACTTGGGCTAAGCACATTTTAATTTGAAGTTACATTCTGAAAATACTTTGAAAGGTAATTTGGACATGAAGTAGGTTTTTCTGTTCAGCACCAATGACCTGGATGTGTGACAATAATACCTCAGATATATGTTACAGACAAAACACTAAGGTTTTTCTAACCAGCAAGGCAATGTAAGGAATTACAGCCCAAAACCCAAACATTTCTTAAATCTTGAAGCAATTTTCTCTGCTCTAATTTATGTTATGTTCCTAATTAAGGATAAGCACAGTGAAACAGGGCTGATAGCAGTCAGCAGAGGCAAATTGAGGTAATCCTCGAGCGTCTAATTGCAAATAAAGAAAAGCTGCTGAAGCGCTGTACCAAACACAACAGCCACCATGGTTACAAACCGCAGATAAAATGGCAGACACTGTGAATGAGCTCAAAATGAGAGGCGGTTTAAAGTGCTCTGAGAGTGAAGCTGGCATCAGATCGCCGGTTACATGACTTGGTTGAACAATCTGGGTCTGCAAGGCGTTCCTTAATGTGTTGAATAGCACAACTTGAATGGCAAAACTCCCTGCTCAAATTTTCAAAGGATTACAAAGTTTCCCCTCTGTGGAGAAAGACAGTCTGGTAATGAATGTTTGGTTAAGACAGTTTAATTGATTACGTCAGTTTTTCCAAATTCTTTTCTGAAGTTATTCAGCTGGTGAGTAAGCTTTAAACATTCAATTCCAGCATACACTAAAAAAAAAAGGCTCAATAACATTAGTGCACAAAAACTTGTTCCAGCTGCAGAGTTTTGTGGACTAATCTGCAGTATATGGACACACCTGAGTCTTTTCCCAGAATAGTCACGCTTCAGCGAGCAGATGAAATTTAAGCATTTTGAAAGTTACACAGGATCTGTTTTTCAGCATGTTGACTTTAAAATGGTTTGAATGTCTGCACCATTAAAGTGCAAAGTATCAACTCCAATTTGGATTGGTTTATGTCAGTGCTGAAAGAACCGTGTGTGAGACATAATCTATTTAACACACTAAACGTTTTACTGTTAGTTCATGTATAAAAGACGGAGAAGGGTTTGCATATCACATGCTGAAGACTAAACTGAACACAGAGACCGACAGCATTGTTGTCCAGTTACTCTTTGAAATTTGGGCGCTGTGTGTCATACACAGTCCTTTCAGTGCTGACACAGACTGAAGCGAAGACTTGGCTCTTGACACAAAGTGTCTTTGAGCCTTAAAATAAAGACTGTTTCAGCTGTTGATAATGTTGACTGAACTCTCTCTCTCTTGTGTACTCTATGTAGCTGTGCACTTGGAGTTCATGTTTTGGAATAAACGGAAAGATTTGTTACTCTGGTGAGAAATCCAAAGATTCTCCTTCCAGCTGTGTGAATGATGTTAAAGCTCTGTTCGCTTTAGAAAGTAGATACTCACAAACTCTAGTGCTGTTCCTCAGACTTTAACCTGGAACTGTAGTGAACAACATATGAGGTTTTAGTGTGGAGTCAACATCTGGTTTAGTATTTGGAAAGCAGTGGAAAATACGGAGGAAGAATGTTGTTTACCTCTACTCGCAAAATGCTTTCAAGAGAATCTAATCTATTCAGCTTGCCTATAAAACTAAATCCCACTTGCAAGTTGGAAGCATGCGCACTTAGAGAGAAAGCATGGTTCCAGCAAATATGCCCATGCGGGCCCACAGTGGGGACAATCCCGTTTGTTTGTTTTGCTTTTTAAGTGTCCCAGTGGGTAAAACTACTGTGGGGCCTGCATGGCCTAACCCACAGGTGGAGCAGTGAGGTACTCATGTAGGCTAACCCATGTGGGACCCATAAGAATTTTGCTCTTTTGGGTCGTCATGAGTGTTTTCATTATAGGCTTGCCCACAGAAAAGCCATATAAGGGGGCTAAAAGGCAACACTTCTGTGGGCCTTGTATGGGTGATGAGCCTGGGTTTTCCCTGTCCACACAGCCCCACAGTTCAGCCACACCTACCTACTGTGGGCTCACATAGGCATGTTTGCTGGCAAATTATTTAAAACAAGGAAACATGATACAGAGACACGTGACTTATGTGTTTTAGTATACGTACAAAAATTTGAGGGTGATAGAGGTTAACTGATTCAACAAACAAATCTCTTGGGTTGTCAGGAAGAGTATGTGTTATAAAAATCCGTCAAATCAAGTAGGGCAGCCTACGCCTCGAGGTTGCTGACATTTTATGCCAGTATTTGGGTTCACTTGGTGTATTGGTTTACACATTTGGCTAACAGCTAAAACATCCCTAGTTCAATTGTGGGAGGAGTTACAAATCCTTTTCAAGATGGACATCCAATATAAAAAATCTGTCATATGAAATATGCTGAGCTACCTGCTGTAGTGAACCCTTGAGAATAAGAGGGCAACCAGAAGTAGCTTTAATAGGGCCCACAGTGATCCCACGTGTGCCCCAAGGGGTGAATGTTTGATGGATTTTTATCCAGTGTTTTTATTTTAAACCACAGTCCCACGTGACCAGACACTTTCTGATTATATCTTGATCAAGTTTAACAAAATAAAGGTCTTGTCTTGGGAGTGTTTTCTAAGCATATCAGTCTCTGCAGGAGGCTCTGCAAACACAATGCATCACCAGTGCTTATGAGCCAAAATAGACAATGGCGGTGACCGACCCCAGCAGGCTGACGGGAGTGAAGAACATGTAAGCAGCAGTGAGCTCATGTAATTTATCGCTCCCGAGGCCCCAAGCCTGAGGGTAGCCACAAAAACAGCTGGGAGTAGAGCAGGAAGTTAAACCCAGGCTAGTTTCGCTCTAAGCCCGTGTGTGGAAGGAGAGAATTAAGAAACAGGCAGGACAAACTGTGTTGCATCTGCTGTCCTTGATTTGTGGTGGTGTTAGAGGGTGAGAGGAGTGGCTAGATTTAGTAGACAGCTTTAACTCAGGGAATGGAAAAACCAAAGCAATACACACACCCTCGTGGCTCTGCCTCCAGAGATAATTGGGTCACTGTGGCTCAACAGCATTCCTCATAAATTAACTACCAGCTGTATTTTCTGATGTTCAAAGCTTTTTAAAAAAAAAAAGATTGCTGCACATATGAAATAGGGATAGCACAATTATGCCAGGTAAGCAGCGCAGACAAGCATAAAATATGAGACCTATTGATTCTGACATGCAAACAGGACCTTAATACTGATGGAAACTGTCGCTGAATTTCTCCACCGCTCCCATCCTTTCTTGGCAGTAATGGCCATGGACAGGAGCAATATCACAGCATATTTTTGTGAGCTTTAGACCACATGTTACATGCTATTTGAAGCTCTTTAAAAAAAAAGATTTGTATAGGTAAACCTTTGGATTTCTTGGTAGCTGGGTTGATGGCGACATAGACGACAGCTTAACCCAAGTCTATACAATGCTGCCATCTAGTGCGTTATTTTATGGTGACTCAGAGACACAAAGTACAGAAGAAGAAGCCAAAACATAATGTAGAATTTCTCCTAAATCTTGACATGTCCATTCTCCTTGTTGTGATAAAAATCCTCATTTGTATAAACTCAGCAGTTTATGGGCTGCCCCTTTTATTTATTTATTATAACTGCTTCAAAAAAAGGCATGAACCACAGAGAAGACATCCGATTTCTTAAGTTTCACATTAAAGTCTGTTGTTTACAAAAATGTTACACTTGACAACAAATCTGTCCCCTGTCTGCTGACTCATTTACTGTGAAAGTCTCTCACAGTGAGCTTGAGTTTCGGGGTCCCGGTTCTGTGCATGCTTGTCACTGTCCCACTGATTTCCTGCAGAGAGGAAAGTGCTTTTATTTCTGTTGCACGATCAAAACTGTCTGGTGAATTTTATGCTGCAGCTTCACACCGGGATAAGTAAATAAATAGTCTGGTTCACCGTTTAACTGTGTCATTGCTCAGTGTCTGATGTTGTTGGAGTGCATGTTTTATACACCGAAGTCAAGGCAGCTTGACAAGTAGGAGATTATCTAGATAACAACGTGGCTTTAGATGTCACTTATTAAGAAAATAATAAAGCACAGACAAATAAGAGTTAGCAAGAGTTAAACCTCATTAATTTCAGTGTTTAACTCCAACAGTGTTCCTCATTAGTTTGATTGTATAATAGAAGCAGACAGCTGCCTTTAGAAATCACACATATACAGCCCTACTGGCCATTTATCATTCGTTTATTAGGCATTTTCAATTAACACATTATATTAATAAGATTTCTTTTTCCCATCACAAATATTGAAAGTGAAATTTCTCCAGAGGACTCCTGTTATGTTACTTGACAGATTAAGTTGAGTGCTCGAGTTTACCTGAGGGAAATTATCAACTCATTGGATAACAGGCGCCTTATGCTACTTGAATTGTATCACCTCCAAGCAGCCGCTCTCCTGTTGTCTCCCCTGAGTCTGGAATGAAAGCATGTAGTTTTGTGCGGGCAAGAGTGCGTGCTTCACATCTCTGTCCTGCTCTTGAACTCTTCCAAAATAGATTAAAAATAATAATAGCAATAATAATACAAATCCATGGAATAAGAAGCTGAAACTGGATTGTGAAATGCCAGCATTTAGTTTTACGTAAAATATTAATTTATATGTAAAGAAAATACCCCAAAAATACACAGGAAAATAACAGGTGATAGACTATTCAAAAGAAAGTTATATCCAACCAAATGTGTAAAATGCAATCAATAAATAAAGGAAGAAAAAAATGGGTATTGGATGTGATCATTTTTCTCACACTTGGATGATTCAAACAGTGTCAGCTGCTACATTTGATCAAAGCCCATCTGCTGCCAAATTGTTTCAACTTCTTTCTTTTTAAATAATTGATTGCTTTTGTGATTACGTTTACATCTTTTATGATCACTGCAGATTATATATATACAATTTTCCTCCTTCCTCATTCGAATAAACGGCCCGTGGTGTTCTTGATGTACAATACAGTGCATTACCAAATCAATGTATTGAATAGATAACCTTCAACACTTGTTCTATAAACATTTGTTATCTTTGAAACTATTGCTGTTCCCAAAGGCAATCATGCCAGAACTCAATTGCAGCGTCTTTCGAGATTTATATTAAAATAATGCCTCATAACACCCTGCTGTATTCAACAAACACAATGCCACTCCTAATTAGAGATAAATAGGTCTACATTTTCTCATATGTTATTCATCTGCAGGTTTGGTGACCTTCAAATGGCAATGTGTCACTCTGGTTTTGTATTTACCTCAACAAACGAGACACGATTCTCAGAAAAGCCATCAGTGCTGTGATTACTTCTTTGCCAAACGGATTTTCATCTGAAAGGTCTCCGTGACGTTACCGCAGCGTTTATTCTTTGGTTTGGTTGGGGAAATCAATCAATAATCTATTACATTAGAAAATACTTCTTCTCCTTTATTATTACAGTAAATCAATATGCCAGTGTTTGCATGAATTTGATTTGCATACTCTGTAAATTTGCCACAGTATGTTGTTTATGTTGGTGTTTCTGGGGGTTTTGTATTCTTTCCAGCAGCTCATCTTTACCATGGGAACTTCAGGTTTCATATGATGGACACAATAACACAGAAGATTGTGTGTATTATATATCTGACTTATTAGTAAGGAGCTGAAGCTTTTGAATGTAGCTCTCTGGCATGCTTGAGCATTTTGACCCAAATTCCTTTGATTTAAATATGGTAATTTGTTATAGGAAGTGTAAAGAGTAAATTATCTAATCTTACTTATCACGCCTAATGCATGCATTTATTTTGCTGCCTAAAGGGCTTTTTTCAGGATGTTTGTGCTCCTGAATCATTAACTATTATATAACTACTCTAGAGAGGGAACATAGCGAGCCTCTGCTCAGTGACAGAGGCCAGTAGAGTGTCATTACTTTCCCTGGAGGCCCTGTTTCATTAGAAAACAGACCCATCAGACTGCCAGCGGGGAGCGAGTTCATCACTGAGCCTCTCCCACACTGATCCACACTCAATACGGCCACAGAATGAGAAATGTACGCTTCTAAGATGTGTCAAACCTTTTTAGACAATTTTTAGGAAAAAGGTGTCATGCTTTATCTGTGCTTTAACTTATTTTATGTCACTGATGAACATTCAGAACAGTTTGTCATTGTTTCGGCTCACCTCTACACCTGTACACCTTAATCGGCATGCTGTTGATGAAGCTGTGGCATTCTCTGAGCTTTGTAGGAGAAAAACAAAAAAGATGTTTTGGGGTCAGTGCTCGTGTATTTTCTGTGCAACACTTTTAGGACAACAGCCACAGAGGGAAGATGTGCTGCTGTCAGGCAAAGCGGCTCTCATGACACCATCACTCGCACTGTTATCAGGAGGTTCTCTCCAAATGTCCTCTTAACAGCTGAGACTCAGGTTATTACCTTAGAAGACATAGCACAGAATGTAACTGTAAGCTCTTCATATAAAATATTCTGTGTGTACAATATTAAATATATGGAGAAGAGTACTGGTCAAGTAAAACAAATCATTTAATAAACACTATTTTAATATTTCTATAGATTTATGCATGAATTATTTAAAAAAATATCTATCATTAATTCCTTGTGTGTTTATTTTACTTTGTCAAATAACCCAAAGTATTTATTTATTTATTTATTTATTTATCACATTTTACCCCTACTCACTTCATTAAATGTAATTATTTTTATATTTTATTTTAATGTTCATAGATTTTTATTCTAGTATGCAAATGAGGAGGCTCTCATGAGGTCAACTTTTTAAATTTTATAACATGAATTGAAATTGACTGCCTCCAGTCCAGAGATTGTTAACAAAGTAATCACTCAGATAAAATAAATGACATTTGAATAAATAAATGTGCACATGAAGACATAAATATCAATGTCATAAGTGTCTGATAAAAACAAAAATGCCTAAACATGTTATTTAGAATAATGTTTTAGGTTTTTAATGGCATATTTATGTATTCACTACAAGATATTAGCTATTTTTGATGGGCAGTTTTGATCCTCCATAGAGCTTCTCCTGAAATGTAAAATACTCTTTATTGTTTCATTAAAATTATATATTTATACATTATTAAAAAGGGCTGGAAAGTTTTCTCCTGGGAAAAAAAAGAACAATAATCAAATACTGATCAACTCAGTACAAGATGTCTTCAAGATAAAGAGAAAACTATAATTTTGCAAAGTGAAGGTCAAACATTGTAGGGTGACAGTAAACAATAGGTATGTTTAATTCTGTGGCGCATCCTCCCACAAAGTGGGCAATATAATCAAATTATTCCTGCTAACATTTGCACGATCATTGTACTCAGTACTCGCTTAAAACAATTCATAATGTGATTTCTGGGGAGGTTACTATTTTAAAAACACGCCTGACCTTTCCGTCTTCTCCTCCATCTGGTAAAGACAATTGACTGATGCCAAATTAAACTGTGCTTCATTGTCTCTCCCCAGCTTAATGAGTGCAGCTACAGCAGATCAATATATCATTTGTAAAGTAAAATCTAATTGGAAATTGTTTCCCATTTGCTCCGAGACACAGAAACCAGACCCGCTGGCTGGATTTTGGTGAGACGAGGCAGGCAGAGCCAGAGGGTGCTTTTGGCAAAACCAGATAAGAATAATTTGTTATCTTCCTCATAACGACAAATCAAACAGATTCCTCTGCTTATGTGGTTCCCTCTTCCCCAGTATACGGGCTACTGTTTAATTGTGTTTGCCAGCTGAAACCCTCTCAGCTTTTGAGGTTTCATTCGTCATCAGAGAAATACAGCTGCTCCAATCCGCTTATCAATGTGTGTCTCACTGATGTTTCCATGGAAACTGTGTTTACTGCCTCACAGTGTGCTAAAAATGGTTCCAAAGTGATAACGGTGCCAGAGTAGTGAAAGCGGTGTAAAGACGTTATGAACAATGACAGTCATAGACGTTGTGGCATTATAAATGTATACGTGTAAGCCATTGTTTATTGTTTAAACACGATCAGGGAAAAAACCTCTTCTATCGTGTTCTGAATTTCAAAAATGTCTCATCTGCCAATTTTAATCCTACTGATTATTTCAAGATTTGATAAAATGGGAAAATGCAAAAATATCCTTTTTCCTTTCTTCCTCTTCATCACTGTCTCCCTTTTCCTCTTCACAAATCTCACTGGCAGCTCTGTGGAGGTGCTAAATATCTCAGCCAATGAGTACAATTTAGACATAGAAATTACAAGTTGAAATTGAGTTTGACCTTGTGGCAGTCCAAACCGAGTGTGAAGTCCAAATAGGGGAATTACAGAGCCTAACTAATGTCATTATTTTCCCTTTCTTCTAATAATAATATGGATTTTTTCTCTGGCACGTTACCAAAAACCTGATCTTTTGTGACCCAGATTATGTTTTGGTTTCTGCAGCTGTGGCTCTCATTTCATCCTTATGATTATTCTCCACAAGTGACTGACATGACTACAATTTTCCAAGCTTTGCCTTTTCAAAATGTAGTGCAATTTAAATATATGTATATATATATATATATATATATATATATATATATATATATATATATATATATATATATATATATATATATATATATATATATATATATAAGAAAATCCAACAAACGACTTTTATCCTCGTAATTATTTGAATCTAATTTTCTCTAAAACATCACTGTAGCGGTTTCCCCCACATGCACGCACAAACACTGTGAATGCTGTAAGATTGCTTTTGAAGAAGACAATAGTCATGTGTTGTAGATAGAAGAGACAGTTGGAGCACTGTTCCCATGGCAATGGGTTTAGAGGAAATAACTTTGCATTCATCAAGTTTAAAGTATTTTTTTTTCCTTTTTTCTGAAAAACTGAAGAGAAGCCGACTTTCTGCAAAGCTTTATGATTTCATTTTTTTTTCTTAAAATTTGTCTTTTCCCTTTTATATTTCTTCTGATTCCATCAAACTTCTGCTTGCTAAGATCCATTTTCACTTTTCACTCTTTTTTAACCATGAACAGAACAGATAACATTTAATTTGTTATTTAGAGCAGGATCTGGAAGAATGTAACTCTGGGGTTATGTTTCACATGTGATTAATGGTTGGGAATGAATTAAAGTGTAGGTAAAGATGGCACTGATAAATTTCAGACCATATTATGAATCTTCTCTCACCGGCTTATGTAACACTTCCAGATCAGGCCCATCACTTAAACTAGTATCATCTTTTATTCCATTAGAAATAAACGTCATAGATTGTGACACTTAAAGTACATTCTCTTAATAATTTCTAACTAATGACTTGATTACAAAGTGAATATCTTCCACTTAACCATTTCAGGACCTGGAGTGTATCCTGGCGGTAATCGGGCAGAGGCTTACATTCATGCCAATTTAGAATCACCAGTTAACCTAGCGTGCATGTCTTTGGACAGATGGAGGAAGTTAGAGTATCCAGAGAGCAATCGCCAGGACAAAATGCAAACTCCACACAGAAATGCTCCAGCCAGGATTCAAACCCAGGCTCTTCTTGCTGTGAAACAACAGTGCTAACCACTGCACCACGTTGCGTTTAAATTACTTATAAACTGTAGAGCAGTTTTAAATAAAAGAAGGTGCACCATATAAAGCTTTTATTGAGTGTGATTTATTAGAAGGCATTCACAAAGCATCAAGAATAGATGAGTTCAATTTGGAATAATAAAGCATACCTGTCCTATCATTTCATTTAGTAACAACAGAAATACATTTGCAGTGACAGCTTCATGTGGGACTTAATGCTCTTTATAGATTACTATTAACACAGTAATAGGATAGGCTGTGTAATGCTTTATATGCCAGATATGACGGTGAGTGAAGAACAAATGAGATTAAATAAAGAAGAAAACTACAAAATGTGGATGATGTAATGAACTCAACATAAAGGTTTCTTCTGCATCTTTACATCCTTTATAAAGTAGATCAGCCGTAGTTTGTTTGAATACATTGTTAGTGTGCATATTCTGTCATGGATTTTAAAGCAGCTTTCGGGTTTTGGAACATGTGAGAAAATTCTTTAAAAAGTGTGAGGAATTGGCTGTTAACCAAACCCCGTCCCTAGATTAGTCAGGACCTTGATGATTGTTAGCAGGCTTTGTCACTGATTTATAGAAGCTGCATTATTTATTTCCCACTGTTTTCCTGAGTTACTTGCGGTTTGTTCCAGTCCTTCAGAGGAGGCTGAATCTACGGTGGAGTTGGTTTAAACACAGAGGTCACCCAAATGGACTAAACCATCTGCTGCAACAGCATAGGGGAGAATTATGTTTCTGTTGTTGTTTTTCTTTGATATAGCCATTGTCCCCACTTTGCCTTTGAAATGTTTTCTCCACTAGAATACAAAATATTTGTTTAGGAGAGCCTTATTTTTGAGTAGGTTTGTTTAGTTTACCGGCTTATTTCTTAAACAAGTACAGAAATAAATAACTATTTTTATGGTTATGTATGTTGATATTATTATTAATCTTTTTGGGGTATAATACAACCCACATTTTGAAAGTTATACTTGTGCGTGGATATTGATTGTCCTTAGAACGGACATTTTTAACATTACTACCAAGAAAGCTCTGATTCCCTTTAATAGTGTGTTTATCTGAAATATAGCAGTAAAGGGTGAGCTATAATGTAACCAATCACATTAAAGCATCTGCTAAAAATGTTAGTGCTTAATAAAGAAAAAGAAACAACCGATATAGGAAAGGTTTGGGAAGTGTGGACGTGAACTCGAGCATGAAGACATGCTGGGCAGTCGTCAGATTTGGGGACCGCTTTGAAAGAAAATTCCAAGGTAAATTCAGATGTGGCCCAGCTGTGACAGAGTAAACCTTTCTGGTAGTTTTACATCAAGACACACATGATGAGAATGAGACGAGACGTGACACTGGTTCAGTCAGAAAGACACTGATGCTTGATAATGGCAAACAATGTTACTGTGGGCTGTCAGCAGTCTTTTGCCTCTTTGTATTTCTTCAACATTAAGCAGTATTTAAATTTAAAATTCCCGACTGGGGCAGGAAACATCACAGACAAACCTCTCCGGAACAGTATGCTGCTCAAATTGATTCTGAATGTGACAAGCAAGTCATCTTTAATGCATTCTTCCATTTGACAGGCTGCATGCTAATCATTTTAATATTTGTGCGAGCACATCAAATCTTGTATTCTGCCAGTGAGCTTTTAACTGTATACCTTTACACACACCACTAAATGGCACATGTCATAATGACACTATCTCTGCCACAGAAGTTTTCCCACTGAGAGAATACTGAGAATACTCAGTAGAGCACTCATCGGTTTTCTCCATAAATATCTTTTTTTAAAGGCAGTGAAAAGGAAAATTTGATTGAAACCAGTTAAGCAACTGAAATTGCATTCAGTCTTCAATTTATTCTTGCATCATTTTGACAGCAGCACAACCAGTGTGACAACTCTCGGCGAGACAAGCCTACAAGCCAGAAATAGATAAATTATGAGTTTGTGTCAACATGGAGCAGACATTGGCCAAGAAAAAAGTACATGTAGATGAGCTGTTTGATGCTCGGGTGACTGCACAGAAACTGGAACTCAGGGGAGATGTCCCGACATGTAGATCTAAGTAAAACACGATGGAGTCACTGTTGCTTAAAAAGTAATTGCTTAAGAAACTGAGCAGCGCATTCGATAAGATGCGTACATCCTGTAGAAACATTGTGGCATTTTATTGTTTCTTTTAATCTCTTTAAATGTGTAGACATGGAGTGACTGTGGAGGATGGATGGGGGTCTAGACTGTGGATCAGTGGGTCTTCAGTGCTCAGTGATGGAGAAAGGCTCTCTGGCTGTCAGTGTGCTCCTACTGATGAAGCAACGCTGTGATTGACAGATGAGTCTTAGTGAAGACCACCACTGCTCTCTTCACTCAGCTTGAGGGATAACACACCCTATAAGGAGGTGCATCCTTATGAGAATTTAGGCTTTTTATTGGCTTGGGGTTCATATGAATCCATAGCTGTAATACCTAGAGAAGAGTAAACATTGTTTCATGTGACCGCGTTGCAGACAAACTGTTTGCACTGTATAATCTAAATGACTTTATCATTCTCTTGTGTGGAATGTAGGAACCTCAAAATAGCTTCATTTCGCTGTGAGAGAGAGCTTATGATAATTGTGTTGGGTGTTTTGGCACTAGAGAATTCTCAAATCCTTGCTTGTCTTCAAGAATCCCCTCATTAAATCCTTTGCATTCTTCCTCCGGCATGTTGTCTCTCTAAAACAGCTCCAGCCACAAGTTACCTCTCCGTATCCCTGCTAGGCCCCGAGATCAGCTCCATGAGTTGAATTATAGAGCAGAAAAGTCATTAAGTGGGATAAAGATACAAAGAATCGATGAGGCAATGGATACTCCGAAGCTCCCACTTGTCTTCAGTCCAGTGCATATGAGCATCAGGGTGGTGTAAAGTCTGCTTGTTGTTTCCAGGTGAGCTCTCCAGTCAGTCTACAACTCCGCAGTTACTGATGAGGATCAATAATGACCACCTACCCAGACAACACAGAACTTGTTCTTCCTAAATAAATAGTTGTATGGACAATAATAAATGTAAACAAGTAAACAAGCATTAGTTTTGGCTGCAATTCTATAGGAGAGAGATTATAAAGTTGAAGCCCCTTCGTTTAATTTCATAGTTATAAATTGTGCAGCAAATCCTTATGGACATCACAATAAAGCTGATGATGTAAAACCTCTAATTCCCCAAAGAATAACAGGCAGCAGCAACCAGTCTTTGTTGTTGTGGGTGGGAAGCTTTAAAATAGCGCCTGTCCCGAGCCTGTAATTTTTAATAGCTATGTGAAAACTGCTGGATAAATGAGACCGACAGGCATTTCTTGTCTAAAGGATTGTCCTGTTTTATTCACAGAGAAAGGCCCACATCTCTCTCTGTCTCACACACACACTCTCTCGCCTCAGTGACAAGCAGATCTGACTTGTTCTCCTTTAATTATGTGACCCACCTGGGCTGAAGTCTTTCCTTATGGAAACTAATGGCCAATTGAAGCTCTGGTTTGGTGTCATTACACAGACATGCCAAGTGCACCTGTCTCAAAGATGGGAAATAAAGGGCGTGAGTGCAAAGACGATTTTGGCTCTTACCAGAGAGAAATGTATTCATTAGAGAAAATACCGGGTTTTATAGGTGTTATTGCCTTGAACCAGACACGCTCACAAGTGGAGTTATCCACATAAATGGTTGACACAAGACAAGACAAACTTTGTTTTTTTGTTTTTGTTTTTAACTTGAAAGTATTTATGAAAAACAGTACATGTGCCAGTTGTTCAATAATTCATGCAATCATTCAGTATTTATAATACTTCAGAACAAGCCATACGCAAGACCTCTGTTGATACATCAATGTTAAATCTGCAGACTATGGCAAGCCATGCCTTCCTGAGCATAAGATACAAAGTGACACTTTTATGACAGCATTAAAGGGGTTGGCGGTGGGGTGGGGTGAGGGGAGTGACGGCTTGACCTGAGAAGGGCTAAGATGATCTGTTAACTGGTTAGTAGCCAAGTGTCGGGCTAAAGTGCAATAAGCGTGTGATGTGCTGGCAGTAATCCTACAACAGGAGTCCTGCACTTGGCTTGAAGTGAATGAAATATTTTCTTTTCTCACTAAGTTTAGCTGCTTCCTCCTCACCACATGCCTGTGCGTTCATGTGGAATGAGTCATTCATGCCTGTGGTCCATAAAGCCTCACAGCCCACTCACATCCTCAAACTGCCAGGTCCCTATCCACTCTCTGCATCACCACCAGCAGCTTATATACATATATATTGAACAGTTATCACCCAAATCTGTGTGGCGGCCTTCTAAACCTCAGTTCCTCCACCCTCAGGCTACAGCCACCCTGTAGTAGCCTTTATTTCCTGCTGTCTCCGTTTGTGTTTGTCAGTCAGCTTCTCTTCGGTCTCGCTCTGGGAGGCCAACCTTTCAGCATTTCCAATGATGTGCCTTGGAAATCTGTTTCCAGGGCAACCGGGGTACCAAATACTCTCCCAGCAGCATCTCGCTGGTGCGTCCTCCTTTGTTTACACTCTTGATATCTGTGAGGACGTAGGTTGCTCTAAACACATTTGGGTGGGAACAAAAAAAAAACAACAACACTGCAAATATATAGACAGAAACGGAGTGAGAGTCACACAGTCAGTTTTATGTTATACACCCACAATATGTAATATGATAATGGCAGCCCTGAAGAATAGATCTGCTTTGTAATAAATCAGATCCTAAGTAGATGTCGATTTAACTAGAAGCCCACACCACCGTTCAGCTTAAACGCCGTGCATCATCTCTAGAAAACACAAGAAATGTTCTAAAACCAGTTGATTCTTACGCGCAGCTGCGCGCTCCCAGAGTTCCCCCATTAAGCCGATCTCGTGAGGTAAATGCTATCATTTAAAAGCGTCGTCATTTAAAGACAATGGAGACAATGTCTGAGTGTCTTTCAAGTGATTACCTTCCTCGTTTATTTGACTTATTGAAAACCAACTCACGTCCGCCACTTTTAAGCCTTGCGCTTGCGCGTAACTCAACCGGGAGCTGTCCAAGTGCTGAAATGAGAAAAAGGCGTTCCTCTCTCATTCCTTGACGTTCCCCCCACCTGAGAAAGATCTCACTTCATGAGTAACAACGCAAGCCAACGGGCTGTTCTTCTCAAAGCCCGCTCTTACATCTCAGCCAGCGCCACCGAAGCAGAGCTTCCAGCTGATGCGTCTTGGAGTTTCAGCTTCTCTACGTCTGGCCACTGGACTGATGTCTCTTCACACCTACGCTTCGACAAATCTGTTTTCGGGAGTTTCATGAAACCGCGTTGAGGAATGTCTCCTGTATATTCCTGTGACAAAAGAAGACCCAAACGCCCACGACTTAGTCCGGAAAAAAGCGGGGTCCCTATCTGGATTATGTGTTTGACTAATGTAAACATATGGAAGAAATAGAAAAGTGAGCACATGGGGAAACCACCAGGAATGAATCGCTCCCTTATTAAGGTTTTAGCAGCTTTATTCATATATGTGATGGAGACAAACAACTTCAGGTAGGCGAGTCTATTTATCAAACACGTTTGATTCAATATCCGTGAAACACTTTGTCTCTTCCAAGTAAAGTTTGGAAATTTAGATGTTAGAAGTTTTCGATGTTAGGGAAACGACATGAAAGCAGCGACAGTGAAGAAATTTCTGAACAAAGTTGGTAATTGAATATGATGTGCTTTTATTTTCAAAACTCTTTCTTGATTAAGATTTTAATCATCGATTGTTTTGTCGAGATTATTCTCTAACTAAAATATTATTAATACAAATAATATTCGTATTGGGAAATTTGGTTTGTACTTAAATGGTGACAGAGACGTTTACGCGTGTGATGGTATTTTCCCTTCCCCTCTGGCAACTCAACATTGCGTTAAAACATGGCTACAGCGTGGTGTGGTATCTGTGCGTGAATCTTTATCAACAGAATAATCCTTTCTTAGAGGAGAAGCCCACGACGTCGAAATCCCATCCGATACGTTTGTGCGCATTAACGCATTTTTTCTGGTTTCGCTCTGCGTGCCCACCACTGCGAGGCAGCTGCTAGGGGAAAGATAAGGTTTAACTCCCGATTCTGAGCTCTGACTTGTGTGATCCAGTGATTTTTCTCACCATGTGTGCGTTCCAGAGTTGTGGACGCCAAGGAGCACGATTCCAGATCATCCTCCAACCTGTCTCCATCAGACTTTCTGGACTCACTCATGGGTCGCACGTCTGGGTATGATGCGCGAATAAGACCGAATTTTAAAGGTTTGTTTGTCACGATCTTTATGTTTTAACATAATCTCCACACGCCCCACAAATTTCTAGAAACACAGCAAGTTGGGCATCTTTACTTATATGATTCACTAAAATGACTCAGAACACACAATCACTTCAGTCATCAGTAACATGATTGTTCCGGCTTGAATGAAACCACAAATTAATTCCTCACTATAACATTGCGTGCATGTTTTCATTTCCTGAAAATGTGTAAAGCAGAATCCCCATCAGGATAACATCATTTAAAAGGGATGCTTGTAAATATCTCCGTCACAAAGAAACAAATTGGTTCTTGCAGTAGACAAGGATGCCACCATGACAGGCCAAATGATGGATGGTGCCCCCGTGGCAAGGCTGCAGGCTACTGACTTCCTCTGTTGTTGTTGCTGCTGTGATGCTGAGGACAGACACAGCATCACAGCACTGGAACAGAGCTGAGTGAGAAGATGCTAGCCCAGCGGCGTTCAGGCCCACTCCAGGCTGGGTCAGGTGGACAGGGACTTGTTGGATAGCTGAAGCAGTCAGACAGTACACCACAGGAGCTAATCAGACTCAGAGACACATGGCCCAGATCTTTCCTTCCCATTTGAGGCAAAGGGAAAAAAATGTTTATTGCTGAGATGGACTCAAGATAAGAGGAAGATAGCCTGCTTAATACCAGCTGGCATTTTTTTTTCTTTTTTTTTGCCGAGGGATGATGCATCACTTCTAGCCTTCAAAAAGAAAAAAAGCCTGATTTTATGTTTCCGGTTATTCTTTATTCTGATCACACACACACACACACACACACACACACACACACACACACACACACACACACACACACACACACACACACACACACACACACAGAGTTCTGAATGCACACGCATACATTTTCTGGCAAGAACCCTCCCCCCCAACATTTGCATGAGCTCACTTCATCGTAAATAGATGATTTTGCTTCTGAACCTGCTAGTCACACTTTGAAGAGTGTTGAACTCATTTTCTGAAGGTTGCCCTAGATTTCCTTTGCGTGAGTTTTGTTGTCAGCAGCAGGTACTGCCATATTTTTCTGCTTCCACTGTTAAATGTAGCAAGCTAACGACAAACTGAGGCAAATATTAATACCAAGCTCCATGCAATATTGATGAAGAAAACACAGGGGAAGGGCACTAGGAAGGGCTTACAGCTCCACTTATCAGAGAGAAAAAGAGAGAGAGAGAGCGAAAAAAGATTTGCTTTGACTTTAAATGGCACATAACCTGCCAAGCCTCGCAAAGAGATTTCAGCTCAGCCTCTTCTATACAGAAAAAGATGACACTATTCATCAAAGCATGCCGGGCACTTCTTACTCACAGTGTTGGAGAGAAACTGCTCAGATTTGATACAAAGAAGAAAAGATTGTTGTAGAACTGCAACCAGAGTGTTTTCACTTTAAAAAAAAAATACTCTAGATGACTTTCCCAGTTGATTAGAAATTAATTGTTTAGTAAAAAGAAAGGGAATGTCAGTGACAATCCCAGCTTCATCATCCAAATCAAAATTCGTCACATAAAATAATCACATTTCTGAAGCCAAAACCAGTTATTTTGCGATTTTGTTTATACTGAAACAACTCTTAGTTAATAGAGTACTTAACATTACATTTTGTGGGGATTTCTAATTGATTATTCAGCCAAAGGTACTTTTGTGTTTGTGTGCATGCTCCTATCTGCATGTGCATGTCTCCTCTTGTGTTGTGTAAACACAAGAAAAATGTGTTTACAGCACGACAACCTTGAAAGATTGCCTACATTATCCTACAAGACATCACTGCATCATTATAACATTAAGCTGACACAGTGATGCCTTTACTAATTAATAGATTTTTCCTGCCCCGAAGCTCCCTCAAAAACAAAAGTTCAAAACACCGTTTGTTCTGTGAATGCATATTTTCCGTTTTCCTGTCAAAATATCTTCCCCACCTGAAACCCAGTCATCCTTTATAATACGTATGGTTTAAGGCTTTTTCCTGTCATGTCATTGTCATTCCATTTCACAGGTCCCCCTGTAAACGTTACATGCAATATTTTTATCAACAGTTTCGGCTCTGTCACAGAGACAACTATGGTGAGTTCCTCTGGTATTTGGTTGATTTTTGTCCTGTACAATGTGTCAATATGTTATCTATTCCTCAACCTGCAGGTCCACCAGTTAATGTTACCTGCAACATATTTATCAACAGCTTTGGTTCTATAGCAGAAACTACAATGGTGAGTTGAGCGTTGTGTTTGGACATGTTTTAAAGCCCTGACCTCTCCTATAGAGATACGACTGAATCATCCTGTTTTTACTTAGCCTTGCTGACCTTTTTTAAAACATCCTTCCATGCCATGTCTTCCTATTCATTAAATAAGATTTAGTTCTTTGCCATCAAAAAGTTTATTGGCGGGCTATCCAGTCAAATATTGGTTTCTGCTCCCATGAGTCTGGTTTTACTATTTCATACAACAAATCCTGACAAGTCACTTAAGCAGAGCCAATAATTAACAGTGGGGGGCTGGGGCTTTCAAACAAACTGATGTGCAATGCATGAGGTGTGAAGGCATCCAGCCCCTGAAGGGTAAAAATATAAAACCTGCAGGGTTGCACTGAAACTAATCAGGATCAAATCGTAATGAGTGATAATAACTACTTAGATCATAAATGGAAAATGATAATTTGCGCAGGAGGTGGAACATGTACGGTTGCCAGGAAATTACACAGTATTAAGACGGGCATACAGATATTTGGAACCGCCAATATGCTGATAAAATGTCAAGCAACATAAGGGCTTCTCATCATCGTGACATATCAATTACATTGAGCTGTGTGACACTCAGTCTACTGCTAACTGTGCTGTCAGATGCCTCCTCTTCAGGCTCTGCATCTGATAAACACCTCATTTAGCTTCTCTTGCATAATTTTGAATAAGAAAGGTTATGGTGAGGTCAGTGGCTTGTGAATGCAGCTTGCAACAATACGTAGTCATGAAAGTTGCCATGAGAACAAATGTATGATAATTAAGATTAATTTTGATGGTATTGCTGAATGATATAAATTTTGCACATTTGTCACTCATTTTCCTTTTATTACTTTTCATGGATTATTACTGATGTTACAGGATTGCTTTCGATCCTTCTGCATTGCAATAAAAGTTTTAAAAAATGATCATCAAAACACACTGGAAGCACCAAAAACATTCATTACTGTCTGGTCTAAAGATGCATTTCATTTATGATTTGTGTATTAGAAAATAAATACAAAATTTCCTGTATTTACCTTGTCAAAAAGAAGGTTATGTAATATTAAAAACTGATACCAGTGATTGACATTTTTCCATCAGCATGCATTCTCATAACCCGAATCGCTGCGCTGCAAAATATGCAAAGCCGCCTGTCATCTCCGCAGGATTACAGAGTGAACATCTTCCTGCGGCAGAAGTGGAATGACCCTCGGCTGGCGTACAGTAAATACCCAGATTCCTCCCTTGACCTGGACCCATCTATGCTGGACTCCATATGGAAGCCTGACCTCTTCTTCGCCAACGAGAAAGGAGCCAACTTCCATGATGTCACCACAGACAACAAGCTGCTGAGGATCTTCAAGGATGGGACTGTCCTCTACAGCATCAGGTGTAGTACTTCACAGGTTTTTAAAGACAATTTTAAAAGGCTGAAGAACTGCACTAGAGCATCATTATTTGAAAATGTTTTAATAATTATTATTTTTTTGATATTGGGACAAAAAAGTTTCTGGACATTTTTTCACCACCAATGTTCTCTAAAGGGACAAAATGAGGAAAATAACTGGTAGATTAGGAAGCGGCAATAATAACTTGCCTTTTACACAGTTTGATATTAGTGTAGCTGAAGCAGAAATCTCTGCTGAATGCTCAGATTACCGCAGGACATGTTCACTTACTGCCTTTCTTACACTTTCTCTTAAACATCAAAGACTGTCAATCTGCAGCATGCAATTTGAAACAGATTTTTATCTCACTGTGATCATTTCTTTGAAACTGTATAATTTTCTGAACCGCAGCACATTCCCATGTGCAATACGACTGCAAGAGGACAAGTAAATCTCAGGGGCGCTGGTGAAAATCTAAAGTAAAGCCCAAACTTAGAGCTGAGAAGGAAGGGGGTATTTTTCTCCATGCTGGTCTTCTATTAAATATGAAAAGATGTTTGAAAACTTAGGATCCATACCACCACAAGTACAGGCCAAAAAGGGGAAAAAAAACTTGTAAAATGTGTTGCATTTTATTACAATACAAAAGCCACATGCAACATCCAATTTTCTCTGCAGCGATGCGATATAAAGCAGATCAATTCTGAGTCCATTTAGAAAGCGGCTCAACTCTGAGTGGTGCTCAGGTGTTAAGGTATCGCGGGCCAAGAAGAAAAATGAAAGGTGGTTAGCTGCAGTCTCCATTCATGAGAGAAATGACAGAGTGAGCAGACTGTGGACCACAATGCATCACAGAAACAATAAGTTGCAGTAATGAAAGTGTAATAGGAACCTGCTGAAGGGTATCCTACATGATATGTTGGAGGTTATGACACAGGAGAAAGAGCAGCCAATACCTGATACAACTAAAAAAAAGTACCAACTGTAATCTAATTTTTCAAGATTTTTTTCAATACGCATGTCGAGCTGCTAGTTTGAGTGTTAATAAGCCTTCTTTTGACATCAAATAACACTGTTGTTTGTTACATTTTACATTGTGACCTTGTGTCATGTTACAGGTTGACTCTCATTCTATCGTGCCCGATGGATCTGAAGAACTTTCCAATGGACGTCCAAACTTGTACGATGCAACTGGAAAGTTGTAAGTGCTGATCTTTTTATATTCCAGATTTTTGCTACACTTTCTAAAATGAGAATCTACTTACTAAATTCACCCGTTCTTCTCTGGCTCTAGTTGGATACACCATGAATGACTTGGTGTTTGAGTGGCTGGAGAACGGTGCAGTACAGGTGTCGGAGGGACTCACCCTGCCTCAGTTTATCATGAGGGATGAGAAGGAGTTGGGCTACTGTACCAAACACTACAACACCGGTCAGCATTTATGTCTATGTTTCAAACAGCTGACATTTCTCCCAGGTTGATGGCTGAATTGCATTTTTAAATATGTTTTCTTGTTGATGAACAGGGAAGTTTACCTGTATTGAAGTTAAATTCCACCTGGAGCGCCAAATGGGCTACTACCTGATCCAGATGTACATTCCTTCTCTCCTCATTGTCATCCTCTCATGGGTGTCTTTTTGGATTAATATGGATGCTGCTCCAGCCAGAGTGGCGCTGGGAATCACCACTGTGCTTACCATGACCACCCAAAGCTCTGGGTCCAGGGCTTCTCTTCCAAAGGTAAAACCTTTGTTTGTTTTCCTCCAGCAGATAAGCACAAGCCTTGTATGTGGCAAAAACATATGAAGCTTGAGTCCTAGGTTTTGTTAGATATTTCTCATAAGCGTCTCACGTTGAACCATGTTCCCACAGATGTCTTTGCTGTTTATAGTAATTTGTACAACTCACCTGATCTGGTCTGAAAAGACTTGTGATTAGCCAAAGTGTTTCATGTCATATCACAGGGTAAATTTTCTAAAGCAAGAACGGAGAGCACACAGGAAGTAACCTAAGAGATTAATATTTCTTTTAAAAGTGAAAGTTTGTTATGGATATGCAAGTTAAATATATGTCTGCTGGCAAGATTGTCTCCAGGTGCTCCGACTTTTTCCCACAGTCCAAAGACATGCTTGTTAAGTTAATTGGATGTATGTCTCTCTGGGTGAGCCCTGTGATAGACTCGAGGCCCTCCCTCTGACTCTATGACAGCCTGGACAGGTTTCAGCCGCTCAGCTAGGAGAGCGGAGGATGGACAATGCAGTCAGTATGAAGTCAAATAGCAGTTTAAATATTAAATATCAAATGTTGTTATTTAAGACTGATCGCTGGTACATAAATCCACTTCTGAGTTTTTACATTTTTTGTACGTTTACATCCATTATGTAATAATATTGTTTGAGTGGTTGTCATAAATATTTATCATTTGAATTAATGCAATCAAGGAAAAAATAGATTTTATAACCATAACTGTAATTGGCATTTGAATAAATTCTGTCTGACACTGCTAGAAAGCATTCATGGTTTATTAAAAAGATAGTAGGTCCCTGCAGTTTTAATGTAGCTGTAGGCACCTAGAATCCCAGCTGTACCTTGAAACAAAAGCAACCAGTGGATCAAACAGATTTTACTATTTCTTCTTTAGGCAGTCAGTGCAATGAGCTGAAAATGGGTGCTGCTCCTTTAGTGTGAGACTCAGGCATCAACATTTCACACAGAGGATGGATTTATAACTCAAAAATAAACACTGAACCAATTGAGAGAACAAACAAAGCAAATCAAAGCATTCTCCACAGTGGACTGTTTAAACTACAGCTCAGAGCTGTTGTGAAAGCCACTGTAATACATCAGAGAATAAGATACTCTATTTTTGTGTTTTTGTAGAAGCACAGCTGGGCCTGATACAGTTCACAATATGTAACATTTTTGTCATAAACTGTGGTCATTTCAAGGCGTAACAAAAAAAATTGTATCAAGTGTTAAAGGTACTGCAGAAACAACACGAGTCAGATGATGATCAGTCACACATCAGTCTGCACATGAGCACTAAAAGGCCTCAGCCCTGTCAGAGATTCTCATATGAAAGACACGTATGCTGATGAATATTTAAAGGCAAGCCTTTGACAGCCTCAGTGCACGGACAACAATTCAATATGCCTTAAGTGCCCTCTAGAACCAGAGATGTTTCTCCACATGCTAATCAGCTGTCATGAAAGGATGGGGTCACACTGATGAGCAGAAAAAGGTTTCAGCCTCATCTTCACTTTCTCAAAAGAACCAGATCAAAGTCAGGGAACTACAGGTACAAAGTAATGCCACAGTTCTCTTTCTTTTAGCGGTTGAGACATTAATTATTTGCTACTGTTAAAGCCACGCAATCACTGACACTGCTGGCAGCTCTGACACACTTGTTAGCAAACATTATCTGTAATTACAGCTATTTAGAGGTCACAATTAACTGAAGGATCAAAATAAAAGGAAAAACACAGAAAGTGGCTGTGGAACAACTGATAGACAACAACACATAGGACTCAAGTTTAATATTAATAAAAGAGAAATACAAAAATTAAATAGCGTTCTCAGCTAAAGGCTACATTCACACTTTATTTTAACTGTTAGCCAATGCTGTCAGCTTGAAGAATCTAACAAAAAACATCTGTTTTCTCTCCCAGGTCTCCTATGTGAAAGCCATTGATATCTGGATGGCTGTGTGTCTGCTCTTTGTATTTGCTGCATTGCTCGAATATGCTGGGGTTAATTTTGTCTCCAGGCAACAGAAAGAGTTCCTTCGCCTGAGGCGAAGACAAAGAAGGAATCACAAGGTAGGCTTTCGAAGTCTTCACATGGTTGCTCTTCAAACTTTTTAGCCACATTAGCAGCTTGTCTCTGGGAACCCAGTGACAGGTGGGGCCCACAAGCCATTGAACTCCTAGTGCCGTTCCCAAGATGGGATAAATAGGAAGGGTTGTGTTAGGAAAGGCATCTGATGTAAAACCTTTGCCAAATCAAACATGCTGATTATCATAGCTAAGATGGTTTGGACGTGGGCAGAGGAGGGATAGTGGATATATTGGGCAAAAGGTGTTGAATATGGGGCTGTCAGGCAGGAGGAAAAAATGATGACTACAGGGAAGACTGATGGATGTAGTGGTGTGAGAGGTGCCAGTGATATGGTGAGATGAAGGCGGATGATCTGCTGTGGCAACCCCTAAAGGAAGAAACCAGAACAAGAACAAGAAGATGAAGAAGAAGTAGTGTGTCTCTGAGGATGAGCATCAATAATACCTCTTTGGTCTGAAACAAAATTTCTCATTAACTATTGGATGGATTGCTTTAAATTTTGTAAAACATTTGTATGGCTCAGAGCATGAATCACAGTAGATCAGGTATGTAAAGTCTCACGCCCTTTTTTTGTTTAATCAGAATCAGAATCAGAATGGGTTTATTGCCAGATGTTGAGGTTTACAACATTAGGAAATTGCTGCGGTGCTTCAGTGCAGACAATAAGAATTAAAGTGCTATGTAGAAAGAAAGATATGTGCATGAGATATACATGAGATATATACATGAGAATAAGAATTATGAGTGCTACGTAGAAAGATATATACATGAGTGCAGGTGGTGATCAGTGCCAGACATGAAATGATGCAGTGACACAGCGTAGGGTGCCAAAAGTCAAAAAAGATGCCAAAAGTCAAAATTTTCACTCATATTTCAAAATTTACCAAGTGAATTACTTTAGAATTTGGTATAAAGCTCATGAGTCCAGAAAGATGCAGCCTAACTATAATGTGCTCGAACCAAGGGCAGACTCCAATGCAGGAATCGGACAGAGCTCTGGATAAAAGTCTATAAATCTTGTTTTAATGGGCAGAGCAGGGGTCATACACAGGCAGACTGTCCATGAGAAAGGGGGCAGGCAGTAGGCTCAGTCGGAAAAATAGTCCCAGAATAAAATCAGCCAAACTCCAGGGATTTAACACTCATGGTGATCGGCAGGCAGGAAGCATGAGGTCATATAAAGTCAGTCAATAAAACACTGGTTTTATTTGGACTGTATGACAAAAAGGGAAAAAACTTCAAAAGGAAAGGAGAAATGATATTTCAGAGTCTATGTAGGTCATCATACTGTTGACTGTGGCCACCGTGATACTGGCCTTTGTGATTTCAGATGTGATGGATGAATTTCTACCAAATTTTGTCCAAAGAGCTGGATGAATTGTCAGTGTGAGTCAGTTTAGTTTTACATCACAAAAAGCACATATTCTAACTACAAGTATGTGGCAATTACCATCTTTCAGCTGTTGATTTGAATGACAATCTTTTAAATGGAGAAAAAGGAAGTCTCATGTGCAACCCAGGAGGAACTGCTATAGTTCCTCCAGAATAAAAGAATACAACATAATAATAATGGTCTTGTTTTGTTATCCCAGTACCTGCAAAACTGCTGACTTCCTATTAGCTCTAATTCTATTTGCTATCATAGCCATAGAAACTTGTCAGGGGCGCTGAACACATGCACCTTTATTGCTGTTTGTCTGAATTAAGATTCACCCCCATGTGACCCTGTATTGAATAAGCAGAAGGAAATAAATGGATGGATGGATTAAGATTCATCTCCCGAAGCAATCTCTGTAAATGTTTTTTCGCCACTGTGCATCAGGTTATCTTGGGAGTTTATTTTAAATTAATTTGAAAGTGCAATATCTCATGATTAATGTTCATGTTCATGTGGGTTTGTTGAAAAACCTTCAGTCATTACAAAGTAAAGCCTAACATCTGAGCTGCAGGCTTTTAAAAAGCTCTAGCAAACTCATCCACATGTGCATGTCACTTTTCAGGATGACGATCTGCGTGAAGGCCGCTTTAATTTTGCCGGCTACAACATGAGCCAATGTCTGCCAACAAAGGATGGCTCAGCTGTTAAAAATGCTGTTCCAGCTCCCAACCCTCAACAATCAGCCTCAAAGGACATAGACACCATGAGGAAAAAGTTTGTGGACAGAGCCAAGAGGATCGACACGATCTCACGGGCCGCTTTTCCTCTGGCTTTCCTCATCTTCAATGTCTTCTACTGGGTTACCTACAAGATCATCCGGCATGAGGACATCCATAAAAAGTAAAGACTTTGCCGTCGGCTGAGAACATATATTTTACATTTCTCAGATTGAGAAATGCTTAGAAAGCACAGGGAGATGAGAGGGTAAACTGTGCATTGAGAGGCACCATTGTGGTAATGGTGGTGTTCTTTCAGGGATAACGTACAATATTTATGAATCGTACAGTAATGTTCATGATTTGATAATGTGAACAGTTGTTCAGACACAGATGCTTTATTTGTTCTTGTACTGCTGCAAAATATTTTCTGAAGATTATAGAGAAAAGGTCTTAGCTCAAGACTCACTAACATGCTGGAGAAGATGGACCAAAATGATTTTGAATTGATTCAGCCTTGAGGTCTACAACCAAGAAACAGAGGAACATTCCATGAATCCGTAACTCTAAGGTAACTCTAAGGTAGCTCTGTCAAGCCCTCAAGACGTTTTGCAAATTTTCTTACCGAGGTAGCATAGGACTGTTTTATAATGGACTTCTGTCATAGAACTTCCACCCTATTTATACAAAACATAGCTCTCACATAGCATTACATAACTTTTGGGGCCAGGGACCTCTAAAAAATATGTTTCAAGAAGCCCTTAACAATCGTAACACCACATTAGCTGATGTGGTAGAATCGCTGGATGATGTTGAATAACTCAGTTTCTTAATGCTTGTCTGCTACTTAGATGGCTAACAAGCCAAGCTAAACAGCACCCCGTCCTTTTTTTACACAGTTGTCACACTTACATGTTTCAGATCAATATTATTAGACAAAGACAATATGAATAAATACACAATGTATTTTTCAAATGCTGATTTCATTTATTAAGGAAAAATAGCTACTCAAAACTTTGCGATGATAGCCAAAACCTGATGACTGGTTGTTCAAATCATTGTTCTGCTGCATAACCTGCTGAAAATGATGGCTGGGCATTCTCCTTTAGGATATTCTGGTACAGAATTCATGGTTCCATTAATTACAATGAGTCATCCAGATCCTAAAACAGCAAAGGAGCCTCAGACCATGACACTACCACCACCATGCTTGACCGTGGGGATAATGTTGTTTTTATGAAATGCTGTGTTAATTTTATGTCAATATGTAACACAACAAAAAACCCTTCAATGAGTAAATAACTTGGTTTTTTGTTGTGTTACATATTGACATAAAACTAACACAGCATTTCATAAAAACAACATTATCCCAACGGTCAAGCATGGTGGTGGTAGTGTCATGGTCTGAGGCTCCTTTGCTGTTTTAGGATCTGGATGACTCATTGTAATTAATGGAACCATGAATTGGTTTCTCATCCGTTTCTTTATATTGTGGCATGAGTGTCAAGTAGTCAACTTCACCTGGTCAGGCGAAGTTGACTAGTTAATGGGATTTATTGATTCTGCAGGTCTCACAGTAATTAGGCCTGAGTGTAGCCAACTAAACTGAACTTCAGTCATTACATCTCTTATATTAGTCCATGTTTTATCCTTTGAATCCCCTCTTGGATTTGCCATTAAATTGGAAAAGGAGACACAACAGTGTCAGAATGAGGCTCTCTGTGTTGTTTTCCAAAAATATGTGGTTAATCACAGTTAATTCATGATTTAACATGGGGGACAATTACTTTTTCACACAGGGATAAGTACGTTTGGTGAGCTTTTTTTCCCTTAACAAATGAAATAATCATTTAAAAATAAAATTTTGTGTTTTCTCAGGTTATTTTTTTCTAACACTAACATTTTATTTGATGATCTGAAATATTCAAGTGTGACAAATATGCAAATAAAGAAATAAATAAGGAGTAAGAAATCAGAAAGGGGACTTTCTCACAGCACTGTAAGTGGTTTCACATAAGATTGATATCATCTGTCATAATCATTCCAGAGTTTCTACTGGCCCAAATATAACATGGGGTGCACCCAATTTAGTGCTGCAAATGATTCCAATCCCTTTTAAATGATAGAAAACAATCTATCTGTCTTTAGCTCATAATTTCGCCCTTGTGGATCCCCTGGCTTTACTTTGAGAACCACTGTTTCGAACTATACGAGCAGAGCACCAAACTAAGCAGCAGTAAATGTCTCAGGCATAGGTATGAATAAATCAGATGAAAATCTGGAATCAGGAATTGGGTTCTGCATTTTTACTAAATCCTGAGGCCTTAGATGTCAACAATTTGGTCGGATAAAGTGCTACGCTTCTCTGTTTTCCCCTTTTGGGCGGTCTATCACAGCTGAACGCAGCCTTTGAGCTTTTCTACCAGTGGCCAGACATCCAAAGGTACTTAACAATGTTTCCTTTTTCTCTAAGTGAATTATAAATATTCGGAAATGATGTCACCTTTTTGTTGATGTCTTTAACTTTGCTTTTCATTCTTGTGCAGTTTATTTAGCAAAATATCATATATCTCACATGAAAAAGGTATAATGGCTTATTTTGAGCAAGTGTATAGGTAAGCCCACAAACTGTGAACATGCACTATGTTGCTAAATGTTATCACACGCCCGTATTCACGTGAATTATTTTAAATTCCAGGGTTAATACCCCCAGGTATGTAAGGTATAGTTTTAGAATTTGAGCTATGTTTTTGTAGATTTAGACAAATAAAATATTTATTGTAATGGGAAAAAGTTATGTTTGTTATAAAATAATATCTTTCTGTATACTTCCGCTGTGGACTGTTTCCCTTCACTTGTTTGTTGCTGGGTGATGATATTTGTTTGTAGATGGACTGAAAAGTGAAGGACAGATCTGCATAACAGTAATGGTACAAAGCAGCTAATGACCCTTGCACTCCTTATATACTGTGGTGACAAACTCTTTTCTTGAATGCTATTCATGAAAAAAGGTTATTTATTGGTCTGTACATCAATAAAATTGACCGTGCACCATATTTACTTTATTTCTGCGTCTCCTGTCATTTATAAATAAGTGACCAGTCCTCTGAATTGACATTTTCATCCATTTGTTGATGAGAGTATAGTTTGCATTGCTTTCTTCTACAACAATAAAAGATGGATGCCTTAAAAAAAAAACGGCACAAACACGCAAAAATACTTTTTTGTGCTCGGTTGCAGATCTAAGAAAATGAAAACACTGCCACTTCTCTTTGCCAAGCTGATAAGTCAGGGTGATGACACATGGCATGGATCACTGGGTGGCCTGAGGTGACATAGATATGATCTGACAGTAGGTTTCCATTAATGCATGATAATGGACTTCACACTGTAATACAGAGATTCCATCAGCTGGTGCGTGCCTACTAGCTGAAGGGAAAATACTGGCACGGCTCCAGAGGCATAAAACGGCAATTATATACCTAAATGTATTTATTGTTTACAAACAAATATGTCCGTTAGATGGTTTACACCTGTTGTTACAGCATTTGTGCTCAAACAAATGCAACCACTACCCTAGTCCTATATGTACAGATGGATATACAGTCGTGAAGGTTTTGTGTATCAGGACAAAAAAAAATGAAAAAAACCCAACTATCTTGTATTTCCCAGGTTTAAGATTATTAAAACACCACCTCAGATAAGCACTGCGATTATTTATTTTAAAAAAACTGAGAGAAAATGGAGAAGCACTGGGGTTCAGGAGGTTATAGAACCCTTTTCAGCAGCAACTCGAAGTATTAATTTGGGGAAATTTTGGTTTACTCTTTTTTACAAAATTGCTTCAGTTCATTGAGGTTTGTGGCCACTAAATTATGCACTACGCTCTTAATGTGCTGCCACAGCATTTCAATCATGTTGAGGTCTGGGCTTAGACTGGGCCATTGTGGCACATTGATTCTTTTTCATTTAGGCATTCTTTTGTTGGTTTGCCGCCATGCTCAGGATTATTCTCCTATTGTATGACGCAGCTTCAGCCAAGCTGTACCTGTCAAACAGATGGCCTCATTTTGACTCTAGAATACTTTGCTACATAGAGGAGTTCATAGTGGACACACTGATCCAGGTGCTGTGGCTGTAAACCAGCCGAAATTAGCACTTTTCCACCACTGTGCTTTACAGCTGGTATGAGGTGTTTCTGCTGATATGCTGTGTTTGGTTATCGCCAAACTTGGCACTGTGCATTATTGTCTGAGATGCAGCTCTTGTGTTTGTTGCAATCTCTCTCTCATTGTATGATCTGACCTTGCAGTTAGCTGGGATGTCCACTCCTGCGATGATTGGCAACTTTCCACTTTCGCGCAATAGAATAACAGACAGAATAACAGACATAAATTGCCTAGAAAATGTTTCATAAACCTCCTCCGATTGATGGGCAGCATCAACTCTTTCTCTAGGTTCATTGCTCGTGTTCCTCCTCATTGGCATTGGTATCTTTCTTCCATGTTAACACACATCTAAATGTTCCAGACCAGCAAACTGCCAAAAAATCTGCTTTTATAGATGTGCTCACACTTACTGATGATCAGTCTGCTACTTACCCTCTTAAATTCAATGGAACAGTAAGCATGTACTGTAATTTTTCACACAGTTTCTGGATTTTGTCTTAAGTTTTATTAAATAAAAAAAGACAGTATGATATGACATGTTGTTATTCATCTGATGTTGTGGTTACTGTGGTTATTTAAAAAATATGCTCTGTTATGCAAAACTTTACAAGTAAAAATGTGTGCACACTCTTTTTCACAAGAGCATACTAATATATTAGGTGTCCAATAATGTTAGTAATTGCCATTCTGTTGACAGCGCTAGCATCCATTCAACCCTGTTTTTTATTTAGTGCAGAATACATGGGCTGTGGTGGGTTTATTGAGAAGGTCACATGAATCATCCAACTGCTTTTTAGTGCTTAAAACACAGGGATTATAAACTAATCAGCGATACTAATCCGCACTTGGAAACACCAGCCATTACACTGCCAGAGCTCTACACCACTGCCCAGTGTTACTGCTGTTTGAATATGCAAGGATGAAACAGCCCTCGTGCGATCAAGTTCAGTAGAACGATTTATGAAAGAAAAATTATTTGAAGCTTATAATTTATAAGAGGAAAGAACTTTCCATCATCCGCAAGGTTTACTGAGGCTGGTTTGTGAGGTCTGAGAGGCATTACATGAAGGTTGCCATAGTAACTGCACCGGTGTTGATATGGCCACTTAGAGGAAAGCAGGAAATTAATGAACTTAAGAACACTTGTGCCTGGTTTCACCAATGGTGCCTCTTAAGCCTGGATATAAATACTGCATTAAATCACAAACACAATTTCTACTATATTCTGGTAAGGCGGAATGAGTTTCAGGGTTTCTTCAGAGGATTATGCTTACATGATGCTCAGATTACACTTAAACTACAAACAGGGATGGTTTTGTGAAGACTTTGTTGCATATGCGGTGTCCACTATTTTAAATGCGAAATTGGATCAATGGGAGATGTGACAAACTGCTATTGATCTGTAGTCTTTTCTCTCCAGTGTGTATGAACTGACACTGCAAACTGTTTCTATAAAAAAATAATAACATGACATCAACTATATTCCTTTCAATTGCTTATCTTAGGGAAACATAGTATTGAACAAAAAGCTAACAAAAAGTGGCCAGATGATGTTCACATGATATAAATTCAGTATTATTCCTCTCTTTAGCATCATTTAATGTTTTTATGCAGAAAGAGATATAAGAAAGAGACGAAAAGGAAAATCTACAGCATTGTGACTATGTTTATTTAATCAGTTTTATTACTGTAAACTGGCCATGATAGTCACCCCTGGTGGACCATTCTAAAGCATGAAAACCCTATAAAGACTGTAATATTAGGCCTAAGGGCTTAACAACAATGGGCCTGCTATGTCAGCAATTTGTATGCAAAAGGTGCAACCTCAACAAATACTGTTAACTGCAACTGGTTTTAGAAATCTCTAATTATCTGTGGTGAGATGTTCCAAAAAAAGACTGTTTGTAGGTTAAATATTTTAAATATGGAAACAATAAATGCAAATGTTGCTAACTCATGAGAATTCTCCCTCTTTGAAATTGAGTGTCATTTCACATGGGAGCTCACTGGATACAGAATGATATAGCCTGTCTGTGTGTGTGTGTGTGTGTGTGTGTGTGTGCACGATGCATTATGTTGTAGATAATCAATGCCCTTCCATACCGTTTGGCTGATCAAGTGAGTTCCAGAATCTACCAGAGAAAAAGCCCTGTGACCCCGGATCAATAAGTCGACTGCAAACATAAAATCAGTGCCTTCGTCTCAGAGGGCCAGTATAAGCATGGTTAAAAGCATCATTCATCATGGGGATCACGTCAGCTGTAATTCAGATGTAAACAAATGGCATATCCTTATTTGTTATATATAGTTGTGGCAGATATAAACTCACCTGAGCTTAATAATGCTTTCCAGTGCAACGGTATCTTTATGTTATTGCTTATTATTATCCACAAAAATACTTTCAAAATTCAGATTTTAAAAAAATGTGCTGACTTTGAGCGCAGAGTGTAAAACATTTAAATAGGATTACAAAGATTAGATATGGAATCAAGCATGAAAATTATTCTAATTAGATAGCAAAATGATGGCATTTCAATTCCAAGTAACGTTCAAAAAAAAAAAAAAAAAAGAAAGAAAGAAAGAAAAAGGTTAATTTTCTTAATTAATTTTGGTAGAAACTGGCTTCCACGCTAAAATCGCTGTAGGTGGGAGGCGTCGGCACAGGTGTCAGATAATGTAGGAATCTGTTCGTTATCAATTTGTCTGCAAATTGCCTCAAGATGGGTCGCATACATTTTGTTTTCCCCTTGCCTGATAAGTTTGATAACAGCAGAAAATTTTCTGATTAAGGTGAGGAGGAGGAGGAGGCCAGAAACCCTGCAGAGGTCCTGTACCACTCACAGTAAATAGAATTTGACAGGAAATAATAGGACGACAAACCATGTTTTTTATTTGTGTGGCAGCACTCAGGGCTCTAAGGGAATACCAAAACAATTGAATTTTCCTTTCCACATGTGGATCCGTTTCCCTCCAGCCATTTACTGGTGTTATTTACTGTAGAGGATTCAAAGTTTTTCTTCGGGGCTAGAAGTGACAGAGGTGTTTATATCACAGACAAAAGGGGATGGGCTTCCTTCTGTATGTGAGAGACTACGTGCCGGTGTGTATGATCAGCCTGCATAGCAGCTGAAGTTCAAGGATTATTTTGTACCATAAAATAACAAAATAAAGGATTTTCAATTAACAATTCATTAGCTCACAGCAGTCTTACCATCAAATGGTAGGACATAAAGAATCCCTCATAATCTGAATCTTTTAAATGTGATACATTATGCTTGTCCTTATTTTCTGTATACTGTGCTTACAGTGGTTAAACCTTTTTAAAAAGCTAAACGCTCAGACTCTTTTCTCTCTCTCTCTGTATGATGTTAAAGATAGAGGGAAGCTCTTAATATTATAATTTAAGGCACAAGCTCACATAATGGCTTGAAGGGGAGAGTTGCCTTATAAAGAAATGTCCAGTATAAGACAGTTTAACTCCTCTCTGGAGGGGAGAGGGAGGGGAAACAGGAAACAGGAAACAGGAAACAGGAGGACAAAGGAGGGGGGAACAACTAAGCTGTAGTGCCTCTTCACCTCACTGTACAATACCTTGTGCAATACTTTTTGTAAATAGTCAACAGTGCAATAGACTCAATACTTGAAATGTGCAATTCACTTGTATTTTTATTTTTTATTCCTATTTATTCTATTTATCCCCTTTGTATATTTTATTTATATTTGTCTCTGTATTATATATGTGTGTGTGTGTGTGTGTGTGTGTGTGTGTGTGTGTGTGTGTGTGTGTGTGTGTGTATATATATATATATAACAATTCTGTAACTGTAACTTCGGTCGTTGCTGTGCTTTTTTTTGGAAGTCGAATTTCCCAGAGGAACCCACCCGAGGGATTAATAAAGTTCTATCTTATCTTATCTTATCTTAAACAAGCATTATTGCGAACTGTGAATCCTGCCAATCTCGTCTGGTTACAAAAATGTTCACAATAGGCCCACTTTAAGTAATTATGTTCCCATTCTGTGACAATGAATCCTGCGGTAGCATTTAACGCGATGAAGCAGAGAAAATAAAGGTGTAAAAAAAAAAAAAAAGTACTACATACAGATGGAGTAGCTCCCAGAACAAACTAAATTAAATTCCACTGGGAGGAAATAACCTCTTGCCCTCCCTTTTAGCCAACGCTACTATTCAAGCTGTCACAAGCCTTAAGTATCGAGCCGTTTTGAGTACGATTTGATGTTTACTTGAATGAATGGCATCGTAACTACAGCACTGACAGGCTGTGCAGCATCGCAGCAGAAACATCTTCCAAGGACTTCTTTTTCTTTACATCCTTACGCATCAAAAATAACCGAACCATGAGGGGAAAGTACCACTAAAAGCTTTCAGTCAACTATGTGAGGAGAAACAGTGAGGAGAAGCATAAAGCGTCGCAAAACCATCATGTGGTGTCTTTATTCATAACACAAACTGTTTCTGACTCCTGGATGAAAGTGATCTCTGTCTAGCATGTGGCTGCAGGCAGCAACAGACATAAAAGGGCATTTTTGAACACATTAGTCTAAAAGGACATAAATAGAAAAATAAATTAAACAGAGGGCTGCATCATAAAGGTGTCATTTTAAGAATCCCACATGGTCCAATTGAAATGGGCTGAGGCTTTTATCAATAGACACTAGAAAGGCATAAATACAAAGAGGCTGTGCAGAGCGGCTAGGTTCTCATTTGTGGTAAAATGTATCTTTTTAGTCATTACACCAGACACAATAAAGAAATAAAGAGCTACTTAGAGGTGGGATTTTTAACCATGAAAACCACTGCAGCACATTAGTGGAGAAAACTGAATGTCTAAGAGTGCTGCCAAATCCCCATTAAGTTGGATTTTCGACATGCTTTGGATCAGCCTACGATACTGCCCTACATCCACCAGGGGGCTCAACTTCATATTGCTCCTCTCCAAGTCCCTCTGGCACATCGCTCTACACTTCTGGAGCCCCTCTACAGAACCTGCATCAGCGGTTTCTTTATATCCAAAGCACTTCTCCTTTAGCTTCTCTTCATCTTCTTCGCAGAGTAGTAATGAGGCATACTCTCTGAGAGACACCAGCTCTTTTTCCAGCGCTAAGGCAAACATTTTAGATGCACCCTTACCTCCAGCACCTTTGAGAGGCTGGATGGAACAGGACTCGGGGAGGTACGCCAGCAGAGAGTCCAAGAACTGGAACATCTGTAACTGGCTGCATGTGAACAAAAAAAAAAAAGGTGACATTTCACAAGTTATTACATAATTCATGTCACAATACATTTAAAGAAGTTAAGTTTGTTGAAATCTTTTTTTGTCATTTGTCAGCTGATTCACAACCAGCTGCTAGTTCAGAGTTTATTTTGGGGATTTGTAATTTTAAGTGCTCTGCTCTCCAGAGAATCTTAATCTCTTTGATATTCAGTGGTATATCATGCTGACATACATCTTAGTCAACTTCAAAGCTATTTCAGCTTTGAATCTGTTAATATAAATTGAGCAGTGGAGGCTTCTACTCGTAGAACTATGCTTTCTTTTTCTTTAAATAAAATTTAATACATCATGACAATCCCTAGTAGAAGTGGCTCAGTGCACTGAGCAGTGATATTACAGGTTGTAATATCTAGCTTTGGATAACTAGAAAAGAAAATATAAGGAATAGCAGAATAGAAAGACTAAATGTAATAGCATAGGACAGATCCTTGTGGGTAACAGATGTTCTTTCTTCTTGTTTGTTTATTTGGTCCATGTGGTACCCTTAAATTCTAAGATTTACAAGAAATACTCCTTTCAATCTCCAAATTGATAATTCAATTGTAACTATACATCTCAGAAGTCAGAAATACAGCCTTACTGGTATCAGCCATCAGAAACTTATTTACCTGGAATGGACATGCAGCTCTCCCTGGAAAGGGGTTATCTGATGCCAGTTCAGCAGCATGAGAGCAGATGGTCCTGAAGAATTTAATAGTAGATACTGAGGGCTCACTTCTATCTTCTTACAACCCACTCTTTTTTGAATCCAGCCATTTATGTCACCTAAGCTGTATTCAGGAGAGTCTATATGGAAGACCCAGTGATCCAGCACAGTTAAAAGACTCAGGAAGTCCTCTCTAACCTCATCTGGAGAAAATAACAAAACAATTGTTAACATCTACATGTCAGGAGTAAAATCACAAGTCGCACACCTTTGTGCTTTTACCTGCTATGAGTTGGGGAGTTTTAAGCAGCTCGGTGTGCAAATTGTTCTGAATGTCTAAAGCAACTTGGCCACAGTGCAACACAACTGGTCTTTGGTTGCTCATGAAGGAAAAAGCATCTGGTGTCTGGATGTAATGGAGCATGACATGGCACTTGACACGGCCAGAGTTCAACAGAGGTGTCAGCTTGGTCACCGCAGTCACAGCCACTCTGCATGCGTTGAGATCATTGGTGCTGATGGCGTTGTGCTGCTTGCTTTTTTTGGCTGGGGGCTCTGGGAATGTGGAGGCAGAGAAGGAAGAGGAGGAGGGTGATGATGGCGAGGAGCAGGCCGCAGGGAGCCAGAACACTTGGCTCTGGGTCTGGATGACTGCGGGCCTTGAGCACTGGCCCGTGTCTGTCAGGATGGATAAGCTCACATTGGTCACTGGTCTGGAACAAAAATAGCACATCACTAACAATCAGATATCACACAGATAGTGGCTATTCAGAGTGGAAATTGATATAACAGTAAAGACGATGTGTGCGTGTGTCTGTGAATTGAATGTGCGACTGCTTGTGAATTGATTATTTCCAGGCAGTGAAATTACATCAGCTGTACAAGTACACCAATCAAAACAGCAATGTGTGGGACTTAAATGGCACCTGAGACCGTCATGAAAGTAGCTTTCCTTCACATGTTCTCAAATGAAAAATCGGTAACAGGTGGATGGAGGAATCTGATAGCTTTTTGTTCCCACATAAGGAGGTTGGAAAGATATTAAAAACTTGTTGCCATGGTGACCACCTAGTCACCCTGTATCTGCCTTGTAGTGAGGGGCAATCAAAGAGGCAAAAAAAGGATCTCTATCCAGTTAGTGCTGATTATGTTTAGAGTTTCTTACTGATTTAATCGAGCGCAAAGTAATGTGATTTATTCCACATTATTTCACAGCAAACAGCAACTGTTTAAGTTCAGATAAATCTAATCAGACAGCAATGATACCGTCTGACAGCTGGACTGTGGTTCTTGTCACTTGATTAAAGCACAGAATGCCATGTTGTTTGTTGTTGCCTCTGTCTTCACCCTACACTCATGGATCCACTCAACCACACGAACAGATTATGAGTGACAAGGTATCAAGCAGATTAAGATTTCAGAGGCGTCACTACTAAATGTTTAGATAATGCGTTTCAGAACCTTGGACCTTTGTCCATCAAATAATTTTTAAAAATGTAACAAAGAAATCATGTTTACGCTGATCTGTCAGTAGTTAGTATCACTCCCACAACCATTCGGCCCTCAGTGGTGCGATGCCACAGCTTGTCAATTCGAGGTTTTGAAGACACCGCTGGGATGTCGTGAATCTTGTCATCCAAGGCCTCGTTCTTTGACTCATCATCAGAGTCCCACAGAGCAATAAGCCCTTCCTAGACGGAAAGTGCAAAGACTATAATCAGCAATGACAAGTGTGTGACAGCACTGACAGCAATAGCACTTTATGTCAGACGTTTCAATTTGAACAACAGGCATTTAGGCACAGACACAGTGGACTTTATGAATGTTATTTAAAAAGCAGACTTCAGATGCAATGATGCAGGTAAAAGAAAAAAAAAGGATGTAAATTATTTGAAAATTTTCTTTGAAAAACATTTATTTTGGGGAATACACTGCATTTGTTGTGGGTGTTTGTTCGATTTAAGAGGCCAACAGTTTGTTCACTTCAACTTCCTGGAGATCATATTAAAAGAGAGGGGGAGAGAGAGGGAGAGAAAGGGAGAGCGAGAGACAGATTTTGTGTTATAAGCTTCATGTTATGGACGCACAGTGTGAGCACTCAGGTCGCATCGGGCCGTATAATGTGAGACCCTGCATCGTGACCTACAAACTTCTAACCCCTGCGATTCAATCGTACAGTTTGAGCAGGAGCTGAATAACGTGACTGAAAAAAATTGCACAGTGTATGCCGAGCTTAAGTTTAACAATTTACTCTCTCAATACACTTCAACAAAGCATGCATGATGTGTTGTTACTGTAGTACCTGCTCATGCTGTGTGAGAACAGGCTCTCTTTCTGAGACCACATCAGTAAGGGCTTTGACCGACTGCCGTAGAACGCTTTCCTTCACTGTCACTTCTCTCTGAAGCTCTTGAAGCACAGTCAATCCACTCTAAATTACAAATCATATCTGATTGACAGGGCACATTATAAATTTAACACACAGTGAGTAACTTAAATTAGGTTCACGAGGGGTCAACATCTCATACAAATACCATCATCAGGTCTTTAATTATGCAGCAAATGTGACTGCCAGTATGGATTAAATCAAATTAGCATCACAATAAACTGTGTGTAAAAAATATTTTTCCAATTTTGATATAAAAGGACGACAAATTAAAGGAAAACCCTGAACCCTTGACCCCTACAGTGACGAGATCTTGCTGCTCTGTTTTGCTATAAGGGCATTTTGCTGACACAGCTTGAGTCCAATAGTCCCTTTGGAGGGAAAGACTGCTGAAAATCAATACAATCAGTACAAAGTGGGGGTGGTCACTTCCAGGGTGACAAGACCTCCATCCACAGGGCCTGAGGGTTCACTGAACAGTTCATTAATAATGAAAAATGATCTGAATCATATGACATGGCTCTTGCAAACACAGTGGGATTAGCATGTGAAATAGCACTCTGAACCGCCATTATGAAAGTCACCAATTCATTTTTAAAGAATGGTATGTATATGCCTTCAGTAAAGTTTCAGAGAATTGAAGAATCAATGCATTGGTGCAATGCAGCTGTTCTGATGGCAGATGAACCTAACCCCTTATTAAGAGGCTTTATGTTGATTTTTTTCCTTTAATTTGTCACTGCTACTTTGCTAGATAACAAATGCATATAGAAATACATCCAAGTGTTACAAACCATTAGACAACACTGACTTATCACACAACACATCAGAAGTAACTCAGATGAAAAAAAATAAAATAGAATGCTGTAACCATCATTCTCGTATGGTTAAACTAAAACATAAAGTCTTCCATTCATCAATTTGCTCATTTTCTTAAACAGTTATCCAATTCAGTTATGTATTGCTGGAGCCTATCCGAACTGTCACTGGGTGTGAAGACAGATAGATCAGCAGTCCATCACAGGGCTAACACATGATAGAGACAGACAACCATTCTCACTAGGATTCACACAAACATCTAATTTAGAATCACCAATTGGCCTACAATGCATGTCACTGGCCTTGAGAGGACCCATGCAGGCACAGTGAGAACAAGCAGACTCTATACATAAAGGCGGGAGCCAGCAACTGGTTTCAAACCCAGGATTTTCTTGCTGTGAAGCGCCATTGTTAGTCACTGCACCACTGTGTGACCCCTGAAGGCAATCTATTACATACATAAACCATATGGAAAAAAGTACTGGGCCATCTACACATTACACCTACAGGAGCTGCTCGGTCTTTGAAACCCATGCCATGAAGCTCCCGGTGCACAGCGTTTATACTGGTGTTAATGCCAGAGGAGGTGTAGAGCTCTGAAGTTTTTGAGTCAGCAAATTTTAGCAATAGGCGACCCCACTAAATGTTTCCACGTTGCAATACATTTTGCAATACAGTTAGCTCTTATAGCTTATTGTAGAATATCTACTAGGGAAGAGATTTCACAAATTGACCTATTGCAATGGTGGCATCCTATAACAGTACCCTGCTCACATTCTATGAGGCCTTTAGAACCACCCCTTATTCACCCACATGTTTGTAAAGGGAGACTGCATGGCTGAGTTCTTGATTTCATACACAAGTGAAATCAGTTGCAATGAAAAACCCTGAATTCAAAAATTAAGAGGCCAATTTGACCCAATACTTTGGACCATATAATGTATGACCATTAGCCCAAAAAATATTACTGCAGTGCTTCTACACCTACTCTATTAATGTGTTATAAAGACTCACCTGCAGTCTTGATTCCAAAGCTTTAAGTGTAAGGAGATAGTTCTCTGGTGGAGGAGGGGATGTCTTTGATGCTTCAGTGTCCTGGCCATGCTGAAACATGTATTTTCAGTTAGACATACTTAAAAAAAATCCTAAAACTCCTAAACTAAAAACTCCTGTAAACTAAAACATTAAGTCTTCCATTCATTCATTACATTTTTTAAACGCTTATCCAATCAAAAGTTGTGTGTTGCTGGTGCCTATCCATCACAGATAGATCGGCTTGTCACATTTGCCCCCCACGCCCCCGAAAGGGAAATTGGTGGAAATAGGAAGAAGAACATCACTCATAAGAAGAAAAATATGCTTACAGAAAATGAAACACCACAAAGGTCAGTGATGAGGAATTCTTCCAATGCTATAACTCGATCCTTAAAAACCAGCAGCATCTGGTCTGTTCCACACCCCAGGAAGTCATCCACATGGATGGAGGTGACACTTGACCAGAGGGCAGCTATCTGGAGAAGATGGTTTAACAAAGTAGACTTTATTAAAACTTTTAAAGCACAATGAGGGGTAGACAAGAGACTTGGACTGTAAAAAGATCATGAAACCTACCTGAAAAGTTTCCTTCCATATGGTGCAAACATGCCCCTCACAAAAGGATACAGCAAACAGAGAACCATATCTTCCTGTGTTAACTACCTGAATATTTTCAGGTTGCTCAAAGGGTAACTGACAAACATCTTTTACTACTCCATTCTCAAAATAAACAAGTTGCCGATTAGATGTTGCTGCAACTACATCACATTTAAGCACACCATCCACTCTGTCAGCCGCAACCACCAAGATGCACTGTGTGATGCTAATGTATAGATGAGGTAAAATCACACTGCCATCAAACACTTGTCCATCTTCAACAAAATAGCCAAGGGTTTGGCTAGTGGACTCTTCTGGAAGCTTTTGCAGTCCGAGAACAAACACCTGTCCTTTATGGAGAGGGAGTTCACCTACAACACAGTGGGAGAAATGAATGGGAACCTGTCTCACTCCTTCTGCCTGCGGGGATGTATAAAGGACACCACCTTCATGCCTCCACAACACAGTTGGACCCTGGAGAATATACACAGCCCCCTTCATTTGATAAGGGAGTTTAAACTCCACACAGGGCTCCAGTCGGTTTGAAGAGCTCAGTGTGAGAAGACTGTACTGAAAACTGCTTCTTTTCTCACTCTTCTTTATCACTAAAACACATGGCGCCGTGGCTCTCTTCTGAGCGTCCGTGACGCTTTTACATTTCACAATATCCACATGAGCTAATCTTTTCCTGCTGATGACAGCCGCTCCGTCAGCTGCCTTCAGAAACGTGTTCCCTTCCCGTTCAAATGAAAGACTGCAGAATATTAACTCGCTTCCTTCGTTGTCATTTGTGCCCGGAGCCCGTTTGCAGTTAAATGAGATAGTCTTTCCACAGTGGGAGAGCCGATGGGGATTTCGATACAAATCTTCCGAGAGCACACTCTCCATCATGCAGCAGAGAAGGGTCCGTTTCCGCCTTCTGAGACCTTTAGTCTACGTTAATGTAAACTTCGAAACTGTCACTTTCATTACGGTGGTGTTACAAGTTTAAATACACGCTAATTTTACTTGTGTCAACTTTTGTTTACACCGAGGTCACACTCGAAGTAGCGCGCCAACGGTCTCTGAACGCTTCCTGTCAGACGAAATGCATTGTGGGTGAGAGTTGTAAGCGAAACAGCCATGCACCGACACGGAAGTTGAAATGTGTCGCTACCTGGAACATTTATCTAAACAGACTTGTTGTAGGAGTAGTTAGGCTTTTAACAGGTCTTAGACACAATTCAACACTCCCTCGGTTACGAACAAAGAGCCACGCGAAGAGGTGTGGCTAAACCGGTAGAGCCAACATGGCAACGACAGGGCGTCAGTTTCCCAGTTAGTTCGCACTGATTCATACAAACAACAGTCAGCTAACTCGCTTTCAGTACACGGAACTGCCAAAGACCAGTGGACAGCTCAACATGGCTGAAGTTGAGCCACACGAAGGAGAGCAGGTATCGCTGATAACCGTTATTTATTTATTTATTTATTTTTGATCACTTATTGTCATAAATGACTATACGATTAAAGCCAAAGACGACTCTAACCTGAACCAACTCTGTTTTGACAGGACCTTGAAAAGAAAATCGAAGAGACAAGGCAGAGATTCAACAATGAGTTGCTCCAAGGTAGCACAGTTATTGCGGGCAAGCTGACAATAACATATCTTGCTTTTGAATGCATTTTGGTTGCTGTCATCTAGCTTGCATACATTCAGATATTGTACATTAAATAGTTAACTGTTACTTTACGCCCTGTTGCTTAAACGTTGACCCGAATACCCAGAGCCCAGATAAGCGTTAGCTCTTTACTGCCCCGAGTAGCAGTTTAGTTTTTAGACTAATTTTAGGCTAAGCCGTCACACCATGGCCTCCTGGGGGCTTTATTTGAGTTTGCGGCACAATGTGGACATTGTGGGTCTATGAGAATTTTAAATGGGAAAGTTTAAGTCTTTGAAATTGAAACCGATTTTGAAGTTGTCATGTGATTCAGTCTGCGTGTAAATGTTTGCAGATTCAACAGAGAAGTATGACCCCAGGGACGTGGAAAGGCTTCAGACAGATGACAGTCTGGTGGAGGGCTACCTGACATGGAGGATCTATAATGTTGATGATGCCTTGAAAATGATTGATGAAAGTCTTCATTGGAGAAAAGAGTATGGGGTAAATGGTAAGGTGCTGATATGATATGCAATATGTCACAGTATAACAATGTAACCTCACTGTTGTTAATGCTTACAATTTATAGTTTCAATACTAGGAAAATATTCGATTCCCAGTGCTACATGCATATTATATTTGAGCCCCAAAAATCATAAGCCCTTCCTAAAAGTGAAAATATTGACATTACCATTTTGAGATGTCTATAAGCCCGCAGTACAAACCGCTGCTTGTCTTTGTGCTTCCCTGGCATTAGTTCAGACAGAACATCATTGTTTGGGAAACGCCAGTTTCTCCACACACCCAAGAACAATCCCCACTGTTTCTTGTGAGGAACTTTTCAGAGTAACTGTCTGTTTTTTAAATAGCAAATTCTATTTGTCAACAGTTGTTTTTAGAAAGTTTCCTTCAGTAAAGTCTACAAGGTATTCAAGGACTTCGCCTTTTTTTTTTTTAAGGGGGGGCTGGGGTGAATTTATATCCATTAACAGAAAATTTGCTATTTTCCATCAATTTTGGAAGTTTTAGAAAGACCTACTTTTGGGAATCTAGGTCCCTTAATAGCAAGACTTCATAATACTCTTAAAATGTGGCAAATTAGTGACCTTCTTTAAAGGACCATGCAGTGATTCAGAAATTTAGCACAGTATATTTCATACACTTTATGCTGTTTTATTTGTTAATAACTAGGGTAACACAAAATAATCAAATTAAAGATTTTCTGCGCCTTGAGGCAAAGAAATTAAAGGCAGCAGTAGTCTAAAAGATACAAGACAGATTCTTCCCTTTGCCTAAAATGTCATGTTGCATATTGTTATTCTTTGAATGAGAGCACTGGATAATAATGTAATGAGTGTCCTCATGTGTGTTTCAGACATTAATGAGAGCACTATTCCCAGATGGATGTTCGAAACTGGGGCTGTCTACCTCCATGGCTACGACAAAGAGGGCAACAAACTCTGTATGCACTTGCTCTATTAAAAGAGATTCTTCAGCTCAGCCTTTATTTGTTAGAAACGTTATCTTTCCCACTAAAAATGTTTGATCCCAATTTGAGAAAAAAAAATACAAATGAAATATGATAACTTAAAATTTGTTTCCTGTGTTTTAGTCTGGTTTAAGGTAAAGCTGCATGTCAAGGATGCAAAGACTGTCATAGACAAGAAAAAGTATGTTGCCTTTTGGCTGGAGAGGTATGCAAAGAAGGAACCTGGGATGCCTCTAACCGTTGTGTTTGACATGACGGACTCTGGCCTCAGCAATGTAGTAAGTCCATAAAGTTATTTTTAAGAGGAAGTCTTTTGTGTTTAAATAATTTACAGTTCGTGCTCTAGTCTAATCCAGGTCTTCAAAACTCACATTATGTTTTCAGTCTTTTCCTCTAAGGTATAAGTCTGTTGCTTTCCTGTTACTGTCACTGCAATGTTGTTTACCTTCCTCATACTTCTTGCTTCTTGAGCTGTGGACTTGCAGGGGCTGATACTCCTCAATGGTATTACACGTTAGAGATTAAAGTAACCTTTAAATCCTGATGGTCAGCTCGAGCGGGCCGTCTAATCCTTAGGCTCGCTGTGTCACAGGCATTGGCTCCTTGATGGAGGGCTCTGTCAGCGAGTTTATTTCATTGGCTTGGCTCTCTCCTAGAAAAATTGCTCAATTAAAGACGAATAAACCAACACAAACAAGGCAAAAAGAATGTATAGCTATGCAGCTCCTGTATAAAATGAGTAGATTAGATGATCAGTTTGGAAAGCAGCTTTATTGAGGCCCGTTGAACCACAGTATGAGCCAGCGCAAAGCTAGCCAGTATGATCTCATTATGGGTTGGGAGTGAATTTCCTGCATAGCAATGAGGCTTCTAGCCAATTGTAAAGCTGAGCCGCGATATAGGGGTTATTACTATTGACGTATTTGCTGTTTGTCTGATAATTTAAATTATCATAAAACAATGAGGTTAAGATTTTTCATATTTATCTAAAATTGTTTAAAACGTGACTGAACATTTGACTTGGAGATTAAAATTTGTGCCTGTCTAAGGGGCTTTAATCAGAAGCCCTTTTATTATTTATGTTGAGAAAATGCACTGTAATCTGAGCCATTTGGGAGCTCTTTTTACGTAACTTGATTTTAGCAGGATTGCAGGATTGTGTAATTAAGGCATTGTGTAATGATAAAAGTTGAGGGTTAAATGTGCGTGTTACCATTAAGTAATGGCAAAATGGCATAAAAAAGCTAGATGGAAAAGATTCAATTTTTGTGAAAAAAAATATTGCCGTTCAGAAATGGAGAAAAAACGTGCTTAAGACTTTCTCTGACAATGGTTGACAGAGGCTGAGCAGGGGATCACTCAGAAGGGGAGCATGCAATGAATTTCCATATAATATTAAGTGGGTCGCTTCAGATGTAGAGGCTGTTAAGAGAGGGAAAAAAAATTTCCCCAGCAAAAGGGGTTTGTTGATGCATATTTTATTTTTTAAGCCTTTTGTGTGGTATTAATCACAAATTTCTTTCTTCCACTTTGTGTTTCAGGACATGGAGTTTGTGAAGTACATCATTAATTGCTTCAAAGTATATTATCCAAAGTTTTTATGTAAGTTACAAAAGTCATGTAAGTCATCTGGATCTTTTGAAACATTATTCTTACTAACTTGTTCCTTTTTTTTTTAATCATTTCAGCCAAAATGATAATAGTGGATATGCCTTGGATTCTGAATGGTAAGACTGTGGCTTCCAAATTTCAAGCAGTCCTTACTAGTTTTTACGATTCTGACGTCTCAACAATAAAACATTTGTGTCTGCTACAGCTGCGTGGAAGATTGTGAAGTCGTGGTTGGGTCCAGAGGCAATCAGCAAACTTAGGTTTGCATCCAAATCTGAGGTCCAGACATACATAGGCCCCGAGTACTTGCCACCTCACATGGGTGGAACGGTATGTTATGGCTTTTTAAAATGGTTTTAAATTATGCGTTAATTAGTTTAACAAAAGATGCATTAGCAATGGAATGGTCAATACTCCAGTGGGATTATAGTGTGATAAATATTAAAAACTGGGGTAGGCCACATGGTTTGGGTGTGATTTAGCAAAAGAAAATCCATAATAATCTTTCAGCAGGTTGTAATTCAAGTCGTCTGAGAGGGAATTAGAGTCTTCTACCCCCTCTGGGCTCTGATTTTAGGCTTTAGAAAATCTAACATGTGATGGGAAACTTCACGAGTCACAAGTCCTTTTCAGAGCAGATCAGGTGAATGCTACCATTTTGTATAGAATCTAAAAAGACCTATTAGAAAGTAACAGTGGAACATGTTAAGTGGACCATGATGTAGAAGATTAGGATTCAAATGCAGTGTGAAGTGTTAAGGTCAACACTGGGTTAAATGTTGTTTTTTTTCCCTTCTGTATCTGCATTAGTTTTCTTGCCAGTGATGAAGAAATCTAACTTTTTTAAATATTAAACACAAGTTTAGTTACTTTGCTTCTTTGTTTACATAACCAAAATCATATTTACTGATTAATCTGTTAGAAAAAGTGTTACTCTTTAATAACCATGCATGTGGTGACCTAACCTATTTGGCTATGTTCTAGGATTCCTTCAAGTATAGTTACCCACCTCTTCCTGACGATGACTTCCAAACACCCATCTGTGACAACGGGCCCATTGTTAGTGATGATGACAGGGAGAGCAAAGAAGGTGACTTGGATGTTAAAGATGCCCTTGAGTCCAGCTTCACTTCAGATGTTGTAGTAAAGCCCAAAAAGGTACATTTTCTTTCCATTTTAGTTATTAATATACTTTTTTTTAACAAAGGAAAAAAAATAGTGGATAAAAATAATTTCAACTTTGTACACAATTTAATTACACAACAGTATAAAGTAAAACTGCTCCCTGGGTGTTGTGCAAGTCTGTACTTTGGCACTCAACACTTAGTATATGTGTAGTTAGTTTGATCGCATCTGATTGCCTATAAATAAATGTGATCTTTAATGCTGATGCTAATATAATTGGCAGGATTAGTGTTTCTGTTGTTATTAGAGTAGCTGCTCTCAAGTTCAATTCAATTGAATTTTATTTACAGTGCCAAATCCCAACAACAGTCGCCTCAAGGTGCTTTATATTGTAAGATAGCCCCTACAATAATACGTACGCGATGTCAGCTGAGACTGAGTTCTGAACATTTTTTAGATTTGGGTAGTGAAGCATTCTGCTTCTAGGGAGATTAGGTGAGGTTTGGTCACTGATTATTTCATCCTGTGCCTTCTTTCACTCAGTTTCTTTAAACTGCACACAAGGTAACAACATGTAATTGGGTTCCTTTCCAGCAGGTAATGGTTCTGATTTTTGTAAACATTGAGCTGCTACCTATTGCCTCTGTGAAGGTGACTTGTAATGTAATTGGCAGCAGGCATATCCAAAGCTCTTGCATCACAGATGGACCACTCAAACTCAAACTCAGCAGTCTTTGTCAACCACACAAGGAACTAAAAGATTGTTGAGTTTGTTGCTTAAGCCACTCCATGCTGGAACTGGATTCCTTCTCCCTGGCAGGATGGAGCACCATCGCTGAAATGCCCCAAAGACTGAATGTGTTGGAGCCCTCATCACCTCCCTCTCCCTCTTGTACAGCACCTTTTGCAAATGAGTGTTAAGTCCACCCTTCCAAGTCAACCTTGCTTATTTTCAAGTGAGCAGCATGCAAAAAGAAGATGGGATGTTATCAAAGGGATTACTTTAGCATATACTCATTATCTGAAAGCGCCTGTTAAAGAAAGTTGCACTTACATTGTATTAGTGTGTTTTAATAAATACCACACTGGTTTAGATTTTCAGAGCTGGGATATACACATCAGACAGTCATTTCCAGTCACAAGTTTGATGCTTTTTAATGTCCTTAGTGTAACAAGTGAGATCACCTCAAACTCTCAGCCATTGTTTTGACTAGAGATGCCTAAACTTCACATAATCAAAACGTGCACAGATCCCATGAATTGCGTAATGTTATTTCCCAAACGTTGGTATTGTACTGCAGGCCTCTGAGGTGGCCGGTTTCATATCAAAACATTTGCGTCAGCTCTGTGGAAAAGTTGAAGATATTTTTGAGGCTTGCCTGACAAAGTAAAGTTACACAATCACTCTGAGATGACACTTTACACACACAGAGGAAATATCTGAATATGGCTTCTTAGGTGTTGTGAATATTCAGGGTGAGAGAGTAGTGGTTCCACTTTGACAGGTAATTTGTTGTAATGGTAATTAAAAATTCATGTAAGCTGTTGTTAAGCATAATTTTGACACTCGCCTAAGGTTGCAGACCCCATTAGAAATTAAGTCTGCAAACGTTATTCACCATCACTCCCTTTTGAGCCTCGGGCATCTTTATTCAAGGTTTGCATATTATCCACAGCACCTGCATAATAACCACTTAGCACTTATTTTTGTGTTGCTTTATTATCCTGTTGGAAAAAGACCAAATTGGGTAGATAAAGGAAGCACAATAGAATAAAAGCAAAGCACTTGAATGGGATCAGAAGTGGACAATGTTAAGATGAGAGCTTGTGCATCAGCAGGTTGCTCAGTAGGGTTCATCATGTTTTCAATTCTGCTACACCTGATTTCTGGTAGTCCATACTATGAGTGAATCACTGTGTTTTTACAGTTGGAAACTCTTGGAATTTCAAGCCCGTCTGAGCGCATTCCTTAGTGCTTGTGCAGACGTTTCTGCTCCTCAACCATCTTGTGTCACTATACAAGACTGTTCCTCCATCAGCACCATGCACCTCAACCTGCATTCTTCTGGATACCAGTAATCACTAGCACAACTTTTTGGCCTCAGAAAGCTAATTGAGTTTCTTTCTGTTTTGAAACAAGGGCTGGATGTGGTAAGGAAATGTAGGATTTCGCCTACACAAGGAGCTCAATGTCCGGAAGATTTCTGCAGGCTGGAAAGGCAGGTGTACTCACGTGGGTCGAATTATTGTGAGTGCACCTCCCTCACAGTCTCCTGATGTCATCACCACCCCTGGACATGTTCATCCCTTGACCTGTCCTGGACCTTACATTTCGATTTGACCCTCCGTTTGAAAGCATAACATTTCTGACCTTGTTATCAAGGCATGTCAGCTTAATAATGAGAAGCTTATCATTTGCACTATGTCCTGTAAACGCCGAACCAAGTGGGACAGTCATTTCACAGTTTAATTAGCTGTGGAGAAAGCGTAGCACACTCACTGCTGATCATTAGCAGTTTCACATTATTTGTATCTTCTCAGTTGAAAAAACTGCCAAGGTAATTACTGTTATATTACAGTAGACCAACTTATTAACCCATAGCACTAAATCTTTAATCCTGCCTGCCTTTGAGGCAGCTTTTCACAAAAGCCGTCTGTGTCTTGTCCTCTAACACTATCTCTTTTTAAGTTTGTTATTTAGCATTGCTAATCACACAGAGAATCTTATTTTGTGCCTTGATATGAACTGTTTCACCAAAAAACACTCCGATCAGCTCTTACTTTATTATATTTGTCAGTCCCTTCTGTGCCTTACAAAATGTGTAGAAATCACATATTTCTGTAATTTTAGTTTAATTCCTTGTACCCAGCTATGGCAGTGTATTCCTTTTAAATGTAATTTTCAAAATTAATTACCTTTTGTTTCTTTTTAACAAGTAATGAGATTTTGTATGAGTATGGATCTAGTAGAAATAATGCCAATGATATTATCACTAAAATAACTGTTAAACACTATCTGTATGAGACAGTAAAACATTTCACTTTTTAATTCAAACTTGATTATGTTTTACATTTTTCTACTCGCATTTCATTTTGTTAAGCTTGCTCTTTAAATGGATAAATAAATTGAGACATTTCATCAGCGGTTGATGTCTTCATTCTGGCAGTTGCATGATGGTCAGCCATGAAATTAAGCTCCCTTCCTCTCTGAGTCACAGAAAATACTGTCACGTGTAGAGTCTGCTCACTTTTGCCCCTGCCCACCTTCCTTTCCCCCCTCGATTCCTCACCTGCTGTGCTTGCTGCACAAACTGTTTTACACACCATGAAGCATCCATTTCCCGAACTGACCTACTTTAAAATAACTACCATTTATGCAGCCATTTTGAAACGTCTATCCTGTCAGCTGGTGTGTGGTCTTGAGATTTGTGTGAATAATTTGGGTCGAAGTTTAAGCAATTTGCTGACGTTATGAGCTGTATATGAGTCATCTTGTGACTCCTCAGTTACTTTGGTTTGTTTTGTTTTGTCAGAAGTCACAAGTTTGTGGATCACTTTTGGTTCCTCATCTTCATGGACATGCTAATTGTGGTTGTGTGTTCCCTCTGGAGGCTAAGTGGAACGACGGTCAGGGATCATCATAGGAATTTCCCATGCAAAATTATATTAAGTTGCGTTATCTGAGCATTTAAAAAAAACTATTCATCAATGCCAGTACATGAATCCAATGACGGCTTTCTCTGTATGAATGCCAAAGGTCACACATTTCATTTTTAGGGGAAAAAAAACAGATAATGGTCACATGACAAAAATTGTGTGTCTCTCTAATCAAATGCTTTTTGTTCTTTCAGGTAAATTTTCTGGAACAAAGTTTGAGGTCAGAGGACAACGATAAAGGAGATGCAAGCGCCAGGACCAAAGGTGCCAGGAAGCCGCTGACCACCTTCAAAGGTTCTCTGTTAGATGTTAGGTAGGTTATAGCTCATCAAGATTGCATTAGTTTGGACACCTAAATTTAAGGTGGTGGTGGTCAGAGGGCCCGGTGGCGCCAGTGTCCGGCAGCCTCGCCTCTGTCAGTGCGCCCCAGGGCAGCTGTGGCTACAATGTAGCTTGCCATCGCCAGTGTGTGAATGTGTGTGTGAATCGGTGAATGACTGAATGTAGTGTAAAGCGCTTTGGGGTCCTTAGGGACTAGAAAAGCGTTATACAAATGCAGGCCATTTACCATTTAAGAGTTCCCATAACTTTGTCACAGGCAGGCGACATCTGCTGTTTTTTCCCTTTGTATTCTAATACTACACTGTTCAAGACCATACAACATGTGAGATAAAACCCCAACAAGACGACCCCTTATGAGCAGCCACTTGGCTTTTGCGCTTATACTACAACTGCCATGCTCTGCTGCTGCTTTTCGTCCCTCACTCTCCCTCTGCGTGATGCGCACATGATCACTGGTGCGCTCATTTGGGTGCGCTTGGTTCTTGCCTCTAGACATCATGAGGCCGAGTCAGCAGGGAATTTGCACAACGCCCATCTCTCTTTGCGAAGAACCAACAGAAGTCACCCATCATGCTTGTATTCAGGTTTCCATGATATTGTTCGTTCAAAATGTTTTCACACGCTCAAAGCCAAATTTGGTAGAAAAAAGTCGATATGAACATGTAGAAAGTGTATTTTCAGTGGCAATATAGCACCTGCTTTCAGATTAGGAATCACCAAATAAAATTCGTTAAAATACAGGTAACAGAATCCCAGTAGCTAAGTGCTTGCTGAGCAGTGTAATAGTAATGACAGAACAATTGCAGCCATTTAGTTGTAGATCATTTCATGTTCAAACTAGCTTTTTGCAAACACACCTTAAGGGAGTAACCATGAAGTCTTGCAGACTGACAAGTAACTGATGGGTTGGAAAGCTTTTTGAATGTCACTCTGCATCATCAGTGTTGTGGACTACATGGCGAGATCATATTCAGGGAACAGCCATCGGGTCATGCAGCACTGTAATGCTTTTTATGTGTTTACATTTACTGAATGTATCACACAAAGCTCATGGGAAAAACCTAACATAGAACTAATATTCTATGTTCTAATATTTTTATTAAAAAATGATGTGCCTCAGCAGCTCCTCCTTTCTTTGGTACCCTAATGAAGATCACCTGTCAGACAGGCCTTTAGAGCCCTGCAGCGCTTCCTTTTTCTCTTTTGATGAATAATACCATAATTATTGGTATTATGTCTTGGAGGGGGTTACTACTATGGGAATTCCACTATCAGCTACTTTTAAATGGACCTAATGAACTACTAAATTTCATTGAGTAGGATACTGTCCAGCAATGGAGCATCCCCACATTCATGTGCTAATAGGCATTCCTGTTTCCATGGTTAACATTTCTGCAGAAATACAGTCCCGATCAAAAGTTTAAGACCACTTGAAAAATGGCAAGAAATCATGTTTTGCATGGTTGGATCTTAAGTAGGGCTTCAAAATGCAACAACAGTGTTGTCCTGTTGAAAAACCCAGTTGTTACCACACAGATGAGGGCCCTCAGTCATGAGGGATGCTCTCTGCAAAATCTGTGCATAGCCAGCGGCCGTTTGACGCCCCTGCACCTCCTGAAGCTCTATCCATTATGGCGTCCACTCCACTGTGGCACGCAGAAAAAAATCTCAGGTGGGATCTGCTGATCAGTAACTGCTGATCAGTAACGTTGGAAGCCATCAGGACCATCAAGGTACATTATTGCCAATTGGGTCCTCCGGCTCAGTCCTAGTGAAATTTTTTGGGGTCTTCCTGACTTTTTTTGTTCCATAACTCTCAGGATCATTAAAGAAATTCCAAATGACTGTTTTACTGCATCCCACCTCAGCAGCGGTGGCGCACTGCGAGAGACCCTGCTTATGCAGTTCAGCAGCCCGACCTGTTCAAAAAGGGAATGAGTTTTTGCTTTTGCCATCAGAACGTCATGACAGTGTGACTACCCGACAGAAAATGACAATGAATCCACATTTTTGCACAGATTTGGCCTTTTAAAGGCATGTGGTCCTAAACTTAAGTGTTGTTTTCAATAAATTGGATGCTCAAAAAATGTTTTGTCTCACTCATATTTCTTCTGGTTGCATGTTGAAGCTCTACTTGGAACCTTGTTCAGATCCAACCATGCAAAATAGCATTTTTTTGTCATTTTTCAAGTGGTCTTAAACTTGATCAGGACTATATATATACATATACATATATTGCTTTTGCAGATTCCTTCCCTTTGTTACGGTAATACTAGATATATTTTTTGTAATTTTGTAAATCATGCTAAATTCCCACCTCTGCTATCACAAACTCCACACCACACCAGAGTATACCAATATGGACCAATATTAATTCTATTTGTTTACTCTGGACCACGATTCAATTGCAGTTTCACACAAGCTAAACTAAAAATATACTAGCTTTAGAAATGAACCTCACCCTAAACAAACACGTAAAACATTCTTGGGGTCTGATCTGCACCTAGCATACTCTGCTTCTCTGCAGGTGCACCCAGCCTAGTTGTTTAAGCTGCTTCAGAATTTGCTTGGCCTTCTTCCCTGCAGCCTGAAAAAAAAACTGCACTAACCGGGCAAACATGCCAGAATCAGTTTTAACTGCAAACAGCAAAGGTTGGCTGTGAATGCATCAGTCTAGCTGATGTGGACCTGGGTTGAATACACAGACCAGCCAGCTTCTTTGTTCTGCAACGACAACTCTATTGTGTTTGGGAGACCTAAAGCTAGAAGTGTTATCTGGTCACCAAAAGGTAACTGGTTTGATGTTCTACACAGTTTACATGGGTTCATCTATGAGTCTGTCCCATGTTTCCAATATTTCTGCCAATTCCCTTTGGGTAAGACATGCCAAAGCTTGTTCAGGACCCTTACATCAAGGAAGATTTGCTGTAATATACGTGTAACTAGGTATAACCAGTTGACTCGCACGTCTATGTCTTGAAGAGCCATATGCAAAAAGATTAACTGCATCTGAAGTCATTATTGATGTTTTGTACCTTTATAGCTCAACTGATCTGTTCAAACAGAGGCAGGAATTAAGGATGCTGACAGTCAATTGCTCATTGACTAGAGATGAATTGGTGTTATGCTAATTAGTAAGAAACACTGGCAAATGATCAATTATCTTCAAGAAAGGTGTGCTAGTCCCCCTCCTACACATTGTCAAACAGAACATATATTTTAATTGAACCTTCATTAAATTGCAAATTGATTGCTGAGTTCAGAAGATATGCATTTCAGTATGGAGTACAACAATCCCATAATGATCTGGTTGTTTCGTGGGTAAATATTTTGCGTATATAATGTGTACTCTTCATGTACTCTTCATTTTCATGAATAATGTCTGTTGATTTCTGTGTTTACAAAGCTAAAGCTTTGATGTGAGGATTTTGACAGCTCTGGGCTGTGAATTATACTGATAAACAGATTAAAATGAGCCTTAAATGCAATTATGTTTGGGAGTTGTGTTAGCCTTCATTCGAGACTGGGGGCTTTAGGAGAGAGTAGGGGTCTTTGATCTTGTGTTTGCCAGAGGTTTGCAGAGCCCAAAGACTCACTTTGAGATCAAGCATGCTTTACTCTTCTTTTTTTTTTCTCTTTTTTTTTTTCTTTTTCCCTACCATAAGGGACATGGAAAAGGAAAAAAAGGGAAAAAAATCTTTGTTCTTAGCGGTCTTAGTTCATAAAACAGCCAAGCTGCATCATTGAGAAGCTTTATACATGCATAGCAGATAATATGATCCCGCTGTAATAAGTATGCAATGTGCACCAAGGCCAAATTCATCAAATCGCATGCTGCATGTATATATATATATCACCAAGTTAGACTGTGTGAGCTAACGACAAGCAAAGCATACGTGACCCCTTACAGGTTTCCTATGGCTCGTTCCTTCCTTTGCAACGTTATACAAATCTCACTAAATCAAATGCTAGAAGGGATTCATTTTATTTCATATTTTTTAATCCAAGTCATAATATCAGGAGGTCTCCCTCTAGTAAGATGGACAGCTTGATTCCGGATACTAAGTTAGATTGCTTTATTTTAAATATATTTTCCTGTAGCAGTAACATCAGTGTTCTTGATTTTGTAGCTTGCCATCACCAGTGTGTGAATGTGTGTGTGAATGGGTGGATGACAGGTTGTGTAAAGCGCTTTGGGGTCCTTAGGGACTAGAAAAAAGCGCTATACAAATACAGGCCATTTACCATTTGATATTCTGGTACACAACAGACTTTGGAAAAACAACCCATGCTGAAGTCTCCTCCTTATAACTTACAAAACAGCCGGATTTTGCCCTGCAGCTAAGCTTGTTGAACAAGTCATAAAACTTTCAAAAGGGCTGTAGCAGAGCGCCGGTAACATAACTTGTTTAGGTTGGCTAAAGAGGACAGTAAACAAGTAAAGGTTGGTTTAGATGTACCATGCTCGTTCAGTACCACAGTGTTCTGTTATTATGTTTCCTTTTTTAATTCAATGATAAAATTGTTAACAATTAATTACAGTGAATTAAAGAAGCAGATTCTTCATTCAGTTAAATAAAATCCTGGAAAAGGTAATTTGTTAGAGGTTTCCATTGTCAAAACATTTGGCTACATTTTTAATAAAAAAGAATAAAATTGTGTCTCAGGTTTCCACCTATGTAGCAGTCTAATGTAGTTCCTGCTACACTCTGAGGTTTTTTTTACTCTTCATCTCTCTGTTCAGCCCTGCAGAGGAGCTCAGCTTTGGTTCTGGAGAGACTGAAAAGAAAAGCTTAATTATCCTGAACAATGTGGTCAAAAATCAGGTGGCCTTTAAGGTGAGTCTGAAAGCGTGTGGCACTTGCTACAGTTAATTCATGCACCAGTTCCCTTTGATCTCACAGTTCACAGACTAACTTTTGCGTTTATGTATTCAATAAATTGAGGAGACAGAAAAAAAAGCATTGTTAAATGTTCCTCTAATGTCTTCACAGGTGCGGACCACGGCGCCCGACAAGTATAGAGTGAAGCCGAGCAGCAGCTGCTGTGAGCCAGGAGCTTCAGTAGACATAGTTGTGTCACTGCATGGAGGTATTGCACTTAAGCTCTGCACTCTTCTCACAGCAGATGTTTCTAAATGCTGAACCTCAGAATAATCAAGAGGTTCAGTGTATTACCTTCCTAAAGTGCAGGCAGCCACTTTCTCCTGCCTGACATGCATATTTCAAGACTGATAAAAGAATCATCTCTACAAAACAAACCATCAGACAACTGACAGTGCTGCGTGAGTTGAAACAGCTTGTGCCCTTCAAGCACCGAAATGTCAGCTGTAGGTTATGATGTGCTGAACATAGCTCGCTCAGAGGAACCAGTGCAGCTTATTTTGGGTTACTTTTTTTCCCAGCTTTTATGCTGTGGTGGGGGGGGGGGGGTTTTCTTCTCCCCAAAACTGTCACATCTAACACTGGCTTCTGTGAACATAGTCCTTCTGTTTCTGTGTCTGAACCAAATCAGTCAGCTGCACTAGTTTTGTTGTTGATTTTAAGAGCAATTTAAAAAAAAAATTTGCATTTTCTGAAACAAAAATCGAATTATTCAGTTTTCAACAGCTGTCTCGGTGAGTTGTGCTTACGTTAATGTTTTTGTTTTTTTGTTTTTCTCTGCCTGATTTTGTGCAGGTTCTCAGGCCTCTCCACAGGACAGGTTTCTGATTATGGCTGCAGAGATGGAAAATGCTGGATCACAAGATCTTTCACAGTTCTGGAAAGAAGTACCGAAAACCAAAATCATGGAACACAGGTCTGCAGTGACGTGTTGGCCACACGTAATGCCAAGCTTTTACTTTGGCATGCCTCCCAAGTATATTTGGCAGCTTATTTTAGATTCTGTGCTCGTTTAATTCGCTGAGAGAAAGAAGAAATCCTTGTCTGACTTATTTTTTTCTAGTTAATTCACAACTAACCTGCTAGTCCCAGCCCTTCCTGTCTCATTTTCACTACCAGCTGTTTCACTTGCCAGTTTGCTAATGTAACAGCCTCAATATCATTCAGCTGCTTCCCTAAAGTGGATCCTATCCCAAAGGTGGTGGAAGTGGAACTCCACCTACTTACACTGCAGCTGGATATCAGCTTTGAGCTGTAGGGCCAGTTAAGTTGAAAACTAGTTTGTGTGCTATTGTGACGAGCTCAAAAAGGGTATAGCGCAGAACAAGGATTACAGCTGCTAACTGAAGTCTAAAATGATGGAAATAAATGAAGATGGACTATGTTTCTGCCACACAGTACTCCTGTGGACCAATGATTGCATCCTCCTGATATCCTACACTAATTAGATTGTCTTTCCTACAGATTGCGCTGTCATGTTCTGGAGAGTGCTAAATCAGCAATTAAATCTTTTAAGGATAACCCAATGGAGACGATGCCAATCGAGCAGCAGGAGTTAAATATAGCGGTGAGTTTTGGTGTAAAAAATAAATAAATACAGAAATCTTGGTCAGTTTTTAGACTTTTCAGACTCTGGCTCCATTGGTAACCATCTAATGAATATACATCCCTGTCACATGGCAATCAACAGTATCTTTCAAGTTTAACGTGGGAACAGTTAACTGTTAGTTTGCTAACAGTGCCTGTATTTTGTTGGCATTTCTTGGTCTTTGGTCGCCACATGTCTACCTGTGTGTACACCACTTAAGCAACAGACACTCATCCATCCATCCATTTATTCAGTTCAGCACAGACTGGAGTAGGATGAAAAGTTGGGTAAATCCACTACAGGTCTCCAGTTCATCACACAAATGACTAACACAGAGAGACAGACAACTATTCATGCTACATTCATACCTACAGCAAATTTAGAATCACCCTTAACATGCATGCTCTTGGACTATGGGAGGAAGTTGGAATCCCCACGCAGACACATGGAGAACATGCTGACTTCATTTTCTAAAATTTTTCTGTCAGCAAAGAGAGGTTCTTACCGTAACAGTTAGCTGTTCCTGTTTTCCCTGCACACATGTTTCCACGACCTGTTTGAAAAACACTTTAGAAGCATAAACGAGGTCATTCAACCAGTTTTTGTCTCACCAGCTAATGCGAGTCACAGCCTGCACCTCACGGCTGGAGCAGAAGCTGGACAACACCCTGTGGTTGCAGAAGGTTCTCATTGTGTTGGTGGTAGTCCTCGTGATGCTAAACCTGCTGTGTCTCCACCTGCTGGGAACAGCTCAGCAGCCATCTTGATGTGCAACGGCACCCCATCAGCTGTTTCTGTAAATTCCTAATACACAGTTCCAGCGGGGCCGCGTTTGAACTTCCTGATTGGCGGTCATCTGATGTTTTCCCGCCCTTTCCACAAGCTGCTATCATGGAGAGTCAGCAGGGCTGACTTTAGGACATGTGAGTTGTTGTGGAGTAAGACTAAATGAAGAGATTCTCTTTTTCTGACACAGTCAGATTCAATGATGTGACATCAGTTCCTTGGTGTTTTTTTGTTGGGTTTTTTTGTTTTTGCTTTTTAATATTGCTCATGGAAAAATGTAATTTACTCAAATTAATCGCAACAGTCACAATATGTAGAAAGTATTAGTTATTTTTTCAAACACGTTGTATAATTTTTTACATGATATAAATATAAACAAAATAAACACCTTTGGTCACCTTATCTAATTTCATTTGACATCAAAAGGCTTTTGTCTTTGTGATCAGTTCAGGTAAAAATAAGAGGAAAAAAATGAACTTGTGGAGTTCAAAACGCCAGCATTTGATCAAATATAGATGTTTTGGCTACTTAGCAGCCTTGTTTTGCATAAATATTCAAGCTCCCGAGCACCCTCATTAGTACAGAGGTGCTTAATTGAAAACATCGCAACATATGACCTCACTAAACTTCTCCACACTCCGAGCAAGGAGCCACAAGAGATCTCTGTCTACACTATCTCCTCAATTTGTTTTAATTACCCCAACACTGAACTAAACTAAAATTACCAAAGCAATTACTGGCGAGTGCAAGGACACGGCACAACCCACTTGTAGCTTAGTGGGAAGCGCTGATATCTATAACAAGATCCAGCTCGGAGCAATCAGGATGTGAGCCGCGGCGCGAGGAGTGATCGCGGTTTGCTTATTAGATGTGTGCACATAAGGGCTGCCTGGCTTTAACAACTTGCAGTTTGTTCACAGTCAGTGGTAGCTGCTTACATTTTAGGGGTGATTAGAATTCTTCATGCATTAATGAGTAAACTAATCCTGCTTTCATTATGAACACTGGGCAGCTTTCACATGCCACAAAATATTTATTTATTTATTTTGTTTCCCTGCACATGGCATCGTGTTTTGTCATCTCTAGCTTTTAATATTTTAGAGGTAACTCTAAATATGCTGTCTTTCTTTAAGTGAAAGCTTCGTGTATGCGCTTTCTAGAAGGTATAGGATAGCTTTAAGTGAATGTGCATTGGATGTAAAACTTGCATCCTTGCTAGGAAGTGCATTCTGCACTATTTGGGTAAAAAGTGCCAATGCACTTTAAAAAAAATGGATAAAGGTTAATGGAGTGTGTGCCTCTAGAGGGGAAAAAAGTAAAAGCTTTGGTATCACACATAGCTTGGTTGATTTTTGGAGTGCATCTGAGTGCCATGCAGCACGTGACTGAACTCTGAAATATTTCAGAAGAATAGCAGAGAGTCCAAAAACAGCCAGGATGACTGGAGTGGGAAATTATTCAAGTGGTCATATGACGGTGATTCCCAGACAGACTTGCCTCATCTGATTTTCGAGATATCACTAATTGCAAGCTGTGGATATTGTACGTCTTTTTTTTCCAGCAGCTGCAGAAAACAGAAACTCCTCCGTAGCATTGATTTCACATTAAAGATCAGGTAAATCGAAACTCGGTGTGCGTGCGTGTGTTCCTGGCCCCGGGCGCTAATGCAGTGTTTGAGGGGGTGACGATTTAGTTCGGGCGCCGTATTGGAACAGAGGGATCAATGGGGAGTTAACGAGTGCCGCATTCAACAAGAAGGCTGTGGGTGAATTGAATAAAATCATGTTGATGTCCAGAGGTGAAGGAGCAGCACATTCTGCTCCATCATCTGTAAATGACCTGTTGAAATCAATGATTTTGATACAGTGGCATTACTCATTTCCAATAAAAATGACAGATGCATAAAATGCATCCATATCCCAGTCATATTGTCTGCTTTAGTCATTTCTTGCTTTTTACTTCTAGTATAAGCCTCTTTTCTGCTCTGGCTCCTGTTCTGTTGTATGTATTGATTAAATATGGGTCAAGGGTCAGTGAGTGCTTACTTGGTAGGTTGTTGACAAGCTTACAGGCTGCTAGGACTAAGCATTACAAAGTAATGCCTTGCTCAAAGTTCCTGGTTATAGGACATTCTTGAATAAAACTATGGGCGTTTCTGCATTGGAACAAATGTTTACTGTGAAACCAGCAGCTTATTGTCAATACTGGATTTGGGGAATGGAGATAAGTTCATCTTCTTTTTTCCCTTCTTTCAGTTCCTCCCTTTAGGGGTCTCCACAGCAGGTCATTTGCCTCCATCTCACCCTATCTTCCCCCGTCACACCAACTCTGCATGTCTTCTCTCACCACATCTATGAATCTTCTTTATGCTGTTTTTTCCCCTCCTGCCTTCCAGCTCCATCTTCAGCACCCTTTTTTCAGTATATCTATTTCCCCTCCTGTCTAATTCCAAACTGAGCTGTTCCTTTGATATAACCCTGTCCCTCTGGGTTACTCCCAATCAAAATCTTCAGCTCTGCTACCTCCTGTCTTTTTGTCAGCACCACTATCTCCAAACCATACATCATAGCAGGTCTCACTACCATCTTGTAAATGTTCACTTTCACTCTTGCTGCTTCCTTTCTGTCACAAATCACCCTTGACACTCGTCTCCACCCACTCCACCCTCCCTGCAGTCTCTTTTTCACCACACTCGTGCACTGTCGGTTATTTTGAAAGGTTGACCCCAGGTATTTAAACTCGTCTACCTCCACTGCCTCTACTCATGGCTATTCCCTTAAGATGCAATAAGTGGTGACCTTTAAGAAAAAGTCATTGCATTGTGTACAGTGTTGTTCTATCTTGATGCTCTTGTTCCCTCATAGAGCAACACAAGAAAAACAGAATCTTGCATCTTTACTATAGCATCTATAAAGGGCCCAGTTTTTTAGTCAGGTACACAGAAGAGTATTGATTGTGTTTATGTAAAAATAGGCTTTACTGAAATGATGACATAAGATTAATTCACATGATAAACAGAGGAAGTTCACTTTTTTCTGGGCTCGGGTATTTTAGTTTTATCCATTGTGCTTCTAATTATGTTGTTTTTCTGTTCAAATGTACTCTTTAAGAGTGCAACAGCTTTTTCAGTAAGTCATTAGTAAGATATCTTAACACTAGAATATTTGTCTTAAACTTGAGTAATAAAAAAGGTATGAACAGGAATCATTGCATTCAGTAGTGCGTTTTTATTTGCCTTACTATTAAGAGCAACACATTTCTAAGCGAAACATAAAATATCTATGAACAAAAACTTAAAGGAGTAAAAAAAAAGAGTTTTTTTAGTAGCCTAACGTCTGGTAGCTTGTGCGCATCATCCACCTGTATTAAACATCAAGACTAATTGATGTCTTTCCCGTCCAGCCTCCCTTCCTGAGGGAAGCAACAAAGATATAGGATATCTTTCACTGAAAGTAATTCCGACATTGTGGTTCATCATCAACCAGGAGCACGGACGTTGTTGCCACCATGTAAGATTATACAAGTCTGCCCCCTATTGACCAAAAACTTTTAAGACTCAAAATCTGAGGTTGCAGGGTTGAGGAATTTCAGCGCATTAAGATCTCCCCTTGGGTCTGATTGGTAGAGCAGATACTCTATCAGTTCTGTGGGTAACTGAAGGTCACAAATCGCACCCAGCCTCTTGTTGCCCACAGCTTTCCTGATGTGTAGTCGGCACAGCTGCATTAGAGGAGACACTCCTGGGGACACTCAGGGGAGAAGCATGAGCCGTTATAGATGGTTAGCTTCTTGCTGCGCCACCAGCCCAGTGCAAAGTCTTGAGTGCAAAGTCTCGACTACCTCCTGCTTGTTTCAGAAGTCTCTCTGTAAGGCTGTTGGGCGGAGCGAGGTCCAGTGGCTGCCTGCCCTCTGAGTTCCTAAGGAAGAGATCCGCCCCATGTTCAAGCAGGACGGATGTCAACTCAGGGCTGGACTGACGGGCGGCCATGTGCAGAGGCGAGTCCCCAGACACGCTGCTGTTCACATTTGCACCTGAAGAAAAGAAAAGGCCAAATATGATGTCCCCACATTACATGAAATAAAGCTTTTGTTGTGGTTCAGGTAAAGGTTTTCTTTGTTAGAACAGTTGAACAACCCAAGTCAGGAAAAAACTGCTGTATTTTAATTTACAAGAATAAGGACAAGGAGTCCTGCAAAAGATGCTAAGAGTCTCCAAGCCTGGGATTACATGAAAAAACACAAAACCTGAAGCCACAAGAGGACTGTGGTTTCTTAGCGCAACATGCAAGGTAGCTTGTGAAAGTACATGCAAATATACAGAGTAGATCTACTGTCTTAAAAGCCATGTTGGTACAAGAAATATTGATATGATTTGGGTTTGTTTACCGCACACTGAGGTTTGAAGTACTGATGATATTTTTGCAAGACATCTTCACTTTAGTGCCTGAAACCTTTGCGCAGCACCATAGCATGGCACATATTTCCATGTTATATACCTTTCTTGTTATTAAAATCCAGCCTCTACATTACCTGTACTGCTATTGTGTGTAATGTTTATGATATTACAAGAGTTTCTAAAGTAGCCCCTGCAGCTAGCCTCCACCAAACAGGTCTAATAAGATAATTAATTCTCTGCTCTATAAACCCAATCTTCAACCCCTACTAATGCTGGCTCATGTGATGTTGTGTGTAGGGGTTTATCTAATTTTCCACAGCTCTGTCTGCAGCCACAAAGGGTTTTATACGCAAGTTTTTGTACGCTTCTCTCAATAAAATATTGAACACTAGACTTGCACTCTGAATATCGCACAATGGAGCACCACTCTCTTTTTGCCATTGAAAAGGTCTCAAAGTCTTCCACCAACTGATAAGATATTGGAAGAATGGATATTCTTTTAGCAATAAAAGTTCAAATGAGAAGCTTTCTTACCCAGCTGCAATAGTTTCCTCACGGTGCTCAGATGCTGATTGGAGCAGGCAATCTGGAGAGGGGTTCCTAACTCGTCAACATGCTGATCCACATCTGCTCCGTACTGAACAAGAGGTTCAATGCACTCAGGATGACCTAGGGAGAGGAAACAGAAATCACCACAATGATAAGAAATGTTCTTGAAAGGTTCTGCTGTAAAAATCTGCTTTTGCCTGCCATTCAAGAGATTTTGGGACTTCTGCCAGGATAGATTTTTCACATATCTGAGTCTGACCTCGAACCTTTTGTTGCAGCTATATGAATTGGAGAACTGGACTGGCTGGTCCCCAGGGAAGCAGCTCCATGTTGAAGAAGCAGCGATACACAGGTCACGTGCCCCTGAGCACATGCTTCTGTCAGGGCAGTTTTTCCATCCACAGTTGAGCTGTTTACCTGATGCATGGCGATATAGCAATAAGGTTAACAATGAATAAAAAAAATCACTAAAAATATTTACACATGTTTTGGTTTGTTTAGTTACGTATTCTTACTGTCTTAGAAGGACTGTGACTACATAATTTCTTCAGGGATCATTAAAAATTTCTGACTCTGATTCTCATTCTGATAACGGTGGTTGGCCAAATTTGGCTTTATATCAGCTGATGTTTGTTTGTTAATGAGTTATTGTCCATGCACGACCGTGGCTGTGTATTCGGTTAAAATCTTACTGCAGTCTCCCATCAATAAGTTAATATTGGCAATAATTGACATGGTTGTTTTGGGAACGAACTGTGAGTCTCTTTCAAGCAAAAACTGACAGCATACCGTCTTAAATTTGAGATTCTCATGAATTCAGCCAAAAACCACAAATAAACCAACACCACATGATGATGCTTTACTGACATTTGCACCGTTTTCCATCAGAAGCTTGGCACAAGCCGTGTGACCTTGTGTACACGCCCCATGAAGGGGTGAGGCCATATCCAGAGTGTTCAGATTTACACATGCACCCTGTGAACAAAACACAGCACATATAGAGTCATTGAGGTAGATGCACATGGCAACTTTTGGAAAGCAAGCTGCCATATGAGGACACAGTCGCCTTATTAAAGGTTTCACATCATAGTGAGAAACACATGGTTATTTAACATCTAATATTATGGGAAGGCAACTTTTTTTTCCCCTTTTAGCACAACTTACAATATTCAGTTAAAACTCTACCTGATCAATGAGCTTTTGCAGGGTGAGGAGACGTCCGTTAAAGGCTGCTTCGTGAATTGGAGACCAGTCTGATTCAACATCTTTGTGCAGACAAATAAAATAGTTATTTAACTTAGAAACCTACCTGCATAGGTACATGAATACATTAGAAGACCGGATGAAAGTCTCTGCATAAAGCAGTAAATAGAGCCCAGCTGCAGTGTGAGCTTGCACTGTTACTCACCACTCATCAAAGGGTTTGAGAAACAAACAGTTCCACTTTGACATGTAGGGTCTCGCGGAGTGTTTTTCTGTCCAGCAGACATAACTCACAGTGTGGGTTCAAAAGCTCCTCTGTGGCCCGGTTGTCTTTCGCCACAGCCTTTGGAACCTAAACTGAACTGTGTCCAACTAGGAGTTAAATATATTTTGTCCTCATTTGTTTTTGTTTTGATCTTTTTCAGTAGATATGTGACTGACCTTGGTTCTGTCAGTGTTATTTCCTGTCACACAAAGTGTTTGCCATTCAGGAAGCAGGCTAGTTTCAAGCAGCAGTTTTAGTCTCAGCCAATGGAGGTGCAGAAAACGAGAGAAAGACGCCTGTTGAACAGGTCTGTAGTTTGTGTGTAATATGACACTGTACCTCCACACCCATCCTCTCCAGCAGGAAACATGGGCGGCGCTGGGGGAGGGGGTTTCTGGCGTTTTAACTTTAATAAAGGGAAATTAATATTCGGTGTTTATTATAAAGTTGTGCCCCCCTCAGAAAAATATTATGCATCATTGGTTTAAAAACTTGGAGGCAAGAGTGACTTTCTACATTTAAAGAATTTGATCTTCATGCAGTATATTGTTTCCAGTTATCGGATATAATAAGCTCTTTAAAATTATGCCCAGATTTTATGACTTTGGTTACATTTTCTTGAAAATTGTTACTTGACATAAAGCGCTCACTTTGTTGCAACTGGTTTGTTAAAAGTAGCTCTAATCATTTTGAAAGTTTTCTTCAGCAATAACGCTTCATGCCATGGTATATTATTGGATTTTCTGAGGTCCTTTGATATTTGTGGGATATTTGTGGGATGATGCTGTGGCTGCTTTATGAGTCTGCGGTGACCAGTGCCATCTGCTGCGCTGTGGTATGCTGAGGCAGCAGACTGAGAGTAACAAGCATCAGACAGACTCAACAAACTGATCCACAAAGCCCAGTAATGTTGTGGGTGTGGAGCTTGACTTTTTGATGGTGGTGTTAGAAAGGAGGATGTTGTCCCGGTTTGCTTACCACATAACATCACAGGAAATCATTCCTACCTGTGGCCATCAGTCTTTACAACTTCACCCTGTGACACAGTTTTTTTATTCTATATAGTATTTTTACGAAATAATTACAGTCATTGCACATGTGACATGAGACACAGAGAGCAAAGGAAAGCAGCAAAATGGTACCAAAGACTTTCATACACTCTGCAATCTCATTTTTATTTCTGGGGATGGCCAACAGTTTCAGAGGAAGGAAGTCACGTGGAGAGAAGCTCAAAATATAATACACACACAGACTTTCCTGCTAAGGATTTCATTCCTCCACTGTGGCTTTACACAGCTGACTGTTGGTTGTTGATGTTTTAATGGTTCAGACCTCGTGCATTAGAACCTTTGACTTGGCAAAACTTTGTTTGACATGAGTCGGTGTCCTGCTGACCTTTCCTTTAATTTAGCACACCCACGGGTCCATTTTCCATTCTAGAGTTGCCTCTACTGTTCATGTATAAATTGCTTAACACCTTTTCTTACCCAAAAGCAACCTTCTTTTTAAAATTTCTTACCTAATATTATTTACATTACAGCTGAAAAGTAAATGCATTTGGACCTGGACACAGTAAATGTGCTGCTTAATTATTACTGGTCTGTGTCCTGTGTGAATTACAGAAAATAAAATCTGTAATCAATCATGGTAGCAGCTAATTCATTTAAAATATTTATTAAAATGTATTTTGCATAATGTAAGAATTGCATATTACATCAGCTCAATTCTTTAGAGCTATAGAATATATGCAGACCAGCAGAGGGCAGTCACAGAGAGCAGATGTTCAAAGCAAATCAATACTGTAATTGTATTCCTATGGGAGCTGTTAATCTCTGGCAAAAGGCTACACACTCGCTGTACAATTGACTTTGTGCCTTGTCAGGGAAAGGTGCATATGGATTAGAAAAGCTCTTTGCAAACTGAATGAATGCCTTCTCTGTATTTCAGAATAATGAAGGCCCTTGATGCTTTGTTCCCCAAATAAATCTGCTTCAAATGTCCACCAGTTTTCTCAGATCTCAGGCCAGGCAAGCAGATCCAGCAGCTATGACCTCTCCTGTATTTGGACTTCATACAAGACTCAGCTAACCCATGCAAGCACAGTGCACCACATGTCAGCTTTTCTGTCTGGAGTCTAAGAAATGGGTTGAAACCATTTAGACCCAAGCTTTCCGTGCTCGTGGATCACGTTTAAACAGGGCATAGTGCAGATACGACTCGATTTGACTAGGAAAAATGTAAACAAATAGATAAACTCAAAGCACGTAGGTTTAGTTGTTTACTGATCACTTGGTACAGCTCACCAGAGGACCATTCACAGCTCACCAAAAGGTGGAGGAGTCCCAGTTTATGCATGCAGACATGAAGGGGTTTGCATCACCTCCAGGAGGAGGGCATAGATCTTCTGCCTTTACAGAGAACACTTCTTAATCACGTGTTGTGCCAAAAAGCAACTAACAACAAGTGGTTTCCTGTATTTGCCTAAAAACTGATGTAAGTGACTTGTTGGTCAAACATATCTATGATGAATGATATCAAGTCATTCTGAGTCAGAAAGAGAATTCAAGTCACAAGGTAGAAGCTGCAGTCGGTTTTTCGGCAAAGAGACTTTTATATATCCTTTATTCATCTGGGTAAAAACTGTCATTAACATTAAAAATGTCTTTTTCAAAAGAGCTCTGGCTGAGAGGGCAGCAGAAAGATCAACAAATACAACATCACGGTTTTATGAAGATATTTTAAATGGCCATAGAGGCCTGAATTGATTATAATGCGGGTACAATAACGCAGAGCCATAAAGATATTTACAAATGGGACATTTCTTTGTTAACACTGTTTAAAAATTCAATGGACTACAGTCCGTTTAACAAAATAAGCAAATATATTACACATAAAAACGCACAGAAACATCAGAAATCACTTTTTGGCACAACACCTGTCCGGCTTGAAACTTTCAGCTGTCCAAGAGACTGACAGAGATTAAATGTTTGGGGATGTCTGTGTGGTATTTCACGTCCTGTGTAAAAAAAGTACTATTTCTCTAATGAACGGAATTAGTCATGCAAAGGGGTTAACAGCAGAAATGGGGACTAATTGGTTGATTTACATATAGTTTTATACACTAATGTAAATATAATATAATAAGATCATAATATTGTGATGTTTTGTGCATTTGCGGGCTTTTCTGTAAATCGTTTAAACTGATACATAAATACACAGAGTACTGTGACGAAGCCACCCCTTTTAAGACCTTTTAAGACCTTTTCAAACAACGGCGCTTTGTCGGATTCTTGCTTTGTGTGACACAGTTAAGCTACAACTGCAGGGATTAAATGGAAGCACATGATGATTCAACCCCGTGATTTCTCAGTTGGGTCATGGACTCAGTCATTTCCTCTCGTTTTCTTTTCTTTGTCTTCTTTCTTCTGGCACGGTAGTTCATTTTCTTCCTTTCTCTTTCTCCGCGCTGCTTTTTCCTTCAGTCCATCATGGCATCTCCGCGGATGGAGACTTTCTGCTGCCCGAACCGAGACGCGGCGACAGAGTTTGTGGTCACTTTTCAGCCCGTCTTATTCGGCGCTTTAAGTCTGGGAAGCGCGGCTTTAAGCCTCTTATTCGCTATTTTACAAATTCTACCAAAACGCAAAGGATACAGAAGACTCGGGCAGTATCCTCTGCCAAGGCCTGCGTCCTCCTCGCGGATATTGTTCATCATCAGTATATGTGACATATTGGGATGCACAGGTAGAGAAGAAACTGCTGGCATTGACCTACTTTTTCTCTTCATAGTTGAGGCAAAGAGCGAGTTAGTTTTCGCAGCGTGGTTTTGCTTGCTGGATCTAATTACGCACGCACATACTTTCCTTTTAACCCCTTTGTTGCACTGCATTGCATAGGTGCAACTATGAGAAATGTGTCTGTTAAAAGAAAAGTGTGAGATTTAATCTGCAATAGTCGATGCTACATATATTTTTACAAGATAAAATGTGTGCCCAGGGTCATGAATTCAATTAAAATCAAAAGAACGAATCGGGATCCTCTCATGTGAGTGATGAAATAACTCAGAAGATGCTGCACTTTTACTTGGCCTAGATTGATTGGAATGCGGCGGATTTCTCAAAGTCACACAGGGATGACACGATAATCTTTCCAAATACAAATGTAAAAAAATTAAATGTAAATAAAAACAGTATTTAGTATGATTGTTTAGATTATTTCATATGTATTTTTGTTGAAATCCTTATCTGTGAGAAAGCAATTATTGGATTTTGAAAATTGTTTAGATTTTGAATTTGATGCCAGCACTTTTTTTTTTAGATGAGTGACAGCGGGCCAGTTTCCTTCACATACTCGTTCACCAAATATTATTTACTGATGTTTGAGAAAATGCAGGGTTTGGTTTGACATTGTCTTGCTGAAATAAGTAAGGCCTTATAAGGTCTTTCCAGTGCCTGCATGTGAATCTTTCATCACTAAATAGGCCTTCACAGAACGGTTAGTAGAGCATGATTGCATGGTATGCAACAGTGAGTTTTCCACTTCACCTATGCCCATCTTAAGTGAGCGTGACCCAGAGTTGGCACCAGTGTTTCTGGATCTTGTATGTATTTTTCCCCCTTTGCATTGTAGAGGTTCAGCTCACATTTGTGAATGCAGCAATAAACTGTGCTGTTGGCCAGTGGTTAAAGTTAGTGTTAATGTCCAAGTCACTATTTAGTTCTTTGAAAGCTTGTTTTTGACATTCATAAATTGAAATTTTGTGCTATGATCTCAAATTTTTGACTTAGTAACTCAAAATGTAGACTTGTGGTTGGCTCTTTTTTATGGCTAAAATAAGCTTCCACAGTTTCTTGGGATTTCAACTATTCAGTATAGTTTTTGACTCTGTTGAATCGAGTAGTCTGCATCTTCTGAATCTTTGATGCTATTGCATACTGTAAAGAATGCAACCATATTCTTTGAATTTTTATATTGAGAAATGTTATTCTTGTAGGCAGTCTATCAAAGAGTGGCAAACCCCTCCTGAGATGCTCTCTGAGTACTTATGATGTTGCTAATTAATAGAGTGAGCAGATATCAACAAAGTAAATGTGGGCCAAACACTGTTTGTCTGGAACAAAGTGGGACTCATTAACAATGCTGGAAAGTGGTCAAGTGTATTATATTTTAACATTTCAAACTCACTGGTATTTGAGCTGCTGTTGAGTCTGGTAACAGTCTTTGGGTTTCAGAAGGAGTGCAAACAAAGAGAAAAACTTTATATCTCAGTATTGTTTTATTCTCTTTTCCATCATATTTGCCAACATCTGCAAAACCTGTGATTTTCTGGTGACTTGTAACTTTCACTGATGGCATGTCCATTCAAATCCAGAATGGACATGTCATTAAAGCTTTAACGTTTAACCTTTTCATTTAAACAAAGGTTTTAAATGTTTTAAATTGTATACATTAATTTCTTTAACTTAAATTGTACACAGCATCCCAACCTCTTTTTTTTTCTAAATGGGTTGATTTCTGTGTACTTGGTGCCCATGGAGATTCATGCACCGCTGCAGGGTAGCAGCTTGAAACCCGCTGATGACACAGATTAAAATGAAATACAGAACAGTAATAAAGATTCTGGGAGTGCTTCCATTGTTCCATTCGGCAGTGAAGCTAGGAAGTTTCATGGAGGAAATGGAAACACCCTTATAAAACACACCTGGTGGGCGTTAATATTTCCACATTGTAAAATAACTCTTGAAAGGACGCTGCCACTTAAATCTAATTAGTCAAAGCACTTAATAATAAAAGCTGAAAATAATAAATCTGTGGTGTTTTAAAAGTAATGAAACCCACACCAAGTTTACATCTCCTGGTAATGTTTTCGCCTTAATTATATTTGCTTGCAAAGCGGGATTTCCTCCTCAGCAGCTACAATTAAATATCATGCACTGTTTCCTTCTTGCAGGTGTCATTGTAAGATCATCTGTGTGGCTAGGTCTGCCAAACATCGTCGACCACATCTCAGTAGTCAACAACACTGATGTCTGGCCAGAAGTCTTCTGCGTAGGCAGCGCAGTATGTATTTTTTTGCAATAGTGAGATAGACTTATATATGCCTTGATAACACAGATGTTGAAAGCAGAGATGTGTAGTTATTAAGACAAAAGGATAGCAATAACTTTTACATTAGAAAAATTATTATAGAAAAATACACTTAGATTTGTTCGTTCCAATAATATTCACTTCACGCACAGAAGAGGTCATTTTGTTTAATGCATCATCACACATGACACAAATAGCTGATAAGCCAAGTAAACAACACATCTTTATCAGTTATTATGATCTGTAAAATAAGTGTAAGGCATGCAATTTATGTGTTGCAGATGTGGATCCAGTTGTTTTTTAGCGCTTCTTTCTGGTGGACCTTTTGTTATGCGGTTGACGTCTTCCTGGTGGTGAAAACATCTGCGGGAATCAGGTTCCCCCCACCTCACCTTCCATTCGCAATTCATTATCACCTTAGCTTCTCCTCTGATAGGATGCAAGTTGAAGCAGTATATTTTTACCAAGCAGAGTGTGAAACATTTTTCTCTCACAATGCTCAACTGCCACCTGTATTTTTATATTTTGGTTTTCACAAGATAAAACTGGTTTGAATCAACTCTTTTATTCTAAACTAAAGGTGCAGGATTCCATGCTGTCTATTGTTGCTATAGTCTGAGTTTTACAAGCCTCTCGTACTTCTCTCCCCACTCAGTCTTATTCAATTGCATTTTGTACAACAAATAAATGGGGGAAAAATATCCTCAAGATAAAGAATGACAACACGTAGTGTGAGCTTGGTCTCATGACTTTGGTTTTTTCTTCTCCCCCAACAGCACCATTATACTCTACCACATGATTACATGGGGCCTGGCTGTGCTGCTGTGTGTTGAAGGAGTGGCCATGCTGTACTATCCATCTATTTCTGAGTAAGATACCACTGACTGCTGTCCTGCTGACAGGCACATTTAAGCATCCGTTGGTGGAAAAATAGAAAATTAACATTTTCGTGTTCACATATTAACAGCCACAATAACATAACAGCAGAGAACTTATCAAACATATCAGTGGTTCTAACCATGTCTTAAAAAATGTCATTATTTCCATAGAAAAAGTCTGCTGTTGTATGGCTTTTATTAAGTGTTAAGTACAGCATTTTCTGACGTAGAGAAATATTACAATAATTCTGTTAACTATCACAAAGTTGATTTTTGATGCTGAATGAACTATTTCTCATGTTTTTTTTCTTCTCCCAGCTGTGAGCAGGGCCTCCAACATGCTATTCCTCACTATGTCACCACATACGCACCGATGCTGCTCGTTCTCATAGCCAACCCTGTGTTTTTTAATCGGACCGTATCTACTGGTGAGTTCCTCGCTCTCGAATTTCTCTGACAAATGCAACTTCTTACACATGTAAATGAGGGGAAATAAGATGCTTTCTCATCTCTCTCGCCTAGTGACATCTTTGCTGAAAGGACGACAAGGAATCTATACGGAAAATGAGAGGCGGCTGGCGAATGAGATAAAAATACGCTTCTTTAAAATTATGCTGGTGTTCTTTATTTGGTAAGTTAAGAACTAGTTTTGGGAAGGAAATTAGTGCTTCTTGCTATGTAGTAAATATAAATCTAGTGCTACGAGCCGGCAGCCTGTTAACATAGACAGAAAATGCACTGATAAGATGAAACAAAATGAATCTATCCACATGTTAAATCACCTTTGTTTGACCCATGAACCGCACCGTATAATACAGAAAAATCTCACTTGATTTCTGAGCTGAGTGAACACTTTGCTAAAGAGTTTCTGGTCTCGTTTGCTTTTTTCATGTCTCTTTTAACACAAAATAGCATCATTTTATAAAATCATGGTACTGTTTGGATAAAAAATGGACAATTATAGAGTGCAGCTGCCAAGTGGTTTAGAAGTTGTTACCATATCAGTGTGACGTGTCCTCAATTTCTCATTCAGCTCCACCTCTCAAACCTAACCCAGTTTCATGGTGACTATGTACAAAACAAAATGGCAAAGAGTCCACTGAACTTTAAGAACAACCTGAGTGTTTCCACTGTTAATTCAGTTCAATTCAATGTTATTATGCAGCATCAAATCACTAACAACAGCTGTTTCAAAGTAAAGATCCTACAATAATTGGGAGAAAGCCCCAACTCTCGAACGACACCCTGTGAATAACCTGTGAAGTTTATTCTGTGAAGTTTTGGTAGCTTGCTGGGCTGAAGCATCCAGGTGTGTGTAAACAATGCCACAATTCCCCAATAAATTCAAAATACAGACCCAATGCAATGCTCAGATTAATTGCAAACAACCCATTAGCTAGATATCGGACTCTACAGGCCTCATTTAGCATGGCAAATGTTCATGAACTCCTCTAAATATCATAATATTAAAATGTCTGTGAAATGAGTGAAATGTAAGGCCATCTGTCATACTGAAGTTTGGCTGAAAAAATCTAAAACAGAACAGTTAAAAAAGAAAAGTGTTGTGATGGCCCGGTCAAATTCCAGACGTCAGTGCTGAAATGCTGTGGCAACACATTAAGAGAGCTGTGCATAAACAAATGCCTACAAACCTCAATGAATTGAAGCAATGATGTAAAGAAGATGGGGTTGAAATTCCTCCACACTGATGTGAGAGACTGCAAAGGTCATACAGAAAACAATTACTTCAAGTTATTGTTGCTAAAGGTGTTTCTACAAGCTATTGAATCGTGGGGTGCACTTATTTTTCCACAGGACTGCATAAAATAATGAGAAACCTTTTTCCCATGACTGTATGCCTGTCTTTTATATACTGCCTAAGGTTTAACCGGTTTAAAAACCAGAATGTAAAAAACGTTGTAGTTTTATGGATGGGTGATCCAGACTAATTCTTTCCACTGACAGCAAATTATCAGTCTTGGCAAGTTTTTTGGCAACTTCACACTGTAAGAAAGGCCAGGTTATATTTCGGAGGCTAGGTCGAGAAGTTATTAATCCAGTATTCTTTTAATAACTTAAATTTAACTGCATTAAATTTTGTGTTTATGAGGATGAACCTGAGGGCAAATTGATTTTTAAAACTCACACAGTCACAGAAACTAAAGCCAAGCCCGCTTAAAGATTTCAATATTTCAATTTCAGTAAACAGGCCAAAACATGCAAAACAATTATTTGTGATTTCAAACTTTTTATACCTAACCATTAGGTCTTTTCAATGATTTGTAAATAAGAAACATCATTAACATTTTAATGTTCTTGTAATAAGATGTGGGGGTTTTTTCTTCTCCGATGTTTTAGCTGGGTTCCCAACATCATTAATGAGAGCCTCCTCTTCTACCTGGAGATGCAGATAGACATCAGTGACAATAGTTTGAGGAATATCAGGAACACAGCGCTCATCACATGGTTTATCATGGTGGGTTTTAACAGGAAACCAGCGTACAGCACGCTACTTTAACCTGCATGCAATCCCTTGAAAACCTTTATATTCCACTCTTTCAGGGTATACTGAACCCCATGCAGGCTTTCCTTAACACCCTGGCCTTTCATGGCTGGACAGGCTTTGACATTGACTTCAGCCTGCAGCAGAGGAGGGAGCTGGTCTGGGACTCTGTCTCTACTTCAGCAGCTAACATGACTTCCCATAACCCTGTGGTGGGAACTACTCTGCTTTACCAGAGTCACGTCCAGGAATCACAGAAGAACATGATGGGAAACGGGCAACACCACTCTGATGCCATCAGCGTCCTCTCAGAAGGTAAACGGCATGTCAATGGTGGTAGCAGCTCGCCAGTATATCAGGGCTGGTGATGCTAAAAAGATATCAGCATCATATACTGTATGGGCTACCTCCCCTTAATATGAAGCACGGTTTAGTATTTTCTTTGAGATCTGAATACTGTTATGTTTTGTTTTGTCTTTTTTAAAAATAAATGAGCTTTATCAAGGTGTTGCAATGGCCTAGTCACAGTAGAGAGCCACTAAAGCAAACATAAAGCTCGCTGTGATTCATTTTAAATAGAATTTTATATTGTACTGCTGTACTGTAGCTGACGCTTACTGGGTGGAACCATGAATCATGTTGTGACGTTACGCAACACCCTCCACAATTGTCTTCATTTCTTCTTTTTGATTTGTACTGAATGCAACAGCAATGGGAAACTGCAGAGCACAGGAAGTTAAAAGATTTTCTGTGGAGAATGAACTAAAGTGATTAGAACTTTGCTGCTATCGCTCTGAATGTGTTGCTTTATTTATAGATGACTGACATGCTGTGTAATTTCATCAGCTGCAGTTTTTCAAGGTGCTACTCTGGTGCCAAGCTATCACACAGCGCATTAAGTGCAGATAATAAACAGAGAGCAGTGGAAGCCAATAAGAAAGAAAAACAGGTAGAATACATCACTCTGTCTGATACTGACTTTTAGCCAGGAAAAATAAGGAGATTAGATTCTGCATATATACTTTCAACAGCCACTTTATTAGGTACGCCTGTTTAACTGCTTGATGTAAATATCGAATCAACCAATCACATGACAGAAAATCAATACATTTAGGCATCCAGACATTATTAAGATGATATGCTGAAGTTCAAGCATCAGAATGGGGAAGAAAGGTGATTTAAGTAACTCTGAACACGGCATTATTGTAGGAGCCAAAGGGGTTGGTCTGAGTATTTCAGAAACTGCTGACCTTCTGGCATTTTCCCACACAACCATCTCTAGGGTTTAATGTCCAAAAGAGAGAAAATATTCAGTAAGCAGCACTTCTCTGTATGAAAATGCCTTCTTAATGCCAGCAGTCATAGAAGAGTGACTCCTTCAAGCTGATAGGGAGGGAACAGTAACTCAAAATAACTATGGCAGAAGAGAACACATCAAACCTGGAAGCAGAGGGGCTACCACAGCAGAAGAATAGACTTTGGTGCCACTCCTGTCAACTAAGAACAGGAAAGTGAGGCTACAGTTTGCAGAGGCTCACCACAATAGAAGATGTATTTTTAAATTTAAAAATAATGAAGTTGCCTGGTCTGATGATTCAGAAAAGCTGGGATTTGGCATGAACAACATGAAAGCATGGATCAATCCTAACTTGTATCAAAGCTCAGGTGATGTAATGGTGTGTGGCATATTTTTTTGTCACATTTTGCCCCCCTTATTATTCGCTAAGCGTTTAAATGCCACAGCCTGCCCGAGTATTGTTGCTGACAATGTTCATCTGATCATGACCACAGTGTACCCATCTTCTCACGGTTGCCTCCATCCCCACGCTTCCTGTCAAGACTCAGATTTCTCAAACTGATTTCTCGAACACGACAAGGAGTTCACTGTACTCAAATGGCCTCCACAGTCACCAGATCTTAATCCAATAGAGCACCTTTGGGATCTGGTGGAACAGATTTGCATTATGGATGTGGAGCTAACAAATCTGCTGCAACTGTGCGATGCTATCATGGCAATATGAAGCAGAATCTGAGCGATGTTTCCAGCACCTTGTTGATTCCTTGCATGAAGAATTAAGGCAGCTCTGAAGGCAAGAGAGGGTCCAACCCCGTACAAGTGAGGCGTACCTAAAGCGTTCGATGTAGTATGCAGATTACATCGAAAAAAGAAAATGACGAGTTCATTCTTTGACTTTCCAGCAATGTATTTCACAAACACGTTTGCAACTTACTGTGACGCACTGCTTCACATCTGCTCTGTGATTCATTCTCTGCCACATGCGCTAAAAAAAGGATGTGAAAACTGCAAAAAGGAATTGAAGCTGCTCTGCTGGACAAGCTGTGATAACACAATTTTCAATTTATGCTAAGCATCCATTAAGCTGCACCAGCTTATTAAAAAAAAATATATATAAATTGTATCAAGTACAGCAACACAAATTGGTCTATAATTTGACATCAGTGCATAATATAGCAGCAATTCTAACTTATAATTTGAAGAGATTATAACGCTATAGTCCCTCAAAAGCTGTTTTAAAGTTCAGCTAATTTTTCATTGTGAATATTCAAACTTTATATGCTGAGTCCTTTTGAATATCGTGGAAACAACTCCCAGTTATATCTATATGTACTGTAGCTCAACACTTATGTGCATTTGCAGCATATTCATGTTAATTTTATCCCTGAGTGACAATTGTGCACCGTACACCTCATGGACAAAATCCTTTCAGTGCTTTGTACCACCAGTGTCCCTGACATGTTAAGTATATTAAAAAATAAAGTTAATCTTTGAAAGAATGTTTTTTCCCCCCATTCTTGTTTATAGACCATGTTTTTTTTTTTAATGCATTTAAAAACCACAAATCATCATTTCCACATTAAAAGCTGCATGGAAAGATATATGTTAACACAAATACGCAGTTTTGATAAGCTGAGTTGGTGTAATGCGCAGAAGCACCAAGTAATCTACCCCTATTTTGTCTTGCTAGGTTCAGAGTCTAGTACAGTTGAAATCCACATTTCCAGCGAGCTACAAGACTATGAGGATGTAGACGCAGACGGAGAATCCTTGGAGAACTCTGTGAGGCACTAACTGGGGTCGTCCACAAACCACCTTCCTCCACTTTGCTGCACCGCATTGCTTTTGTGGTCACTTTTTTTGTAGATGGTCTCCCATTAAGCCTTTGTTTTCCTGCTGAGATTTGAACTGGTCATGAGTTTCATTATTTGGTATGACAGACTAAGCCTCATTCCTGAGTCCAATCCTTTTTTTTTTTTTTTTTTTAAATCCCTTTCCATAAAAAGAAAAAAACAAAAGTGCTACGTTTCAGACCCATCAACTCAACAGTCCCAGAATGAACACGGCTGACCTTTAAAAGTACTTTAAGTGCTTGAAGAAGCATTTCTTCAAATTCTTTAAATTGTATACACTGATTTTGTGACAAGAATCGTTTTCATTAAGCTGTAAAAGCCCCACAAAATGAAATAAGCTAAATAACTAATCTTAAAACAAAGTTATTGTATTGCCAGGTGTCCATGTTGTATTTTTACACACATGTATTTCATGCTATATTAAATATCTAAATATCTTTTACACTTTTGACTCAAAAACCTTTCAATTTTTCCCCAAATCTACAATATGTTAATGAGCTCAAGAAAAAAGGGGGAAAACACACAATTCAAGACAAAGGCTTGAGTTCTGTTATCAAAATAGAGTAATTTATTTGAGACACTGAATGACTTCAATGTTTTTTTTTTCTTGGAAACAGGTGACAGACCCTGGATCAGGGTGAAAAAGATAGTAGCCGTCACAGCGCTTATTCCATATTGGGCTCCTTAGCATGCCAAGAATGGCCACTGACCTACAGCCCAATGCTCAGTCTGACACAGACAATAATGGCTCTTAGCAAATTTAAAAAAAAAAGTAGTCAAAAAAAAATTAAACACCCATTAGTATCCAATTGTGACATTAAAAAAAAAACAAAAAAAATAAAAACAAATAGTTGGACCTTGACTTTCAGCAAAATGTGATTTTTTTTCTGAGCCCACCGATACAAAAGTGCACTTCATGTTGCTCCTGCTGAAGCTGACAAAAAGTGAGACAAAAACAAATAAAATCAAACTATAAAATGAAATTTAAAAAAATATTAAAAGCTAAAAAGGCAAATCAAAGTGGTAGCAGGTTCGCTTGAAGATACTTTTACTTTACATCCAAGCAGGCAGACATACTGCTCACAACACATTTCAAGCTCAGCACACCTGAAAAAAAATTTAAACAACAGCAAGGCTTTTGCATAAAATCCACCTCCTGGTCAAATGATCAGAATTTTCAGTAGGCTGATCAGAGGAAAAGTGCCAGAGAGGAACCATGCTAATAATAAAACAAGCTGCAGAAACTTTCCTTGCTTGTCTGCTTGGCAGTTACAGGTTTGTAAGATAACTCTTTATTGTCATTGCACAGTCATACATAGTACAGTAGTACAATGAAATTGGAAATTGTGAGCCCCGTGATGACTTGTTTTACACACAAAACAGAAATAAAAGCAGCAGGCTAAGTAGGATAGTGATGACTGCTAAAATCTTTAACAAGAGAACTTCCCAAATGCAGATGATGCGGTGTACATTTCCTCCATGGCTTTTAGTGATCAGCAGAGAAGAACAACAATGCTCAAGCCATTTTCCTTGATGTTTTTTCTGTGATTCACTTAACGAAAAGTAAGCTCGATCAAATGGATACGACTGGCAGATTTCAGAAAGGCTGCAACATAAGAAGCTCATGAGATATGCACTTCATTTAAAGAGTGGTCTTGTCTTGAATTATCAGCAAAGATCTGATAGCTCTAGCCATTAAAAAGCCCCTACAGGATTGCAATAAAGTGTGCTGTATATAAACATATATACACAGTATATAAGTCTGTGTATGAATCTAATTTACATCTTTACATTCTTTAAATTTACATCTAGAGTGGCAGATAATTCTCTGTATAAAGCACACTTTTCACATCTTGTCCACAGAATGACGTTTTCTGACGACTGAATCGAACAGGTCATTTTTGGAAGTTAGGACAATTTCTTGGCAGGCCTTTCCTTTTGTGTTGTTGAACCTGATGTTAAAAAGGAGCTAAGAACTACCTCATAGCGGCACATTCAGTTTGATTTTCAAAAATCCATCTGTGGAAAATAGATACAAAAAAAGAAAAGACGGAGGAACAAAGGAAAAAAGAAAAGAAAAGGAAGAATTACTCTTGAAACAAACGTTTCTCCACTGGGGAGAAATTAAGCACTGTGTCAACAGACAGCAGCAGTGCTTCAGTTTTCAGTATCAGCTACTTTCGTTGTGTTACTTCATTACGACATGAAGTTCCTCGCAATTTGTTTCCTCTCACAGCCAAACACCAGTGTCTCAATAACACTTTTGTCTTTATATATCTCGGCTCATCCGTGTTTCTACCCTCACAACCCGAAAACGGTGGACCAGTGGCCCGTGGGGATCGCAGCACTTCATCATAAGGAACCATTTTAATACATGGATGCACCCAGCGAGTTGTGTCCAGTCTAGGGGAATCTCTTAGCCAGCTTCCGCTATGTCTCAAACAGGCTTCTCATAAAATACACACATCGACTGGAGGGTGCGCTGAATTCAGTTGGAGTTAAAACCGCTGCAGTGATCTGGTTTTATTCCGGTGAGAGTTTTCATTCAGTTCACCTTTACAGCCTTTCTTGAGCAATGAGTGTGTGTTTGCTGATGGCAGGAGAAGGCATTTTTCTCCACAATCCAGGATTAATCATCAAGTGGGCTATTTTCGGAGATCGAGAACACAAACCTAGAATGTCAAAATAAATAAATAAAAATTAGATAGCTTTAATATTACATTTCAAGTCTGCATTTTTACTCGCTGTTCTTCAAATATTGGTCGTGAGAGCTTTCTGACATTTTTGTTTTATTTGAAATTAAAACTAAAATCAAAACAGCTTACCGAGCCGTCTGAGGCACTGGCACCAACTTTGTCTCCGGTGCTGTTCCAGCACACCTCGAAGATGCCGCCAGTACCCCTGTAGCTGTGCACCAAGGCTCCAGTCTGAAACAAAGCCACAAACAAATGACAATTAATTGTCTCTTCTCTGTCGTTTGGCACAGTATAAATTCCAGTCCGGCTCTTACCGTAGTATTCCAAATGTGGACACATTTATCAAAGGAGCCGCTGGCTAGGTGTTTGCCATCAGGGCTGAAGGCCACGCTGTAGACCGGTTCCTGGTGCCTGGTCAGTGTATGAATACAAACTCCTCGTTCAACATCCCACAGTCGCACTGTAGAGTCAAAAGAAGCGCTGTGTGGAGAACAGAGGATAGGAATCAGATGGTTAAGCAGCATCAAAGCATCCTAATAATCAGTTTCTTCAATAAATGCTAGTTTTTATTTCCACTGCTTTATATTGCAGAGGAAGACACGGGAAAAAAAAATTCCATTATTGAAAGCTACCCATTTGCATCATTTCAGTTTTTAAAGGCCATGTCCTAACCTATTTCACATTGCCTGTTATATCAAACTCTAAATTTACTGAAGACTAAAGTAAATGCAGAATGAGACATAGTTTCTTATCATCAAGAAGCATCGGGGCTTGTGGCCTTCGCAAACACATCTATAAGGTTCAACATACACACAGCTCATAGTGAACACAACAAGCCAGGACTTCATTAAAAGTTGACCCGTGTGATCGGTATTGAATGAGAGTTATATATAGTCAATCTCCTACCTGGCAAGCATGATGTTGGCGTTGGGGTTATTTGTGCTGGGGCCTGTGGGGCTCCACTTGATAGTGTAGATTTCTTTACTGTGAGCCTGGAGGTCATGGACACATGACTCCTGCTTCATACTCCAAATCTGCACGTGAGGGGAATGGCAAGAGCAAAGTATGTATGAATACAAATCAATGTGTTTGTTTTCTTTAACCTCCAAGACCGGAGACTGGTCTTACCTTTAAGGTCATGTCATCCGAGCAGGAGGCAAGCAGCATACCTGATGGGTCCCACTTAATGGCATTAACTTCATTCTGCAAAACAACGCTCATTAGCATGTATGTTGAGGTAGAACTAAAGTTAGTGTGAGAGAGAGATGGGGTCAGAAAAGCTGCTCACCGTGTGGCCCTGGAAAGTCTTGAGGGGGCGGTCGCTGCCAAGTCGACATACGTGGATGCACATGTCTGTGCTGCAAGAGGCAAACGTGGTGTTGTTCTGCCAGTCAACATCCAGTGCTGGGGCTGTGCACAAATCCATACTCATTAGGGTTGCACGATCGCAACTGAGCAGCAGTCACTTTGTATCATATTCATTATCTATAACAGTCATTTATCTGGATACATGAATTCGCTTTACCTGAGTGGAAAGGGAACTGCTGTTTGGCTTCTCCTGTGTGTGCGTCCCAAATGATTGTCGTCTGGAAAAGTTACAATTGCATTTTAAAACACAAGCTCAACTTTTCTGCACAAATGCACATGCCTCATCTGTCGTTCGATGGTCCATAAAGCCATCTGCAGTTAATGTCACCGACTCAGTTTGCTTAACCTTTCTTGGTAAAGTTTTACTCCATTCAATTTGATTAAATGTCTGTTGTGCTATAAAAAAGACAAATTAATCGTAAAAGACAGATAAGAAAATTTAATGTGGGAGCCAAAAATTTCAGGTTTCTTTCCCTGTTTTTAATACTGTTAAGAATTTTAGGCTATGGATATGAGAAAATGATATGTCAGAGATTTAGTCTTTGTCTGATGAGCAAAAAAAGGCTGGTTTGAAACAAAAAAAGCAAACAAAACCCCCCAAAACACAAGGATATTATTAGTGAAAGACAAATCCACGCCTGGGGATCTTTAGGAGTACCTTATCTACACCAGCGCTGAGAATACAGTTCCCCTTCTTGTTCCACTTGAGTGCAAATATGGGCCCTTTATGTTGACCCAATGTGCTTGCCAGATTTCCTAATGGATAAGAGTAATATCAGTTTCTCTTAGAAAAGATCCCTCACAAAATTGTCACGAAGGTTACATTTTTCACATCAACAATGTCAAAAAAATAAAAATCTAATGGCAAAAGAAACAACAATGTGTGACAATGATGGAGGACATACCATCCTTTGTCCATATCCTGGCAAATCCATCATACGAGCCTGTTGCCAGGAGAGTCCCATCGCTCTGTTGGACGACAACATAACAGAACTGTTACCTGACGGCACTGCCTGTTTACCAGATGGTAAAGGTACGAGAGGAAAGATGTGATGTATGATCTGAAACCTACATTCCAGTCTAGGGAGGTGACATCTTTGTTGCTGGGGACATCCTGGCCACCTTCTCGGATACAGTGGCGCAGCACCAGCTGGGTGGAGATCGAGTTATTATTCTCGTTCAGGTTCCAGATCCTGGCAGTGGAGTCCCCCGAACTGAACCAACCAACATAACAGGAGGCGGTCAAATGATTGTGGAAATACAACCTATCAGCAGTGTTTTTTTATAAAGCTAGATGTCTTACACCACAGCGTAAATACAATACAGTACGATTCATGCAGGATGAATTAAGATGTGTTTCAGCACAGACAGAGACTGACCCTGAGGCCAACAGATCGCTGACAGGGTTCCAGGCGCAGATGAAAACTTCAGACTCGTGGCCTCTGAGTACTGTAGCTTTACTGGCTGGTATCTCAACATCCACATCCATCTCCATAGGCTCACTGTGGTTATCTGAGGAGTGGACAGATACATATTTTATGTACATTAACATACACGCAAAACACAGATTTGCCTACAATTCTCAGCAAGTTTTAAGCATTGTGTAGATTTACCATTAATGTTTACAGTATTTAGTTTAGACAATTGTCAAAGGAGGTGAATATATTACTTTTCAAGCAACAGGGGGCCAACAAAGAAAATCAGTAATCTATTCAAAAAAGTCAACTAAAGTATATATTGATGTGCTTCAACTACTATGACATCTCTAATTTTAAAAGCAACTCTCAAGCTGTTATATTCCAGTAAGAAGACTCTGACCTATGCATCATATATTACTTCACACATGTTGGGCAATGGAAAATGGCTATCACTGCTACAGACATAACTGAATATACAGTAACTGACTGTGAGCTTGACACACATCTGTAACACAATGAGGTCACATTAACAGATCTCAGAAATGTATTACATGAGTCACCATTTCTGTCATGACTCAGATATTTGGGTTAAAGTTAAGAGACAAAATGTGGTGACTGTAAGCTGCGACCAACGATATTAATGTTCAACTTACTCATGTTGTGAGTACCATTCTCCTCGCCATTGACAGTGGCTTCTCCATTTTTTGGCGCATTGGACTGGATTCCAGAGGTTGAAGCTGTTATGGTACAGGTGGTCTGCTGCTGGGCTAGTCTGTCGCGGAAGGCCTGCTGCCGCGTCTGCACCACATCTGGCATCACCGCGTCAATGAGCGACAGTGACTCAATCGGTCGACCGTCAAAGACCGTGCCGTCCTGTCATCACAAGAGGAGTTAAGAACGCATGGTGGAGGGGTGTGGTTTTTAATTAGTGACTCGTCTCGTTTCCCTGATAATCGTCAATTACAAAGGTGAAGAGTGCTTCCTAATTGGCAGCCTAATACAAACACACTTCAGGGCTTCTTCCAGTACAAGACGACGTAAATGTGTGTGTGGGGGGGGGGGGGGAATAAGCACTTGCAGTTACCCTAGCGAGTCGGCATCAAGATCAAAGTCTGTCTTTGTATCATTAAGCAACAGAAGACATCTGTGGGAGTCAGTAACAGCAGGTCCCAGCCCTCACCTCATTAATGCTGATTTCTGCCTCCACATACTGGAGTCCTTTCTGCAGGATAGAGATGAGAGCAGCAGGGGGCACTAGTGTTCCATTGATGTTGGATTGGCTGATGTGGCTCTCAATGCCAAAGGTGAATGCTGAGTGGGAGAAACCTGAAAACAAAACACCATTCACATTCATTAACAGCAGAGTGCCAAGCACAAGATGTGCACAAACACAACACAAATATTCAAAGAAAAGTCTTGTCTGATCCAATCAAAGCTAAGAGTAATTGAATACAACAACAAAATGGAATAACAAGCATGACATTTGAGAGTACAATAAGGCATGCCAATTTTCAGTGTTGACCTCTCAGAGCTGCTAGTAGCTTGTACACTGCCAGATGGCTTCAGACAGTCTCAATAAACAGTAATAAAAGACAACAGCTAGGGTTTCGGGACTGATCCAGATCCTTTAAATTCAGATCCCTGAGTATAATAGCATGCTGATATATCAAGAGCAATGCAACACTGTGTTTTCACATGGTGCTTACATCCTAAATTTACAAAGAAGAAAAAAAAAAAAAGACATTTGAGAGGCAAACCTGACTCTTGGAGATATCTGTAGACCAAGAAGTTCACTTCGTCGCTGGTAATACTCATCTTAGCCCAGTGAAAGGAGGCGGTATGTTGGAAGGCTGAGCTCACTCCTGAGAAGAGATCAAGATTGGGATCTGAGATTAATATTTAGGTCTGTGCTCTGGCATGTGACATTTACAAATCCATAGTTTTATTGACCCGAATGCCATTTGGCATCTCCTACTGGTAAAAATAGTTACACAATGTGTCTTTGCATAGTGATACAGCTATGCGCAGACAAACAAACACACGCACGGGAAAGCCCTCACTTCCACTTCCTGTTAGTTCATTCACACTCTGGTCTTAACCACTGCTGCATGACTCGATCCTCTGATGTTGTTAAGCGCTGGATTAGTTCCTCCCAAAAATCTACATTCAGAACAAAAAGCAAGTAGATGGAATAAGCTTTGATTTTAGGATATCAAGCATGACTCTACTGCCCATCTAGTGACTTAAAATTAATCATAGCAGCCCACCTAACCTTCCAGTTTAAACAAATACAAGTATTTAATAACAGTACTTACGTTAACAATTAAATCAAAATGGAGTAACATTGTTAAGTCTAACAATTTTTGGTTGCTGTACTGTTCATAATCTCCCACATGCTTTACAAGAACAGAGTAAATGAAGCTGGAAAAAAAAACCTTGTATATACACCCACAGAAACAATGTAAACACACACAAATTTATAGTAAACACCACAAGAACGAAAATGTCAGAGCAGCAGACAACAAAGCAAAGGAACCAAATTAAACCTGGGAATGCACAAAGACACACATCTAACCATTTCCTGCTCTCCCAATAAGAAGTAAACAGATGGACATTTCACCATAAAGAGACATAAAGGGATGCTGTCAGCTATGAAGACTGCATGGCTGTCCAACTTTCATTCCATACACTATCCAGGCCCACTCAAGATTCCCTTCGGTAGCATAGCAACAAGAGAGATCGAGCAAAATAGACAGAGCGGTGTTGTCCCAATTACCAGTGGGCATAAAGCCAGAGGGCTTGAACATTTTACTCAACATGAATTATTCACTCTTTCACCTTGGTATATTCTTTCAAATTGGGTCTACCTTTGTTGTAGCCCCATAGAGATGCCGAGGACTGGAATAATAGCTACCTCTAACTAGTGCAGCAAGCTTCTTTTATATTTTTGAACATAAAAGACTATGTCATTATACTCGGAGCAAAGACGCTCGCAACTGCAAAACATACACCTGAATGTCAGAAGCATTACATGGACAACAGTTTTATTCTCATTTCATCGATTGCTGAAGCATATGATAATGACAGACACATTTCACTCAAGGTAAGAGTTCTTTTACCCGCTTCTTCCAAAGAATAAACAATGCTAAGCTTGTCTACCTTCATCGATGTACCCAGTTCTGGCCCACAGCCCTCATGTTTCCCCTTTAGCTAATTAGCTTACATATGGGACTAAGACAGACTAGCCACATCAAAGCGTTCAGCCACTGCTCCCAGGGCCTCTATAGCTACATACCAAACAACTGGAAACATCATCAAATGGGAGTCTAGAGAGAGAGATGCTGGTCTCATCAGCAGCACCAATAAAGCCTCTATCAGATGGGCACATGATGCAACCGTCCATTACACAACACGCTGTGCATTCAAGACTCCTTTGACTAAACACTGGGCCTAACCAGAGAAGATGCCAACCTCTGTCCTGCAAAGGTTTATCAGTTCAGATGAACTCAGATAAGCACAGAAGAAAAACATGAGACATCCAAACTGATTGTACGCTTACAGGATCGTAGGATTTGTAGGACTTATTAGAGGGCTGTCTAATGTGCTTAGCAACATGCAAATAAAATCAAACACATTGTTGATCGTAAACCACACGGCTCAGTTTGAAATAGAAATCTGATTCATGTCACTTATTGCACAGGTAAGAGAAAAATACTCAACAATGAAACACGTAACCCTACTTTGTGAAATGCTTTCAGTCTCTCAGCTGGCAGATTTGATTAATGTCCTGTCAATCAACGGAAACAAAGCAGCAAATTGCACTCCAGCAAAACCAGTCTTCATGTGGCAAATACACATACGAGAAATCAGATGACGCATCTGAAATACAAATCAGCGTGTGAGCAACAGTTACAGAAATACCCATCTGTTTTCTATTAAGCTACCATTATCATCTTAAGAGTTTCCTGTCTTCACTTCGTCTTAGAGACTGTATTAAAACGGACAAAAAAAATAAAACCTCATCACAACGAACATGCCTGCATGGTGATATTGACACCATTTACAGGCGGAAGAAAAATATAGCTCTACAATCGTATCAACTCTGTCAAATGGAAAACATGTGACTGCAAAGCAAAAAATAAAAATGGAAATTGCTAGAGTTGATAAAAATCACCTAATGGGTCAATTATGAGCATCCCTGCTGAGGACATCAGGCTCACTGCAGCCACTCTCACTATACTGCCTCTAAGACGACACCCTCATAATCCACCTTTGACCATCACACTAAACCAAACAAAGCCTGCTTAATGCCTCCTTAGTGTTCACATAGCATGTTATTGTTTCTGAATTCATGATATGTTAATGCGAAGCGATGTGCTAATCTGAATTCATGTGCATATCCATGTATACCAGCACACTATGACCCAGACCTCAATTCAGCTCTGATTTCTGCTCAATTTATGGTCATGCGTGGATGTCGAGTGTAGCTCTACGGCTACACAGATAACATAATTACTGGATTGAAACCAACGCAGATGCTGGAGTGCAGTCCTTCAGAAAGCCAACAGTATGTTGCCTGACTGATGACATTACAAGATTACAGCAGGTTTAAAGCCAACTGGTTGAAAAGCTGATTAAAATAGGAAAGTGTGAGTGGTGAGTGTGCACCACAAAGAAGAAGAATCACAAAATTACAAATGAATACATAAATAAGAAGCACACATTAAAAACATAAACAATGGCTGCAGAGAACAGTCTATACGTTTAAATTATAAATTGTGTCTTCTCTGCAACAGAGCGAAAGCCAGAGAACCAACAAGAGCCAAAACTGAACAAAGTAGCACACATTACTGGCTGTTCCACATATCTGACAGTGTCCCCAAGTGACACAGTGGCAACATGTAGACACGGGTCTGGTTAGCTCTGTGCAGCAACAGCACAATACTAAAGCAATATTGTGCCAGGACTGTGCCTCTGCTGCTGGCTAAAAAACGTGACAACAATGCCCAGCAATGCTGTGGCTGAATGCTTCGAGATATTTTCAGTGTTGAAATAGACAACTTAGACTTTTGCCAGTATGTTTTTCTGCCCAGTTACTGCATAGTTGATTTATTTATCCAGGTACTACAGCTTTGGATTTGATCTTATCATAGCAGATAATGTGAATGTAGAAATAGCAGGTACTAGCTGATACTCAAAGACTCACAAGAAATATGAAACTGGATGTCAGATATAAGGACAGATGTCTCTTTTCTTTTCCTTTTTATTCTTTTTGCAGAAAGACCAAGGATAGTCAGCACCTAACACTTCCCTCTACAGACGCTCTGTCGATAAATTAGTACATTCCTAAGAAACAGACATGACTAACATATGATGCAATTCACAGAAGGTGGCAGTGTTGGGGGAGGGGGAACTCAAATTGTCATGCTATGCTGTTACAGCGTTTTTCCAACTTCCTTGTTTTGAGCTTCACATTTTGAACTGTGACCACAGAGGGATATCAGATGAAAGACTGGAGAGTAGTATGAAAGCTGGTCAAATCTTAATTTGTATGAAGTCAAATTTCAAATTAGAGACTTTTTTTTTGGAAAAGGGGTGGTTATAAAGCTCAGAAACCTGCTTCAATACATAAACCAAGAGTTTTAAATATCAAGCTGCTCTAAACTGTGCAAAAACAGATCAACAACAAAATATTGATATTCCCCTTAAGGAAAATGAAAGGATTACATATGAAACCGTTTAAATGCAACTATTTGAGCATTTAAAACAGCATGTGTTGATTTAAATGTGCATAGATAGAAACAAAAATTCACAGCAAATTGAATAATACCTTGTGCAGAAATCTTAGATCTTTTCCTGTGAAAACCTCACTAAAAATCCAATCAAATGCTTTCTGAACATCAACATTTGGCTGTAAAAAAAAAAAAAAAAAAAAATAATAATAATAATAATACAGCACAGAAAAACACACAGGCATCTCCTACACATGCAGGCTGGAATAGAACGATGTTAAAAAAAAAAACCCTGCATACCACGGACCCCATTTTCTCCTGAACAGTCAACTCCTGACAGATGTGCAAACAAGACCTGGAAACAGCAGCCATTTTCTCTTGAACTGCTCTGCTGAGTAAAACCCGCCTTTGAAGCTTCTGGTTTGGGCTGCAGTCTGGGGTGTGTGTGTGTGGGGGGGGGGCAAAGGGGACAGTGGAGGGGTGCATTGTGATAATGATCCCCACACAGGTAATCACAACAACAACAACCATTTGTGCATTGTCCTTTGCCTTTCTCAGTGACTCACTAAATGACAGTCAATGTAGGTCGGCAAATGATGGGGGATGGTAGCCTTCGGTCTCTAGGGGAAACACTTCTCCCATGCTTGCTATGGGTGGAAACACTTAATGTTTACCAGGGGTGGCCAGCCAAGTGCAATGGAAGTCTGCAGGTTTTTCATTCCAACCAGTTACTACACCCACACATTACAACACCTTTGGATGAGTGCATCTTACACGTGAAATTACCTGTTACAGTAATGAGTTGCGGAAAAGAAAAAAAAAAAATCTTTAGGCTCTCCAAGCCATGGTTGGCCATGCTTGGAACTACAAGGACTGGGCTACTAGATCTTTCAGCATGATGAGTCATGAGGCTGAAGCAGCTGGCATAGTTGTGTGACCACTGCAGCTTCTGTCTGCCTTTTTTTTTTTTTTTTTTTTTCCTTTTTGAAGTCTACATGCAAGCATGTCTGCATAGGTTGTATACCCATACACCTTCACTCTGTGTAACCAAATACCTTTGCAAATGGACACAAACATGATACCATGAATCCCACATAACACATTAATGAGCGCATTCAGTCCCACTAGAGCTTCATCAAACACACCCAATCCTATGATCCTCGCAAATTACAAGTCAAATTTGAACTCCTTATTAGACACAGCAATATGAGTGAATTTGCACTCGCAAGAGAGACACTGGAAAAGAGGGTTTCTCCCTGGGAAATGATTGGAAAATGGCAACAGACTAAGGATCACTGATGGAGCCACCATAATTGTTTCCATTCAGGACCCAAGATCCACCCTCATGCAAAACTCGTCAACATCAAATAAAAATGTCATCTCTCACTTGCATACGGGTGACATTTAGTTTTCTCAGTTGAAACCAAACTAGTATTATAGTGTTCAAAGAAGGAAATTCCCAGGTGTCTTCTCTATTAGCGCAGACCCTACATTTGTAACCATAAGAGAGCAAAACATCAATTATTTTAATAAACAGAGCATATGACTCAAAAGAAGATGAATCTGTATTTTCATCATCAAAGAGTACACTCTAAAACTGCTTTAATTTTATAACAGAAGAGGGCTAAAATGACTGATTATTTCTAGTAAAAACATCTAAATGAGATCATCCATCCATCTCTCTCACACACGTTACAAAATTATTAACTACTGTTAAGTCAAAATGTAGCATATTTATTCCTTAAAAATAAAAAGTGCTATATTACTCTAATCATTCTTAACAGCTTTTTATCCACTACATGAAACAACCTGCCCACACCTAGGCACATTCTTGCCTAAATGATTTTGGTCATTTTGGCTGATGACAGATGCATCATTTTGTCATGCAAGTACAACAAATTATTGCATATATTAAAATGTTACAATATCGGATTAGTTTAAAAGCATACAGCATGGAACTGGAAATAAATCTGATTACTGACAAGCTACACTGAAGACAAAATAACCAGGTTACTGGTAAGCTATTAATTTGGCGTCTCCAGATAAGCTTCTTTCATACATACAATCACACAAGCGTATCGAGAACTAGTCACTGTGGGGCATGCCTGTGTATATGGCTTTGTGGGGGTGGGTGGCGAATAAGTACATTGTGTGGAGAAGATTCTGGGACACAAAGCTTTTTTTTTTTTTTTTCCCTTCATGCTGAAGGCAGCACACAAACAACATAAAAATCCACCTTTCCCATTGCTCAGTTAGAACTTCACAAATTTATGTGGTTTTACATCTAGGCCAGTGCATACCAAGCGAAGCGGAGAGTGAATTATCTGCACGTCTGATAATAAACGCCTAAATGAATAATGAATAGAGCATTTGGAAGTGTTTTGACTGTGTTGACATTACGCAAATGCAGCCATTGTCTACACCACTGACAGGAACTGAAAGTATTACATCTCTATGGGAGTGTACAGTATGTCTTAACAAGCTTTTGCATAAACACTATTTCACTACCCGAAAAAAAAAGTAACCATTATAGCTTTTGTGTATTTATTCAATAGTAATAAAGAATCCTTAACAAGTTAGTAGTCATTTCAGAGGCCTCTGCAAGGCATTTCTTTTTCTTCATCAAAATGAGGATAGCACAAATGAGCTGTAAACACCGAGACACACCAGTGTAGGCAATACAAGTGTTGCTATGGTGACCAAAGGCTCTTGCTTCTCTGTCAACAGCTGCTCATGCCACCCTAAATACCCCCACTCTCCTTGAGCTTTCCTTCCATCTGACATCAGGGTCAAGCAAACAAGTCAGACAAGCGTGCTGAAAAACTGATCTTCATTCTAAGCCATCTCACGGCTGCTTCTTTAGCCAGCATTTACACCGTGTAACACTAACAGCAACACACCAAAGATTTCCCTTTGTCTGTGTCCTCCACACAGCATCTTCCATGCTGAACAACTGACTGCACACGAGCAATAAAAGTTTGGGACATTTTAGGGTTTCCTCTTGCAACCGCATGAGTATATGGGTCATGGAAATACACACAATTATAGACAGTCACAGAATACTACTACCACATTTTACAGAAGTACATTCATTTTTGCTTCTTGGCCAAAACTATGAAATTGTCTTATTGCAATATCCTGTTGCAATTTTAAGCATAAATGAAGAAAACAAAAAACTAAACACTGCTATTGCTGTGTAATAAAAACTGATCTTAAATACTGCTGCATATACATCCAGCTGCTGCATGATGCACTTAGCCTCACCTCAACTCTATTCTGTTTTTTTGAATGCCTTTATTAAGGCTTTCAGTTGGCGTGCATTTAAATGTCAGAGTTGCATGTAGGGCTGGGCGATATGACCCAAAATTCATATCTCGATATTTTTTAGCTGGATGGCGATATAAGATATATATCTCGATTTTTTTTTTTTAAAGCTATAAGTTAAGAACAAAAAGAGAGTTCTTAGTCACACTGTGTCCCAGATGTCACACGGGCACTTTTATTTACATACAGCGTAGATGTACATGAAGAAATTACTCAAAAATAAATTATCAGCATTTATTAAATAATCATGGTCCATAAATAAAAGAAAACAATGTTGTTTTTGTGCATAACAAAAAGCTCACAATTGTGCAGTCAAAATGTAAACTAATAGACGCTGAGCATAATAACAAAGAGACAGATTTCACAGCTGCACCACATCTCTGAACAGGTGCCGTTTGTGGTCCTTATACACACACAGTACGTATCACTCCGCGAGGCTCCTCCTTGGTAGCCGTAATCCTCCGACAATCCATCAAGCGGTGCAGCTCCGTAGCTTAGCAAAGTCATATTAAAACATTTTTTTGACAGATTGCTGAGCGCTGTGTACCACATAAAATCGGTTCGCGGTCAGTAAGCACAACCAGAATTCATACATAAGGCGCACTGTCGATTTTTGAGAAAAGGAAAGGATTTTAGGCCGTGCAGCTCCTCCGGGCTGCATGTCGTTAGCGCGGTTAGCTCGTTAGCGCGGTTAGCTCGCTAACACGTTGACGCCGTCCAGCCCCACGCACGGTAACTCGCTAATGGAGATTTTCCGCTTTCATCTTGTCATTGCCTGCAGGTGAAGCTATGGGGGAGGCGGAGTTGTGTTCAGTGAAGGAGAGGCGAGGCCGAGTAACGTTGCGTAGAGACAAAAGTGGACGAAAGAGAGGCAAACCTGCGGCTCCACAAGTATAATTATAACGTAACATAGACTATATCGATATAAACGATATTCTCACATCTTATATCTCGTATGAAAATATATCGATATTTTTAAAAAACTCGATATATCGCCCAGCCCTAGTTGCATGCATTAACTTTCTGCCTTCTACCATCTGTAGTTTGTGCTTCTTTGTTCCTCTACATGTCCTCTCTCATTGTGTCTTTCTGCAGGGATCTCTGGACTCAGAGCTGCACGCTCCTGGTCTTCAGATACAAGCCCTCTGAGCTCAGTGTTTGTCGTTTCCCTGTAGTCTTCTTTTCTATCTTCGCTTCTAGTGTCAAGCTTCAAGTGAAAGCTTTTTTCCCCCCTCCATCCCCGCTGTCACCACATGCTTGCTCAAAGAAAATCACTGGGTTTCTCTCTATGATATTGTAATTAGGACATATCATACCGTTCACGGTAATACCGGTATAATGTTGGGCAATGACAAGAAAATGAAATATCGCGATAGAATATGGGTAAAATGCGCATGCGCAGTGCCTTTGTTTTCATACGCACATGGCGAAAAAGGCACGGCGGCGACGGAGAATGACAAGGGCGAAAGCGGATCGTTGAATGAAACGGATGAACCAGAATTGGTTTGTAAAAATGCTGCAACTTCAGTGGTGTGGAACTGGTTTAGCTTTCGTCTGTCAGATACATAACAAAGCACTATTTTTGGTGGAGCATGCTAGCGGACCGTCATTATTACCGTTTTTTTTTTTGGAAAATACGGCACACTTAAAAATCAATCATTAGATTTTTCTGAAAATCGACAGTGCCCCTTATAATCCCGTGTGCCTTATGTTTGAATTCTGGTTGTGTTTACTGACCTCGAAACGATTTTATGTGGTACACGGTGCTCGAAAATCTGTCAAATGTTTTAGTACGACTTTGCTAAGCTACAAACCCGCACCACTTGATGGATTGTTGGAGCATTACAGCTATCGTAGGCAGGAGCCTCCGGAGGGATACGTACAGTGCTTCAACATAATATTACCGTATTGCATGTGTATAAGCTCTTTTTAAGTTTTGTGGATATTATACTTCGTTATGCTGAGGATATGTCGGCCAATTTCCACTGGAAATGCCTTTAGGTTAAACTGTCAGCAAGGAATTTGCATTTGTACTGTTACATTTTTATATAACTTTAATGCAAAAAACAGCTGCTTGTTTAAGTGAAAATACATTGATGGGGTTTTTTTGCACTAATAAAATTGTGGAGTTGTAAAGTATTTTGTCTAGTGTCAATTATCGTCAGTTATATCGTTATCGCAAATTTTCAGATCTATATCATGATAAATATTTTTGGTCATATCGCCCTGCTCTAATTGTAATGGCATTAAAATGGCACTGGTGTGATGCTCGAGCCATACTGCCTGCCTCAATCTCTGCATATAGCTACCTCACTGAACAGCTGTTGTCCACAAAGACAGTGCTGCTGTTGCAGCACTACTATTGCCAGCCCACAGAGAGAGCAAGAGAGATACCTTTCACCTTAATGCAAGTTTCCAACATTGTGGTACATGGCTGACAGCCCACCTGGCCCAAGCACCTACACACCACCTCCACAAATAAAATGGAAATCACTTATTATGAGGTGGATGTTGGCTAGTTGAATGAACTAACCTACATAACATGAGGCTGTCAACAAGTACTCTAAATTGGATTATATAATCAATATAATCTAACTATAAAATACATACAAATAAATAATATTCTTTGGAAAAACAAAAACGACAAGCAACACTGTTATGCCATTTGTCTTATCTTGCAAGCCACACATAACGCAATGCAGAGTTTCTACCAGTAAAGTTTTTAGACCCAGCAGCTGGGAACAGGACTGTTAATGTGGAAATATTTACCCACAATGTTGCACAGTGGCAGAGTGGAAACAGCAGAGCTGCTTGCTGCTTCAGATTTCAGACACACAGCTGCTGGTGCAAGGAAATACAGGGAGCAAACAATTAAGCCTACCACAATAAGGTAAATCTTAATGTGTTAAGTCACAACATTTCCCTGATTATTTTAATTTAGTTTTTCAAACTTCTTTATAGCTCTAACTACTAGAGGTTAAATTCAGTCATCAGGATCCTTACATTTTGCACTACACCAGCAGACAACCTAAAAGCATGGACAGAAGTTACAGCTTGTCACTATCAGTGACTGAAAATGAAATGTAAGTCCAGGGTCTGACAAGAGTGAATAATTCTGTAACAACCATGTGGTTTTGATGGCATGGAGTTCACAGCTGAGCTCAAGTGTGATTTGCACTCAAATCAATCTAAAAATAAACAACGTTAAATAAAATAACTATGTAAGACATGATGTCTCATTGTAGTGGTATGCCTGCTTGCAGACATGCTGCAGATACATCTAATATGCAATAATGGTTTGAACCTGAGTGGATTTTGATAAAGGAATAACGAAATGTCTTTTTTGGCCAATTCTAACAGCCCTAACATCATCCAGTCCTTTTGAGAACTGTGGACTTTCAGTGTTACTGACAAAACCCAAGCATGCACACATATACTGCAGGGTTTCCACCAGCATACTGCAAACCCAGAAGCCCAAGCAACTGCAAAGTTTGAATTACAGCCTTTCAAGTGACTGGAATTATAAAGAGATTTTAAAAAACAAACAAACCAAAAACATACAGATGCTGATTTTTTTAAATAAATAAAATATAATTCAGAAACAACTGTGAATCCATCATAAGCAGGGGATTCTCTCACATATCAAATCGCAATATTCAATCAATATTTAAGCCCAGTTTCCAAAAGGTGCACAAGTCTTTGTTAAATGATGTAGCACGGAGTGGCTAAGATGATGATGACATACTTTGCATGCATAACTACACTGATTGCTCCACAAAAGATAAGATAAGCTTACGTGGCTGACTCAGGATGAAGATTAAGACGTAGGCAAAAAACACAATATGACCATCAGTAAAGAACTTTCCCACTCTGGCAAGTATGTGCTTGCACAACTTCCTGAAAAGTCATCCACCAACTATTTCTTCATTCATCCTTCTAAAAAGCAACAAAAAAAAACCAAGAAAAAAAAAAATCAAGCAAGTCACACTTAAGAGATGTGATCATCTGCCTACAATTGAAAAGCGCTAAACATTAATACTTAAATTTTTAACAGATGCCTAAAGGGATATATACTTGCTCTACTTTTATTCTAAGTAGGGACAGAGGGAAGACACCATAGGCTGTAGCTCACACAATGATAAACAGCACCACCCTAACACCAAATGATGTCCAAATAAATAACTACAGCCTTCAACTAGTCAGTACTTGTATGGCAGTTATTTTAGAGTAACCACCAGTGCACCAGTTGGCTGGTCGCCACTTAACACTGCATGTCTCTTTTGAAGGGAGAGAATGGCCCACCTTCCCCCATGGTCTATCATAAATAAATACTGCTACAGAAATATTTGGACAGCCCAGTGAAGAGATTTGCAGCACCACAAGGCTGACACACAGGACTTCCTTGCCCTACTTATGAAGAGGGAATACATTTCTGTTTTTAATACAGTCTCATTGCACTGTGGATCTGATGTTTTCTTACAGTAGTTAGATATAAATAAGTTAAAAAAATAAAATAATAATTGAACTATTATGTTTCATAGACTGTAGGCCATGAGATGGGTTTTTTTCTTCTTTTAAAACACAAGACCAGGTATTGCATGGAAGGTAAAAAGAACACCTTTCATCTCAGATCCTGTCACGAAGCAGCCTAACAATGTTATTTGGCTATGCCCCCTGAGGATTCAGTACAAATGGTAATTGTGTCAATTTATTGGAACGCCAAATAAAAAGACAGATAAATCCACTAAGAAAAGAAGGATTTAAAGTCTATATCATTACTCATACTTTATAGAGTATTAATTCTAATGCTGAACATTAGAGATTAATACAGGCAAAACACTGAAACTAAATCCTGGTGTTCTTTTACCAGGTGGCACTGAACCTGTAACTTTTGTAACTACTGTAATTAGAGTTCAACACAACTCATACAACAAAGGACAGGTTTTCACCACACGGTAAGCAGTCTAGATTGGGTTATGGAGAAATTATTTTACATAGCGTGAATGATGTTATTAAATTTGGCTGGAGTAGCATTTTAATTCAGCCTCAATAAAGTCACGGACAATCTCAGCAACAGCTTGCAAGTTTATTTACTTGAAGTCCAGCATTTGGGGTGTTCTGAATTCACTTTGCTTCTATTGCTCATCTCTCTTCCTGCACTGACTCAGTGACCCCAATTCTAAAGCAGTAAATCACATTAAACTGCAGCAAGACTTGAATCTCCTACATGTTCGCTGTTGTTGCAGTGTTGCCCACCCCTTACTTTATATTGAGTCATCACAGTTGTCTTCTACATTCCCACCAACTACTGGACTGAAGTGGAGCAGCTGGTTGCAAAAACTGTTTAAGACACTCGTCACACCAGATCTTTAGAAAACAACACAGCGCAAGAAAGTGCATTTAAACAACTCAATCTAAAAGAATATCCTGCTTGACACGCAAACATTTTACACACCAGTCATACATGAGACCTTTTCTTTTTTCCCTTACTCTTTGTAAGTGACATTACATAAACAATTAATGATAATTTGGCATTACTATCCAGTGTGCACACACTCCATATGTATGGTAAATTTGCAAGGTAAACTATTAAGCACATAAAATAAACTATTCACAGTACAGGCTGGAAATGAGATTATAAGTGTTCGTTGTAGACGTGCCCCTCCTTAAAAATTAGGTCATCAATGAGGATTGGGAAGCTACTAAACTGTAGCCTCAAAAAAAGTCTAGTTAAAAAAAGGAAGAAAAAAAAAAAACAAAAAAAAAAAACAGACTTCTTCGTGTGAACTATGCCTCAAATTTCACAGGACCTTGGAAAAACCATTATAGAAATGGAAAATGCAAGAAAAGGAAGGAAAGCATTTTTATAGACCTGGGTGTTCAGCAAATTCAAAATCATAAAAAATGTCTCTAAGTAAAAGTAGACATTCCTGCTGCTATAAATAAAAAACCAGCAGAAACTCCTTGGTTTGAAGAAAAAAAAATTCACTGGATGACACTAAGACCAACTGTGAAGTATGGTGGAGGTAGTATTATGGATTGGGACATTTTTACTTCAAAGGCCACAATTAAGGCCCAACGGTGACATTTACTCTTACTGCTAGCAGTTCAAAAAGTGATAAACAAAACTGAGTTTAGCCTTCCATAACACTCCTAGTTTCTCATGTGGCCTCTTGGGAAAATTAATTGGCCACCCCGCCTTACAGTGCTTGAAGTAACAATGAAATTGACACAGTAATAAGAAAATTTACAAGAGAATGGCATGATTGAGATCAACGACCTCAAGCTTAGGAGAGGTTGGTTTATGACACAAGATAATCACCCAACGCCAAAAAAAAAAAAAAAAAAAAAAAAAAATTATGAACCAACAATGGAGAGGTTAAAACAGAAGAAAATTCCTGTTGTAGGGTGGCTGTGTTGGAGTCCTGCCCTAAAGGGAACTGACATGCTGTGGCATGGCTGTTCAGCAAAAAATCCCAGAAAATATGTAACTCCTATTGAGATCAAATAACATTCAAATACTGCCACTAGGTCAACAAGAAATGGGAGCATCACATTGACATTACTTATGTGGGCCACTGAAGTAGAATCAGGTTACAGAATTTAAATAGCAGGGGTTTTAGCCAGTCCTGGCATCTGAATCTTTTTTATATAGCAACATTAACATTTTTGTTTCTCTTCTTGGTGAACCGGTACAAAAGCATGACTGGTCCACATGGCATAGAGCCTATCCTCTTAATTAAAAGAAGTCAATGTTTATCCTTGTTTTTAATTATCTTGGATATATTCAACTGGGAGAAGGCCAAAACTTGGAATAACCTGGATTAAGATGCACTTTGATTCTCTTAAAGCAGACAAGACTGTTGAAGCTGTATCCCATCATTCCAGGCACTATTTAGAGTCGTAAAAGGCAGGTCAAACCACGTTTCTCAATCTCTCATTTCTCTCCTAATGTAGTCTGTGCTTGTTGAGTGTTATGTAGACATGCATTATCACAATTTATATTCCTTCCTACACAGCAGAGTTTCTCTAAAAGCGTCTGCCTGTGCTGTGCTGCATGGTAGAAGGTCATAAGCTTAACAGTAACAATTTAAAACTGGAGTTATACAAGAGCATGAACTGGCCCTTGAAACTGGTGGCACTGTCTAGTACAGTTGAATTTCTCTCCCCTCCCCCACACATGCGCTTCCTAAGTCTGCATGACAATATAAATATGTATCATTCATGCTTTAGCTCAAACAAAATGACCTAAAGTGCAGCTTAATGTTGTTTGACTTCAGTAGCACATTTCCACCAAAGTAGACAAACTAATCAGTCACCACAATGGGACAACCTTGAACCTCTAAAACTTAAGTCTGTTTAGTAAAAGTAGTCCACAGGTCGGCTACATAAGGTTAAGCATGAGTATGTTTCTTTAAGAAAAACAACAATGTAGCAGAAAAGTAGGCTGTTTGAAAAATCATGAACAAAAGAGGCTAAATTAAAAGGCGCAAACGGGAATTTCAACACACGTGTGGAGTCAATGGGTGACTAAGCTTTGTGCCGGCAAGTATCCTCCTAATCAACGCCGTAATCACCAATTTCTCAAAGTCATTATCCTCTTTGCTTTTAACCCACATAAACACACAAGCAGCCTGAATGCAGTGCTGCCCAAAACAGTGCCACTCGACCTTTACTTAGCTTACCTTTTATTGTGAGTGAACTCGTGGTGTCCGCCGCCACCTCTTCCTTCTTCTTCCACAAGGAGAACCTCCAACTTCAGCGAGCTAGCTACGACTTTCCTCCCATTTTGATTACCGTCACATTTCAAGTTCCGACCGCGGGTGTGAGTGTGTGTGTGACTCACTGCCGGCTAAATTTGCTGTGCTAACAAAGCGTGTTCACCCAGACGCGCGCGCGCACACACACGCACAACTGGCGGTAAAGTTGGAATAAACCCGAGTTTCTGTGGCTGAGGCTGCAGGCTACTCTCTGTAGAGTTTCACCCTCACCGTTCACTGAGAACAGGAGCAGAAAGAGACAGCAGCGAGCGCTAAACGGCAGGGAGAGAGAGACTTACACAGAGAATAGGAGAGAGAGAGAGAGAGAGAGAGAGGACGGGGGCGGGGGGTTGAAGGCTAAACTGTCTTTAATAAACCTGACTATTATAAACACGATCTATTCTGGGGTTAATAATCCAGGGACTGTTTTATCTCATTTGTATCTGATTGGCCTAATTAGCCAAATCAGCAGCCAAAGTGTCAATTTGTTAACACCTTATGGAAAATATACAGATACACGTGCTGTCTGGAACCTATGTGTGCCATTAACGCATAACTACTGTACACTTTGTATATTTGCGCACGTGTGGATTGAGCAGAGCGTGTATTAAATTTGACTCCCCTCCTCCCCCCATATAGATTAGGCGGGATAATTAATACCATTAAAACATGGCTCTCGAGCTTAAGTGCACTATGATATCTTGTTTCAGTTTAAGGACAGTGCGCTGAGACTACAGTGTAGCATGTTGTTGCCTATCTGGCCTCTCGGGGGCTCTTCCCATCCCCCCACACACCGCTATTTTTCGCCTGCCTGGTCACACAGCGGTTGATTAATTCTCCTTTCGCCTTGCTCAGTCATTCAGATTTGGAAAGTAAATAACAAGTTGACATCAGTGTGACACATTCCTTTGGTTACCGTATGTATATCAATACTTGCGCATCACATATTCCATACAAACGCTACAACTGCTCCAGCCTCAAACGAAATGGTGGTGTATTACGAGCTTTTAGTTGGTTGGCCTGCAAGCATACACGTGCACTTTGATATATTGAGAGATAGGTTAGAGAGAGAGGTTTGAAGGCCTCGTAATGCACAATAGTAGTGCAAAATAACCTTTTACATATACAACAGTGATAAAGAAAAATAATAAAATAAAATAAAAATAAGACTGGTGGTGTACAAAGATTTGGTGCAAATATCACTAATAAATATTATGTACACTATAACTCTAAGAAACAGCAATAAGAAGGTCTGATATTGAAATGCGTGTGGGGTTTTGGCAGGTGTGTTCACCTGTCACGAAGATGGAAGCTGTTGTACAGTTTCACATAGGCCAGTAGGAATGATATTCTGAAGTGTCCTTTATGGCAGCGAGGTTGAATAAGTCTGAGAGAGAATAAGCTCTGCTGCCTCTGTAGTATAGAATGGAGCGGGTGCAGTGGGTGGTCCATGACGGAGAGAGCAGTTTGCTGGCATCTCTGGCACTAATGCAAGCCCTCAGCAGATAACAGCAAAGTAAATGATCATACTATCACAGATTTCCATCATCAAACACGCCAACATGTTAAAGGATCTTAGCTTCCTCGCAAAGTAGATTCTGCATTCATATCATGTACTTTTGTTGTTTGTGCAGAAGAAAAAGGCCAACCCCCAGTAATACTTCATTTCTACCAATGTCCCTACAGATTAATCCAGCCAACATATTTTTATATATTCCATGTCTGAAGAAGCAGCTACTTTTGGCTGCTCCATTATTCACAAGGAGTCACCACAGCAGGTACCTCCGCATGTTTTATTTGGATGTTTTTACACCGGCTCCCCCTCCAAAGGACTTTGTATCTGCTCCCAGAATCGAACTGGCGATCACTGCACTGTGGAACCACTTACATATACAATGTCTAAAAAAGCTGTAATTACTGTCTGCCAAATAACAAAGTCATGGCCTTTAATACCAGTAAGTTTTTAGTAAGATTTCAGCGTGGAAAGGAGGAATGTTATTTCCAGAAACTGAAAAATTTGAAATTTGACCCATTTACACACTCAGCTTGGGTATATTGTATAGCAAAGGTCCCTGAGATGATGTGGTTACTTTAAGTACTGATATTATTGCTCTCTGAAAAGCCCTGCAAGGGGCACTGAAAATTATTTTCTGTGATGTGGTACGCTGTGGGAGTTGCAGTTTCGCTATGGGTGATTTGCAAGGTACAAAAGTCTCACACTGACTGAACAATATTTTATTATAGAAGTGAAGTGAAAGACTGGAACTTACATGTTTAAATTCAGCATTTCTACTTTAAAGTGGTGAGGCACAATGCAATTTCAAGTGTTTATCTGACCCTATAAGGATGCTTTGAATTTATGTCTCATAAGCAGTTCTGCAGTGTTTGCACCTAGTAATTCTTGAAGTCATGGCTATTGTCAGATTGAAAGTCAGATATACAAAATGAGTAAATAACGGTTAAACAGTTGTAGGCCTGCTTTCAGGGAAGTCTTATTGTTTGCCAAATGAATCATGAAACTCTACAAGCAAATCAATTCAACTTTATAACATACAAGCTGACATCGAGGTGAATCACCTCAGACAACTTTCCGAAAACAGCACTTGTGACTGGGCTTTAGTATTTGACAGTACAGTGTTTCAGCGTAATGTGGTGTAGCTCTATGGAGTTTGAAAGATGCACGCTAAGCAGTAAACTAAAAGCTTTGCTTTGTAGATAACTTTTCGGTTAAACATTGCACTACAGATTCTGTTTTACTGCATCTGATCCCACCACCTGGATTTGCCATCATTCAAGAATGAGACCTTATTCTTACATTCCTTCACTTAATACATCTACTCCACCTCGACCCTGTGGAACATTCCTCTCCCCCCCCCCCCCACAAACAACTATCCCTTGGGATTTTGTGCCGATCCTTAAACCAATCTTGTCACACTCTGCTGCAAACTGCCTGAAGCTACAGTCTGATGAAGCTAGAAGGGCAATTTTCTCTGTAAATTGTGTAGAAATTCGGATGAATTTCTGTGCATATTGTAGCATGAAGGGATACAATGCCTCCATATTTATTTATTTTTTTTGCATCTTACTTATGTAGCCAAATCCTCCCTTACCCTCTCTAATTGTTTAGTTGTCTATCTCTTCCAACGTATGTGATTTCATTGTTTATTTCTTATACAAAAATACTATTAAAAATATAAGACTCCTGTCATAAAAAAAGTTCAGTCTATTAAATTTTTAAACCACTGGAGCTGCTTTTGACAAGCGCATCTTAGTACTTAAAACTGTTGCCTTGTGTACGTGTTCTCCTCTGCACAAATGGTCAAACACGCTTCTCAGTAGCTTCGCTGCCTTTTGCCCCTTGCACCTCTTTTACATGGTTTACGGTAGGAGCGTTTCCTGCCATAGAGCTGGGGCTGACCTCCTAACAAAGAACAGGTTCAATCTGCCTCCCCTCCCCCAACGCAGGAAGCTGATGAGGGTCACATGACCTTTCTAGACAGCACTGAGGAGCAATGGTAATATGTAAGGGTGGGGGAAGGGAGCAGCTAGTCACACCAGTCTTGTGTTGTTATTAGGCTGGAGAAGTGTGGGGGAAAGCCTAGTCAGTTGCAGGGGAATATCCAGTCGAGTATCTATTTCTCATCGTGCTCTGGTGTCTATTTACATACTGGATTTAGTTCCCTAAACCCTCCTGCTTTATTCACACTATAAAAGGAACACGAGCATTGGACCCAGTCTGGAAGAAAGGGCTCCCTTATTTATGATTTTTGTGTCTATATGTTGATGAATAGACAAACGTACAAGCTTGGGAAATTCAATAGTGGCAAAACAAAAGAAAACAAACAACAACAAAAAACCTTGTGTATGTGAATACACTGTAATACACCTCCTCCACTGTCTCCCTCCCCTCCCCCAACCATCCACACCAGCTAGAGAGAAGGCTTTTTGTGGTGCACTGTTATGTCATAACCTACAGACCTATTTTTCAGACAAAGCAAAACAGACTGCGGGAACAAACATCTCTATTTGCAGCTGAAACACTTTGGTTTCCCTTAAGAAAAACAGATGTAACAGTTGACAGAGCGGCGCTCCGATCAGCCATTCCGTTTGAGATCTGCTCCAAACACGCTGCTTAAATATGCCACTTGCTCACTCAGCCGTAATCATTTTCACAAGAAAAACTGACTGTTTAAAAAAGAAAAATATTTGTGTTACTTTGGGAAGCCACATTCCTACACTCCTCAAAAATGAATTCAGGGAGGGGGGAGGCAGAGAAGGCGGGAAAGCAGACAGATATCAGAGATTCATGGATCGAGGACAAAGGTCAAGGGTTGCTGACCTGCGACCAACAGACTTGCCTTGCCTTTCCTCCCCCTCTAGCACAATAGCAGTCAATGGCTTTACAACGTTTTGTTCTTACAGTGGCATTTAAGCCTTTTTAAAAGAAATTCCCCCTTAAGCTCCTCAGACCATAATGGTTATGTTGTACCTTAGTTTCAATCTAGTTTTACATTTTAGACATATTAAAGTCTACATTTTAATAAAACTCGTACAAATTAAAAATATATATTTTACATTACATAACAATTATACAGTCACAGACACAAGACTCAACTACAGTCTTAAGTCTAAGACTTAGAATTAAGAGAACCATTTGTTCTCTTAACTGCCATTGCAGCAATTTGTGCGTTCTATGTTCACAGGATATACCAGCCTCCTTACCTTCTTTAAGGCCACTGATGAGATGACCAGACATAATGAACACAGCATCCTTAAGGTATAAATATTCTTGTAAATATGTCCCCAATATACACAGTTTGATATCAAAACACAGCTTAATAATTTATAGCAATTTTATGGGGGGCACTGGCTATTGGTCATGGACCCTTTGGGGTCCTGAGACCTCCATTTGAGAACCAATGAGCTGTACTACTTTTTTGTGTTTGTTATGTTAACCGACTAAAAATGTCAATAGCTAAAATATAATGTTATGTTATTTGATTAGCCATGCTTTTTCTTGTTTTATTTATCCCCTCCTGCTTTTTATCATTACTATTTAAGTTAGTCTAAATAAAATCTATGGAAACCAGGCTAGAAAGCCCAGCATATATCTGAACTCTTGCCAGGAGGTTCTCAGATGAGCTGTGTCTATCTATTCACTGTATTGTTAGCTTAGAAGCTTGTGGATGGGGATGTCTGATGTGTAGTGTTTTGCTGGTTTCAGCCTCTTGCTTTGTCATGGCAACATAATGGCGTGTAATGAGCTACCACTCGCTTAGACACCCAATACAGCATTGTGACTTGTCATGCTACATAATTACTCTTCTGACCCACGGATTTCAGAGATGATGGCTGTTGCAGTTGTCTCTGCAGTTGCTGTCGCCTCTTGTGATGATCTGCGCGAGACGAAGAGCAATTTAAAGAGTGATTGAATTGTATTTCAGACAGGAAAGGGTTTCACCCGTCACAATAAAAGTCATTCATGTGAAGCTGATATGCAAAATCATAACTGAGTGCATCCCTAGCACCTCTCTACCAAATTAGGTTATAAAACTTTGATAAATCCTGTAGCATTTTGCGATAGTTAGGTACATAAAAAAAAGCATTTCAACATTTTAGCGCGTGTGCATACATGCATGTGTGACACAGACACAGAAAGATTACATTGAGTTTTGAAAATGTGTTCTATTTTTCATCATATCTGATAATTGTTTGCCTCAGACAAGAGAACAAAATCCCCCCTGATAAATTCTCCATTGTTGGATATTAAGGCAGGATCATCTCCTGGAAAATATTGTGAGAAAAAGATAGATAGAGAGAGAAAGAGGTTGGGCGGGGGAGTGGGTAAGAGAGAGAGGTCTCAAAGGCTTGTCTAGACCTCAAAACTTGCCTGTGGTAACATTGCCATCTAGTGGTACCAAAAAACCCTCCCACAAATTACAGATATTGAGATGTCCCTGTTTGGTTAACATGGGTTAAACACACAGGTTTCTTGAATGTGTCCTCCTTATGTCCTCTTAGTCTATTTATTGTATCCAGTCTGAAAATAAACACCACCCTATGTGGTTATTATCATCCAACCTGCTAACAGCCGCAGAGGGATGGTCAGCTGTCAGTCAACCATCACCGTCTAAACTGAGACCAAAATGTAACTTCAGCTCTGAGTGGGTGGTTTATATGTGAATAACAGTTTTTGCTGGACTATCACCCCCTAGTGATTGCACAATGCTGCATTGTTTTGGGATGTGGCGAAAGAAGGAAAATATATCATGTGGACTTGTGTTCAGAAGTCCTGCACGCCAAGCTGGTTTTTCCAACCTCATATACAAGACAAATATTTTCACTGGGAATGTTAGAAAGTCTTGTGAACGCACCAATGAATAGACTCGATATTATGAACAGACAAAAGGGTGGCTGTAAGGCCAATGGGTGTATTTGTTTTTATCAATGAGACGGACTATATTTATTACTTTAAAAACATAACCATTTACTCGTGATTCACCAGAAAGAATGTCTTTGTGCATGTGTATCATGGGGAGATACTCGGGGCCAGAGACAATGCATAGATTTCACGTCCAAATTGTGAATCAATATTCGCCCCCTTTTTTTAATCTGCAAGAAGAAAACATGACATGACCTCTTTTGCATGTCATATCAGTATTTGGTGAATAAGAAATTGAATAATTCACATTCCTTTAATGCTGGGTAACCAGCTGCAGTTATCACAAGTAATATGACAGATCCTGAATTAATATACAGTGTGATAGTGATATTGTGCTGTGCTAACATCTTATTTGGCTTGTTACAATTAAATTAGAAAGGTGAATGTTTTTCTCTCCTCTGCTGCTTCTAGATTTATGATTTCTTTGCCTAACTTTGTAATGAAAGATCTTTTTTAATCAAAGGCTGGGTGAGTCTTACAGATAATAGCTCTTGCACTGATGTCATTGTTGTAGCTTGCTCTTACAGATAGCCAATGTCTTTTTGATGAAATGTAGCAGCTGGTTTCCCTGGAGACTCGCTATCAGTTAGAAATTTGATTTATATTCATTTAAAGCAGATTAATCAGAAATCATATTAATTGGGGAACAAATGCAGACTCAGTATCAGCTAATATTACATAATCAAACTCCTCTATTATTCTATCTATTATGTCTCATACGCTCATTTATTCCATGTGCCCTTTTTAACATACATTGCAATACATTGAGCATTCCCCTGATTAACAATGCTTTTAGATGATCAAGGACAATTTACTGTTTAATCACAAGTACCCAGGCAACACTGATTCAAATGCCTGCCGACATCTACAGCATTACTCCACTTCCATGTTCACATGCTCCCTTAAGCTTAACTAATCTCCATCTCTTTTGTTTGCTAGTGATCACAACAAAAGCCGGTGGTCCCCTCTGATCCGAGTGCCTCCCCACCACCACCATCAAAAGCGTGAACCCTGAGTCCACCTGCCCCTTTACTCATCAAAGATAGGCAAGTGTTTGATCGCCGTGCACCTTCTTTGTCAGTGAGTTTGCAGGCTGAAAACTGACACTGGTGTGTTGTCTTCTGAGATGTTTTTGTGAGCTCATGTTACAGAAACCCTTTTTTTCCCCCTCTTTGCTTCGAGACTGCACCCGGTCCCTCGCCACACCGGCATATCCAGTCATCTCTCAGAACAATGACTTAAAAAGAGAGCAAAAAGGCTACATTGTTACCAAGGGTGTTCTTGAACAAAAGGCCCCACTGTGAAGAGAGAAGTCATTTTATATAATAATTCTATGTGAAGGTGAGGTTATTGATTGGCTGTTCAGCACATAATGTTGATGTTATTGAGAGAAAGGACACAATGACCCTTGAGGGTAGAGTACAAAGATGAGAGGACTCTTTTATTAAAGGCAGTGTTAGGGTTGATGAAATGCTATTTACTTTAAGTTTTATCCTCTAAGCCAAGCATGACCTCATTAAGACTATGAGCCCTGAGTGTTATGTTGTATATGACTCATGAACAATTATATACCTTGAAGTCTATTTGCGGAGGTAAGCACATGTTGCTAGTGGAGACCCATTGTAAACATGGGTGTGTAAAACAATTGTGTGATATGTGTCAGAGATAAAATCCAGTCAGACAACCATGGCCTCTTTTAGATAGCTTTATGGTCTTAGTATGCAATTAGAAGAGGCTTTTCCCAGTCAATGAAAGCAGTGAGTTGGAGGAAGATGTGTCCCACAGGCTGCAGGAGACATCAGGACCGCACACAGACAGTGTGTTTCCTTCACCGCTCACTATAAACTCCCCCCCCAATTCATCACACATGGCTGTAATAAGCCAACAAATTAAGCCATTATACTGTTTTTAAGGTACACAGACATCCGCGTTTAAATGTTTTAAGAGTAGCAAGGGATATCTCACCCCAAGTTCCATTGTATGTCTGAGACCACCAGGGAAATTAATGCACATCCATCTTATCATTAGAGAACTGTGGGATGATTTTTATGATTACAAAGACATATTTTTAGCATGACAGGCCAGAGCACTCGATGCTGCAGCCTGCTTACTCTCACTGAACAGATTGTTGACTTTTTTATCATTGTCAAGGGACCTTTTTTTGAATGGGAAGAGATATTTTTTTCTTTACTGTGTTTTCATGATCCCCATCACTGCTCTATGTGCAGTGCCTGCTATTTAAGATGTGTAAATATGGGCATATTACTTTTTCAGTGGCGAAACGGGTCAAACTATTTGGCATGTATAACTGGCCCAAAGCAAGACAGTGATTTAAGCCAAAACTAATGATGGTGTGCGAGTGCGTGTTCACTCCCACTCTGCATACAGTTTAAGAGCAACAGCTATAAAAGTTCATTATGCTGTTGCTGTAATGGGGTTCAGGAAAGTACTCCAGGAGCTGACAAAAGCTGGAGTGTCTTGTAAACCCTTGAGGGAACTTTCTAATTAAATACTCACTCCTTAACTTCAATAAATAGCAAAGATTTCAAGCTTTTCCTACATGTCATACTTTCTCCATACCTGGGGCGAAGAAATGATGCCAGAAGTCGGGAGTCCATATTGAGGAATTTAGTCAGGATGGTTTTAATAGTTTTCCATGTAGAATTGTTTTTCCAAGCTACTGTGAAGCATGTAGGTGAGAGCTGGAGGGGTATGGGCTTCCCTGGGATGTTGGCAAGCGTGTCCAAGCCCATATGTGGTGGTTTAATACAGAAGACCATCTATGAAACAGTCAGATGAGTTGTATCATCAGTAAGTTTAACTCTTCTACATAATGTAGCGTAAACAGATTTATATGTGCACACGAGCTGATATGCTGCCAAAAAGGATTTCATAAATGAATTTATAATGGCAATCCAGACCTGGGGTTGGATGGATGAATGGATGGATTGTTTGTATGGATGGATGGACAGATTGTTTACTTGTCACCGAGAGCTTCCAGGCAAGAGGAAAAGACCACAGAGAAGATTCATTGATGTGGTAAAGAAGGATTTGCAGAGGGTTTAGTGCAACGGAGGAGGACGCGAGGGACAGGTTGAGATGGAGGCAGATGATCCGCTGTGGCGACCCCTAAAAGGAGCAGCCAAAAGAAGAAGACAGAGTATATCTTGTAGCCTTTTTAAAGTTGATGTCAAATGAGGTTATCTCTAAGACTGCTAAATTAAAACAGAAACCCTGCATTTCAAACTGGAGCTTTAAAGACTTGGGAACATTCAATGATTCTGGGAGATTAAGTCAAGATATCCTGGCCTCAAGCTTGAGTCTTGATCATTTTCCTTTTAATATGCCTCTTATCCAGTGTAGCGATAGATCTAAAACCGCTTAAATACTTTAATTAATTGTGTTTGGCTTTAAAACTTGTAGATTTGTTCTTATTATACAAAAAATATAATCAGATCAGCTGTCGTACACTTCGACTACTGGTCAGAACTACAGATAGAATATAGATCTGTCATAGACTAGGAATCCAAAGCTATGTCCAGTACAAAAATACTTAGGTAGATGGAAGGCGGTGGATTATGCTGATTAAATAGACAACAGTTTCCATAACATCTCTTGTCTGTTGTTTATTTATTGATTGCTCTGCCCATTCCAAGTTTTGATTGCAGAGTATGACTTCTACTCAAGCCCTTCCTCCTCCTTTGGAGGCCTGCTCCCTAAAACAAACAGCCTTTGCTTTGGACAGAGTGAAGGACTATGCAGCAGTCTACCTGTTTTAACGCTCCTCGTGCCTGTCAGTCACCGCGGGATCCTCCAATAGCAGGGCTCGTGAGCCGTTGACTCCTCCCCAGTGTATAATTGAAGTTTCCTTAGTTTCTTCGCCGGAGCCTGCACGCAGTGTTGTCCGATCCGCGGAGGGGATTAAATGCAGAGCAGCAGGGACAATGTTTTCCAGGAGCCTGAACGTGTGTGTGACCCTGTGTTTGTGGATTACGGCGCTAACGAGCCCGGGGAGTGTGTCTGCGAGGAAGCAGGACGACTCTTTCTTCACTGCCAGTATTTATCGAGCAAGATGCGCCTCGAGATGCCTCAGTCTGCACATCACTCGCATCTCTGCGTTTTTCAAGCACTCCCAGGTATGAGCATGTGTTCACGGGAACTCCTGACAATATGCGGGGAATCAGAAGCGAATGCGATGCCGTGCCGCTGCATGAATGGGAAGATGTGCCGGTCGATGATTTCCACACAGCCTAAGTCAAACCTGTTTATCCTGAGCCCATTGTGAGAAGGCTGGAGCAGGTCACTAATGAAGCCCGTGTAGTTCATTAGTTTGGTGCTCTGTTAGGAACAATCACTGTCACCAAACAACCCTGTCACAAATTTGGAGATTGAGCTTCACATTAATTATGACAGCTTTGCTTCCTTACAAAGTTGCTATATACAGAGTGTGGCTGTCTGTGTGTATGTGTGTGAACGTGTGGAGTGGGAGGCTTTAAGCTATATCAAGCCTAATTAACCCATCTCAGTGTTTTGAGACAGAGACATTATGAATGCCTCTCAGTTGAGCCAGCTTCCATTCATTACTTGCTAATTACTGGAAAATGAGATACCTCTCACTCATTTGAAATGTACTTGCTGCTGTTTCTTTATGTAGTGGGTAACTTTTCTCTTACCTTGCGTTTGGAGACTTTTGACATTGATTGTCCCACCAGCAAGCGTGCTGTGACCCCGAGAGCGTTTGAAGCTCCTATATAAAATAGATGTATGCTTTGGATGATTTGGCATGTGGTGTCAGAAGTTGTTTTTCACCCTCCACCGGACACACTGTTCTCTCCCAGGACTCCAGAGAAAAGAGCTGGTCACTGATCCCTCTCCCCTCTGCTCCTTTTCACCAGCTATCTGTCTGCTGACGGCCTTTATATTCACTTCATTTGCATTTGCAAGGCATGTCTTTCTCAAGGTGCATTAATGAATCCCTGATTGTCAGGAAACATTCTGGGGCGAGGTAAATTTGTAATTAGGTCTAATGACTCAGCAAAGCCCATTGCTTTATTTCTTTGGTACCAATTACTTTTACACTGAAAGCACTTATTGATTTGGTGTAGTAATGCAGGTCCGTGGGACACAGACCTTCTGCAGTTAATTCAAAGGAATTGTATTAAGGGATAACAAGGCTGATGGATGAAGTGTCTTTATTCCAATGAAAAATCCCACGCGGATGGAAAGTAGGAGACCCAGTTTGTATTTCTTAAAGTGCAACTTGGCAAATAGTGTCAGGGATTAATTTAGAGAATATACAGTGTGTTGCAGCCCTAGGTTGCAAAGTTGGGGGGATTAAATTAGTGACCAGCCAGGAGGCCAAATAACTGATGGAGTCTCACCTCTAATGAACAGCTAACAGTCAGTATAATTGACTGCAGAGCCTCAGAGTCTGGGGCGCTCTTCAGTGAGGGGAAGATGAGAGGAAGGTGTTTGTCTAAAGAGAGGGCCGTTTTGTGGTTGGTGATAAGCAAGGGTGCTGGAGCAAGCTTGTGGGTCTAAGAATAGACGGCAATTGTTGATAATTTGCACGAACTGTCTTATGCACTGTTTTCTCAACAGTCCTTTTATGTGAGGATGGGGGGTCTGGTCAGCTGCAAAAACATGCCCTGCCAATCCCCATCCCCCACCCCCAACCTCTACCCTCCTGGCCCTGCCAATAATTGCCAGCATCACACCTCATAGGCATGCAGAGGATATATACATCGGGCTACCAAGTGCTGCTCCAAGGAGGTCACCTTCCTGCTAAATGCTGGTGCCCAATTGTGCTAAATGTGATAAGCTCTAATGTAATGTTGCCACAACAGTGGGGCATGCTCAGTCAGCACAACCCACAGGTGGATCTGCTTCCTCTGCCAGATCTTATTACAGCAACGGCAGCTTGGAGCTCCACTCCAAGGATCGACACGACAGACCTATTAATTCATCTCGGACATCCTTCAGGGGTCATTTAATACTCAGTGGGGAAAACCAAGACATGCAAGCCTTTCCATTTTAATGGAAATGAAAGACCTTGGCTGCATGTCAAACGTTTGCCTCCTGTTTCTTAATATTTTACTGTGTCTTCTCAATATCTGGTAATCTATATGGGCTGCTTATTTTGGTTAAGGTACAAGATACAAATTTTCCTCTTAACACATTTTGCAGCTGGAATTTAAGACTGGAATGATACTTGGAGAATTTAGATGTTATTACAGATGTTATGAACACCCACGCGTCTTTCCTTTCTTTATGTGGCTGAATCAGAATGCAAATCAGAGACTTTGTTTTAATTGCCCCAGTTCTGAATTAGTGTGAAATGGAAACAAGCATAGAGTTGCTGAGTTAGGAAACCCATGGGTTGTCAGATTTATAGCATCACTAGATTTATTGATGCAATAGTATTTCTAAATAGAGATTTATCGGCATTTTACTCCACTTTTGGGGAACTTGTCACCCTAGTACAATAGACAGAGGGGAACACCCAACCATAAATATTAGCCTCGGACACTTTAAAATATTAAGAGCGAGCTGGGAGCCCCGTGCAATAATGTATTCTGAAAGCATCAGCCTTGTAGTGGATTATTTATGTGGGGACCTGTGAAGCCAAAAACAAGGTGTGTCCATGAGGTCTTGTTATTACATTCGGAGCAATAAAAATCTAACATCTTAAATTCAGTCATTCATCGCTTGTGTGCTGCATAGTAAAGTCTAAGCATCTTGCCTGAGAGGTTTGTGTTTTAAGTGAAGGCAAGAAAAAAACATTGCTGAGTGGTTTTTCCATGTCCCCTTGTTTTCGCCTTTGATATTAAATAACCTGCGGTGGAATCAAACCTCAGCCAGTGCTCGTCTCATGTGTGGAGTTTTTCATTAGTGAAGACAGCGGATGAATAAGGGGTCTATGTAGCTTGGCCTCACCTCTCTCCATAAATGCTTTTAAACCATGACAGTCATGTCTGTAAATCTCAGCCCAGAGTGCTGCTACACCCTGAGCTACCTCATTTGACAAATAAGCCTCATTCCTAAGTGGAGACAACTTTACACTAGTGTTGCTTTACCTTTCTGAAACACCCTTTAATGTTAACACTGAACACACACTGAACGCATTAGCTCACTTTCAGAGTGTCTGACAAATTATTCATATAATGTGAATAATTAATGGGCAGAATGACCACAGCCCTCACACCCACTCGAGTCGAAGCCTAAATCTCAGGCTCCTATATTTTGCTGCTGCGTATGTTCCCTTAAGGAGAAGTTATTTTGGTGATGCTTGACGACTCCTGAGATGTCAAAGGACACAGAGAGAGATCGTGGTCTGTCCTTTGAAGTCCAGTCTCCAGTTGAGATGGCTTGAAAAGTACGGGGACCTGTAGACCAGCTGGATTAAATGCAATTTGAAAATGTGATTAGTGGGAACCGCAATGCTTTTAATCCAAATCAGACGCCCATAGGAGACAAAGATTTCCAGTTTCAAAAGCTGGATTGGACTTATCAAAGATCAAAAGGCCTTTGTACATGTTCGTCTCAGTTTGTCTAGACAATGCAACACGCCCTTGCCCACCTGCTTTAATTCTCAACTGACAATGCCCATAGTGTATCTTTGTGATAAATACCCTGTTTACATGCCTCATCTAGTCACTCCGCTGTCATCAACAAAGCATGGTTCACCTTCGTGCGTTTGTGCGCCACTGTCTGGTCTTCTCACACAGGAGAATATCTGGAAAGAATTCATTCACTTGAGTCCTTGACAGTCCTCAGGACTGCATAATGTTCAGACTGCAGAGGAATGTCATGGTGAGTCAGAGGGATGAAGTCCTGACCTATAATTATTCCCCCGTTGGTCCCTGAAATGGTGGGGTCAGGCCTGGACAGCTGGGGCAACATCCTGCTGAGCCTCTCTGCTACGGGGATGCTGTCACAAAGCAAAATTAGCTCCTATGTGGATCTGGCTCTGTCTCCATTGATGGATGGGTAAAGAAAGGTGTCAAAAACAGGATTGATGATTTAGGACATGGCCTTGAGTTGTGACAAACTGTATAAATTATCTGGAGGCATTGCCTGCCAGTGTAAATGTCAAAGTTTTATTGATGTGGTGACACTGACGGGGTTTGTTTGCTGGGATTGATGTTTAAAAACCACGTCAAAGTCTTCAGAAAACCTGCTGGTGCACACTAAATTTGAGCCAATTAACTCCCATTTTTTTACTTCACATGGTAACAAAATTAAACTATTCCAAGTGTCCTTAGTACTTTTTCATCCTTATCTGAATAGTTTTTTTTTTTCAAGAGATTCTCTGAAGACATGACTGTTCAATCATGGCCTCCTTTGAAGCCTTTTCAACCATTATCCTTGACACAAAAAGCAAAGCACCTACTGGTACTGGATGTCAAATTAAAGCCTTTAATGATAAGTTCTCAATGTCTCATGGGAAATTTCTTCTGGATTACATTGTGAGAAAATGCTTTGAACTTGACATTGAACTTAAGCAGACCTTTTGCCTGCAGACCCCTAAAGTTTGGCTTTATCTAACTGCTTCATTTCTTCCACAGGGATGCAAAGGGAACATCCAAAACTCAAGGCCAGATTTAAGTCAATGACTACACATTCCAGAAATGTAACTCTATAAACAGAGTCTCCACTGAGAATACTCTCACGATAATCTGTCATTGATCTTAAGTCTAGGAAATAATCAATGGTCAGATGATTATTTATAATGTCACAGGTGATTAAGCCAACTGATGTTGCAGTTCCCGTGTGTGCTACACAACTTTACAGCTTCTTCGAGTTGAGCTGTAAGGGAGTTACGGTTACGAACCAACCAAAAACGTAAATCCAGATGAATACGTCATTTGCATCTGCTGAATGTGGAAATGTATGAAACATTGTCATGTCAGTTTATAAGGCGAGGACATGTCAATGTTGCTTTGCAAGTGTGCAGAAAATCAGCTGTTGCTGATCTGTCTTTCGCCATAATCACCAGGTCATTTATGCTAAAGCTCGAGCCTTCCTCTTGGTATCCAACCAAAATAATGTTCGCAGAGAAAAACAGCATAATTCCCAGTCCTTGTGGAATAAGGGAAATGGCTTGAAAAAGTCATTTACCTCCACTAGTCCTCCACTTGATAGTCCTCTGCATTCACACATCGAAGCTTTACAAAAACACGGCTCTATTAGGACCAAATGTTTACCTTGTCGGAGTGCCGAAGGTGGCACTTCGACCGCAATTAGAGCAAATTGGCTATATCTGCGGTCTGTGCAGGAGTGCTGACATTAGTTCCTCCTTCCGTGACCTCTGAGATGTCTGTTGAGAGATCAAACAAATTCACAGAAAAGCTGGGGTCACCATGCTCTGCTGAAACTGACCAGAGGTTTGCCCTCACCTTAGTGTGGTGACCCTGCTTTCCTGCTTGGGCTGCATGCACTCAGCACACAAAGCTGAGTTAACATTATTGTTAATCAAAAAGGCCTTGGCCACCGCGGACGTATATTGTGAGAGGGAGAAGAAAGGGTCAAAGTTGCACATTGACTTGATGAATTGGTTATTATAAATGTTCTTTCAGCAGTATGTCTGATGACTGATGATGTTTTTCCTTCTTTTCAACAGAATAATGGATCCTTGGTGTGGTGCCAGAATCACAAGCAGTGCTCCAAGGTAACACCGTTTCATTTCTTCCATGAGTGAGACGCATGCTACATACATGCCTCGTTATCAAAGAATAATACAACATAAAGTGTGCGAGTCACGACAGGACTAGTTTTGTCATGCCTGCGGGATTCACAAGCTGTTGACATAGACTGTCATGAGATAAAAACCATAGTTGATTGCTCCTGCTTTCATAGATACCCATTTGCTCTTGTAATTGGAATACAATTAAAGAAGATCTGAAGAGATTAAAGGTGTGTCAATTTATGAAAGCAGAGCGTGATTGTTTTTTTCTTTCTGCTGTCATTTGGAGTTTCACTCGGATGCATTAAAGTATGTCTCCCGCAGGGCTTGTTTGAGTTCTGTGCCCTGTCCCAAAGAAGGTTGATACAAAGCCTGTGTTGACAGCTCCTCTGAAAAGATGGTGCTGACATATTCTATCAGACTCTCCTGGAGATGTTGACAAGGTCCTCAGAGATGCGCTGTATAGACTGTGGACAGAGAACATGATGGGGCTGAACTAAGGAGGATGTGCTAGCGGAGGTCCAAGTAGAAATGCTTGGAAATGCTTTTGGTATCTGTCAAATGCTCTCATTTCCCGCGCGCAGGCATTGAAACCAAGATCCAGCAATGTTAGACCTCTTTGAATCAAAATAGGGCATACACAACACGCATATTTGCAAGACGACAGGTTTTCCTTTCATGAAGCATCAGATGTTTCTTTTTTTTCTCTTTTTCTTCACTTATATGTCCGCCTTATATGTCAAGGTAGCTTGGTGAGGACAAATTCGATAACTTTTCCTCGCATGCCTTTATCAGTCTGCAGTTAAAGAGGAATGCATGCTGAGAATTTGTGTAAAACGCATTATTACAATGACTGTGATTAATTGAAAACTCATTATAATACAGAGCGGCGGCGGTTATTTGTGCTTACTTAATGTGGCTTCATGTGGAGTACTTATTAATCCCAATCAGTGTCTAGTATCAACAGCCTTGCAAAGTGAAATTCCCTTTTTTGAATTTCAAATCGTTTCTCGAGCAATTTGAATTTGTCTTGGATAAAGCCGAGCTATTGCAACAGTGCTTTGTCATGTGTTCTGTACGGGTTGTTTCACTTGTCCTATTTATCACGCACTTAAAGCACATTCTTCTTCACTGTTAACACCACTAAATCTGTACTAATTTGGGGGTGAAATGTCATTGTATAGTGCTCCCCCAGTTCCAACACGGGCACGGCCTTTCTGTTTGGAGTTTGCATGGTCTCCCGAGAGCTCAGGTTTCTCCTGCCATCGAAAACACGCCAGGTTAATGCTGCTCTGACTGTCCTTTCCTGCAAAAAGTCGCACATCCTCTTTGAATAAAGTAGTCAAATTACATTAGTTATATTAGTGAGTACAGTCTGAAGCTTGTGTGTGATCCAAGTTCGTTCTAAAATGTAATGTGTGATTAAGAAAATATGTCATTTATTTTATTTTAAAACTTTGGTGACATTTTGCTTCAGTCCAGCAGGCGAATCTTCTTTGTTTTCACCATAATGCTGTGAAACTTGTTCCTCTCCTTTCCACTGCGATAGTCAACAACAGCTCTTGGCACCAGCCATCCCTCAGTAATTCAGAGTTTTATGTTTGGAAAAAAAAAAAGAAAAAAGAAATAAAAAAGCTTTTGCTGGCTGCAAGTCTAAGACAGCATAGTGTTTTCATAATCAACCAGCCAACATTGCTGAAACTCTGCAAATATCCCAAAAAACTCTGTAATGAACTTCTTGGTCTCCCCGCTGTAACAAACATGCCAGTTAGCACTTCTTTATCCTACTTGTAGACTGTAAATACACGAGGCTGGATTTGATGTAAGCCCTTAAAAATAATGATATGTTTGTGTTGCTGTTCTACAGCTGTGATGCTCTGCTACTTTCAGTTTCAAGGGCTCTCCAAATCGAATTAATTAAATTCTAGGCTTCAATTCAGCCGTTCAGGGTGCGGGCCAGGGCATGGTGCTTAAGTTTAATTTGCACCAAGAAGTCAATATTTTGGTAGCAAACATCACCACACTTCACATCCACATCAATGGCTCGAGTGTGCTCTCAGGGCCTGTGTTTAGCGTGTCAAAACAGAGAGCTATTGTGGCCACTCTGACAATTGCACCAAATGGGCCCATGCTGTACAGTGGTTCCCCGTGAATAGCTCTACAGCCGCTGATTAGCCTCTTCACTTCATGAACAGCTCACAGTCAAACAGAGAAGACAAAGGCAACAGCTTCGGGGGGAGTGCGTTAGGGCAGAAGGCCTGTCCACCCTGGAGAACGGTTAAAGAGCCACTGAGAGCTCCCTGCCTGTGAAGGAAATGCAAGGAAGGGCTGCCTAATAGTTTAGACAAAGATGCTGTGCCCTGTCCATCTGTTTGCGTTTTAGGAAATCAAAGCCTCCTGTTTCCATTTGTGATGAGAAAGTCATCCCGGTCATCTCGTATGCAGTGTCCAGAGTTGGCCCTGCTCTCAGTTTCCCCCATTGTAATGGTAATTAACCTGCTTGCCCTCTCTTCAGAGCCGAGCGAGGTGGCATTTGAAGAGCTGGGGAGTCATTATCATGCCACAACAGTGGGCCAGCAGACAAAGTCTATTCAGCAGGGGAATGCCAGGGAAGTAGACGGCAAGCAGTTGTAGGAGCTATTGTCATTTTGTTTCCCTACTGTTAGAGCTCACCTCTTGAGAAGTTTGACTGTATTCCCTAAAAGTTTAAAAAAAAAAGAAAAAAAAAACACTCCAGGGTGTTCTCTCTTTTTTTTCTTCTTCTGGTGGGGCAAAGAAAATATATTTTGTGTGCCCACAGCATGGGAGAGCATGCAGAAGAAGCCAAGAAGCTTTCCATGTTCAGAGCGTAGCTGATATTTGCAGGGTGTGCTTCCCTGTGGGTGTGATCCAGGCTCCACATCAAATGCTAGGATAGACTTAAGGCAACTAAATGTCTGCAAGAAAGCTGTGCGCTTCATTACTCAAACTTCTATCAGGGAAGGATGAGAAGAAAGGGCATACTCTATATGCCTAGATAGGTTGGCCTGCAGTAATTCACTGAAAGGCGCCAATCAGAATAACTCCTCAGGAGGAAAGTGGGCTATTTTTCCCTTTTCCCTCCATTTAGGATGATATTTAAATTCCATCTTTAAAAATTCCATCCTTTATCGGGGAGATGTTGACTCAGTCCTGCATTTTTCTGTGAGCCAATCATAGCCCCATATTTACTTGTTCTTTTTTTTTTTTTTCCAGAGTGAAATGAACCTATAAAATAGATCCCAAAGTCTCACCTTATTATTGTTTCCTGGTTCCAGTTCATCTTAATTGAAGCACTAAATGCATATTCATCAGAAAAGTGTCACTTTCACTTGAAGCTTTTCTTGGTGGTTAGGACATTTTGAGGTGCACTGAAATGATGTAATACAATGGGTAAGGGTTAGCAGTTTTACAGCTGGGCATGGCTGGGATTGTTAGGTGCTTAAACAGACTTCAAAGCACCTTTTGGTCATGTTGAGGCCAGACATTCATCGCACTTCCCCGTGTTAGTCACATTACCAGCACCGACACCTCAAAGCAAGCCAGGCTAGAAATCAATCTGTCAAGTAGACTGTGTCTGGATTGCCCGCCAGCGTACGTGTAAGCAGAGTGTAATTTTTTTTCCCGAAACAGCCCTAGCCAGTCTGACTTAATTCACTTTCCCATTTCACGTAGTCATATGTGACCCGAGTGTTCAATTTTGAGAGATCATGTAAAAAGACAGCCATGTATTTTGCCTCCCCCCCCCCCCCCCCCCCCCCCCTTGTATTTTATGTAGTTTGAGGCAGTGTGAGTGTCTGTGTGTGGGTGGTAGAGGAGTGTGAAGCAAGGCTGGTCAGTCCCAGCAGGAAGGACCTGATCTGGACATGGTTGTTAAGTTTCATTGGTTAACGGGGGGGTCGCTTCATTGGCTGCTATCTGTGGAGCTCATTATTCACATGGTGGGTGGCAGGGAATGAAAACCCCCACAGAAAAAAAAAAAGAAACACCAAAGACGTGGCCACAGGAGAGGAGGCAAAGAGGCTGCGAGGCTTGCAGTTGAGACTTTTTCAGCAGTGAAAGCTCAATCCAGAGCTCGTCTTTGCAATCCTGTCTGCTCAGCATCTGAGTGATGAGTGCGCCAGGAAATACTTCAGGAAAAAAATATGCTCGCTATCTTATACCTGTCTATTTTTATTGATCCCGCAGAGCATAAGGGGCCTTTTTATTTATTTTTCCTAAAGATAATCAAAGTTTCACAGATAGCCTGATTTCCCATGTTCTCCCTGTCAGAAAGGATTTAATTCTCTTGAAGGATTAATGTAATCAAAGCTGCAGTGAAATCCTCTTTTAGCAATAATGACCAGTCACACTGAGACAATCTGCCATCATCCAAGTGTGTATTTTCAATCTGAGGACGTATTGGCTGAACATCACAGATTACAGCGTACTTATCACATTAACTTTGCCATCATTTCCTTTCCTAAGATCACGTGTTAAGAGGTGCTGTAGCAAGAATTAATTCGGTGGTTGTTGTTTGTATTTTCGTTTCCAGACCGATCGTGCCAACAGTCGCCTTGGTGAAAGAAAGATTAGAATTTAAGAATCTTTAAGCTGATGTACTTAGTAGATGGGGGCTTATCAATTTATTCCAGCTGCACTCAAAGCTGCTACATCCCGCAGATAAACCCCACACTGAGTGCTGTGTGTGATGGTTTCAGAACGATTGAAAAGCAGGGCCTCGATGACCGATGTATCTCTTAACCTTCTGACTTGGAGATGACTACTTCAGCAAAGTAGATTATACTTCAGCTTTTCCAGTCTGAACTTGCATCAGAGATGTAGAGAAAGTCAATTTTTTTTTTTTTTGTCTTTTGTTTGCTCTCCACAGCTGTATACTTTATCTTACGTACTCAACATGCCCAGGTTTGCCCTCTGTTTGTGAAGTCTTTGCACTGCTTTTTGAATTGCATGTAAAAGAAAATTCAGTCATCACATCAAGCAAAGAGAATGCATTATATCACTACTTTTTTTTTTTTTTTTTTTTGTCTGCATGTTATTTCTCAATCTGGATGTGTTGCAATTCAAAGATGCCGATAATGCTGAGGGGCTGTTTAGTGAACACTAGAGAGGGCAAGTAGGATTAGTGAATTTAAAGTGTGTCTGAAACTCAAATAAACAACTGGAGATAGTGGTGGAATGTGACTGGAGCATGGGATTAAGACGGCTTTCCTCCCCTCTATGGCATGTTGTGTTTTACATGTTGTTGGCCTACATTGGCACAGAATCTCCAGGTCTGGTCTCATTTGATTTGAGATGAAGCAGGAAGGGATTAAGACTGCTTGAGTGGTCATTTTATGAAACAACCCAGCAGAGCTAATGCCTTTTGACTTGTTTACCATGTCCTCGGTCTACAATGGCAGAAATTCATTTTTCATCCCATGCATGGTAAGCAGGAGTTCACTGTTGCCGCCATAAATCAACCGTGTGAACAGTCTGAATAAATGGCTTTGCCGATGAGGAAGTGTTTTTATCGTGCGATCCCGCTTTCAACTCTGCTTCTATACGTCTGTCATCAACACATTATGCATGATTGTTTGGGTGTAAGTACAGTATATCATGCATTGGGCAGATCTGACATGCTTTTCAGAAAACCGTGGAGAGGGTTTGGCTTTCCCATGCCATGTCACAGCAAAAGCTCATGGCGGCCTCTTTATCACCAATCTGACCCCACATGATGGATACATCCTGTTGAGTCTAATTGTCATGAAATGTAAACTGAGCTCAGAAGTAGGTGATAACTGAAGGTCTGGTTACAGCCACTGTAATTTTGACTCCTGTCACTGCAGAACATAACGTGAGACGCCCGTGGACCCGTAAGAAAAGGAGCCCTTTAAAGGGCAGTGGGGCATTGGTGTGTTTGTGTGTCTGGGTGAAACTTCAGAGTCATTAAGTATTAAGTGAACTCCTATTGCATTCCACAGTAGACAAAGCACAATTCTGGCAAAGCTGTGCGGGCTTTTTTTGCTCATAAATAAGGCAGGCACCTCTGATTGTGGGGTAAATGTATAATTCATGCATTGCCCCCCCTTCCCAACTCCTCCTCTTTTCCTTCTCACTTTCTGCCAAGCTATTGCTATTCAGCTCTTTGTTGTCTGCGCCCTCAACTGCATTTAAATTAATAATTAAAGTGATCCTCAAAGAATGTCTGTGACACCACCTGCTAGCTCACTCAACGTCTCTGAGCCTGGTTTGACAAACAAAATAGAAAGTCTCAAATCGCATAAATTCAGTTTCACCCCACTGGACCTGGAAAACAACATTGTTTTAGTTGGTTGTATTGAAGAGGGAATTATGACACTTTAAATGCTCGCAGAATATGTCCCGCACAAGGCTGAAAAACACACGGACAGTTGGAAAATATGTCATTATTTGTTTAAGAGAAATTTGAAGAAGCCTTTGCAAATCCTAGTCTCAATCACTTAATAGAGTTGTCACATCGTATACTTATGACTGATGGTTTGTTGTGATAGTGGAAAATACCACATTTCCATGTGGTATGGATGCGCCTGAAGATAGATGGAGGAGGGCAGACAGCTACCAGTTTGTTGGAATCATAGATTACCTGGTTTGGAACAAATGAAGTGCAGAAGCACTAAACATGCCATCATTTTTGTCTTTCCTGACTATAGTAATTCTCCAAGGACACTGCTAGCCCTGTGGGTTTCCTGTTTGTTTGCAGAGGTTTATGTAATCGTGGAACAAAACACCTCACAGTAACTGCTACAGCATAGTTTTCTTTCTTTCTTTCTTTCCCCAAAAATAACAGGCCAAAACTTCATATGAATAAAAAATGCACTTCCATCCCAGCAAATAGCTTTTCTGTTGCCTCCGAAACAATAAAACCAACATAAATCTTACAGCCCTAAATAGAATTAGTGGCATTTACGTAAGCAAGCTCCTGCTTATGGGGGAAAAAGAAAATTGTGAGGCTGTATAGAGTTGCAATCTCACATCTCAAGTCAGCACACTGAATCTTTTTGATCTACACGATCCACCCACTGTCTGCGCAGCACACACCTGTGCTAATTTACGGCGGTGCAGAAATTAAATACGCGATATCTCATGGACTATAAGGTCACATTAGGTTGAGGAAATGGCGTGTCTAGACTTCATAACAGCTCAGGACGAGGATATCTTCTTCCTGATTTACTCGCTGTATTTTTACAGTCGCTTTGAAACATAATGGCACGTCAGAGATATATTGGAAGGCTTTACTAGTGTATTATTTTACAGTCCATCAGATCACAGCTCGTGCGCTTGATGAAATATGTTTTAACCTGGTTAACGTGTAATGTGAATCTCGCTGTTGCTCTCTCTCTGTCTCGCTTACTGTTATTTTTTTAATTTTTATTTTTATAGATTTTGGATTAGACTGAAGCTCATTTTTAAAGCAGTTTAACGGAGGGTCAATGTTAGAGAAAACAGGAAAACCCTTAAGAGTAATGGTCTTTACTGTGAGAAATAGTGATGCTCAGACAGAGTATGCCAAGTCATGCTTGCTGTCATGTAGAGACATTTGAAAATATTTATATGTTAAGATTTTTCTTCTTGGAAAGAGGTTTTGAGGTTTGTTAGCTTCAGCAGGCCGCATGTGAACATTTTGAAGCACTATTTTGTAATTTTGAGCAAACTAAAAATCTTTTTGGTTTAGAAGGTTTGGTCTAGAACACCAAATACAGTTAACTATGCAGAAATATTATGACACCACAAACACAGTCTAGTTCAGTAACTTACGTTCAGTAACAAACTTCAGTTGCTAAAGTTAAATGTGCATTCCCCGACTGGTTGGCGAGTGCTGGAGGCTTCTGGCTGACACTAGATGAAATCAGTTGCCAAGATCTAGCTGCACCAAAAACCTCCTATTTATCGGTTTTGTCACTAGCAGATTGCAACCAACACCTGTAGTTTGCATGGAAAATGCTAACTTGTCTGCAAATACTGGCCAATATGCTGTGTATATCTCCTGATGTGGTGACACAAACTGTAAATGGAGGATCTTTTCCTGCAAATTGCATGTTTAAAAGGCACGATTCTGTTTCCAGGTTGTGTCGAACTTTTTAAGGTTTCACTTCTGCTCAGCAAGTAGTTTGCAGTCATGTTGTCGTCTTTCATGCAAACTGCGAGTAGCCATTGCAATCTCTCCCTCACCAAAGCAATTCCAAGGAGCTTCTCAGTGCAGCACCACACACCTCTTTACACCTAGTCAGTGCCAGCAGCCTCTGGCAACCAGTTGCCAACCAGTCTGGGAATACATGTTTCCCTAGTGAGTGCTAGTTTCAGGTTGGTTGCTGACCAGTCTCTAGGCCTGTGTGACTGGGACCTTAGCTCAGGTGAAGCCTAGCAGAGAGCTAACGTCTGTAACTATCTGTGTCAACATAGAGCTGTCACTCAGAGTGGCCACTTCCTTAAATGTGAGACTTAGAAATATATTTAAATGGATGAAAAAATCACATAGTTATGTAGGGGGAAATCTGCAACAGAGATTATTTTGTTGTTGTTATTGTTGTACCAGGCTCTAATGCTTTTTATTTCTCCTTTAAAGCTGATCATGTTAAAATGGGAGTCGGTGAGGATTGACTCACTTTTGAAGCCAGCTTCAAGTGGCCGTTTGAAGAACTGCAGGCTTCAGCACTTTTGTGTTGTCTGTATTTTTTAGCGCTGGAGGCTGCCACTCAGCTTCGCCCTTCCTCCAACTTGATTAAAATAGTTTTTTTTATAGATCTAGAGAAGAATTTTCAGCCGTATACCAAGATTGTATAAAAAGTAAGAATGTGATCCAAGCTGCATAATGTCACTTGAGGCCTGCTCTTTTTGTCTCTTGATTGACATTTGTTTAATGACTTTTTTTTCCGTATCGGTGCAGTTGCCTTAGAGCTGGCACAAAAAGTGTCAGTTACACTGTGCTTGGTTACAAACACTGCTAGGAAAACACACAAAGATGAACCCAGACAAAAGCTGGAGGCAAGTAAAAGTTCAGTGGCCATGTTTGCATAAGATCTCTTACATAATTTAAAAAAAAAGCTAATTCTTTGTCAACACTGCAGTGCGAGTGTCATGTTTTCTCATGTTTCTACTTTGGAGAGATTTTTGGAAAACATTGATGTGAACATTGTGGCTTAGTTCAGATGGATGGCCAAAAATGAGTTTTCGAATTTATCAGGTCTTACCTGGCCCTTAGAGTGAGAGGGAGAGAATGAAAAGCTGAGAAAGAGAATTGAGAGGAGATATAACAATTTAGGAGAATCTGAGCAAGTTGGGGGGGGGGGGGTGACAGCTGAATAAAAGTGAAATAGAGTGAGTGAAGAGATGGAGTACGTGCCTGTTTCGCTAGAGGAGAGAGCAAACCCAGCAACTTACTCCTGGATGGGTCGATAGATATGAGCCGGGAGCTGCTGGAATAATTGAATACAGTCATTGGGAGTGTGAAAAGCACCAGGGCAGCAAAAAATAGCCATAACTCAATGAGATTGGAGGTGAGATTTACAGTGTGTGTGTGTGTGTGTGTGTGATCAACAACAAAGATTCCACCATATCTGAGTCAACCAGAGCAGGTAAAAAAAAAGCTGTGGCTTCATCCCAAGGAGCAGCAAAGGCACCTTGTAAATATTTGTTGGCAGCACTCAAGCTATGACACTCACCATCAGTACCTTCATCTCCCAGATGTCATCTCTAAGCTTTTGGGATAGCGGTGGGAAAAAAATCTACAGGGACCCGTGTAATAGCAGGTTGATTGGAGGGAAAGCACAGGTACCCACATAAATTTGTGTCTGCTGAATTTTCATTTACAAAATGACAGAATCAGTCATAGCTGTCTCACACAGCTCCACGTGACTGTACAAATATGTTCGAGCAATATGGGAAAATGTCATCCGCATCAGTTTGAATTATGGCTCCTGTTTTGTGTACACTGTGTATTGTTAAGCCTGGGGCTACCTTGACTGGTAGCAGTTCATGCTTCATTAACTAAAACAATACACTTGTGTGACATTTTCCGTATGCACTTTTCATAGTTTATGTTATTCCAGTCACTCACTTGGGGCAATAAGCATTTTACAATGGGTGGAGATAACCATACGATGACTAAGAAAGGCAGTTCCATGCACAGCAGACCCCCCTCCCTCGCTCTCTCCCTTCCCTCCTCAGTCCCTGTGTCGCCCCCCTCCCAGCCTCGTCTCAGGCATGAAAAAGTGAAGATGGGCTGTGGCATTGGCTGCCATTCAGCCCGACTCTCTCATCGGCCCCACAGAATGCCTTTCAGGGTCCCCCAGAGTAACAACTGCTGCGTTTTATTACAGCGTGAAATGGGGAGTGAAAGAGCGCTCTGGATGTTCCTACTTAACCATGCAGAATGTGTCACCATTGGGCAGGAAGATAAGAGGACAAAGGGGAAATCAGCCGCCCAAATGCTTTTGTTAAGGCTAACAGCTCAAGTCCATAGAAACAACCCCATGCTCTTGTTTACATCTCTGAGAAAAGGAAAGCATTTGTGTTTTTTGGGGGGTGAAATTTGTCCTGAAATATGTTAACCTTCCATAGAATAATTACATGCAATTTTTGTGATGCTAAAACAGATGGTAGCTCCGATGCCAGCCTGAGAAATTTGCTCGAGGGAGCCCCGATGCTGGCACCCAGAACCAGCACATACACTACGCCCAGGTCAATTATGTTCTCCACTCTAGTTCAGTGGTGTAGCTTTTCCAGTTTATGTTTCGGAAGTTAAACATGAGCTGCTGGTGGTGCAAGAAATGTAAATGTTTGAGTACTTCAAATCTCCAGAGGATCCACTGATACTCACCGGAAGATCATGCCGTGGTGCTATTCATTTAGGAACTTTTACACAAGTTCTAGATATAGATAGACTGTCCCTACAAACCACAAACCACTGTGATGGCACCCACTCATTTATGATGTCCCCGATTTTAATATTTGCTTGGCACCGCTTTGGTGCTTGGAGTCATAAGCGGCTATTTCTGCATCAGTTAGCATTCATAAACTGTACAAGTGCATCTCAAAGACACAGATACCAGCTAATGAGGGGTGAGTAACATACAAATAGAAAAAAATGTGTTGGAAGACCCCCCCCCCCCCCGACACACACACACACACACACACACACACACACACACACACACACACACACACACACACACACACACACACACACACACTAATGTGACCTAGTGTTTTGAAGCATTGCACATGGATTTTACTTCCAGGAAAGAAAATTAAAGCCATAAAGCATTCTATCAGAAGGCCACCAGATGGCGATAGCAATGGTTGCATAAAGACTCTCAATCCTATAGAAGTCTATAGAAATATGGCTTTCTGCCTTTACTTCTGTACGTGCTTTCCTGCTAAATTTATCGGTGTAGTTACTCATTTTGGGGTCATAATGAATAGAAAATGTAATTTATTTTGTAAGTTTTAGTCATATTATTTTTCAAAATGAAGGTAATGTTTGAATCACAACTCACTGGCAAATGAGTGTGCAGTTTGCACGGTTTTAGTTTAGCAAAAAGTGTCTTTGCACCTAATAATGCATACTTTTCAGGATCCAATACAGTTTTCACACAGGGGGAAGTAAGACCACATAATTTTTTTGTATCAGGCGGTGAACATGTTTATTCCTGCATCCAAGTTTGCATTTCTAACCTGGAAGCTGTAACTGATTGCTTTTTTTTTATTTATTTATTTATTTTTTTAACATTGGCGTCATTTTCCAGCCCTAGACATTTCCATTTGTTAGTTGAGTTGGGATTTTTTGTTTGCTGTATTTAATATTTAGTTTAAGAATGCCCATTGACTAAAGGTCAGCAAAACAACATTTTTAAAAATCAATGCATTTAAAAATGAAGCTACTTTCATTTTTCTTATTCACAAAAGGTCACCATAGCCAGTAGCTCTAGAGGATTGATTTGGCAGACTTTTACACTGGACACCCTTTCTGAAGCAACCCTAAAAGCAATTGTGTCTCCTTCTGGGCTTTTAACTGGGGCTCTGGTGCTTGTTAGTCGAATGTAGAAAAACAGAAGAACTGTTTCAATAAGGTGAGTGTGTGTGTACCAGCCTGGGATGGGGTGGAGGTGGCACACCCTTAAGAAATTACACAAGAGTTTATAGAAAATAAGTCTTGGCCCATCCAAAGGATTAGTCTGGCATCATCAGTAACATGGTTTAGATTGAGCACCAAACTGTGTAAATAGGAATCAGGTCTTTGATTGATGAGCGCACCTTTGTAATTATATCCAGGCATCCTATTTGCTTTGGCAAGACATCTGTCGTCGGTCCTCATCTTCCCTCCTTAAATGTCAGGTTGGGAGGTGTGGCTGTGGAGAAATGCTGACAGACTGTCAGTTTTCAGCACACCTGCAGGGAGCCCTGCCTCAACACAGATGCTTATCTTTGTGTCGTTTATGATGCAGCCACTTGTACAGCAAAAACAAGTTCCCGATAGAACTGTGCAGCTTTTTGCTAGTTAAGAACTTTTGCCCCGAAGAGTTACATTTAAAAAAAAAAAAAAAGGAAAGAAAAAAGACTGTGAGGGTGAGACAACACTAAACCCACAGCCAGCATTCTGATCTGTGTTGCAATATCCACGGTACACAATGTGCTGTGTTAATTCATGCTGCTTGGCATGCTGCTCTGAGCATCTCGGGGTAACGATGATTCTATTTTCACTCAGTGCAGTTGTGATTGTGGTGAACCAGAGAGGGTTTCATCCTCAAGAAAAGTCAATGGAATGCATTCTGGCCATGCACACAAGATCGTTCAGTGAGTAAAATGAGCTTGATCCCCAGGCTTATGTGTGTATGTTCAGTGATTTGTAGAAGGGATTTTGGGGGCTTTAACATGTGCGTCTACTGGCAGAATATCCTTTAGACACCGGTGAAGCACACAGTTATTGCCTCAACACCTCATTGGTGCAGCGTGGGGCTCGTATATGAGCCTGGGATGCTGAGGTTTGCTGCTGCTGCGCCACAGCCTCTGCTCCCGCAGGACACAATTGAGAACAGAATTAATGATATAAGGTCACCATATTATGAATAGCAGATGATTTTAAAACGGCATAGAATGAGGCATGACTTGGACAGCGCAGCTAAGCTCGTATGTCATCTTAAGTCTCCGAGGTGTTACAGCGGTTTCACCTGATCAGCTCTGTAGAAACCACATTAGTTTCTCTTGGAGCTCTCTGCTGTCATAACCCGACAGGGTGTCCAATTTTTTCCTCTTGGCACTTTATATTTTATATTGCTGGAGTGATATCTATATTGCTATGAAGTAATTAAGAAAATACCTTCCCTCCCAGCCTTCTCCTCCCCTGGGAAATGGCCTGTTTAGCACTCAACACACTGTCCACACAGAGGTTGTCAGCTGCTTGAGACAGGGTTGGGTAAAGGAGAGACCCGGCAGAGAAGCAGAGTGCTGGCAGACGTGCGCACGGTCCTGATTGCAGCTTGCTCCTCCAGAAGCAAGGTTTATGTTTCATCATGCGCCCGTCCACCACACTCCATAAAAAGCAAATAAACTGTTCTCTGGCAATGGCATAATAATGACAGAGCCGGCTAATGAGTGAATTAAAGAGTAATAACTAAAACTCTGGCTCCCAGCCTGAGATGAAAAAATTCTTACCTCAGCTCCAGTGTTTAATGCAGTCACTACAGTAGGTGCCCTGATTTAATCATTCTATGTGCCTTACTCTTTGTGTTCTTCTCATAATCTGTATCCAGGGGTCTCCTTTTCTAACAGAAAGTGGACTTTTGCTAATGGCAGGTATCCATGTTATATTTGCCTCTATTACTTGCCGGCATATTGAACTGTCCTGGATGATGAATGTAGGAGAAAGCGTTGAAAATGTACTGTTGTGCCTACTTTAGCTGCACTGTAGCTGGTGAAGGAGTCTAAATTAAACAGGGTTGAATGAGTGGCTTTGGCAGGTCGTTGGTGCGGTTTGGGCTGCTCCCAGTGCAGTACAGAAGCAGCCTGGCAGCGGTTTGACTGAGCTCGCTCTTCTTTTTCACACCAGCTCTCAGCGGCCAGGAGCAAGAGCACATAAGACCCTAGCTTTTCTCAAACCCAATCCGAACATATTCCTTTTTCTGCAGCGGGATCTGCCTGATTCTATCGGACACGCATGGACCTTTTTGTTATATTACATTCACCTTTATTGAATTTGATTCGTTCGGGGTGAGCAGCTGAGTATAAAAGAAAAAAGGAGTATGGACTGGAATCCTGAACTTTAATTTTAAACGTTATCTTCCCAAATTATGTTTGGCAAAACGACTTAGAGCTACACTTTACGCTGAAGTTTTTCTTTTATTCCGCGCCGATTTCGAGCATTCAGTAAATTTGTTCCGCATGTTAAAAAAGGGAATCCCAGGAACATTAAACCAAGTGTATCATTTATTAAATGCTCTCTGTTCAGCATGGTAACAAGTAGGGAGCTTAGTGCCAGTGCCAAAGTGTATCAAGCCCAGACATGTACAGGGGAAGTGGCAGGACGAGAAGGAGGCGTAGACAGCATGGGAGGCTACTAGTGTTAAGGCGTGAAGAGAGAATCTGTCAAGGCCTACACCAAGCAAAACCCAAGCAAGAGCAGAGTTTTTAAGAGACAGCCTGCACCTGACAGACAAACTTTCTCCCATATCTGCTTTTGTAGAGGACTGTTTGCGCCCTTTGATGGTTTGGCCATTATCCGTAGCAAAAAGTGGTGTGTTTGGTTGCTGCAAAGGTGGTAGGGGAAGTGCCTAAGCGAGGTGCCTGTCAGCCCACCACAAGTAGGCACCATCTCCATAGCACTAACACTTTGATGTGGCTGGTTCTTTGAAGAACTGACACCCTTCTCCTTTTCACAGTGCCTGGAGCCCTGCAAGGAATCCTGGGACCTGAAGGAAAACCAGTGCCAAGATTTATGTGAGGTATGTCACTGCCACAAATGCTGCGGTTGCCTGAGATTTTGAGCTTTTGAGGGGGGTTTTTCAGGCCCAGTGGGAAGATTTAGTAAGAGGAAAGTTTGAAAAGGGGTGTGAAGCAACTGGTTTTGCACTGTAATGACACCCTCTGTGAGCCTAAGCTGTTTAATGTACTCGCCGCTCCAGTGAGTCATGAGCAGAAATGTAAACAGGAGAATCACTGTTAGCTCACAGCCCTGCCTTAAAAAAGTAGTCTGACTTATATTTTTTTTTCTCCCCTTCTCCTTCCCTCTTCTTCCTCAGCCCCTCTTTCCCAAGAAACACTACGAGTGTCTCACTAGCTGCGAGTTCCTAAAGTCTGTGGAGGGAGTGAAGCAGGGTGACTGCCCTGCCCCGGAGAAGGCCAGCGGCTTCGCAGCTGCCTGTGTGGAGAGCTGCGAGGAGGATGGAGAGTGTTCAGCTGTCAAAAAGTGCTGCTCCAATGGCTGTGGCCACACCTGCCAGCTGCCAAAGAATCTCTACAAAGGTGATGCTGAAGGCAGATAAAATCAAACATTATTTTATCGTATTCTGCAACAGTACATCGCCGTGTAAATCCTTAAGAAGTCATATATGGTTCATTTGGCAGCCCCTGGTTGTTTAATGAATACAACAGCAAACACTCCTTGAGCTGCTGCTTTGTTAAACCTCTAACCGGGGTGTCGGTTTACAGTAAAAGCAGCCATTTCGAAACAAGTCATTTTGTTTGACCTGGCTTCGTCCCGGCCACGACACAAGCAGTTTTCCAACCACAGCAAGGCACATTAAACGTTTTTTACCTTTCCGAGGAGCCGGGGCGGCACAGCGTGTTGCTTCTAAGTGCCGCTGCTTCCTGTTCCATTACCGAAATATTTAACAAGATTTACCAAGGAGAAGACGTGTCTTTGTATATTTTTGGTAACTAATACAGGTGACAAATGCACTGCGTTTCCTGTGACGGCTTCACGTTTAAAGCCTGCTGTGTTTTCCCATGCTTCAAATGTGAAGCACCACTGGTGGGAGAGTAAAGTGTAATCAAAGACGCTGTTATCGTTCAGACAAAACCAAATCAGTCAAGCCTGATTAAATGTAGAGCATCGCTGGAATAACTAGACCTCCCACCAACAATCAAAGCGACTGCATCAGAGAAATCATTCCTGAATGTAAATAAACTGACAGCCTAATGCTGACAAATGTTGTCCACAGATATAAACAAGGTTTGTCAGAAATGGCAGTCTTAAGGATCGTAACTTCCACATTCCTAAATTGCCGCATTAATAGCAGTTTATAATAAGTCAGAACATAAGTATTAAAAGGTTACATACTGTGTATTGTAAACAACTCTGTCTGTGATTTCCTTATATATCAGCACCTTTATTTGCTTGTTTCAGGCTTGCAATTAACTGCGGTTCTGACTACACACATTAAACTCTAGACATCCAAGTCCCCAATTTAGTTTCCTTTTAAGTGGTATTTTGTATCAGCTTGTTCCAGCTGCTCGTTGAAGCCATGTCATGCTCACATTGAATTAAACATCGCACCTAAGACTTAATGTTTTTCTGTTCCATTTCAACTGATTAATTCTTTTCCAGATGTCTTGTGTACATTTTTATAAATATCTCTGTAAAATCCAGTGAATTTGAAAGCTGTTTGATTGCGCAGCATTGGTTTAATTAGTTGCCGGCAGAACATTTGAGATCAATGAACAGAGAGAGGGAAACGTTTAGATAAAATGCTCAGTTAAAATGCTCTGTGACAAATGAGAAAGCTCTAAAAATAGTTATTTAATAAACATCGTTCTTTATTTAATACTTAATTATTGACAGGGTAATAGTCAGCAAGGTTGACAGACCTTAAGGGACAGTGTCTAAACATCAGGTTGTAAGCACAGATTAGCTAACTGTCAGTCACTTGGCACACAGTACTATGGAAATGCTCGAGCTATCCCTCATTTCTTTCTATTTTGCTACAAAAATGTGAAATAAATGCAACGATTTCTTGAAACTTGCAAACTTGAATGGAATTAGAATATATTAGGCAAAAGCAAATTTTGTTTAATTCTAACAAGGTTGAAGGTGCATATATGAAAAAATTCAAATTTGGATTCAAAACTCCATAAAACCTGTAGCAACAGGTTTTATGGAGTTTCCAGCTCAGTTCTTGTATAATCTGGCATACCTCAGCCTCTTCTCCCTGTTTCTCTTCCTTAAGAATGGCTTCTTGACATCTCTCAGGTCCCGATTTTTAAAAAGTTTCAGATATTATTCACCTGCTTTAGATAGCGTTTGTTATTATCATTATTATTATTAATCGATTTTTTTAGGCCTATTTGCACCTCCATGTGTCCTGTTTGTTTCAAGGACACACTCCACACCATGATGGGAGAATCACCTTTTTGTGTCTGTCAAATTGTGATTTTTGTAGATTCGACTAAAGAAGGAAAAAAAGTGTTTTTGTGACAGTCTGCTAGTAACAAAGACACAACACTAGTTCTTCCCTTGAGTTAGGGGCCTTTTTAAATAATGGAATCATTCATAGCCACAAACAAACTGTAAATATGGAATGGAGAAAAACTTTGCAAGAAGTATTGCAAGAAAGTCTCCTTGGAAGCAAAATATTAAGAAATGAGAAGTGGCTCAAAACTTTTGCACAGTGCCGTCTTTATTTATTTAATTATTTATAAGAATTGCTGAGTATGGCTTATAAGAAGGACTAGATTACATAACACGGTTCGTCAGCCTAATCTTGCATACGCTGCTTTTCGACTTTTCCTGTTCGTTATGTGGAGTCTCGTATCTGGTACCGGTTCAATGCAGCCGTCGTGTTTTTTAATATGATTAACTGCTTCAGGTTGCATAATTTTCATAAATACCGTTGAACCAATTAATCCCTGCCTGTTAAACATTATTGTAAATCTCAGTGACGCAAACACAGATAATCTTGCAGGGTTTTTGACAATTGCAGTAAGAACCTGAAAATCTTTATTTCATCTCTTTGCATTGTGCTTCACCCACACATCCCTCATGCCATTTCAGCTGTAAATGGGAATGGATATTCAGCATTGAATTTGCAGGATAAGCTTGAGGGTTTCATAGACACAGATGTACCCAAGAATCTTTGCTCCAGTAAAATGGTTTAATAGTGCTGCCCAAGGCGACTTGATGTACCGCGGGTGCTGAGTCGTTATGTGAGAGAACCCAGGGCCCTTGAACTCAGAAGATTGGAGCTGGAACTGCATTATATACGCTGTCAGCACACAATTGCTGGCACCCTGAGGCCATAACAAAGTTCAGGAGATGAAGCGGTGGTAGGAGAGTCTAAATTAAGCTTTGAACCGCTCCACTGATAGACCGTAGTGCATGCTTTGAATCACACTTTAAGCATGGTTTACTGTGTAGCACACTTACTATTGCATGGCAGGAGCATGTGATATGTCAGTTTGAGCTTGTGCACACAGTAGAACATGGAAGCATTTATATTTGATTTGATCTTGAGGGACGTCATGGTGGATGTCATGCACTAAAAGGTGTACAGCACCCTAATCTGGGAAAGATGAAAGCTGGCGTGACCTTGAGAATTTCTGTACACTGACCGAGTCAATGAAAACCATTCACGGCACGGCGAGACCTTCATATCGAGCAGCCTTCCCGCTGATTTAGCCCAAACACTGAGCTCATGATGGGTCGCCTTCAGCGCTGCATTTACACTGAATTACACCAAGTATTCTGGTGAAAGTCTGGATGGAATTCCTGTCCCGGTCCTCAGTGTTAAAGGTCTAATTAGATGCTCATGCCTTCAAGAGTGTAATTGTTTCTGTGTGTGCGCAAGTGTGCATGCAGTCTTCACCATGATGAGCCTTGATGCTGGAAGCCATTAGCAAACATAAGCGGGGAGAAATGGAGCGTTTCCCCCCACTGAGATCACTCTCAGATGTGTGTGTTTGTGTTCAGGCTAGGGTCCCCAGTTAATGTCAAAGTCCCTGAGATAGACACCCCCCCCCCCCCCCCCAAAAAAAAAAAGAAAAAGAAAAGAAAAAACTTAAGTCTTGAAGACACTGAACCCCCTGAGTTTTTGATGTTTAACAAACTTTCTTCTTCTTCTTCCATTTTTTATTTTTTTGCACCAATAAGTTCCACATCATCCACTGCTCTCCAGCGTTGCCTTAGTTTTATTTGTGGAGAAGTTCCTCATATAAAATATGCAGTGCGTATAGAAATAGAAATAACTAGCTTATTAGACAGTCTCTCCTTTTATACTTCTTTCATTTTCATATTGTTCTCTCTAGTTTTTCTCATTCCTGGGAAGAATTGGCTCGACATGCGACACAAGCCTGCACGTTTTGCATGTTTTCTATTTCTGAGACGAAAAAAAAGAAGAGAGAGAGAATGTCAGAATTTAATTAAATGTAGCCATAGTCACGCTGTCACAACAAGTCAGTCAGTCCACAAGCCCCCCTCGCATTACTGTAAATCATTGTGCTACACGGAGTATTTACACTGTTTTCCTCACCCCCTGTAATTAGAGCAGTCATTATGACAGTATGTGCGTGAGTATTGAGAATTATATTCCTGGAGTGTAATTGTTGGCATGATTAAGACATGAATGAACGCTGTACCCTTGATCGTGCTTCAGCAACAGTTGCATCATGATTTGGAGTAAGTGTGTGGCAAGGAGAAGAAAAAGAATGAAGCGTGATTTTTCTATTTATTTATTTATTTTTTTGGACCAAACCTGTCTCGAAGGTTATCTCACGGAAAAGCATTAATTGTCCTCCTACGTATTGTCAAAGAGACGTGTGTGCGTCTTTGTATTTTCGTGTGTAGCTTTGCGAGCACTTGTGTGACTTTGTGGGAAGATGAGCGAAGACAGAAGGGGAAGAGGAATGCTGCGGTTACCTCGGTGTTGATTATTGCGCAGGAAATATGACACGTTTGTTCGCGCACGCTCTGCTGTGGAGCTGTGAAACCACAGCACAATGACCCCCAGCTGTTAGTATGAAGAAAGCTGTTATCAATGGGACAAAACAAAGTACTGAGTCCTTATGCATATGACTCAAGGGGTCCTCCTTCCATGATTCTTGCGCATCAGTCACTTTTTCATGCTCTGCAAGGGGGCTGAATAGACATATAAGCTTATCAGATGCTCTGAATGCAAATTGCACTCTTATGTTGTTTACCGACATATTAGCCTTGAGCGTGGAGTGATGCCGATCATAAATGCGAAGCAGCAGTAAGCCGTTCGGCAGCGACAGAGGTCCAACATAATGTTCTGAAGTGCTAGGTGATTTATGGAGAACTGTTGGACGTGTTGGGTCTTCTCCTGTAGTTCCAAACTTGCTTTTCCAATCTCCATCTCATTATCACCGTGCCCGACGCTCAATCAACAACTCACTACGTGTCCAGTGCAATAAATTTACTTGAGAGAGTCAGTCTGACTTGGCAGAATGTTTGGCCGGTCCCGCACTTAATAAATCTCTAATTTATTGCACATGGCCGCACTGACTTTGACTGAAAGGCTGAATGTGAAGTTCAGTGATGCAAATTAACGCTGCATGCATGTGCGCGGATGCTTGTACTGGATTATTTTGCGTCTGCGAGCGAGAGAAAGAGAGCATACCTAAATGCAAACTGCGTGTATCATCACTAAGAAACGCAGCTACTAAAACACAGGAAATCTCCCAATCTGCCACAGTAGAAAGATGACGTTGTTGACCCGCAGCATGTATTTAATCTTTTGCGATGAGATCATGTCTCATTTTGAAATCTGTATCTGTCCAATTCAGAGTCATTCATATTTCCAACCTACATTAGTCAGGAGAGGAAAACAAGACATATCACGTATAATTTCTCCAACAATGTTCCACACAAGTGGTGATATTAATCCTTGTCAGTGTTTCAACATCCTTTCTTGTACTTTTAGGAGTCCCTCTGAAGCCGAGGAAAGAGCTGGTGTTCTTGGAGCACCCGTCCGGTCAGCTGGAGATCCGCTGGTCCTCCAAGTTCAACATATCCGTGGAGCCTGTGCTGTATGTGGTGCAACGCCGCTGGAACTACGGTATTCATCCCAGTGAGGATGATGCCACGGAGTGGCAGACAGTCGCACAGGTAGAAACCGATACACCACACAGATAAAATACTGGAGAATCCCATAAATGCATGAAGTCTGTCGTGCGAGGACTCCTTCTCGTCACATTTGTATCCGAATGAATTTACAGTTTCACGTGTCCCAGCATGCCACAGCTGCGAAACTGCTGCTCTGCACTGCAGCATGCGGTTGCACGTTCCTCACGGTGTCTTTGATAGTTTGGCAATGAGAAACACAGATGAATGATGTGGCAGCACACTCACATGGGGCTGTGACCCTGTGTAAACCCTGACCCCTGTGGTTTGCTCCCCCCACCCCCATCTGTCCCTCAGACTGCAGAGGAACGCATCCAACTGGCTGACATCAGAGCTAGCAGATGGTACCAGTTCAGAGTTGCAGCCGTCAATGTCCACGGGACCCGCGGCTTTACTGCACCCAGCAAACACTTCCGCTCCTCCAGAGGTCTGTGTGTTTATCTGCATATCCAAGTGTCTGTGTGTGTGTGTGGCCTTGCCTTGTGTGTCGGTTCCTTCCCTCTATTTGTTATGTTTGAGACCTTGGAACAGGTGAAGCCTCGGGGAAGTGTTTTAAGCAGGTCTATTTGGTAAATATTCCCTCTGAATGTCAGCTTACAAGCCTTCTGTATTACCGACTGAGACATTTTCGGTTTCGTGTATTGTGTGTCCTAAACACTTCAGTTCCCGCAGCTCCATTAGGCAACAGCAAATTGATTATGACTGGTTAAGCCAAACACACATTTATTAAATTTGAATTATAGCTTTAGACTGTTTAAATATGTTTATTTAAAACTAAATTTGGGATTTAAAACCGCTGAATTCTTTCATATACTGCGTTAAACCTGAATTGTAAATAAATGTCTCCCGTCCAAAGTTTCCACACGTTTACCCAGCGAGCTAAACGAAATTCACGCTGATGCCAAGTGGAATTTGAGTAATGAGGAGTGCTTGGGTGCACAGAGCATTCATTTTCTGTATTGCAATGAGATCTTTACTTACATCTTCAAAGCAGGGCTTTCCCCTTTTTACAGTCATATAAAATGTAATAAGTCTGAATTAGTCAGGATGCAGCAGGTTTCAAATGAATGCAAGTGTTGTCTTGCTTCCAGACAAAGTGATGTAACCCAGCCACATTTCAGATCTTTGCCACAGATTAGTGAACTCTGATGGCATCCCGTGTTACTACTGGGACATTTTAAATAGCCGTGTTGTATTGCAGATGGCATTTGTTAAAGTCACGGACAGTTGTTTTGTGGTTCTTCAGGGATTACAGGATTGTGAGTGTAACACTGTGTCTACAGTGCATCTGATTTATATCAGATATTGTTTGTTGGCAAGGCAGCAGGTTTTACGGTTATGCCTTCATTGGCCTTGAGCTAAGTGTCTTTAGATGTATATTGTGAAACATATACAAGGCATAAACTGTTCTCTACTGGAGTACTCGCCATGTTCTGCCAAATCCTAGAAATGGTACAAAGTACAAAACGTATTAGTGTGTTTCCTGGTGTGTTGACCTGTCCTGTCAATCCTTTGTCATGCCGTAGCTCCCCGAGGCATTTTGAAAGGCTTTCAGACCAGGTGGGATTCTGCTGCAGGAATGGAAGCTGACCTCCAATCAGGCCAATCACTGCGAGAATGTTGATAGATTGATGAGAGCTGCCACGGCTTTGATGAAGTCCCGACCATTCTGTCATGCCGCTGTTATTTATATAGTTCGGTCATATCATCTGAATGCAATTTCACACTACTATACTTTGTTAGGGCAATTTGTAAAAGCTGACTGCTTATTTATATTTCATGGCCAGCATCAGCTGGTTTGGAGAACCGATGTGTCCGATTGTGTTTTTTAGAGTGGATTAAATGTGTTTCAGGTGGGAGAGGGCAGGAGAGAGGAAAGCCAACTGGGTTGTGGCATGAATCATTTTCTCATTACAGAAAGACCGTTCCCCTTCTGGTCTGTCATCTGGCATGTAGCCCTGCCTGTCCTCCTGCACCAGGCTGACATCGGCCGACAGCAGTAGGCTGGGTCGCTGCACATACGGACTCATACGGTTCAGATCCAGCTTTACGCTGGACACATGCATATTAGTAGGAGTACTGGCATTCTAAGTGTGGACCGTGCAGCCAGAGTGAGCAGCATGTGTTTGTTAACCCTTGACCTGTACTCTCAGTCCTGCCGAACGCTGTCATAGAAATGACACGACACCTGTCATAACACCTCACGACAGATTGTTAATAGGGGACTAATTACTTTGCACAGTGCCATGCGTGTTCCCCTCCTCAGCTGTGGAGGTGAAAGGTATCTTGGGTTGTAATACTTTTTACCTGAAAAGTGCCTTGGACCAAGATTTGCCATATCCAAGAACTAGAGGTCCAGTTTGTTTCCATCTCTAAGTGTTAACAGATGTATTTAGAATCAACACCAACTCACAGTGTTGTTTCTGTGTCTGCGTTGTTGCTATGTCTTCAGATCCATCTGCCCCTCCCAGCCCGAGCAGTCTGTGTGTCACCAACGTGACTCTGGGCGAGGAAGGCCTGGTGACAGTTCGTCTCAACTGGACATTGCCAGAGGAGCCCGATATCCCCATACATCACTACAAAGTGTTCTGGAGCTGGACCGTGCCCACCAAGTCCATGGTGCCATCCAAGAAGAAAAGGAGAACGACCACCAATGGGGTAATCTCCTCACTCTGTCTGAGTGATGTGTTCTTTTTCTTTCTTTCCTTTATCCGGTCTCTAAGACTACGAGGGCTCTTCCAAGATTATTTCAGCATCTTTTCTCCCAGTTTCGGTACAACTCTGTAAATATGCTTGGGCCCGCAGTGGGGGAAAAGATAAACATGGAATCGGAATGATATTTATTTATATGTGTAGGGAAGATCACTTATCCTCAGAGTGATACAATAAGTTCTTGATTGTTTTAATTCCTTACGCTGATGAAAGAACCCTTAAACACAGATTTAAGATTTGAGAGAAAGCACATTTAGTGTGATGGATAGCCTTGTTTAAAGCAATAAATCACAATTTCAAGGTGTGTGTATGTGCTTCTTATATCGATGTTTGTACATTTCATTTTCTGCTGCTCATTATTTGATTGTGTAATGTAGTTATTTTAAAAATCTGTTTTCTTACACATGTTTTAGCTGTTAAATCCAGCTGCATTCAAAATTCTTAACTTATTACTTTCTTTTCAATCATTGCAAAGTATATTTAAGACATTCTTTAATAATGACATGAATAGCATATTTAGAACGAATTGTGCTGATCCTCTTTATTAATGCCTTTGTTATTCTTTGGAGCAGTTTATTTTGCATGCTAGAACATTTTGCTCTCAGCTGTTTGTAGCAGCCAGAAACAAGAGTTTCTTTGGCATCTTTTTAAGCGTAGACATTACACATAAATCACATGACCAAGATCACTGGCTGCTCTCAAAAATGGAGTACTTGTTTGAGCTTTTACACAATATATCCATTAGCATCTGACCTGATATGGTATAGATGTGGCTCAGGAGGATGTCATTAAGAGACTCGGCCAAAAGCTCGGATAGTCCAGACCTGCCTTCATAGAGTCTTCTCCTGAATTAATTTTTGAAATGCATACCAGATGTGCCACAAAGGAGATAGAGGTGGTAGACACCGGACACCTATTGACACATGTACTACTGGTTTCCACTTTGGCACCTCAGGGCTTTGAAAGCAGCCTGCTGGCAGAGGAATGTCAAAACACCCACAGTCAATAACAAGAACTCATCAAGTTCATGCTGATGGAGGAATGCTAGAAGCCAAACACAGTGAAGAAGCCCTGGGAGGCTCTGATAACATGGCTCTGTCTTAAGGCCCTAAAGGCTATCTCCTCACCACCATCCCCTTTTTCAGCTCCACATGTGTTCTTAATAAGTAGGGCTTTCCCACAGGCCTGTGTTGTCTGGCATTGAGCTGGGCTGGAGCTGTGGCTGGTACAGTGACTTTAAATATAAGCTCATGTGACAGTGTGGTTACATACAAATGGCAAAAGCCAAGTGGGTTTTTTTGTTTGTTGTTTTTACAGGCTCAAAACTGGGTAGATCTGGAGGGACTGGAACAAAACAGCAGTTACACTGTGGAGCTGCAGGCTGTCACATACTGGGGGCAGGTGCGTCTGAAGAGCTCCAAGGCCTCCCTTCACTTCAGTACCAGTCAGAATAATGACTCAGGTAAACATTATTATCCTATTCTTTACCCTTGCTAGACGCGTGGCTTCGGGAATGACAGACAGAATGTCAGTCGGTTGATGAAATTCTGAACAGACATAAGTCACATCGTGAAAATCCAAATAACTGATTCTGCCTTGATTCTCGTGACTCTGTGAGCCTGATTAATTTTGGTGCCTGAATCCCTGTCAAATGTTATCAAGCATTTAATCTGCACCCAACTGATTTTTAAATGCTAAACAGCCCATTATTTTTGCACATTTTAGCGCGTAAAGGGGCGTTAACATTTAACTCAAACTACCAGTGTGCCTGAGTGTAGCCCCGCAGATCTGCTAGCATGGTTGGCATAAATCATGAATTCATTTAAAGCACGTTTATGAGATGGTCCTAAAGGAAGAGCAGCTAACAGAGAAAAATGGCTAAATTAAAAACCTGCTGTATATATTAAAAAAAAAAAATTGTAACAGATTCACAATTATAGAATTGAAACAACAGAATTCTGCTAATGCACATTTTTCCAAGATTGCACCCAAAAACTACAACCCATGATAGAAGTATAGTTATCAATATGGAAATTTGCACGTGTGCATAAGAAGCAGTTGGTGTGGTGGTAGATATCAGATGGCTCATATGATGCATGAAATCAAATGTGTAGTAATTGGCTTGTGGTGCATGGCATCATAATTGCTTACATAAAATATTTTTTCCCCATAACTTTTGTAATAAATTTACACTGAAAAGAAAAAAGAATCTTACATTATTTGGGGGTCAGCACAGACAGTGAGCACTGTTGCTTCTCAGCAAGAAATTCCTGGGTTTGAATCCACCATCTGGATGGGGACCTTTCTGTGGGGAGTTTGTATGCTCTACCCATTTTTGTCTGGGTTTTCTCCCACAGTCCAGAGACATGTAATTAGTGGGGTTGGGTTAACTGGTGATTCTTAGTTGCCCATAGGTATGAAGGTGAGCTTGAATGGTTTTCTGTCTCTAAGCTGGCGACCTGTCCAGAGTGTACCCTGCCTCTCACCTTATGCTAGTTGGGATAAACTTAAGCCTCCCTGCAACCCTGAATTGGATAAGCAGAAGAGGATGGGTGGATGGAAGGGTGGAAGGATATTATTCTGATGCCTTCTGTTGAAAACAATGAAAACTGGAAAAACAAAACATGAAAGTTGCATTTTTGGAATTAAACTCCTGAGAGTCCAATATTAACCAGAAGTTACAGAACTGGAACTTTTATTTTAATCATAATCTTTATGTTTAGCCAAAGCTCCTTTGAAACTGACACAACTGAGGTTAGGCACTCACTGTTGATGCACAAACAGGGCCACCGCTACCTGAAATCAAAAGAAACTTGGATGAAGCTGCAGCTGTCTAATTGCTGAGCCATATGGGATTTGAGAAAACCATTTTAGCTGAATCCAGTTTTCTTTTTTGTTTGTTTGCTTTTCATGATAGCTGAATTTTCCTAATTTGAGGTAAACAATCATCATGAGATTTGCAACGAAAAAAGCTGGAAAAGCTAAGATACACTGACAGCACATCTGCAATCATTTGGAGTTCTTGAACTCTTGGGAAGCGTAGGCCAAGCCTCAAAGCTGTGTGTGTGTGTGTGTGTGTGTGTGTGTGTGTGTGTGTGTTACAGCAAGTTACAGCAAGTTACAGCACATTTGTGCATGAAGAACATGTTGTTCACTGGCGTAATCTTACAAATAAATAATAGTGTTTCTGTTACCATGCTGGACTGTTTTCTGCAACATAGTCACTTTCATGTCTTAGCTAAGAAACATTTCTCATTTCTCATCCCAGCAAAATCTGTGCTCAAGTCAAAGAAGGAGGAGATATCCCCTCTTGGTTCGACCCTGGCCAAACGCCCTTCTGGCCCTCTAGAAGTAGGCACGCCCTTTTACCAGGACGGCCAGCTGCAGGTCCGTGTCTACTGGAAGAAGAGAGGAGGTGAGCTCCCTACTGTAGTGATTTATGGCTTCGTTAGAATCTAATTAGCACCCCATCATGCCCATCAATCACTATGACTCATGTGTACCATAATAAAATGTTATGACTGATTCCCACTTACTCAAACAATCGAAATTTGCTTCTTTTTTTTATGAATGTGGTATCAGATGGTGTAAATGAAACAATGTGTCTTTGTGAGAGCTGTGTAATGTGAGTGCTGGGCAAAAACCGCACACGGACGGGTAAAGCAGAGCCACCGTTTAGTAAAGAACAATAAACACACAGAGTCAGAGCTGTGCAATGGGATTTATTGACAGCTGTATTTAATAGATTCTTGCCTTCGCATTAGCGTTGAAGCGGTCGATTTTCTTTTTACGAGACTTGATGTCATAGAAAGCGGGCTTGGTGGTGGATTGAAGCACTGTAACGGGTTAAAAAAAACCTATAGGAATGGCTGTCTCTGCGGCATTCACTCCCAAAAACTTTCTGTTAATACCAGAATGAAAATATGGAAACCTTGAAAGCGATGCTCTCAGGGTAACCTGTCAAGTCCCATTCACTGGTCTATGTTATGTTACTAATATATGTCATCGCCCAAGCCAAACTCCACATCTTGGAGTCAAGAATGCAAACCCTGGCTGAAGGAGAGGCCTGGTGAGACACCAACTGCTGAATCAGAATGAGGGGGGGAGGTTATGGAGTTGGCCCAGAGCTGTTAGCAAGGTTGGCCTGGTCTCAGAGAGCTGAGTGATGCTGACGGGATCAAGCATGCCTGGGGAATCACGGTGTTGCAGAGCAGAGCTAATCCTAGTCCAGCTTCTCTTTCTGTGTCTTGTTTCGTGGGTCCCCGTCCGCAGCGTGTGCATCACTGCCACTCATTAGTCTGAGTGATGACCCTGGCTTGGACTCTGACAACGTGCGCTCCACTACCGTAAACACACAGACATACGGATGGCCTCAGGAGGGCTGAAGAGTCTCTGGACATCTGGCTTGTGTGACAGAGAAAGCGACAGGTTAACTGAACCATGATTAAACTCTCATTCATTGTCTCTGTGATTCAAAACAGCCTAGCCTCTGGGTTGTGTCCAGCAGACGAAAGAGAACCATGTTGTACACGAGCTCAGATAATATATCTGTCTGCCTAACACCCAGACAATAGACGGTAGATCAGCTGTGGCGGGACTTCAGAGGCTGGCTTCCAGTCATGATTTATCGAACGCTGCTGCGGTTCCGTTCTCTACCTGATTTCCATGTCCTATTTCTTGTTTTACATACCACTGCCCTCCTTCAGTCAGACCGGGCTAGGCATATCTTGTTTATGTTCTTTCCCCGATTTCCCGGTTCCCTGTAATTCCTCTCTTCTGCTTCCAAAGAGCTCTGGGGCTTTAAGTGCCAGATCTGTGTCTAAGCCTTCAAAGGACCCCTTTTATCTGCAAACTACAACCCAGGCCCCTACTGAGGGGTGAACATAGCACAACTCAATTATTAATCAGAGATGTATTTCATATATTCAAGGGACACAGCTGAATGAATAATAAATCCAGTAACATAAGATGAGGTAGATAAATATTGCTGATGAGGTTGTGCGGGGCTACTGTACAGTAATGAAGTGAATGCTGTTTCGCAGAAGCAGGATTTGGACCACGATGAGCTTTTCGGCAGACAAAAGGGCAGATTTAGGAAGCTGAAAAGTTGTAATTGATAATTGCAAAGACAACAAATGGAGTTCACTCTTTTTCATGTTAGGAAAGAGATACCAATAGTATCTGATCCCAAACAAGGAAATCAGTGATTTCAGCCTGTCAGATTTGCTTCTGATGTCAGATAAATGTTTGATGGCTGCAATGCAATCCTAAGTACAGTTGCTTAAATACTAATTTTTAATCCACTGGAATATGTCATATCCACCACTGGGAGTAAATCGAGTGTTTCTCAAACATGTGGCAAAAAGTTCAAGAACTGAAAAAACATCAAAATCAGCCATGGTTGCATCTGAGCTACAGCCACTTAGTTACTCATGCTCTTACTGTGCTTGTGTGGGTTTCCTTTGGGTACCCTGGCTTCCTCTCACAGTTTAAAGACGTGCATGTTAGGTAATTGGTGATTTTTAAATTGGCCGTGGTTATGAGGTAGATGAAGTGCTCAAAGTGGGCAGAATGACACACCGGATGAATATCTGCTTAAATGTGGCTTATGCTCTGAAGCACTTTGAGTGGTCATTAAGCCAGAAAAGTGCTAAATAAATGGCAGTCCATACGTGCTGTAATAATACACCCATAGTTTTTTGTAATGTTTTTTTTAATGCACAACTTCCCTTTCTTTTATATACACATCATAATTAAATTATATTAAAAAAAATAACTGACTACTGAGTAATTTCTCTGTTACATTCTCTATTCTCCTCCTTTCTTTGTTTCAGACTCCTCTGTGAGTCGCTACCATGTCCAGTGGATGCCAGAGTACTGTAGCCACAACGAGACCCAAGGACCACAGAAGTCCGTCACGCAGGTCAGTCCCCAGAAGCTGTTACGCACCACTTCCAGCTGGGGGTCCTTTCTCGTAGGGCAGCGCATTAGAGAAGTGGCGTGGTCAGAAGCTTTGTGCTAAGCAAAGCATGTGCCTAAGCCTTTGTTTGATGCTCAGGAAGAATAGCTCCACTAAGGAAAACAACTGCGCCGAGTGAATCAGGAGCCCTGTTGTGTTAGATTTGCACCAGGCAAACCAGTGGCTGTTGTTTTGAATATTATGAGTCAGTCGTGTGGTCACGCATGCGGTGTGTTGGCCAGTAACTTTTATTTACTTAAACAATGTTTCCCAGAATTCAGCAGCCCCAGCCGTGCGGCTGTGTGGGGCTTTGTTTTAGGATGCAGTGTTGTCTGTGTTGGAGAGCTTGACACAGAGAGGGTTAACTGTTTGTGCTCAGGCTGATACGTGATGGCAGAGGCCTGGTAATCAACGCATTCTTTAGAAACCAGCACCGTGGTTGCTAGGAAATACATTTCCATTTTCTATAGATCACCAGGAAGGGTTGCAGCCTTGTGCTTTTATGTGAGCACAGTGCCTCATTCACTTTTAATCAAAGCTGTTACATATCAGTGAGAATATATATTATATATATATACACACACCCTTTCCCTAAGGGCTGTCTATTAATGGAGGCCCTGTTCTATTACTGAAAGTCTAAATCCACTACTCACCGGGGGTTTTTGTTTCACAGAGAGCTGAGAAAAGCTTTTCTCATTCAGATCAATAGATGATTAAACTTAGAAATTAGTGTCAGTGTTACATGGCTCCAAAGAGCCCATTAACGTGGATTTACAGGCATCTCAAATTAGGCATGAATTCGCTTTGATCGCTGCTTCTTGTCGAGGTTCTTGTGTTTATGCTGTGCCACATTTGGAAGCTATGAAAAAATCATTTCTATTACAGTTTGAATAGGAGAATAGTAGCCTAACCCCTACCATGTGAGAGTTCAAAGTAGTCCTCCAGTACGGTACGTGTTCCTGGGGCCTGAGTGGGAACGTGATCTGCGCTGTGTATTTAATTATCTCCCAAGCTCCATGGGACCTGACCTGGGTGACATGTCAAAGTCATCAGAACTGAGTAATGTGTTTCTTTGCACAGGAGAACTACATCAACCTCCCAGGCCTGCTGTTCTCCTGCAAGTACAAAGTCACTGTTCACATGCTGAAGTCCAAGAGGCGCTCGAAGGACGAGAGCACCACTTTCCTCACCCCATCCTGCGCTACCATCCGGAGCAAGACTCACAAACACATCCCCTGCCCAGGAGAGGGAGGTGAGTAGTCTGCTGTTTGGGGGATTTTAAAACCGACCGCATTAGTGGAGACAATACAAAAACATTTGTTAGAATATCATTATTATTATCATGATGATGAGAAAAATCTCTATAGACTTAAAATATAGGTTTAACACGTTCAGGATAAATAGTTTCTCACATAACCTTTCTTACAAAACCAGAGTAGCTGTATTTCTTTGTTAATTTGTCAGTCTTCACGGATGTTTCCCAAAAATGTTTCTATAATAATGACACCAACTTTGTCCTAACAGCTTCAGGGCTTCCGAAAGTTCTTGCTAAACCTGAGAACCTGACGGCTTCCTTCACGACCAATGAGGGAAACATCACCGGCAATTTCCACTGGCGCGTCTCTAGGTTGGCTCCCCATCAGCGAATCACGGGCTTCCAGGTCACCTGGGCTGAAATCACAACTGAAAGCCGGCAAAACAGCCTGCCCAACAGCATCATCTCCCAGTCCCAGATCCTGCCACCAGTAAGTCTGTTTTTACTGAAGCAGAATTGGAGTTTAGCTAAAGTTTTGAATGTTAATATGGTTTTTATGAAACCACAGGAGATCGTGTTGTGACAAGACTATTAGTGTGTGCAACAGGAAAAGAAATGTATCTGTCAGATGTGACCGTGATTTGAGGATAACGCTGTTGTGGCTTCTTTGCATGAATCGTTTGATAAGCGGTAGTATGTAGACAGACACGGGGATAGATCTGGGGAAGTTTTTTGTCCTGCTGGAAGTTCTCCTCCTCTGCGCATTCATCTCCCTTCACGTCTGCCTCTTTCATCCTCCGTGAAAGCTCTGAAAAAGCTGCTCTTTGACATAATCTGTTCCATCAACAACACGTTCCGCCTATCTGCACCTCCCAGCCTCTACAGCTTGTCTATAAATAAAACCACCCACCGCACACTTTATCAACCTGGCAGTGAAAAGAGATACAGACAGCCTTATGAAAACAAAGTCTTTGTTTTTGTCTGTGACTTGTGCAAAGACGGCTACACTCCCCTCTTTTGCGGCCTATTCACATTAAAGTCCTGTCAGAATCAAAGGCGTGTTCTGTTGCATTTCATCTGATTGCATGTCGTCTCCTGCTCCCCTCCTTCGTTTTGCAGGATCATAACTTGCTTGTAGTGTCCAACCTGCGGCCGTCCACCTACTACAGACTGGAGGTGCAGGTTATAACAACTGGAGGAGAAGGTCCTGCCACGGTTAAGACCTTTCAGACCCCGAGCATACTGCCTGTCATACAACATCGTAAGTAGCAAGTCACTGTCAGCTTCCATAATTTATGAGCTGCACCTCAATTTGCTCAGTTGAAATGATAATGCCAGCGATTCAACATTTGAAATTCATATTGAGACTCTTTTGTTTGGTGTCTGTTACTGTTCAGTCCTAATAGCATACTGTAGATCTTCTATTTGTAGCTGCTTAAACCATGGCGCTAAACAGTTATGTTTTGTCTTTGCAGTAAATATATGACTATATATGGTATTAATGCCTAATATAATGTGAAGTAATGAATCTACCTATTTTCCTCTGCTGATTGTGTAAATCAGCATGTTTTTGCTGTTACTGAAAGTAAAATGTAAATGTTAAGGTGTTGTGTCAACAGTGGCGTTGTCATAGCTACATGAAAAGCAATGTAGGTGTAATATACACATATACGCATCTCATTATTAGGGCTGTTACAATATCAGGTTTTCCCATCATAAATGCTATGGCCACAAGAGTTTAAGATAATAGTATTATTGAAAAGTCACATTAATCTTCAACTTTTATTTTTTATTGTAGGAATGCCACTATATCAGAAATGTAGTAGTCAGTACCAATATAAGTAAAACTACATGATTCTCAATAATCGGCTTCAATATCAGAACAAAATTATCAATCAGTCAAATCAATTATATAAAAAAGAGCATTTACCAAAAAAAAAGCAAACAAATAAAAAGAAAATTAAGTAAACAACACAATGTTAAACTGTACATATAGGGACGTGCCAGCACAAATCCCTATCTTTCTTGGGGCATGTGCAAGATCAGCCTTTTATGCGCCTTCAATAAACCACCAAGCAGCCAGCAGAGTTACAACCGTCAAAGTAATTCAGAGAGGCACCAAGCCTCAGTGCTCATCTAGGAAAATCAAGGTGGCTAAAGGCTGACCTGCCTAAACATAAAAAAAATTTGAAACTATAGGTGATTAGCAACTGTAATATTACTGAACAGTAATTACATTACATATGTTGCAATAGGGGAAGCTGTAGTTAAACACCAGGTTTCATATAAGTGGCAAAAAGAAGCGCATTGCTACTCCCTGAAAAACCAATTCAAAGTGATTCAATCTGAAGTCGTATCTGACAGTTCTTTGAATCTGTGTGTTTTTTGAAGGACCAAGGCTGCGGCAGCACCACTCTCATCACCAGAAGCCGTCGGTAGAGAGACACTGAGTTTGAAGTCGAGGCAAACCCAGTAGGAAGAAGTACCAGTGGCTCTCTGCTCCTGTCTGTCAAAGAAGGAATGTGTGGAACCAAACAGAAACACAGCGCACCAGACCATGAACTGACCCCCCCTTCTTGTGAAATATGGGTCTATCTCCTCCAGGCTCCACAACACGTCAGCTATTCCTTCATAACCCCTCTCTCTTGACTTCCAAGTAACCGGAAGGGGTTTATCTATAGAGTGAAATTTATATTTTGAGGTCTCATATTCCGCGTTGGTTAGTACACAGCTCCCCAACTTATCCCATAAGGAGTTCATGTAATAAGTAAAACTAGATCCAGGAACCCCAGAATTGGTGATGAAGCAGTCATTGTAGACAACAATGACTGATTTAGATTTGGCTATTACACGGTTGAAATAAACAAAATAATTTGGGAACATGTTTGAAGATGATGGAATATTCGATAGGAAATGCAATAAATGTAAAACAATTAATGAAGAAAGAAAAGTAGAAATTAAAGTATTTATTTTGTGTTATCAGTTAAAGAGGCTCTTTGGCACACAGTCAGTACTGATGGTCAATGTAACTAAAGTCATCGTTGTCTAACCCAGAATATTTCGCGTAGTACGTTGCATGTAGTACATTTGATTTTAGAACTGTAAATGATTTACTTGCTTCAAATTGAAAGCTTGTAATGGTTTTGCATGACAGCCGTTAGCATTCTGTTGGCATGAAATGTCTGTGTTACCTCTTTTCAATATGTTAGCAATATTTCATTAACAGATTAACAAAGAATTATATTGGAAGTAATATGTAATGTTTATTAATGAAATTATAACTTGTGTGGAAATGATGAATTGTACATGTTCTTGGCTGTAGAAATATTTGTCGTGACAGTCAGTGAATGTCTATATTTATTTATGTGTGTATTACAAAGTTTGGTTTGGATGTGTGTGAATGTGTATGTTTTGTGTGTTTTAGCCTCATTTTTTTTTTCTTTTCTTTTTTTTTTTTTTTTTTGGGAACTGGCAAAAAAAAGAAAAATCTTGTAAAGACATTTTGTAAAAATGGAAATGTAAATACGGTCTTATGTTACATGTTATTTTTCCATGGTAGAAACTGTACAAACTGCTAAGTAATAAAATAATCCTTAACCTGTGCCCTCTTTGCTGTTTGCTTTAATTGAAGCTGCTAAGAGAAGTAAATAGACCTGCTTCCCCTTCCAATACTCGAGTATTTGGCAATTACTGTTGCTTATTTTGGCTGTAAACTCCATCGTGGCAGGCTCTGTGTACAACATATTCACTGATCGGTCCAGGAGCCTGAGACACGTGCTCTCTAAGTCTAAATAAACAGGTCATCTAGCTCAGCAGCTCAGCCTGAGTGAATTTGCCATTGCCGAGGTTGGTCAACATAATACGCTGCTTCTCTGAGCTCTTGTGTGTTTGAAAAGCGTTAAACGCCTCTTCTGCTCAGCAGCCTTTCCACCATCATAAAATGAGAAGTGGGAATGTTTACAAGAAATTAAAGCGTGCGACACAGTTGAGCCTAATGTACTGTACACGCATGGAGGGTGTGATTTCTGTGCGTGTGAAAACCTCATGCTGAGTTATTTGTGTATGTTGGATGAAAGCCTTGTGAATGAATTTTCGATAATCCTAAATGCTAAACGGTGTTTAATAGTGTGTAGAAGTACTTTAAGTTTTTTAAAAAAATGCATTTTATCATATCTTTCCAGGCCTGGAGGCATGCATTGTATTCTACTCAAATTAGTCTCAGTGATTTCTCACTTTTTAAACTTACAATGAACCATTATTGCATTAAGTGCATCTTCACTAGATGGTGGTTCGGCCTCCTTAATGTCCTTTTCACAGAGACTCAAAACATTCAAACCACAGGATGTGTTTGACATGTAAAATGTGATGGTTTGGAAAAGAGCAACTTCTTATCAGTTATGTTGTTCCCATTATAAAAATCAGAGACTAAAAAAAACCAACCCCCAGAAATGTGTACAAAAAATTAAATGCAGGCTAATTGGACTCTGTATCATGTTCTGTTATTATATTTCTGAAACTCATACAATCTGTTGGAGGGGCAGAGACAGGGTGCATGCTAGACAGTTACAGAGCTAACAGAAAGAGACAGACAGACATTTACAGCTACAGCCAATCCAGAAACACCAATCAACCTAAACGATGTGTGTCTTTGAGAGGAAACTGGAATACCTGCTTAGCACCTCAGAAAGGCTCAACCCTGGATTCAAACCCAGGATCTTCTCCCTTTGAGGTGACAGTACTCGACAATTCAAAGCATTTTAAACACAATTTTCTATTAATATATAAATAGTCCTTTAAGGAAGTATGTGCCCTGTTCTTTAGGACTCTCTCCTTGAAAAAACAATAAAAAAGTGCCTTATTTTAAAAAACGTATTGCGGCTTCATTCATCTTTTATATATACTCAGTGTCGACTGGTAAAACACAACCTTATGAGTTGTGCACGCCTTCAGGCTGCACGTTTGAATGTGATAAATGGACAGTTAGTGTCTTCTTTCAAGGCTGCTACTGGCAGCTTAGATTCCCAAATTTGCTGTTGCAATTAATCAGTGTGATTAATTGTTATCGCAAACGCGAGCTTATTAATGCAAATGTGGCTATTATACACTGGAGAGCTTGTGTCTGTATAAAGAGGTTGCGGTGTTTGCATATTTGTGTTTGCTTGTGCTTGTTTTTCTAAGTGTGGGTTTGTAAAGGGATGATGCCGTCCAGATGTTCAAATCTCTGGATGGAAGTCGATTCTCATCATCATTTTCCACAGCAAACAGCAATTTATTCCGAGCCCTTGTGTTCACACGTTCGGCCTCTTCAGTCAGTCAGTGCTTCACCGCTCACTTCTCAGGGATGTTGTTTATGTACAGTTCTATTATGTCGAAGGAGATTAGTTTCTTGGTCTGTGCACACTAATCCCTCTCTCTTTTCTAGGAGCCGGGCCAGTGTTTAGCGAAGGCTCCTTTCTGTGCGAGACAGCCCAGCCTCTCTCTCTTTCAGCCTGTCACAGTCTCTCTCTACACACACAAAATACCATGGCCCTCAAGTGTGAAAACCTCAAAACAATAGGGCCTCCAGCCTCCTTTGAGGCATGTTGCAAGATGTCCAAGTCTCAGAGGACATAAAAGAAATGGGGGGAAAAAATGCAACAACTAAATAATAGGCCGGTCGTTAGTACCAAAGCTTTGTCTCTGATGGTAAAAGGCCAACGAGGGCTCATACACTTTGCATGACATTGCATCTTTATTGTAAAAATCAGGCAGGGAAAATTTGGGAAATATTGCTTTCAAATGTAAACGCGCAATTATATTTATTTGCCTCTGTGGATAATCCCACGGAGTTAAATATTTGCCCATCTTCTGGTTGACATTAGGGACTTTTTTTTTAAATAGGATTGAGAATATCACAGTGAGTCCTTTCAGAGGAGCACAAAGATAGGCTGTTTCTCCCACACATTTCCTCTGACCTCTCGGCACCCGTTCTGCAGATTAACATTGCAATGAGCCATGCATCGCTATTTATCGATCTAAGCAGCTTTTATGGGTCATTCCACGATACTTGACAGAGCGACTGTAACACTACTCCCTAAAGGATGGATGGAATTTAGTTTTAGATGATAGGTACAATCCTAGCGTGACTTTGAAGTATGAGGCAAAAAAAATAAAATTGATGGACTTCACTTTCCCTTTTGAGATCACACCGATCGTAACCTGAACAATTTGAAAGCTCCAAATTTCGCTCTCATGCGAGTTTCGGGTCAGTGAGATCATCGAGCAGAGACAAGCGCTCCCTCCAGATTACTTCCACCTGGACTTCTGTGCTGCTACTCCATCAATATGATGAGATGGAATATATTGTCTGTGAGACTGATGAAAAATAACCAGAGTGTTTTCCCCCTCTATTAGGAAAAGCAATGTTGCTTTAATGCTGTGGTATGGTGAGAAATCTGACCTTGCCCTGGGCAGTGGCATGTTTCTGGTTAGGCTCTGGTGAGTGGGACCAGGCAGGGGACACATGAAAGGATCTCTCTGTCAGGCCGCAAAGATGTTCAGTCTGAGTCTAATGAAGACCAGAACACATATCCAGATCGGAGAACATGCATGCCACACACTATACAAACACCAGGGCTACAACACTGTTGACAGCCACGGTCTTCTTTCCCTGTTCTTTAAAGGCGGACAAAGTGAAAAGCATGTCTGTTCTGTGATTAAAAGGCAGCAGGACACTGAAGCAAAACTGCCACATCCAAAGACAGACAGACAATATTTTTCTCCCTCCCTTTTTTTCTTTTCCTCTGCGGCTCTACAGGGAACTTGATTTCCTGGATTCAGTGCCTGGAAAATGCTTCTTCACAGTATATTTTGGATTCAATTTGTTGAGCTGGGGTTGTACAAAGGTGCAGAACTGTTTTTATTGTGAGGTACTTCTGTGCTATCAGTTGTGAAACAATGCAAAAGCTCTCCAATAGCCTCAACAGTGTAATGTTCATATTTGTCGACACTTTGGCAGAAAGATGTTGATTTAGGGTCATTTGGTGGTATTTGCAGCAGAGATACAGTATGTTGGACTGCTAGAAAAAGATTTGTGAACAGATTAAATGACATCACTATCACTGACCTGTTATTTTAATTATGGTAGTAACTACATAATTTAATGTATTCTTCTGGAGGTAGTAAAAGTGATCCACAACAATTTAAGTATAACCCCCGCACACTCTTTCTTAACCCTGATACATTTACTAAATCACAATATGTCCACATACATGTAAGTGTGGACATTGTGACACATACACACACACAGAGACACTACATGTTACAAATACTACTGCACAATATGAGATAGATATACTGAAACAAAAATTATACAACGTTTTTATAAGATGTTATAGGTGCATAAATGTTACATGTTGGTCATTTTAGCCCGTTGCTAGGAGGTTGCTAGGCAACATGATGACGTAATATATGATAAAGACAGCAGCCATCAGGGGCCATCAAAGTATAGCAGTACATCACAATGTATTTTACAATCTGATTATACTACTGATTGAGGTAACACAAGACTACAATATAGAGATATTAAAATATGAAATATAAATCTGAAGTGTGAACCGATGATCCTGACAATAAATTAACACGCCGCATAAATCACATGTCTATCATCTCTATCATCTGTGGGCATAAAATTATGGACACTCAAAAAATCTGGTTCTTTGCAGTTTGGGTCAAAGGTAAGCGAGAGGTCCGATATGTTTGTGTTTACAAAGAAAACCAGAAGAATCGTTATCTAGATGCTTATTTCCAAACCAAACATCATTCTCTGCAGGCGTACAAAGTGAAGAGATCAAGCAAGAGTATCATCCATCTGGGTAAGAGCTGTTTAAAATCCCCCCTGATTAGTGCTAATCCCCTTGATGCGCCTTCCTGAGAATAAACACATACTGACCCAAGTGACCCATTCCTAATTAATGAAGTTAGGAAGTTTGCTATGCAATCATCAATACACTGTGGCCAATCCTGCGCTAAGGGAGCTCGCACTAAAGCTAACTTTGCTATATGATGATATATTTAAAGGTAATAACTCAAATTACAACAGCTGACATTTTAAATTGGGATCAATGGCTGGTGTCAGCTTTTCACCATATAATACACCCCCAGGCATGACTAGCAAAGAGGGGAAACTTTCTGTCTTGTCTTCTTTTCTCCTATGAAGCCTTTGTGTAGGGTCGCCTCAGAGGCGAAGCGCAGTTCACAGGTCAGCCGTACCCAGGAGGATGGACGGCAGTGTGAGGGCAGGACCCAGGCTCGAGGACAAGGAAAGGGTCAGGGGTTGAGTTCAGAGGGAATCCACACAGAGGATGTTGAAACAGATATTGTTGGGGGGCAGAGCTTCCTCCACTTTTCCCACTGGGTTGCCACAAAGACAAGGCGGGCACAGAGAGACACACATACAAACGATCCAAAGGTGTTAATGATAGAGCACATGTGCTCTTCAAAGTGCGTTACAGTAAAAGAAGAAATTATGACAGACATCACTTGTAGTCTAAACACGGCGCTTCAGTGCCTCTGTGTCTTCAATGTCTCAAAATAAACTCGGGTGACAGAACAAAAGAGCAGTGAAAATATGTTTTGAGGGGGTGGTTCACACATTAAAATCAACACATTTCATTTGCCTCTTTTTAGAAAAAATAAAACCAAAATATTGAAAAGCTAAGTAAAATGTAAAGAAAAGGTGAATGAAATGAAAATAACGCAAAGACAATATATAAACTGTTGAAACAGGTATTTATAAATCTATTTACTTCTTTCTTAAGGTCATGATTTTTAGTTTAAGTGTTAAGTTTTTAATGAAACGCATTTCAAAATAGCAAAAAAAGACACAAAACAAAAACCTGGTGGAACATCTCACAGCTAATACGGTTAATTAGCAAAACAACCTGATATATATATAAAAAAAAGAGTCCCAGGGAGCAAGAGGTTTTCAGAAGCAAAGATGAGGTCCAAGCCTATTAAAAGTAATGATTGCCAATGGAAAAGTGAAGATTTCTCGTTTGAGGTGCACGGTATGGTTAAAAGATACCGAGAATCAAGAATTCCCTAAGTGCAAGAAACAAATCTGAACAGCAAGTCTTTAAACCCGCAGATGGTGCTTTAGTATAAAAAGAAACCCAGTTCTATCACTGTAAATCACTACATGACCTCAGAAACACATCTGTCATGTGAACATCATTTTCACCACATCCACAAATGGAAGTCAGAACCTTTCTATGCAAAAAATATCCTCTGTTTGTTCTTTCTTTCTTTCTTTCTTTCTTTCTTTCTTTCTTTCTTTCTTTCTTTCTTTCTTTCTTTCTTTCTTTCTTTCTTTCTTTCTTTCTTTCTTTTTCTTTAAGAAATCATGGACACCATGTTTTTAAAGCAAATGACAAAAGACACCACCCAGGTTGTTATCAGCACACATTTCAAAAGCTAGAATTTGTGATGGTACGGGGTGCATTAGTGAACACAGCATGAGTAACTTGCACATCTGTGAACCACCATTGATACAGGTTAGGAGCAACATATGCCAAGCAGACATCTTCTTCAAGGAAAGCTGCATTTATTCCAGCTAAGGAAATATTTCTTCTTCGAAAATCTCATTCAATATACATCAAGATAGATTCACTGGCCACTTGATTAGGGACACCTGTTCAACTGCTTGTTAATGCAACTATCTAATCAGCCAGTCGCATGCCAGCAATTCCATCAATGTTGGCATGTAGACATGGTCAAGATGACCTGCTGAAGTTCAAAGCAAATATCAGAATGGGGAAGAAAGGTGATTTAAGGGACTTTGAACATGTTATGGTTGTTGGTGCCAGATGGGCTTACTGGAGTATTTCAGAAACTGCTGATCTGGTGGGATTTTCCCACAAAACCATCTTTAGGGTTTACAGAAAATGTCCAGTAAGCTGCAGGTGAAAAGACCTTGTTGGTGACAGAGGTCAAAGAAGAATGTCCAGACTGCTTTGAGTGTATAGAAAGGCAACAGTAAGTCAAATAACCACTCATTGAAAGCAAGGTACACAGAAAAGCATCTCTGAATGCACAACGTGTCTAACATTGAGGCCGATGGGCTTCAGCGCCTGAAGACCACACCAGGTGCCACCCCTGTTAGCTGAGAACAGTACATTATCTCTAGAATTTGCACAGGCTTACCAACATTGGACATGGAAGACAGGAAAGTTTACAGCACCTTGCTGATGCCACAAGGAGTTAGCAGCTATCAGTGGCCAACTCTTTGTGATAGTAGCACTGACATATTTGTCACCAATTCTATTAATTTTTTCTCCCCTGATTAAGTCATAAAAGCAGCATGAGACTGAAAAGGGAGCATGAAACAGATTTTAATAGAACAAATTATATCTGCAGTGACAGGTCATAGAAGCAAAAGCTTTTAAACCTCTGAGAACAGCATATTAATTAGCACCTGGAAATTTAGTTATTTATTTAGTTATTTTATTTCATTTTTATTGTCTATGAAGATGTCGGTGTCAGTACACCGGGAAAAAACCTTGCACATGGCTCAGCAAACCAGATTGTTTACATAATGAATGTGCAGTATTTCATCCTGTGCGTGTGCTCCAAGGCTAAGCGCTCATTTCCACCCTTGATGATCACAGGCACCATTGATTGTAATGCTGACGAGCAGGCTAATACTGCCCGTGGCGTACAAAGGAATCTGGACATGTTTAAAGTTCTAACTTTCATGTTTTTTCATGCTGGTATGAAGGAGAATGCTGATGTTGGGGGCAGCTGGCTCTCATTAAGAAAACATGATGTCAAACAGAGGGGCTCGCTGGTGAAAGTCAAACGCTCTTCTGCTCCATCGTCGTTGTCATCTTTTGGCATATCCCAAAGACAGACAGACAGACAGATACTCCACCTGGTGAACTTAACACGTCAACACTGGTCAGTAAACTTTTACATACAGACCAGAAAAAAAAGAATAAGGCTGTTAAAAATTTACAGTCTAAAGTATAAAGCTAAAAGTCAGCATGTCTCAATATACAAAATAGTAATTTATGTTCTCCTCAACCTAATAGGTCATGTATTTTTAATTTTGTAATTTTCTTTCACTCTTTATGAGACATTTATAAAACATGCTTGACTAATTGCTTCATAAACATTTTAATACTTAATGAATAAACAATAAACACGTTTCAGCATAGAATCTTTTATCAAAGGTCTCTTAAGTTTTATAGTCCTTTTAGCAAAAGGCCTACTTTATTTTAATCTCTTTACTTATAATAGACCATAGTGTTGTGGTCTCTTAATCCATAAACTCTACATGTGTAATTGTTTACAAGTCATGTCACTAAACTTTCCAATAAACTATCAAGTTTGCCCAAACATTGGCCTTATTTTCCCTAAACAAGTGAAGATATGAATGATGAATTACACTGTTAGCTAAAACCTGTGAAACCTTCATAAACTCATTAACAAGGCATGCAAGCAACACCCAGTGCTTTCATTTCTTCAGTTTACAACCCCAGTTAAGACTGACCATTTCCTGCACCTCAGCAAGCTTTGGAGGCACAGGCCGGTCTTGTTTGCCTCAGAGGGCGAGGACAGTGGTGAGCAGCTCAGGCTGATATATCTACAAAAGCTTCATTGTCATAGCAAAGAAGCCTTTGTTGGTGATTTCGATGGAAATATCTGGCACAGACTGTCTTCAACCTGCGCTGGGCGGATCTGGAATATTGCTGACGTCCTGGTCGTAAATCCCTTGTCTAAATGCACCATTACACGTGTGCTTTTTCAAGCCTGTTTGCAACATAAACAGTTCCGTTTGTGCTGAGGTGTTGAGTGGAGCCAAGATTTAGGTGAGCTGAGGGAGTTCTGTGATTCACTGTCAGGACGCTGTGCCTGCGCAGCCTGCAACACGTTTATGATGCTCAAGAGGGGCAAAAAAACATATGGTGTACATGTTAGGAAGGTTTTCACCGCATAGCTTAACAAGAGATGATCTCTCTTTTTCCACGCTTTGATGGTAAGTGCCTGTTAACCACGTCCCACCTTTGGGATAAATGACATTATCAGCTACTTAGCTGATACTTTTTGGGACGATCTGCTTTTCATCGCTTATAACGAAACCCTACGGCATGTTTTCCAAGCTCACTTTACTCCAGGACTCTTATATTAATGTGTGCTGCCTGGAACACACTCACGTGTTATTTTAGAGTAGAGCTGGGCGATATATCGAGTTTTTAAAAGATATCGATATATTTTTATACGAGATATAAGATGTGACAATATCCTTTATATCGATATAGTCTATGTTACGTTATAATTATACTTGTGGAGCCGCAAGTTTGCCTCTCTTTCGTCCACTTTCGTCTTTACGCAACGTTACTCGGCCTCGCCTCTCCTTCACTGAACACAACTCCCCCTCCTCCCGATGCAGGAAGCGACAAGATGGACACGGCAAATCTCCGTTAACGAGTTACTGCGCATCGCCCCGTGCGTGGGGCTGGACGGCGTCAACGTGTTAGCTAGCTAACCACGCTAACGAGCTAACCACGCTAACGCCATGCAGCCCAGAGGTGCTGCACGGACTAAAATCCTTTCATTTTCTCAGTTGACAGCGCGCCTTATGTATGAATTCTGGTTGTGCTTGATGGCCGCGAACCGATTTTATGTGGAACACGGCGCTCAGCAATCTGTCACAAATGTTTGAGTACGACTTTGGTAAGCTACGGAGCTGCACCGCTTGATGGATTGTCGGAGCATTACGGCTGAGCCTCGCGGAGTGATACGTACTGTGCTTCAACGTAATATTACCCTACTGTGTATAAGGACCATAAATGGCACCTGTTAAGAGACGTGGTTGCGATGCGGATTACAAACTCCAGGCTGTCAGTCACGCAGTAAAACTTGGGAACAGAGCAGCTGTGAAATCTGTCTTTGTTATTGTGCTCAGCGTCTATTAGTTTACATTTTGACTGCACAATTGTGAGCTTTTTGTTATGCACAAAAACAACATTGTTTTCTTTTATTTATGGAGCATTATTATTTAATAAATGCTCATAATTTATTTTTGAGCAAATTTTATGTACATCTGCTCTATGTTAATAAAAGTGCCTGTGTGACATCTGGGACACAGCTTTGACTAAGAACTCTCTTTTTGTTCTTACTTTATGGCTTTAAAAAATATATATCGAGATATATATCTTATATCGCCATCCAGCTAAAAAATATCGAGATATGAATTTTGGGTCATATTGCCCAGCCCTATTTTAGAGCTCGATTTTTTTGATTCCATATTATCCTACTCAACATAACTCAAGCCGAATCATCTGGCGAAACACCTCAAAGATACGACTCTTGCAAAACCACATGGATCGTCCCTGGAGTTTGACCCGCAGTTCACACATGAACACGCTGCGGTTGTCATTCATGCGTGCTAAAGAAAACAAACATGTTCCTTCTTTCAATTCATAAATAATTTACTGCTCCATATAATTTGTGCCATGTTTACCATCACTCCCTCCTCTCACATCTGGGATTGGATGATATTGCCAAAGATCTCGCTGAGCACAGTTCGTCTCTGCGCTCATCTCTTCTCATACTCTTAGCCCTTAAAAGCAAAGCTCCAAAGACAATGAAATATTGTGCAGATCTGATTGGAAACAGCCTCCATAATGTGAGTTTAGCAATCTCCTTATGTCATTCCACTTTTCAAATAGACCGTTTGAAACATCACAGTAATTTGATTAAAATGGATTGACAGCCTGGTGAGTTACTGTCAGTGAGCCAGTGGGAAAAGAGTGTTTCTGATTTCTCCTGAGGAGAATCCTTCACCTCCCCAGAAGTTCTTTTAATATAAGGGCAGTGCCTTTCATCTGCTCCTCGGAGCGAGGCTCTTAATGCGTTGCAGATTCTTTTCAACTCTGACAATCTTTTACCATCATCTTTTTAGTGGGTTTCTGCATAACATTTCAATTAATATCACATGAAAGTGAAAATATTACCCTGCAACGAAGTCAGTGTAATGTCTGATAATGAATACGCTCATTCCCATTCGTGGGAAAATAACCAGTGAAGAAACTGCAGAATTTCAAAGCAAAGTGTATGCGATTATACTGTAAATGTATTTACTTACTTTGGAAAACATCAGAAGCTCTTCAGTATTTGCCTTCTTGCTTAGAAGAAACCGACTGAAAGCCTGGAAATAGTAAGAAACAATAAGAAAAGATATGATGATTAATGAGCTTAGCATTGATATATTAGCTCTGTTGCTAGCTACCTTGGCTAGCTTTTAACCTCGCTATCACTTTTTATGCTATGTTAGGATTAATATCTCCTTTCTTTTGCTTTACATATAGTTGCATTGATCCTTCTATTTAGCTCTTGACAACAAAGCGGGCAGGCGTATTCCCAAGATGTTTAACTATGGCTTTGATCAGTGTGTTTAGTGCAATGTTCCTCTGGTCATTGGTCCCACTGCTGTGTTGGCAAAGTCTGGCGTTCTCATTCCTATAAAACCAAAACAGCCATTTGTTACAGGATACAACGCTGTGATCTTTGATTAACCCAATTAGCATGAATAAAGATGAGGAAGTAACAATTTCTAAAGATAATACACAACGTAAACATGATGTTAACCAAGCACTGCCGTGGTTGCTGTAAAAATCCCAGTCCTCTGGCCTCTCGCTGCACGATCTGTCTTTCATAGACGACCGGCGCTGACTGCCAAGAACAGCACTCTGGCTGATGTGCCTGGCTCTTGTTAACAGAGGATAGGTTTGTGTCAAGCACAGCTTCTCAGCAGGCAGAGCCAGTTGTTGTTGTGGTTAAAAAAGATTGTGGGAGCATTGTGCAATCGCTCACTGACAGAGATGTCGGGCCGCTATAAATGACACACCTCCGACCAACTGATCCTCTGCCAGCGTGACTCATCTTTTTCTCATGGTGGAGGCCTGACAGAATGCCTTTGAACAGGTGTCCAAAGCTGTTGTTTTCCTTTCTCATCACTATCATCATCATTTTTTTTTACATTGTTATTTGTGTATCTGATTTCATCTCCTTTCTCTGTATCCACACACACCCACGCACGAAAACAGTTTCAATTGAACTTTTCGAATAAAAAAGAAACACTGCTAGCCCTCAGTATTTATCATGGCTGAAATGTGCTTGGAGACAAAGTGCCTTTGAATTTGAGCCTATTCAACATACTTCATGAAAAAATATTGAATTAGATGTTTCATACCGCCTACAGTTTTTTTTTCGCAAGACAACGGGGGTTATATTTCCTTATTGGGATTATTCCTCTGTATTCTGATCCTTATTCAATGGACTTAAACTTTCTTCCAAGCTCAGTGTCACTGAATAACTATCCAGCAATTTTTCACTCTTGAAAGTCTGCCAGCCATTGAGGGGCTGTTTTTAATTGACTGATCGTCCACATGGTTGGAATATTCACGGGCATTGCCACGGGCAAAATTTCTTCTCATCAGAAGCTGCTGGTTGAGCATCTCAGATCTGAAGCCAGTAATTGAATAGATGGGGTTTTGATTGATGCTTAGAGGAAGTCCCTTTCCTATTTAAATATTCATGGCTTTGTAGCCTAAGGGTTAGACGGGAATCCAAAGCAAACCTGTGCACAACAATAGCAGCTCAGAGTTCCTTCTGTCTGCTTCTCATTACAGTAAACACACTTTAGAGCTACCATCCCTCTCCACATTCCTGCTCTCCGCTCCAGTGGGCTCCACCTAACAGAAGGTATTTGGCCTCTGAAGGCAAATCTAAATGTGCAGGATAAATTTTTTTTTTTTAAAAGACAAATTACCCATCATCTTATTATTTCACCACATAAATATCCCCAGAAAAACATGTATCATTCAATTTACTGAATTTCACAAGACACAATGCTTTGGTTTTTTTTTCTAGCAGAGCTTAGATTAAAAGTGACCATAATGCTGCAACGGCTGAAACATGCAATTCATGTTAAAGGTGTTTCCTTTGGCGCCATGTCTCTACTGCTAATGCACTCTTGGTCTCTGATTCCCAGTCAAGTCAATCAGATCATGCATGTTCCCTCCACAGCACAAACTGCCATGGACTCCCTGCGCCAAAAATATCTCTTACCATGAACCATCCGCACACAAAAAAAAGCCGCATTATTCATGATTCAATCTGTGGTTTGGAACAAATCTCCACTGTTATAACACAGGAGGAATAGCTTTAACAAATTGTAACAACCTGTATTAGCATTTGATGGAATCCAAAAGATACATATTTTTCTTCTTGCCTGTGGTGCTATTTATACATCTACGGATGAATGTGGTGTGAGTTTCTCAGTTATTAAGCTGTGGAAGATTTGATCAAGATTTACATGCATAAACCAGCAAAAGAAAACAACCAAACAAATAAAAGTAATCCACAAACCTTGTTGCTGGTGGTTTAATGTAGGCTATCAAACTACACCAGCCAACCATAGCACAGTGCAGAAGGAAGCACATGTACCCATGACAAGACGCCTGTGCTAATGACAGTGTGACAGGATGTAACATTTAATGGTATCCCCCTGAGGTTAGATGTCATTTTAGCACCACACTTTCTTTTCTTGGTGGGTGTACATTACTGTGCAAAAGTCTTGAGCCACCCCGAATTTCTTTATATTTTGCTTCTAAAAATGCCATAGATTACACAGTTTGAGCAGGATAGTACTTTTGCACCAGTATCATGAGTCCCAAAGAGCTATTAGCTAAAAACTTTGCATATCTCAACATGTTGTGCAATGTGTCCTCAAAAAATCAGAGGAAGCTAAACAAGAAAATTTGTATTCCTAAAAATAAAACATCTATATCAAAGTAGTCATACAGGACCTGGACTATTTAAGTTCTTCAGCCCATCCATCTACTGTTTGCTGAGGACTCATTAGACATGATCTCAGTAGAGGGGATGCTGAGGTATGCCAAATTACACAAGAACTGGACAGAAAATCAGTCACAACAGTTCTTTTGGAGGGGGGATGTTTGGAGGTCAGGAAAGAGGTACAACATTGAGTGCTTACATTCATGGTTTGGAACTGGATTTCAACCAGAGTTGGGGACCTTGTCAAAATTAATGTTATTATGAACACAGAGAAGTAGGATCACATTTTGATCCACCCTGCAATACCACCTGGAAAGGGTCTCATTGGCAATAACTTCATTTTTCAGCATGACAATGATCCCAAACACACTTCAAATGCAGGAAAAGCATACCTGGATCAAAAAACACACAATATAACACTATCAGAGCCTGGACCAAACACTATTATTATTATTATTGTTGAAGTAGTGTGGGGTCAAGGCAGCCAGCATTCAAAGTAAAGCTTTGAAATGCCCTTCAAAGACCCGAGAGAACTATTTCTGAAGGCTATTTAAAGAAATGACAAGAAAGCTTACCTAAGAGAGATCGGGCTGTGTTGAAGAATAAAGCTGGTCATACCAAATATTGACTTTCAAGCTCTTTAGAATTGTGCAAACTTTTGCCTTAAATACCGTATTTCCATGTATGTTTGGCCACATTTCAGTGAAACACTGCACTTGCTTCCCATTTTCTAGCAAAATATTTTTTTTAAATGAGGGGTTGCTCAAGACTTTTACACAACACTGTATTTTTAGAACTTACACCAGACAAAAATAAAAACTGGAATTTGCGAGCTGTCTCCTAAGCATACTTGTGTAATCTAATTTCAAACTGAAACAGATAAAATAATGTTCAAAAGAAATCAGATATATTATTATTCAGCAGGTGTCCTGCAAAATATTGGTGTTAAAACGGATAACGATCAAACACTGTTTATCATTTCATCCCAAGCAATCTCAGAAAAACATTATCAGAGGTAAAATTACAAATTTCAGTATCACAGCACTCAAACCATTAACCAACCATCCTCAAAATATGAGCTGCCAACAAATCAAGACTGTCTTTCCAAGAAAACATCTCCTGACCTAAAAAAAAGATGCCTTATTAGTCCAGTAAAATCCCAGCACATTGTCATGTGCAGAATACTGGGTGTCTTGCATATTTTAATCGCTCGTATTAAATTGGGTCTATGACTGTCAGCTTGCAGCGATATAAAAATACACCACAGTCTAGCGAGATTCTGAAAAGTAGAAGGAAAAAAAAAAAAAAGTCAGTTGGAAATAAATCCACCGACTTATAAGCCAACAAACACAGACACAATCTGGGTTGGAGTGAAAGAAGCCCTCGTTGGGAAAACAAGGGGCCATGAATTGTCTGCAGAAGTGTTTTCTGCATGGAATATCTCTTTTCTTTTCACAAACACATTTTTATTCGAGGATTTAATTAAGTGGGTTCATTTGAGGAGTACTGGGACGCAGCAGAATAATAAAAGCTCTGTCGTACGGCCAAGAGTCAAACAGCATGCTGCTAAATAAACTTCTCACATTTCTGTCATCTAACTTTTCCTTTTTTCGCCATTATGTATAGTTTGTCTGCAGATTTTAACTGATGACTTCTGTAGATATTTTATTTTTTAATGGTCTTTTTTTCTCTCACTGTGCCTGTGCCTTAGCCTAGCATGACAAGTAAGATCAGTGAAAAATGTCACTTGACTACCAGCTGCAGCTTTGAAGTTAGAGACAAAGTGATATGAAACATAATATCCCCAGGGTCCCATTTAGTATTTGGCACAATAAACATTTGCCAAGTCCAATTGTGTGTGACTGATTCTGCTCATATAGGTCTGGCAAAAGAGTCAGTAGTATTATAATTAAAATGACAGGTATTCAGGGAGATGAGTAGGTCTTTGAGGAGTAGGGATGATTTCATTATTCAGTCTCACTGACTCCAGAGAGCACAGATTGCATTGCACACACCACAGAGACTATATTACAGTAAAGCAAGTCATGCTGTCGAACAAAATAAAATAAAGAGATATCATAAATTGGACTTCTTTTACATTTTTTTGCCTCCTGTTTATGAAATCATTCTATTATTTTCACAACATATTTCCTCCTTTCCCCCCCAGAAAATAATCACCACAAGGTCTTTTTTGGAACTGTTCTGGAGATGTAAATCATGCAAGATCTTCATCAGCAGAGTTGTCGTGGAATTGCAGCTGTGCAAATTCTCGTTTTCCCCACTAGAATACAATTTAAATCAGAGGTGTGCGCATGGAGGAAAAAATGCATCATAAAACATAATACATTTTATTTGAGCTGGGCAGAAAGCATCAGAACAATTCGATTTTATCATTAAATCTAGATATGAAAAGGAGAAAATGAAGTAAGACATTTCATCAAGCCTTATCTTAGCGTGATAATGACAAACTTGCTTCTTGGAATTTAGAGTTTGGAGTTCTCCTCCAAAAAAAGAAAAAAGAAGAAAAATCGTTCTTGTGACTGAGCACATTTTTTAATCATTCTCCAAAGCCCACGCTTCAGCCACTTATTATATCACAGCTAAAATGTTCTGATTTATTACATCTTCGAATTTCACAATCTGAGGACAAATTGGTCTCCTCAAAAATGCATGAACATGGCTGAGAAGCACCACATGAGATGAAAATGCATTCCCGATGTTGCAACATGAGAGAATACGGGCACGATGGTGTCACTGCTGATTAGAGGAGATGGCATGTTTTACGACCTGCAATACTGTTACTAATTAGCGGACACTTGATATGGTGCGTTTCATTAGAGGGAGACACAAGCTCTGAAACCCACAGTGTCATTTCTGTTGGTTCAGTTGCTGTAGCTCAAGGTGAAAGAGACACATGGCCCACAGAGTAAATGGGATAAGCATCTCTTCTAACAAGAGGAACAAAAGCGTTGGGAGACGGAATAAGCCTTCATGGCAAAACACTCATAAAGAGGCATGAACTGGCAAGTCCTCGATCTCCACATCTTGAGAAATAATCACTCCCTTCTGGATGTGTTTATGAGGGCAGAGGGGCCTGTGCTATGACGCCTGTACAATATACTGAAGAAGAAGCATGCAATGCAGCTGATCTGAGCCTTGGACTCCTGCAAAAGGGCATGCCTGAAGTGACACTGTGCTGTTGTTTTTGACAGACATGATTTCTGTGTTATGTCACAGAGATGAATGCATTTACAGTCTACTAAAGGGTGAAGGCAAAATAATTACAGTGAGCCAGTGTGTGAATAAATCAAAAGCACCATGCACTGTTTCACTTTACAGCTATAGCTTTGTAACAGTAGGTGTCCACATTTATTTAGTACAAATACAAAGAGAGAGAGAGCGAGAAATGAAGGAAGCAGGTATAGTAGTGGCCAGAGTTTACATCTGCTTATCGTGGGCAAACATCTCATGGTAATTTGGGGCTTTTACTGATTTCTTTGAACTGCTGTCTTTCCAGTGTGGGATGATTGTACAGCACACACCTTTAATGGCATTAAAAACACAAACTGGGTGCACAGGTTTGAATTTTTTGAGGGAATTTTCTCTGATCCACACTGGATCAAAAGTATACATACAGACTCAAATATATACATACCCTCATATAAATGTTTTAATAAGTGATGCTGAAAGATCTACAAAAATGTTCAATTTGGCAAGGCCAAGGCCTATTAACTTCTCATTATTGATCATGATTGACTACAACTGGTAGTTTCTTTCTTTAATACAAAACTAATTTATTTTGTAGCATTCATTGAATTGACCAATAATCAGAACAATAGGAAAGGAAGGAACTCAGGAAGGTTATTTAGATAGGTCACCACTTTTCCAAGGTACCACTTTTCCAAGAAGCCACAAACTAAGAGGAAATCGGATGTTCAGGAAAAACCCAGAAACCCCAAAGCTCAAGCCTGCCATGAACTGGAAACTGCTGGAACACCAGCATCGCTGTCACCAGTGACATTGCTGTGGACTAAGACGGTGCTGACCAAGAAAGAATCCCCTGCTGCCCACATAGATGAAATAGATGAGGCCATAAATGAAACAAATATTGAGCTATATGGCTACAATGACAAAAGGTTTGCTGGATGAGTAAAAGTGAGACTTTCACACCTGAGAATGCTGTAAAACATGGTGGTGGTACCATCATGCCCCGGGTCTGATTCCCTACCTGTGGGACTGGTACGCAAAGTGGATGGAATAATGAAGAAGTGGGGCTATCTCCAAATTCTTCAACAGCTAAAAAGCTGAAACTTGAACAGAGTTGGGTGTTCCAACAGGACAGTGATGCCAAACACTCAAAACTCAAAACAGGTTTTGGAATGTATAAAACAGGCTAATATCAAAGAGTGATCAAATATTCAGAAGTTTGTTCACGGCTACTAAAAGCATCTGGTTGAGGTGCAACTTGCTAAGGGACATTTTACCTGTTATTAGTGGATGTGTTTGAACCCTGTCTGGATTAGAGAAGATTTTAAGTCACTGAAGATCTATGCTGTACAAGTATTCCACCCTGGGAGAAGAAAAAAGTCTAATGGAATCACTAATAGCTTCAAAATTATCATGACATCCATCCCTGTGATGAGTTAATGAAAACAACTTTAAATTTGCACAAAAAAATCATATCCAAGATTTGCAGTAAAAGAAAAAAAAACATATTTGTCCCTTGGCACATACTTATTGTTAAGTCCAAGGAAAAGAAGAGGTGAGTTGAGTCCAGCTCCTCTGTGACTGCAGCAGATTCCAGTGAAAGCTCTGATTCAAATGACTAGAGCTTTGCTCAGGGTCATGGATTCTGGACATCAAGCTGCATGCAATCACCGCTTAAAACAGCACCAAACACATGTTTTTCTAAAGGAGACCAGTGACAGGTAGAAAATTTTCAATCAGGGTCCCCAGACTGAAGCAAGGTTCTAGAAAAGAGTATATTTGTAAAATTAGCAAAAGGGTAGGAAAATTTAAATTGTAAGCCCCAGTTCTTGGCAATGCTGAACTATATTTTATAAATAGCAGCATTATTGTTTTGCTGCTATTGTGGCAATTTTTCATGTCTTTGTTCCATTCTCTTTTTTGGTCATTTTCCATGTTTTTCCCTTGTTTGTCTTCATTTGATTGACTTTCCAACAAGAAGCTTCAAGTGCCACTTCAAACAGACGTATGCCTGTTTGGTCATCCATCCATGATACTAATAAAACAACTACCGTGCCATCTCCTCCTTCATCGCTTAAAACAGAGAGGGAGACAGCACCACAATGCTGTGGAATGTTGGGATTAAAACCACAATCTGTTGACTTTACAATGAAATTATATGGACACAGATTTTCAAAGCATGACATGTTGCAAAACAAGAAAGAATCTGTAAAATACTTCAGCGGGTATGAGGTATGTCATGTGAGCAGCAGTTACCACAGGATTAGGAGAGGGTGGATTTATTCTCCAGTGGAGGTTAGAATAATTCCTTGTCAAATCCAGGGATGTGTATATTTTGTCCACCCTTTCTAAAACAGCTCGTTCAAGCTGATGGATATAGTAAGAGCGCATGACATGCAGAGGATTTTCTATTCTCTTTTATGATCGCTATGGCATTGTTTTCCATCTGAGCCCCTCTCAGCCTCTAGGGAAGCCAGGCATGTGTTTATTTGTCAGGAGCCCATTTGTAATAGATCCATATTTCAAAACAAAAGCAACCCATCAAAGTGTTTATTTTAATCGGTACGTCCTAGTCAGGAAAGCAATCGTGTTACAATGAGGAAATGAGTTTTGAAACATGAAAGAACAAAAGAAAAGTAAGGATTTTCTGACACCTGATACAGTGGAATATGAATTAGGATCCATTTAGAGGATAACTGGCTCATATAAAAACAAGTATAACTGATTAGTCTGTATCCAGACTGGTTTTAGGAATTGAAGCCTCCATACATGATATGAAGATTACTTTTTAATTTACTTTTCTTGCAGTCGGATTTACGTTTGGATCAGGAGAATTCCTCTGAGAATTTGATCAGAAGAGTTGCATTAACCTTGTTCTAGACGAGGAGGGCTTTACGTGCTGCTGCCAGCTTGTTAAAAAGTGAGGGAGAATGTCAAGGAAAGGAACACGTGGATATACTATTCCCAGTGGAACCGCCCAGACTTTAAGAGACGAATGTGCTCCATTTTTTTTATTAATGGCTTTTGCTATCAATATATTTTTATTAAATATGAAAAGTTCTCTAACAAACAGTGCCAGTGACCTGAAATGCCATAAAATTTCCTGGAACACAACTCGGAAGTGAAATAAAACTGTGTTTGCTATTGCTGGTTCAGAGTCTGTGCTGTTGTTCAAAGGTGTCTTTGACTTCGTTACCTGAACTGGTGCCAAAGCAAAGCTAAGATTTTGATTTATTTCCTACATATGACCTTTGCATAATATATTAAAGGGCTGTTACAAATAGATCTTCCATTTTAGCCAACGTTACGCAAGTGGAGCAACAGCAGAGCCCGAATGGAAGCTGGGGCAGGATGCCACACTATGTACTGTAATGGAATCCAGGTTATGACCTATTTTTGTTTATATTCACCTTTGCATGCCATGTCTGCAGCAGTTCCTTTGCTGACATTTATGAGGCCTGTGATGAATGTGAATGGCTGTTGCAACTTTTGTCTTCTGCTGAGAAGGGCCTAATGTTAGTCTGTCTAGTGTCTGTACCAACCACAAAGCAGCCTGACCTGTGCAAACCTGGGGACATGGCATCCAGATTTCCATCTCCAGCTGCCTTGTAGAACCACAGGACTACTTCCTCCACTTAGTTTCCTAATTTATCAGCCACCCCCTCCCTCATCACACACAGTGATCCCCATAACCAAAACCTCTCCTTTGATATTGAAAAACCAGAGTTCGTCACTTCCCCCACTTCCTATCACACTGAGGCAAATGACATTGATGGTAATTATTTGCCGTGTGAAGGTGTTCTCTCGAGTTACTTCTGATCTGACTTTAATCGGAATCTAAAGGTGTGATCGCAAACAGGCCGAGAATGAGCCAAAATTTCACAGGGATATCTGTGGAACTCATTTATGCCGGTGCCTGGACTTTGCTTCGAGGTGTGGATGGGAAACGAGAAATAACATTTAGCGGCTGCAGCTGAGAGTAGATCTATCACTCTGCCAACTGTGCTCTCTCATCCCTCCTTGGGCTCGGATGAGAGCTTTAACCTTGAGGGCAAGGCGGTGGTGAACATATGCAAGTAATTTGTACAGAATAAATAACAGGATGATCTTTTGACAGTCAGCGCAGCCGCTCTGGGCTTTATTATTGGCACACAGCTCTCTGGGGACAACAGTGCCAAGCTTCGAGGTGTCACTATGGAGACCTGGAGCTGCTTTTGATACTCATTACAGCTTAAGTGCTTAGTGGATGGAGCTCACACATCACTATATCATCGCAGGTTTTGCCAAAAAGAAATTTATATACAGAATTGTTATTAATAAGAGTTGATAATAAAAAACCCCCAATATGATTTAGAGGTTCTTTTACCGTACAGAGGTTAAAACATACGTGTGAAAATGCTCACTCAGTTAAACAAGACTTGACATTCACACACCATTACATATGATGGGTGGGGAGCTATTTGGGAAATGTCTAATACCATGTGAGAAGTGGATCAGTGGAAACAAACATCTCTTTCCTCCCCCACCTTTTTTTTCCATTGATTGAATCATTCCTCTCGGCTATCAAAGCCAAGCGAAAATCTCATAGAAAGATAAACCTTAACACCAGATCAGTCATTCTCGTCACCGCGTCGGATGACCTCGCCAGCGCAGGTACAGATTATGGATCGGCTCATTTCCCGTATATGAGGCAAAAAACAGATGGATTGCATATTAAAAGACTTTAGACGTGCCAGTGGTCATTTATAAAAGCTTAAAAAGTGGGTTGGAGGTGACATTCTTTCAGGAAGGAGAAAGATTTAAAATGGCATGATTTCCCAAAGGCCTCAGTAACCAAATCTCACTTGGAGAGAAAACTCGGAGTGAAATATAACCATCATAGATTTGTGTGATTTGTTCTGTGTATGGATTCAGAAAAGTTCGGATCAGCGAGGGGTCTGTGCAATAAAACCTCAGCGTAGCTCAGGGTTGAGATTCTCATTGGATAATGTTGGCTACGGAGGACAAAAAAATAGCCCATTAGATAATTTAATTACCTGGACAATGGATGCATGAGTGTTTGCGATTAAATGCTCAATTCAGCCAGCATTTTGAATATTGATATGGATGTAATTCTTGCTGGAACCTCGCTCTGGCTCAGCGGTTGGAATGAAAACATTGCCTGATGCTTTACAGAGATTAATAACAACCACCACCGCACATTTACACTGGATAGATGGGAGAAGAACATTTTATCAGACATCTGTTCAACCCAACCAATCGGAGACACTTGGACCTGAAGCTCCCTCGCAGAACCAAATAAAGCCGTGAATTGTTGCTAACACTGAACAGTGACTCGTGGTGGACTGTCATCCAAGAATACCACATAAAACCAAATCATTCATATAAAGCTCTGCTGTCCCTGCGGCTTTGAGCTGGGCCTTCAGAGCTTATAAAGGGGATAGCAAAGCCCTTTAAGAGACTTTGTGGCCTCTGGGGTTAAGGTAACAGCTAATTGTTCTGCTCGGGTTCTGAAGATATTCGCAATGAGCTCATGAATCGAGCATGTAACTTATGCATCAAGCCACATCCTCTCATTCTTCTCATGCAGCATGCACCCTGTGATTTATGGCTGGACAGTGGCCTGTAGAGGTGTTGGATTCAATGAAATACAAGGGAGAACATCTGGAAAGCCCATTAGCTCCAAATCACAGCTTGAGCCACTTTGATAGTGAGATGCAAGCCTGGAATGGACATGCTGGTGCGCACTGAGGGACACTGAGGATTTCTCATCGAACAGACATGAGAAGAGAGGGTTGTTCATATTTTAAGTAGCTCAATATTAATGGTCCTACTTAAAGCACCAGGTGAGCTAACAAGAGCCTTAAATGAGCCTCTTCCATGTGTTCCTAATGTCTCCCAGATGTGGAGTACTTCAGTCCTGTTGGCGTCCTTGGTTGGAAGCAAGAGCGCCTCCTAATCTGAAAAATGAAAAGGCCTTGATAGGATAAAGAATCCATTCTAAAGCTGCGTGACACAGCCAGTGTTACACAAGTCATTCTAGTCAAGGATAATTGGGTAAGGAGAGCATCGGCAGGGTGTGTCTGAACAAGGTACCTCTGCCTCCACTCATCTCAGGCCCGACATAAGACCGTGGGGAGGTGTGTTGAAATACAACCCTGTCACCATTCATCCTCACCCCCTCGGTGCAACAATGACTCGCATGCAGTCTGCTTTTCATTTAAGGGAATTACCTTTGGGAGGCCAGAAGACGTCTTCAAACTTGCTCTGTGTGTGTTCTTCTCATCCCTGCAGAGCTGTCTCATTAACACAGGCTTGGTTTAGCGTAGCCATCTCTGTCCTGCTGAAGCCTGCAGCCTGCCGAATGGAAGCTGAATGTAATGACTCACACACAGACACACACACTCACATTATAAAGATCCTGCACACCCTCCCCGGTTACAGCAGCACTCCTCCGGTCGTTGCAGCTTACACTGCCAGCCTCTCAAACGAGAGGACTGTGATACTGAGGCCACTTAAGGCTGAGAGTGAGAGAACAGAAGAGGCAGGAGGGAGAGCCGGGTGTTGTGTGAAGTAAAAAGAGTAGCACTGGATTAGTCTAAATTATGACTTTCATGAGATTTTGCGATGATGTGCGCAGCTTACCTAATGAGGTTTTTGACACGGTACATAAGTTCTTATTGCTTTGCAGTCTGAAGTCTGACCTGTTGTCTTAACTTCAGTTTGGAGTGGAACAGCTATTACTCTTTTCCTGTGTAAAACTTGTTTTACTGCCGCTGAAAAAGCCCTAATTAGTCAATCATCAGTAGGGTGGCTACTTCCTTAAGAGCACTTAAGAGTTCAGGCGTCGTCTCACCGGGGTGTGGCTCATATCATTTACATTTCATTAAAGCATGCTGCGAGACGTCACCGATTTCTCCAGTAAACCGTGAGTTTCCATGAAGCAAGCACATGGGTGGGTTTGGGGTGTGTGTGTGTGTGTGTGTGTGGGGGGGGACGTGTCACCCATCAGGAGCTGTCAGAGGATAGAATCCAGATCCTTGGCCAGGAGAGGCCAGGCCAGCCAGCTGTCACCTTGCTGACACTGGCTGAGACCATCCATCTGGCTGAGAGAGGCCCACCATGGGTGGGTGGAGAGAAACTCGCCAGATCCCAGACTGTATGCACATGAAGGTAGGAATGTACACATACAAGCAGACATTTTTTGTTAGCGCACAGACACGGGGACAAACATTTAAGGGCATTCATGCAAGCGCTCTTCTACGCGTGCACGCCTACGGGAACTTGCACAATGTGGCAGAGCTATTTTGAGTAATCACCAGCCACCAGCGCAATCTGTGCTGCTGTCCACATGAATCACTCCCTCACAGACAGATCCAGGAAATAGACGTGACACGCTGCCATCAAACTGAACAGAGACAAATAAACAATTATAACATGTAGCGCTCACTTTCACATACAGCAACACCCTGTATCAGAGAGTGATTTTCAACAACAGGAGGTTTTTTTTTTTTTTTTGTTCTGCACACCTATGCATCATTATAGCTTACTTTAAAGCTCCTCTGCTGGCGGTAATGATTGAACGAGTGGCAAGCTTCTTCTAATCCAAATTTAGACACGCTACAGTCGTAGATCTACCTCTTTGTTCGGTTTTTCCTGGAATTTTTAGTGCAGTAATTTGCTTGAGTAAAACATCTTTGCTACACATCGGATGAGAATGTAACTCATCTACCCTGGCACACCAAAATAAAAGGGATCACTGAAGTTGCCAGACATATGGAGAGCATTTGGAGATATTCAGATTCCCTGGCGACCACAGCAGAGACAGGAAGAGTGTTGTACATCTTGTTTTCGTAACAACTAATTTCAAAAACTTAAATGGCCGCAATTGTTCCCAAAATTCTTTTAACCAAAAGAAGCTTATGATTAATTTACTGTTTTCAATTTTTTTTTAAGTTTAAAATCAGTTTTGACTTGACATATACACGGATTTTGACTGAAAGGCGTATCATTGATGATTGCCTTTAGCATTCATAATGACAGCAATTTGAATCAGAGCTGGGTTTTTCAGTAAAGCTCCTTTTTTCTGTGAGGGAGAAAGAAAAAAAATCAATTGCCCAATACAGGGTTTATATGCCAGTCATCTCTTTAGCTTTTTATCTGCTGTACTGTAAAAATCTTGATTTTCAAGACCTTTAGATGTTTAGATTCTTATCCATCATGTAATACAGCATGGGAGACGTTTTTTGGCCCTAAATTCACCCTTGTAGCATGAAAAATACACAGAGAGAGTCATAAATATCTATTATCAGTGATATAAAGGACAAGGAGTTCAGCATCAAATAGTATGGATTCCGCAGAGGCCTGATCTCAGCTTCATTAAGTCAGTCTGGGATTACACGAAGAGAGAAAAGCAAGCGAGACAGCCTGAATCCACAGGAGAACTGAGGCAAGTTCTTGGAACAACTTACCTGCCAAGTAATTTTAAAGCAAAGTGCATCATGGAGAACCGGTGGTGTATTAAAGGCAAAGGGCAAACAGGCAAAATATTTATTTCATTATTTGCTTTCGCTGTCCTTTGTTTGAAGTTAACTGATAGATCAGACCTACAGCTTTACTTCACATGATGCTACAGTCAAAGCATCTGTTACATTTTTGTTTACTGTAGCACTGAATTTGTTGAATGATTGCTCCGAACGATGCTCCTTTATGTGAGGACTTCATTAGAGGGGCTCTGGTATTGTAGCAAACAGCAGGGTATGAAATGAAAGCTAAAACAGTATTAAAGTAGAAAAGTACAACATCAGACTAGCAGTGCTTACCCAGCGCTATAGCCCCTAGCACATTATTTCTAATAAGAGAGGTTATCAGCAAGAGTACAGTATATGACTCTCTACACACTTCAATCCGGATGTTCTTCTGGTGAAGTCATTGCAGTTTCTTATCACACTATCGCACACACTGAGACAAGAGGCACCACTGAGCCATGGGAAATGTTACGGAAAACACACAGGGCAGACTGGAGAAGGTAAAGACAAACAGAGGACGAGATTGGGAAACAAAGATCAATGATAATGTGATCTGATGACATATGCAGTTAAGTGAGTCGTTCCCCTCTGGTGGTCTCGCCATCGACCGACTCCGAGCCGAAGACAGCGAATTTTGTTTGGCTTGGCTTTAATCTTCCCATCAGACGATATGAAGCAGGCATTGTGCTGCAAGTGTTTTCCATTTTGCCACGAGAGAATTGTGTCAGGTTTTGCAAGTGCACAAGCAAAGATACGTCAGCGTGGCACTCTGACAGGCAGCTTGTTCAAATAAAGAACTGGAGCTTAGCACCTCTGCTGTTGAGAAACAAAATTAAAGCGATTCCCTTTGCTGCTTCTCAGAAACTGTCTGTCCATGGTGCTGAATTCATGCATTTATACATTTCTAATGTATTTCTAATGCTGTTTCCCTCCTCAGTTAATTAGCAATGGCTGCTGGAGAGTTTGAAAAATGGTTTTTGCTTTGCAAAGTAAGCTTGGATGGACCTTATGTTTGACAAACAGTGGTGATTGTTTGAAACTGTGTGAAATCTGATGCGTACAGCATGTAAATCAAAGTGCAAATGTGATAGTCATCAATTTTATTTTTCTCTTTCAAGGGCTGTTAATGCTTTGCAGCGCATTTGTCACTTTGAAATGCTTACATGCTCACAACGACAATGCTAACACGCCTTTGTTTTGAACGCCTCATGTTTCCCATCTTCACCACTATAAATATTCATCTGGTGATCAGGACCAAACGCGAAGCTTAGGCTGGTGGTAATATGTTTTTTAAGGAACTTTTAAACAATAGTATAGAAGTGCAGCTGAAAGTTTATACTAAATCAAATCAGTGTGTGCCGATTTCTTTAATCTACCACTTGATGGTGACTTCAGAACAAGCCAGTCCTCATAAACGCTGATGCTAAAATACTGACCTAGCCAAAAGCTACTGTCCTTTGTAGCTATAGTTTTACATTTTAATAAGGCTTGAAGTTATGCATTATTTTATGTTTTCCTGCTTTATGTGACAGGTAGGTGCTAACTTTGCTTCCAGCTGTCTGCCACAACTCACCCTTTGACCTTGTTTGTGTCGTTGGAGCATTTTTAATGTAATTTTCTTGCAAGTAATAAGACCTGCTGTGTGATAACTACACAAACAGACCATCCAGGAAGTCTGTGCTCCAGTTTTTGTGTGTGTGCTAATATTTTGATCTTCATTTAGGTCTAATTTTTGGGTACCTGTGTAACAGATGAAAAGTCACGATGGTTCAGTCAAACTGTCACATGCAGTTTGTGATTTCTTCACCCAAACCAAAACTGCTATTTAAATTAATGCTTTGAAATGGTTGACAAAAGACATACTCTTCATACCATATAAATGAGACATGTTTCTAAAGCAAATTATCCAAAGGAACCATAAAAAAAGCATTGAAGAAAATACTATCTGATTTCACTATAGATTTGGAACTCGGTTCCAGCTTCCCACACCCCTGAACTGGATAAGCAAAGAAGAAAACAGATGGATGGATGCATCAGAAGGCAAATAATTGGGAAGATCTATGACAGTGAAAGTGTGCATGTACAAAAAATGCTTCAAAGTCTAGCCAGACCATAAGGACTTGCTCTAAGAATTTTTTTTCTTATTTTTAAGTGTAACAGATGTGTGAAGGAATCCACCGTGACGCTGCTACCATGCACACCTTCACTGACCCTGCAGGTCTAACAGCAATTTATTTTGATTATTAAAGTCAACAGTAATACATCAATAATCTGTTTGTGCTGTTCAGAGAAAAGCAAACAGTAGATAGCACTGTTAAATTAAATTCTTTATTAGCGGCATAATGACAACGTTAAACCTTCACAAATCTCTATGATCTGTATGTCCAATCCCCCCCCCACACACACACACACACACCCACACCCAATCACACAGCAAGGCCTCATTCATTAAGAGACACCAAGATAAAGCTATGGGAATTATTCCTTACTACTGAGATCATTTTTGGTTCAGGGAGGACACCCAAACAAGTTTCATTCTTCTACCTTGCACTTATTTTATCTATCCCATTTGTAGCCCTTATAGGTATGTAAGTAGGATATTAATGAGTGTTTCCACTGTGTGCTTACTACCGTGGGTATAATAATCCTTTTGCCTTGGGCACGCTTGAATTTTACATGATGACCAAATGTTAGTAAAGCATAGAGGCTGAATTCTGCCAAGTATAGTCATAAACATCCTCACCCAAGAGGAAAAGCCTGTATGATGAAGTATAATAATAACAGTGAAAAACAATGCTTTGGCTTTGGTATTAATGCTGGAACAGCGGAGGGTCTGAAGACAAATCAAGCCTTAACAGAGGCCTTTTATAGAGATAGGCAAGAACAGGATATTATTTCATTATTATGTCTCAGCTTCACTTAACAATTTAGCCACATCATTACAGTGGCGCCCAGGTTGCAGTGTCACAGTAAAGTATGGCCCAGAGAGAGAGCCAAGAACTTTTACTGAGCTGATATTAATTGATTTGTCCTGATCTACCCAGGCCTGGCCTCCCTGGGCTCAGCCTCCTCAGTGGAGCAGTGCCAAGGCTCTGTCCTAACTCTGCATAAAAATAAATGAGAAGCTCTGGGGCTAGTCTCTAAAGCCAGAGGATATTGTTCGATTTCACGTCAGCCCTCCAGGAGGCAATTTAAACAACCCAGCATGCTAATCAACCTGGTATAAAAAGCAGTTCTGGAGGGTAGCCCATTCTTCTTTTTTTCTCACTCTCTCTTACTGCAACAAGGCCAAAAGGACATAAACAATCCAAGGGGAAAGTGTAATTGGGCCAGTGTCTATGCAGGCACTATCACACTCCAGCGTAATCTCGCTATATGAAGTGACACAGAGAACGACTTCTTCTTACAATAAAGGGCATGCCTCGGCCAGTTGTACAATATAATAGGTTGACAAACCATTTTTCAAAATACAGAAAAACCTTAAAATGCCCTTCTGCTGTAACAATCAATACTGAGAATCAATTCCTACAAACAAAGACTGTTAATGTGAAAAAAAACAGAGCAACTCCTCTAGAAGATTATAAGGTAGGATGCGAGAGTCCGTGTTTCTGCTGCCATCGACACAGCATCTCAGTTGAACTCGTTCGGAGAGGCAGAGACCAGCGCCAACAAATAATTCAAACCTCTAATATTCCCCTGCTTTTTGTTATAGCCGTAGAAATATGATAGCGTTCATTCTCCGCTTGTGCCATGAACCCACGGGTCACATGGTAGCAGATCACAGACTTCTGTGTGACTCAGAGGTTAAACTAATCATGAATGACTTTCTCACATGGCCCACGCAGTGCCCTTAGAAATCTACACCAGCTTGTCATCCAGCGGTGGGTCGAACCTGCCTTTCATGTATTTGCATCACTGAGCGGTTTAGATGGCCTGATGGTTATGCTTCTCGTGTCACTGACCTGCTCCTCGCTGAATTCACCGTTAGCTATGCAGTCCTTTATTTCCATGGAGTGATGAAACTGTCTAGTTCACTGATAAGCTGTGAAAGACATCCTTTCAACATCAGTCTGGATTCATGCAGATCTTCACAATGCATTTATGCAACACTTCACAGGTACACTACCCTGATCTCAACCACACATCTGAATGTTTGAATGTTTAAAAAATGACATTAAATACATTTCTGAAAATCAATATTTCATCGTTGTATGTTTCTCAGTTTATGTTTTCCTGCCTTTAGAGAAACAAATGTCCTTCAACCATCTCAATACTGAAGTCTAAAAAAGAATAATTTCTCAGAAAAAATCAGCTGATGGCTTAATGTAACAGCTGATAAACACTGCCACCTATTGACAGAACAATAGTTTTACAATTTATATCAACTGATGCAATACATGAGGGTAGATTATATATCTGCAGTCTTAACTCGACAAACACGGAAGGATTTTTTTTTTTTAAGTTTACTTCACTCAAGTAGGTGTGTACAGCACATTTACATCAAAGTCAGATACTGCTGTAGTATCTTTTTGTGAAAAACTGAAAGAAACGTAACAAAGTTAATACAAAAAGAGCAGAACAAGAAAACCAAAATGCCACAGCACCATTCTAACTTAATTTACAATTAATTAATGAACGATAGCAATTATATCATAAGTTAATAGAAATTTCAGTTGTTATTGCAAAAGTGTTTTAAAAAAATTGCATAAAAATATTCTAAAGAACCTTTTAAACGTAGATATGCAGACAAATTGCCATTATGACTTTATTTTCTTACAGATATGCATAACAAATACCCTTTTTCTTTCATTAATTTAATTTAATCTTGTCACAGTAAAACTGTACTGTATAAGATTGTGATAGTGCATCTTTTAATTGAATGAAATTTCCCCCTAACACATATACATAAAACTAGAGCTTTTAAAATACTATTGAACATACTGTATCATCATCATCATTATTTTTTATCATCATTTACAAAATAATATATTTACATGTAGTTGTCAAACAAACACATTCACCAACTAGAAGTGCCAAGATACACAAGAATACATTATTTCATATAATTTCTGTTGCATAATTTCAGACCAGCCCTCTGCAGTGGTCTGTAAGATGACTAACTCTGTGGTATTTTTAGAAGCTGTTTTGTTAGCATAATAGTATTTGCTGATTCATAGGAGGTCTTTGATATCTTATCTACTTTGAAAGAATAAAATGAATGGTGACCTCCGATCTAAAGTCTCTGATATAATTGTCTGCTTTTGTTTTCAGTGTCTCCTACCGTTAATCTGTCTGTTTTTCTGGCCTCTCTGAGCAAATAATTGTTTGCCTTTGTTCTGACTCAGACTGAAGGACTTCTACACTCTTTTCAACTGTAGACTAGATCTTTATAAATATCTTACAATTTCAGTTTTGAGATCTGTTTCCTTCTGGATTGCAATCAACAGGTTCACTTTTCTTTTGAAAGCCTTTATCTCCACTAAGGCTTTTCCGCCCTGGTTTTTTCTTCTTCTACGCCTCACGGTGGACTTTACTATTATCCTTTGTAGTTTCACCTTTATCTGCCTCACCTGTGTGTTTTATGCCTGGATTACATGTGCGTGTACCCTGTGGATGAATGATTTGAATCAAGCACCAAACTAATAACATTTAGTGGGTACACACTCAATCACTGTAAAGGGATCTCTTATAAGCAAATGGAAGCACTCACTTGAATGAGTAAAATAATTTTTTGCTCTTTTTACATGTATGTGGGGTGAATGTAGCATTGCAAGTTCAGTCTGTCTGAAAGGTCAACTGAACTGAGAGAGAGAAAGGCTAAAGTTTGTGAAAAGACAGTTCTTTGAGAAAATGGTATGTAAATGACACAATGCTACTAGGACTGCACGTGCTGCATCAGAAGCTTTAGAAAGACGTTCATTAGTTTAGCCTTTTTTTGAGGATCGGGCTCTGTTGCTACAGGGTTACAGTTACTATTGCCTTGTCCCGAGGCAGGATTCTTTGCTTTCATCACCTCTACCACCTGATAGGATCAGAAACGTGTTCGTCCTTTTCTTGCTGATTGTCTTCTATTTCTTTTTGTCCTCATGTTTCTGCAGTTTTCTGTTCAGGAATGATAGATTACTATTTTTTCTCATTTATGACATTCAATTAATTTCCTTCCCCTGAGCCTGATGATTTCCCAACATTTTCCTCATTAGGTTGTCCCATAGCCTTTTTTGAGTTGGAGTCATCCACATGTTCCCCAGCATCATTGTTAGATGCCCTCCTTGGCTGGGGTCAAAAGTTGAAAGCGGCTCTGCAGCAAATGGAGAGGCCCATTTTCAGGAGCAGACACTAATTTTTTTCTCTTTTTTCGTCCAAGTCTGAAAAAAAAAAAAAAAAAAACAGTAGAAAGAGGAAAAAACAATTAGCAATGAAAGTGCACTAGTCTGTTAATAACTTGTAGTCAAAGACACCAGTATAGCTCAGTTTGTTGAGCAGGTGACCCATATGCCAAAAAGCTACTGCAGGGGCCTGGCTTTGATTCTGACCTGGGACATTTGTCAGTCTCTCAGCACTCTGACCCTCCTTTCCTCTCTGATCTACTGTCCTGTCATAAAAATAAATCTTTAACAGGGGAAGAATATTTTGCAGTTAAAATAAACTAGTCCTACTAAGTAGACATTTAATCAAAATGGTCACAGCCAAAAAAAAAAAAAAAATGTTTTCAAGAAAGCCTCAGACTGCATTAAAATGGATAATCAAAATAAAAGTCAACAAAATTTTGCTCTCTTCCAATTTTTAACTTGTGTATTAATCCAGTTATAAAACTAGAAAATATTATTATATGTAAAATATATAACCAATTGCTTGGGTCTATGCTAGTGTTTCTCTACTGCAATTATGAGGAAATACCTGAGGGTTAAGTACAAACAATAAAGGACAGCCCTACTGCCACACACTTTGTACTTTGCATCACAACGCTAAGCACACATAATACAAATTTGAGTGTTTCATCTAATGGTGTTACACTCTCCCTACACTAAACCATAAACAGACAAACTCTACAGGTCAGGATATATTTTACAGGTTAACTATAAATGCTCCTCCCATTAGTTACTTGCATTGATTCACTTTGTATGGTGTTGCTCTAATGAAGTGAAAGTGTTTAAAATAAGTGTTTAACAGTACAAGAATTCACAGAGAAAGCCTGAAAGAACCTCAGCATAAATCTGACAGCTGACATTAATTTTGCAGCCTTAATACTGACAGCCCTGTTTTTGTTTGTTTCTTTGTTTGTTTTTAAGCTTGTTCATTTTTGTGCAAGTTATTATACTACCGTGATCAGCCATACTCAGAAGCACATAAAAAACATTAGACATGATAAATCTTGAAATAGGTCAGTTGTTTTATTTGTTGTTGTTCCCAAAAATGACCTCTGGCAAGAAAGCCTACGTTGTGCTAAAAATGGCTTTGTAACTTTCTACTATAAATAAATGTCTGTTTTTTTTTTTTTATTACTACAGTTAAAAAGAACAAAACAACAACAAAAAACTGGACAGTCTGGGCAATGAGCTTCCAGAAATTTTCCTGTTATTTTACACATTTATTACTTACAATCTAACTGCAATGAGTCATAAATTTTCCAGGGCCGAGCAATATCCAGGCCAACTATTTTAACAGATTAAATACATAAGATGACAACAAACATAATACCTGAATGAATGGCAAAGAGAAAAATACACTTGTAGCAACATTATACCATCCATCAATGATTATAAATAGCATCACTATGTAGAAATTAAAATTAATGATGGTTGCAAGTCAAAGCAACAGTCGTTAATGAAAATGTGTTAATGTCACAGGCGTTAATTAAATAAGCAATCCATTTCCTAAAAGCTTATCTGTCTAAAGTATTTGAGGAATATTTGATTAGTGTAAGAGGAAAAAAACAAAGATTACCTGCTTGTTGCTTTTCCTCAAAATTCTTAACTTTATCCTTAACTGTAAGAAATGAATTGCAAAGAGAAAAATACACTTGTAGCAACATTAAACCATCCATCAGTGATTATAAATAGCATCACTATGTATAAAAATGGCTGTAAGTTAATAGGCAGTTGATAGAATAATTATTAATACTTATAGTTAACAGAATACTTTATCGAATCCACCCAATTTAAATCAAACGTCTGCACTTCAGTCATATATTAGATTTGAAATTCACTGTGGTGGTGTACAGAGGCATTGCTAACATGTGTTTGTTTTTAATGTGTAATCCTTTACATGTTTGCTATCATAACTTTTCATTGCTAATGAGAACCAAACAAAAGCTTAGGTTGATAGTCATAGGGTTATTTTTTTCATTTTAAACTGCAGTATAGACGTGAGAGTTTTTTTGTTTTTTCGCTTTTTTTACCTACATGAAAGAAGAGAGTGATGAGAGCAGTGGTGAGAATCTACATGACTCAAAAACCTTTAAAGGCCACAACCAAAAGTGAAGACCAAGCCACAGTGAATACCAGTTTGCTAAGGAACACAACAGAGACCCAAAATGAAGGCAGTGAGCACATCCCAGTCCCACCCAGGCAGCATGGGCCTCAGAGAGCCAGACGCAGGGATGCAGGGAGGACCCCTGTCCTGAACCATGGAGGCCAGCTAGCCAGGGCATAAAAGAGAGGACGAAAGGGGGAAGGAGAGACCCCCACAGATCTGCACCTCGCACTGAACCACAGGAACCAACATGGGGAAGGGAAGACACAGCACCCAGACAAGGAGCTGAAAATGCAGCTTTTACAAGTTTATACAAAGTTCATTTTAACTGTCACCAAATGCTGCTTCTGTGTGTGAATGTTAGATAAAAGCAATTACATAGAAACAGCAGACTAAAAAGTGCTTGTGTAAATTTGTTAATAAGCTAAGATGTGTAATGTGCTTTGAGTGCTCAGATAGAGCAGAAAAGCCCTTTAGAAGTTTCCTTCTTCCATTCCCCAGTTAGTAGAAGGAAACTACCAGTATTAAATAATTGAAACCAGGTGCCAAAAACTGCAGTTCCTTAAACTGCCAGTTGAGGGTGACTTCAAATACAAGTCAGTCCCCACACACACTGATATTAAAATGCTGACCTTTGCACCAGAACTAAACAGTCTGAATCTTTACAACAATTAGCTTAAACTTTTATAAGTTAATGAATAATGCATATGTGGCTGCTTTAAGTAAGAAGGAGGTGATTATGCTTATTTTTTATTTAGGACTAATTAGCAAACATATGACAGTAAAAATGTACATGTACGAATATATATGCTCATGTTTCAAAAGATGAAGTTCAAAAGCTCATCTGGCTTTGTCTTGCTTACTGTTTATTCCTGTGACTATTCTAAATCTAGCTGACATGGTATAATTTCAAACCTGGCTTTTCAGAAGCAGGGGATGATTGAAGATTCGACTCTGTAGCCCCACTGTGTTCTTTCAAATGACCACATTCAGAGACTTTGTCTTCTCCTAGTGGATTTACATCAGTTGTCTTTTTAGATGGCTTTTGAGGCACAGCAGGCTTATTTGTATTAGGCATACCTTTGCTGCTTTTCAAAAGCTTTTTTAAATATAAATACTCTGATTTATTGTATTGAAATGCTTACAAAGGCATTGCTAACATGCCTATGAAAGAAATTATTGAATCTTTAAATATATAAATATGTAAGGTCACCTACGCCATCTCAATCATTTTTGTTTTTGGAAAAAAGTTGCTCATTATTTTTATGGTGTCTTTTCCAAATTGTAGTCTTTCTGTGCCTGGAGGGGAAAAGGTTATTGTTTTTTTCTTCTATACCTGTCTGTGCAGGAATGGTGGGAGACTCGTCCTCTTCTCTCACGTCATCAGGGGAAGGAAAAATACTAGTTTTAGTGTCAGGATGTGCTTCCTCATTTGTCTCTTGCTCTGAGCCTGAAACAAACAGTAAAAAGTTTAAAAACTACACTAGTCTGGTCTGCTTTGGATGTTTTTAGGGATGTCAAACTCATTTTACATCATGGGCCATATGCAGGCCACTTTGATCTTAAGTGTGCCAGACCAGTGAAACTCCAAGTTCTGTCAGTGTAAAGAAGTTCAACTACACATTTAAAATTCCTGATATTTTCATGTAAGAAAAAAGAAGTGCAATTTAGTTCATTGATGGTGTTTCTGCACCTGTCTGACCAGAACTTGTTGGTAGCTCTCCTTTTTCTCTCATGCCATCTGATTTCTTTGCTTCTTTTTCCGTTTCAGTTTCCTCTATAGTTTTTTCAGTGTCCTGATCTGAGATTACATCTTGCTTTTGCTCTTCAGCAGGTGGCTTGTGCGGTATGATCTGGGTCGAACTTTCATCAGCAAACTTTGCTTCTTCATTCTCCATTTTCTCTGACTCTGAAAAAACGTAAAAGAAAAAAGAAAAAAGAGTACCACTGGTTCAAAAAATACATTTAAAGAGAATATAAATACATTCATAAAAGTGCATGAGTCTGTTTAAAAATAGCAGAAAATCGAATGATTTGGCGAGTGTACTGGTTTAAACTGAACCTGTCTTACTCTACTAATGTTTAAAAATGTGTCAAGAAAGCATTCGCCAAGAAAGGATGGACAGTATTAGAATAAGAAATAAATGTAACTGAAAGAAAAGCACTTTTTCAAATGTGACATGTGCTTGTAATTTTAGTTCTGACTATTGAAACTAAACAATGTAAATTTTGTTATTAAAGCAAGACCACTGGTTCAAAAATTGCTTTTTTTTATTGTGAAATAAAAATGTTGCTGTTGCACTTTTTGCATCAGAAAAACAGAATGGAGGGCTAAATTTTCTTGGGCTTATCTTTGTCGTTTTCTAAATCTGACACAAAAACAAAAAAAAAAATTTCTTTACAAAATTAGACCATATGGAAGCTACCTTGGAGGTTGGACGTTAGTAGCTAGTAGTATTGTTCAGTTTGTTTGGTTAGCGGCTTAGTTTATGTATAAAAATACTTCAATTAATTTAATGAACTGATTATTATTAAATTCACTTTTGGAAAAGAAAAAGAAAAAGATTCAAACTAAAAGCAAAATGTTGTACTCTACAAAAAGTTATTAATGAAAATAGGAATTTGTAGTAAGTGAACAGATCATACATGAAGGCGACTCCTAAATAGAGTAGCTGAAAGAAGAAGATTAATTAAGGAAACCACCCATTTGCCATAGTTATCCCAAACATCTGAGGATTACTGTCTTTCACTAGTCTGACCAATAACAGCCAGGTCCACAAGTCCCTGATTTTTCAGAGGCTCAAAGTACCTGGAAAACTTACTGACAAGCAGTTTCATGGCCAGGTGAGGTCAGTTTGCTATTGCATGACACAGATACAAGCTCTGGAATTCTAAGCCTTGAATTTGTATTTGGTTTCGTTTCATTGAAACTCTCAATATGAGGCTTAAAGAGATGATGATGATGATGATGATGCAAGTGATAGAGGCCACAATTAAGCTAAAATACCAAAGCAAATCTATCAGAAAGTCAACAAACATTTTTAGGAATCATCAAATCAACGACCTTAAAATGTAGACATGCGCTGGTGAGCTCACCAACACCTAAACATTTGTAAGAGTTCAAGTGATTCTTCCTGGCACTGTACTCAACTGAGCACCTGGTGTTGCTCAATTTGGTGTAAATTCTTATTTTGAGAGTAAAAGTAGTTTTTCCAAGCCCGAGCAATATGCAACACTATTTTAACAAGTTAAATACATAAACTGATAACAAATATGATACCTGGATGATAGAATTTACATAAAATTTCTTTTAAGATTATTAAAAATACACAAAATCAAAATATATATATATACAAGTAATAACTCAGGCAATGTAATGTAATATAATAAGGTAAAAGAAAAAGACATTCATTTGGCAAATAATCCCTAAACTGAATTATGTTATTGCACATTCAGAAATGAGTCAGAAAAATTCATGTGCAAAGTTATTCTGAATCTAACTGGCATAGTTTAATTTTCAAACCTGGTCCTTTAGAAGGAATCTGTGTTTGCAGATCAGACTGTGTGGCCTCAGTATGTTCTTCCAATTGACCACTCTTGACTTTCTTATCCAGTTGTCCTTTATTGTTTAAAAAAGAAGACTTTCTTGTGACCACATGAGGTCCATCTTTGTTTTTTTCTAAAGTGGAAAAACAAAAGAATGAAACAAAGATAAGAATTTCTTTCTGGAGATTAAACAACATAAAAACCTGGATTGGGATTCAGAAACAAATTTTTAACAAGGACTGCTGAAAATTAGTTTGGTTTTTAACTTATTTTATTCATGTAAATGCTTGTTTTCATGTTATAAATTGGTTACTATTTAATATAACTTTGAAGAAAAAAAAAAGCTGTGACGTACCAACAAATTAAAATTAATGATAGTTTCAAGTAAAAGCAACAGCCATTAATGAAAATGTGTTAATGTCACAGGTGTTAATTAAATAAACAATGCATTTGCTAAAAGTTTATCTGTTTAAAGTATTTGAGGATGATTTTATTTCAGTGGTTTTTGATTAGTGTAAGAGGAAAAAAACAAAGATTACCTGCTTGTTGCTTTTCCTCAAAATTCTTAACTTTATCCTTAACTGTAAGAAATGAATTGCAAAGAGAAAAATACACTTGTAGCAACATTAAACCATCCATCAGTGATTATAAATAGCATCACTATGTATAAAAATGGCTGTAAGTTAATAGGCAGTTGATAGAATAATTATTAATACTTATAGTTAACAGAATACTTTATCGAATCCACTCAATTTAAATCAAACGTCTGCACTTCAGTCATATATTAGATTTGAAATTCACTGCGGTGGTGTACAGAGGCATTGCTAACATGTGTTTGTTTTTAATGTGTAATCCTTTACATGTTTGCTATCATAACTTTTCATTGCTAATGAGAACCAAACAAAAGCTTAGGTTGATAGTCATAGGGTTATTTTTTTCATTTTAAACTGCAGTATAGACGTGAGAGTTTTTTTGTTTTTTCGCTTTTTTTACCTACATGAAAGAAGAGAGTGATGAGAGCAGTGGTGAGAATCTACATGACTCAAAAACCTTTAAAGGCCACAACCAAAAGTGAAGACCAAGCCACAGTGAATACCAGTTTGCTAAGGAACACAACAGAGACCCAAAATGAAGGCAGTGAGCACATCCCAGTCCCACCCAGGCAGCATGGGCCTCAGAGAGCCAGACGCAGGGATGCAGGGAGGACCCCTGTCCTGAACCATGGAGGCCAGCTAGCCAGGGCATAAAAGAGAGGACGAAAGGGGGAAGGAGAGACCCCCACAGATCTGCACCTCGCACTGAACCACAGGAACCAACATGGGGAAGGGAAGACACAGCACCCAGACAAGGAGCTGAAAATGCAGCTTTTACAAGTTTATACAAAGTTCATTTTAACTGTCACCAAATGCTGCTTCTGTGTGTGAATGTTAGATAAAAGCAATTACATAGAAACAGCAGACTAAAAAGTGCTTGTGTAAATTTGTTAATAAGCTAAGATGTGTAATGTGCTTTGAGTGCTCAGATAGAGCAGAAAAGCCCTTTAGAAGTTTCCTTCTTCCATTCCCCAGTTAGTAGAAGGAAACTACCAGTATTAAATAATTGAAACCAGGTGCCAAAAACTGCAGTTCCTTAAACTGCCAGTTGAGGGTGACTTCAAATACAAGTCAGTCCCCACACACACTGATATTAAAATGCTGACCTTTGCACCAGAACTAAACAGTCTGAATCTTTACAACAATTAGCTTAAACTTTTATAAGTTAATGAATAATGCATATGTGGCTGCTTTAAGTAAGAAGGAGGTGATTATGCTTATTTTTTATTTAGGACTAATTAGCAAACATATGACAGTAAAAATGTACATGTACGAATATATATGCTCATGTTTCAAAAGATGAAGTTCAAAAGCTCATCTGGCTTTGTCTTGCTTACTGTTTATTCCTGTGACTATTCTAAATCTAGCTGACATGGTATAATTTCAAACCTGGCTTTTCAGAAGCAGGGGATGATTGAAGATTCGACTCTGTAGCCCCACTGTGTTCTTTCAAATGACCACATTCAGAGACTTTGTCTTCTCCTAGTGGATTTACATCAGTTGTCTTTTTAGATGGCTTTTGAGGCACAGCAGGCTTATTTGTATTAGGCATACCTTTGCTGCTTTTCAAAAGCTTTTTTAAATATAAATACTCTGATTTATTGTATTGAAATGCTTACAAAGGCATTGCTAACATGCCTATGAAAGAAATTATTGAATCTTTAAATATATAAATATGTAAGGTCACCTACGCCATCTCAATCATTTTTGTTTTTAGAAAAAAGTTGCTCATTATTTTTATGGTGTCTTTTCCAAATTGTAGTCTTTCTGTGCCTGGAGGGAAAAAGGTTATTGTTTTTTTCTTCTATACCTGTCTGTGCAGGAGTGGTGGGAGACTCGTCCTCTTCTCTCACGTCATCAGGGGAAGGAAAAATACTAGTTTTAGTGTCAGGATGTGCTTCCTCATTTGTCTCTTGCTCTGAGCCTGAAACAAACAGTAAAAAGTTTAAAAACTACACTAGTCTGGTCTGCTTTGGATGTTTTTAGGGATGTCAAACTCATTTTACATCATGGGCCATATGCAGGCCACTTTGATCTTAAGTGTGCCAGACCAGTGAAACTCCAAGTTCTGTCAGTGTAAAGAAGTTCAACTACACATTTAAAATTCCTGATATTTTCATGTAAGAAAAAAGAAGTGCAATTTAGTTCATTGATGGTGTTTCTGCACCTGTCTGACCAGAACTTGTTGGTAGCTCTCCTTTTTCTCTCATGCCATCTGATTTCTTTGCTTCTTTTTCCTTTTCAGTTTCCTCTATAGTTTTTTCAGTGTCCTGATCTGAGATTACATCTTGCTTTTGCTCTTCAGCAGGTGGCTTGTGCGGTATGATCTGGGTCGAACTTTCATCAGCAAACTTTGCTTCTTCATTCTCCATTTTCTCTGACTCTGAAAAAACGTAAAAGAAAAAAGAAAAAAGAGTACCACTGGTTCAAAAAATACATTTAAAGAGAATATAAATACATTCATAAAAGTGCATGAGTCTGTTTAAAAATAGCAGAAAATCGAATGATTTGGCGAGTGTACTGGTTTAAACTGAACCTGTCTTACTCTACTAATGTTTAAAAATGTGTCAAGAAAGCATTCGCCAAGAAAGGATGGACAGTATTAGAATAAGAAATAAATGTAACTGAAAGAAAAGCACTTTTTCAAATGTGACATGTGCTTGTAATTTTAGTTCTGACTATTGAAACTAAACAATGTAAATTTTGTTATTAAAGCAAGACCACTGGTTCAAAAATTGCTTTTTTTTATTGTGAAATAAAAATGTTGCTGTTGCACTTTTTGCATCAGAAAAACAGAATGGAGGGCTAAATTTTCTTGGGCTTATCTTTGTCGTTTTCTAAATCTGACACAAAAACAAAAAAAAAAATTTCTTTACAAAATTAGACCATATGGAAGCTACCTTGGAGGTTGGACGTTAGTAGCTAGTAGTATTGTTCAGTTTGTTTGGTTAGCGGCTTAGTTTATGTATAAAAATACTTCAATTAATTTAATGAACTGATTATTATTTAAATTCACTTTTGGAAAAGAAAAAGATTCAAACTAAAAGCAAAATGTTGTACTCTACAAAAAGTTATTAATGAAAATAGGAATTTGTAGTAAGTGAACAGATCATACATGAAGGCGACTCCTAAATAGAGTAGCTGAAAGAAGAAGATTAATTAAGGAAACCACCCATTTGCCATAGTTATCCCAAACATCTGAGGATTACTGTCTTTCACTAGTCTGACCAATAACAGCCAGGTCCACAAGTCCCTGATTTTTCAGAGGCTCAAAGTACCTGGAAAACTTACTGACAAGCAGTTTCATGGCCAGGTGAGGTCAGTTTGCTATTGCATGACACAGATACAAGCTCTGGAATTCTAAGCCTTGAATTTGTATTTGGTTTCGTTTCATTGAAACTCTCAATATGAGGCTTAAAGAGATGATGATGATGATGATGATGCAAGTGATAGAGGCCACAATTAAGCTAAAATACCAAAGCAAATCTATCAGAAAGTCAACAAACATTTTTAGGAATCATCAAATCAACGACCTTAAAATGTAGACATGCGCTGGTGAGCTCACCAACACCTAAACATTTGTAAGAGTTCAAGTGATTCTTCCTGGCACTGTACTCAACTGAGCACCTGGTGTTGCTCAATTTGGTGTAAATTCTTATTTTGAGAGTAAAAGTAGTTTTTCCAAGCCCGAGCAATATGCAACACTATTTTAACAAGTTAAATACATAAACTGATAACAAATATGATACCTGGATGATAGAATTTACATAAAATTTCTTTTAAGATTATTAAAAATACACAAAATCAAAATATATATATATACAAGTAATAACTCAGGCAATGTAATGTAATATAATAAGGTAAAAGAAAAAGACATTCATTTGGCAAATAATCCCTAAACTGAATTATGTTATTGCACATTCAGAAATGAGTCAGAAAAATTCATGTGCAAAGTTATTCTGAATCTAACTGGCATAGTTTAATTTTCAAACCTGGTCCTTTAGAAGGAATCTGTGTTTGCAGATCAGACTGTGTGGCCTCAGTATGTTCTTCCAATTGACCACTCTTGACTTTCTTATCCAGTTGTCCTTTATTGTTTAAAAAAGAAGACTTTCTTGTGACCACATGAGGTCCATCTTTGTTTTTTTCTAAAGTGGAAAAACAAAAGAATGAAACAAAGATAAGAATTTCTTTCTGGAGATTAAACAACATAAAAACCTGGATTGGGATTCAGAAACAAATTTTTAACAAGGACTGCTGAAAATTAGTTTGGTTTTTAACTTATTTTATTCATGTAAATGCTTGTTTTCATGTTATAAATTGGTTACTATTTAATATAACTTTGAAGAAAAAAAAAAGCTGTGACGTACCAACAAATTAAAATTAATGATAGTTTCAAGTAAAAGCAACAGCCATTAATGAAAATGTGTTAATGTCACAGGTGTTAATTAAATAAACAATGCATTTGCTAAAAGTTTATCTGTTTAAAGTATTTGAGGATGATTTTATTTCAGTGGTTTTTGATTAGTGTAAGAGGAAAAAAACAAAGATTACCTGCTTGTTGCTTTTCCTCAAAATTCTTAACTTTATCCTTAACTGTAAGAAATGAATTGCAAAGAGAAAAATACACTTGTAGCAACATTAAACCATCCATCAGTGATTATAAATAGCATCACTATGTATAAAAATGGCTGTAAGTTAATAGGCAGTTGATAGAATAATTATTAATACTTATAGTTAACAGAATACTTTATCGAATCCACTCAATTTAAATCAAACGTCTGCACTTCAGTCATATATTAGATTTGAAATTCACTGCGGTGGTGTACAGAGGCATTGCTAACATGTGTTTGTTTTTAATGTGTAATCCTTTACATGTTTGCTATCATAACTTTTCATTGCTAATGAGAACCAAACAAAAGCTTAGGTTGATAGTCATAGGGTTATTTTTTTCATTTTAAACTGCAGTATAGACGTGAGAGTTTTTTTGTTTTTTCGCTTTTTTTACCTACATGAAAGAAGAGAGTGATGAGAGCAGTGGTGAGAATCTACATGACTCAAAAACCTTTAAAGGCCACAACCAAAAGTGAAGACCAAGCCACAGTGAATACCAGTTTGCTAAGGAACACAACAGAGACCCAAAATGAAGGCAGTGAGCACATCCCAGTCCCACCCAGGCAGCATGGGCCTCAGAGAGCCAGACGCAGGGATGCAGGGAGGACCCCTGTCCTGAACCATGGAGGCCAGCTAGCCAGGGCATAAAAGAGAGGACGAAAGGGGAAGGAGAGACCTCACAGATCTGCACCTCGCACTGAACCACAGGAACCAACATGGAGAAGGGAAGACACAGCACCCAGACAAGGAGCTGAAAATGCAGCTTTTACAAGTTTATACAAAGTTCATTGTAACTGTCACCAAATGCTGCTTCTGTGTGTGAATGTTAGATAAAAGCACTTACACAGAAACAGCAGACTAAAAATTGCTTGTGTAAATTTGTTAATAAGCTAAGTTGTGTAATGTGCTTTGAGTGCTCAGATAGAGCAGAAAAGCCCTTTAGAAGTTTCCTTCTTCCATTCCCCAGTTAGTAGAAGGAAACTACCAGTATTAAATAATAGAAACCAGGTGCCAAAAACTGCAGTTCCTTAAACTGCCAGTTGAGGGTGACTTCAAATACAAGTCAGTCCCCACACACACTCATATCAAAATGCTGACCTTTGCACCAGAACTAAACATGTGTACTAAACAAGCATTTTTCATACAAAAAATGTAGCACAAAGTGCTTTACATGGTTAAAAGCAGCCCACCCCACCCCGCCCTCCAACTCACTCCCCACACTCTCATTAACATAAACGATCATGAATACACACATCCCCCCCTCACACACACACACACACACACAGACACGCACACCTAAAGCGTAAAATTGGGCTGGGTACGCATGATCCAAATGAGGAAACAATATCACGGGGAGCCGTCTGCACCGGGAGCCGGTCACACACCGCAGCCTCCGGGCTGGGCTCACAGCAGGAGGGAGTCAAAGAAGCCCCCCAGCCAGGCTGAGAGGACCCCCAGAGCCCCAGCAGCCACGGTCGATCACAGCCCCGGTGCAGAGAGCGCCCTCCGAGGAAACACTGGAGATATGACACAATAGGATATATACAGGGTAAAAAGATAAAATAAATAAGAACGGGATACAATATAAATATAAATATAAATAGAGTAAGAAGATAAAAAACGAATAAGAGTAAAATCAATAAATATTAGGTAAAACCTAAATTAATAAATAGAATAACAGGATAGAATAAATAAGCATAAAATAAATAAACGTTAAGTAAAAGCTAAATTAAAAACGTGTACGTTCTCTGCGGCCCTGAGCTCCTCCGGCAGGCTGTTCCACAGACGAGGACCATACCACTGAAAAGTTGCCTCTCCGTGAGTATGTGTCCTGACTTTGGGAACAGTCAAAAGGCCAGTACCAGAGGACCTCAGGGTCCGTGAGGGTTCATATGGTAAAAGCAGATCTGAGAGATAAGAAGGCCCAAGACCATTAAGACATTTAAAAACCAATAAAAGAACTTTAAAATCGATCCTGAAACACACGGGGAGCCAATGCAGCGATTCTAAAACCGGTGTAATGTGGGCCTGCCCTCTGGTCTTCGTCAGCACACGAGCTGCCGAGGTTTGTAAAAGTTGTAAAGGTGAAATATTATTTTTGGGGAGACCAGAGAGCAGGGCATTACAGTAATCAATGCGACTGGTAATAAAAGCATGCATCAGCATCTCCGTGTTGGCCCGAGAGAGAATAGGGCGGACTCTGGCTATATTTTTTAGATGATAAAATCTAATTTTGGTTACATGTTTAATATGTGGGATAAAACCAAGCTCAGAGTCAAAAATAACACCCAGGTTTTTCACTTGTAGCAAAGGACATAGTGAAAATGCCTCTAATTTAGACAAGAGTTTCTCTCTCTGAGCCTCGATCGGGACCGATGATTAAAACTTCAGTTTTGTCCTGGTTAAGCTGTAAAAAGTTTTCTGCCATCCAAGATCTTATATCTAAAATACAGTTAAAAAGGGCATCCATTGGTCTGGTGTCATCAGGAGACACAGAGATGTACAGCTGAGTAGGGATGGGTATCATTTAGCTTTTATCCGATACCGGTGCCAAACCGGTACTTTTGAAACGGTGCCGGTGCTTAAAGAATGGAGAACACAAAATTGGTCCAAAAACCTCTCATGTTCAGCTGTTTTTTTTGTAAAAAGATAACAATATTAGCCTTTTCTGCAGCTATAGGGCATATATGGTATGACTCTTGGCTGGAAGCAGTGCTTAGATCAGAATCAGAAACTTTATTGTCATTGTTTCGTTGTTCTCGTGACAATGACAATAAAGTTTCTGATTCTGATTCTGATTAAACAATGGAAAAAACACATTACTTTGTCCAAAAACCTCTCATGTTTAGCTGTTTTCCACTTTTTCTTTGGTCATTTTAGCCTTTTTGGCCAGGGTGAAGGGAGTATCTGTCACGGCTGGCGGAGGGAGCCGTGTGGTGTGGAGGAAAAGGAGGACCCAAGATGCAGCAAACTGATGATACGAGTGATGTTTTATTTACAAAGGTGGCGGTGACAAAAACAGGCAACGAGGTATGAGTACTTTACAAACGGAAACCTAAACTGGGAGAAACTAAATAGCAAACCTGAGACCGTACAAAGGGGGTGCGGGGCAGAGGGACGCAGAGACAGGACACCATGGAACGCAGATGAATGCAGAGATATGCAGAAATACACGGATGAGTGCAGACACCAACTATAAATACACACACCAGGTAATGAGGAAATGGCACACAGGAGGGGACACAGCTGGAACTTAATGGGCATAACGAGACACAGACCTACAAAGTAAAACAGGAAATCTAGAACCCGAACCGGACACAAGGGGGGAGGACACAGAATAACTAGAACAGAGGGAAATAGTCACAAAACACAAAACGTACCATGACAGTACCCCCCCTCCAAGGGCTGGCTCCAGACAGCCCAAAACAAAAACAGACGACCAACCCAGGGCGGGCGGCGGGGGCCCAGGACGGAGGGACCAACACCGAACAAAACAAGCTCCAGCGGACCGAGGGAATTGTCCAAAACAAAAACACACATGCTGGAGTACCAGGACAAAACACAGTTCAGGAGGCCGGCCCAGAGGCTCACAGCTCAGAAGTCCAGGACAGTTTATCTTCTGAGGCCGGCCACGTCGGCGACACAGCTCCGAAAGCCGACCGAGTGGAAGGCAGCGGTGGCGGAGCGGAGGCAGTTCAGGGGGCCGACCATGCACACGGCAGCGGCGGCGACGAGGAAACCGTTCAGGCGGCCGACCGTGCGGACAGCAACGGCGGTGACGAGGAAACAGTTCAGGCGGCCGACCGTGCAGACAGCAACGGCGGCGTCTAGGAGGTCATCCATAGTGACGATGACGCTCCACCAGCGGCCTGGCAGATGACCGCCGATGTCGAGGCGGCAGTTTGGGACCCGAAGGTGGCGTGGCCGTCGCAGCACCAGACGAGACCGAAGCAGAGGCTGGACCAGACGAGGCAGCTGATGAGGATGCTGAAGCAGAGGCCGGACCAGGCGAAGCTGAAGCAGAAGCCGGACCAGGCGATGCTGACGAGGATGCTGGAGCCGGGCCAGGCGATGCTGAAGACACGAAGGCTGGAGCCGGACCAGGCGAGGATGAAGCAGAAGCAGAGGCTGGACCAGACGAGACTGAAGCAGAAGCAGAGGCTGAAGCCGGGCCAGGCGTGGGTGAAGCAGTGGCTGGACCAGGCGACGGCGTGGGTGAAGACACAGAGGCCGCAGCTGGCGAGGATGGAGACACAGAGGCTGCAGCTGGTGGCGATGATGGGTCTTGGGGCTGGACGGGCTCCTCGGGCCCCCCAGCTGACGAGACAGGAGGCTGGCTAGGTTCTCCTGAACCTCCAGCTGATGAGTCTTGAGGCTGGACGGGCTCCTCGGGCCCCCCAGCAGGCGAGACAGGAGGCTGGACGGGCTCCTCGGGCCCCCCAGCGAAAACAGTCTCTGGACCAGTGGGCACCGGGGCCCCTGGAACACACAGGTCAGAACCAGTAGGCGCATGGGCCTCTGGCAGGCACAGAATAGAGCCAGTAGGCGCACGGGCCTCTGGCAGGCACAGAATAGAGCCAGCAGGCGCACGGGCCTCTGGCAGGCACAGAACAGAGCCAGTAGGCGCACGGGCCTCTGGCAGGTACGGGTCAGAACCAGCAGGCGCACGGGCCTCTGGCAGGAACAGATCAGAACCAGCAGGCGCACGGGCCTCTGGCAAACACAAAGCAGACTGCAGCTGCACAGAGCATCGACTCAGCTCAGGCAGCGACAGCCGGATGCAGTCCTCAGCTGGCTTCTTAACCTCCAGGGGTCCAGAGTCAGCCGGGGGCTGGGACCCAGCCTCTGGGGAGGCCCTGGAGTGCGTCACAGTCTCTGGGCTGGCCAGCTGTTGCGGACTGACTACTGCGTTATGTGGTGTGTCTCTCTGCTTGACATGAACAGGTGAAAAACAGTGCTTTTCCGGTTGGATGGACTGGACTTGTAGTACAGGCGGAGCTGGTGAAGATGGTGGCTGAATAGGTGGCTGAGCTGGTAATAACGCTGATGAGTCTCTTGCCAACTGAGCTATTGACTGAGCCACGGATTGTAACAAGGTGTCTAATAGGTCTGGCTGTGACTGTAATGGAGGTGGAGATTGAGTGGCTAACTGAGGTAGCGGCTGCAGGGCAGCTAACCGAGCTACCGGCTGGGCAGCTGGCTCAACAAACACAGCCCCGGAATAAACAGTCATGCGAGCTGGCGAAACAGACGGAGTGTCTTTTCCACTCACCACAGCCGGCAGTTCCGAAGTCCTACTCTCCGGCTGTGGGGCGACGCGCCGACGGCGCGATCGTCGCTTCCTCCCGGGCGAAACCTCCGGCGGGCCGGGCAAAACCTCCGGCGGGCCGGGCAAAACCTCCGGCGGGCCGGGCAAAACCTCCGGCGGGCCGGGCAAAATCTTCACCGCCGGGCTGGGTTGGGAAGCGGTAGCGGCTGGAGGGTGAAGGTGCAGCTCATGAAGGAGGAAGTCCCGTGCCAGCGGGTGAAGCGAGTCTAGCAGCCAGGAGTGTGCAGAGAGTAGCTGCTGTAGCCTGGCTTCTACAGCGCGGTGGAACTCTTCTTCCTCCTGCTCGAGCCACAGGTTTACCAACCTTGCGACCGTGTCGGTTACCTCCTCCCGAAACTCCTGGGTAGGTGCGAATGCTGCTGGGTCCATGTTGGTCGGCTCGTACTGTCACGGCTGGCGGAGGGAGCCGTGTGGTGTGGAGGAAAAGGAGGACCCAAGATGCAGCAAACTGATGATACGAGTGATGTTTTATTTACAAAGGTGGCGGTGACAAAAACAGGCAACGAGGTATGAGTACTTTACAAACGGAAACCTAAACTGGGAGAAACTAAATAGCAAACCTGAGACCGTACAAAGGGGGTGCGGGGCAGAGGAACGCAGAGACAGGACACCATGGAACGCAGATGAATGCAGAGATACGCAGAAATACACGGATGAGTGCAGACGAGCCGACGAGGAGCACAGGCAGACACCAACTATAAATACACACACCAGGTAATGAGGAAATGGCACACAGGAGGGGACACAGCTGGAACTTAATGGGCATAACGAGACACAGACCTACAAAGTAAAACAGGAAATCTAGAACCCGAACCGGACACAAGGGGGGAGGACACAGAATAACTAGAACAGAGGGAAATAGTCACAAAACACAAAACGCTGGGTCAACGACCCAGGACCATGACAGTATCTGCCATCAAACAAGAAGACAACTGCATGTAACTACGACGGTGTTTGATAGTTCACCTTATTATGCATTAATGTAATAACGTGGTTAGCCTACTCAACGTAAATTACACACGAACAACATTAAGCTACTCACGCAGAGAAGAACGGCTGCTGCTGCTGCATCATCATCCGTCATCATTTCTGCTACACTGGCAGGGCTAGGGGCCAGGACTCTCCTCTTCGGGTTTTTGGGGGATGTTGCTAACTCCGGGTCAGATAACAGGCACCACACCCGCAGTAGATGTGCTCGGTGTGAGGTCTCGCAGCAAGCTATCAAATACGGTGCATTTCTCGGCTTTTAAAAAAACGCTATGCGTCGCCAGGTGTTTCATCGGATTTGAGGTGTTACCTCCTTTGACAGTATCACAGTATCAGCTTTAAGCACTTGTTGCAGGCTGCTGAGTTTGCATATTTTGCTGTGAAGTACAGCCAGACTTTTGACCGCTTCACCTTGGACATTTTTAATCTGTAGCTCTGCTCTAACAGAACATACGTACCTGGGTCCGCCTACTATCCTCGGAAACGTAAAATGATTGGCTAGAATCTAAAGTGTATCACAGCTCAGGAAAAAAAAGCACCGAAATAAAGCACCAAAATGTGCGCTGCTTTTCGGTCTGGTTACTACCGTTTATGTCAGAACCGGTGTAACTGTGGAAGTTCATTCCATGCCTCCTGATGACACAGCCAAGAGGGAGCATATACAAATTAAAAAGTTAGGGCCTAAAATCGACCCTTGAGGCACACCACATGTCATTTTATGGATCTTAGAGGAGCATGTATCCATACTCACCATAAAAGTTCTGTCTGAGAGATAGGAAGTGAACCAGTTGTGTACAGCACCAGTGAGGCCCACCATATGTTTCAGTCTGTTTAAAAGAATAGCGTGGTCTACTGTATCAAAGGCTGCGCTTAGATCCAGTAGCACCAGGACTGAGAGCTTTTGGGAGTCCCAGTTACATCTAAGATCATTTAAAACCTTTAGGAGAGCCGTCTCTGTGCTGTGGTTTCCCCCTAAATCCAGACTGGAATATCTCCAGGATCTGTCTATCATTCAAAAAGTCATTAATCTGAGTAAAAACAAGTTTTTCTAAGATTTTACTTAAAAATGGTAAGTTGGATACACGTCTGTAGTTATTAAAATCATTACAATCCAAATTGCTCTTCTTCAGAAGGGGCCTCACCACCGCTGTTTTAAAGGCAGCAGGGAAGACACCCAACTGAAGAGAGCAATTCATCATGTATAAAAGCTCAGCTTCAAAAAATCCATACAATGTTTTAAAAAGTAAAGAGGGGATTGGATCTAAAAGACATGTGGTGGGTCTCACTGTGGAGAAAACTTTCTTAAGGTTCTCAGCATTAACCAGGACAAAGCTGTCCAGTGTCTCCTCAGATACAATCGAGCCCTCAGATGTGTTTACAAACATCATTACAATCCAAATTATTAGATAAAATATCAGATCTAATGGCGCTGATTTTTCCCCTGAAGTGGTCTGCAAACTGCTCACAGAGTGAGTCTGTGGGGGTTCTTTGCTGTTCAAATCAGGGTTAAATAAATGATCTATGGTGGAAAAGAGGACCTTGGGATTATTTTTGTTATTACTGATTATTTTGGCGAAGTATGAATTTCTTGAGTTCCTTAATGTATTATTGTAGATTTTAAGTTGCTTGCAAAATATTTGATGGTTGATAGTATTTTTATTTTTCCTCCATCTCCTTTCTGCTGCCTTGCAATTTCTTTTGAGTTTTTTGACTTCTTCGTTTCTCCAGGGTGATGCATGTTTTACGTTAATCTTTTTGGTGGTGAGTGGAGCAACGGAGTTAAGGGTTTTCTTCAGTTTGCTGTTAAAATGATTAAAAATAGAATCACAGGGGGGCATTCATCTAAAACCCTGGTAAAATTTGCAGCCACTTCAGAGGTTAGATAGCGCCTCCTCACAGTTCGCACCGAGGTCTCCCGCTGAATAAAACCGGTGATGTTAAAAAACACACAGTAGTGGTCAGAGACAGCCAAGTCAACAACAGAGGACACACTGGTGGACAGCCCATGGGTGATGACCAGGTCCAGAGTGTGTCCTCTGTTGTGAGTTGGCTGCGTGACGTGCTGGGTAAAATCCAAACAGTGAAGAATGTTTAAGAATTCTTTTGATGCAGGGTCAGAAGGATTATCTATGTGCAGGTTAAAATCACCGGTTAAAATTATCATATTATATTTTGAGTGTATGTTTGTTAAAAATTCTGAGAATTCCTTGATAAAAGCAGCACTGTCTTTAGGTGGTCTATAAATTGTGACAGATTTGTTGATGATTTAATACAAATACTGTCTGATGTCATTTTCTAAAATGTACAGTTTATTTACTCTGTTCAATCCTATTAAATCCTGTTTAATCCTATTAAAGAGCTCATTTTATATTGTCTATGCTTCACTGGATTTAATGTCAAGAAATTCATGTTCGTCTGCCTCTTCTATGCTGCTGTCTGTCTGTCTGTCTGTCTGTCTGGCGATTTGCCTATTCTGTCCTGATCTTTTGTGTGAGGGACTGTATGTATAGTTTCAGAAGAGTATTGGAAGGTATTGGTGTTGAATAGTTTTGACATTATGGCACTCCAAGGCTACAGACAACTATATAAAGGCAGTTTCCCTTTTCTGTGTCTTCCTGGACACCTACACCATCCTATTCACTGTTATCTTTAGATACATGGTTGCTGATTATTTTTCAAGAAGTCATTTTCAAACTGTGACACTTTCTGTAATAGGAAAAACCAAAAAGTAGGTTATTGGTGTGGTTTTTGCACCTGTTTTTTCAGGAATGGTCGGTGGTCCTTTCTTCTTTATCATGTCATCTGATTCATTTTCTTCTTTTTTTTCTCCAGTGACCTGATCTGAGTTGAGCTCTTCCCCAACAACAACTGTCTTGTTGAGCAAAGGTAAACTTAGCTGGTTAGTAGAAGCACCATCAGCATTATTAGGATACTCCGGTGCAGTTAGAAATTTATCTTCCTCCGACTCTGAAACAAATGAAAAAAAAAAGTTTAAAAACTGGATTGGCCTGTTAAAAGATGGCAATAGGATTAAATAAATTAAATTTGGAAGGTAACTTGGTTTATTCTAAACCAGCCTTTATCCAATAAGGTCTAAAATGGGTCAAGAAAACAATGAAGCCATTTCCAAATAAATATATTAAAATAAACCAAGTAATGCAATTGTTAAAGACATTTTCCCATCTAAACTAGGAAACGCTATTGTAATCATCAAAGGATAATGACTGGTTCAAAGAGTAACAAACTATTTTCAATGCTGGTAGGTATTTCAAATTTTTTGATAACAAAAAGACCTCCAGTGTCAACCAATGAATCTAACATATATCCTGTGTATCACTTGGTTTGTCATGATAAGTTAGTATTTTTGGACCCATTTCTCTCAAGAGGTTTTCATTTCTTAAACTGTTGTTGTTTTATTGTACCTTTATGCTTTACTGCACAGAACACTGCACCCAAAACACACAAGAGTAGTGCTATCACGCCAATAATCAGTCCAGTAATGAGTCCAGCTGAGGCTCCAACTGCACAGAAACACAGAAATCCAAATAGAACAACTTCCATAACAGTCAAACACATTTCCAATGCAGTTATATTTCAATAAAACCAGAGGTTTTAGACAACATGAACACTGCAGTCTCCCTTATCAATGACCAAATGGATATGTATATAAATTTTTAAACATGCAATTAATAAAATATCTTTTTTTCCACTAATATAATTGATAACACAGTAGGTTGTGCCCTCTGCACATCATTGTCCAGGTATATTGTTATTTTTATTACAGTAAAGTTAACAGAAAACTGCATTCTTTGAGATTAAAGTCACTGTTATTATCAGTGCAGTAGTTTAGGTGTTGTTTCCCAATTAAACCAGTGGCCTTTGGTGGGATAAGCCCTAGAAGGGTCGTAACACACTGATAAAAGCAGTTTGTATCAAATGGTTTCTGAAAATGCTCAATTCAATCCATTAATTACAGCTAATTAGTAAAATCTTACCAGGGTAGCAATCCTTTGCAGTGAATGTAGCTATTTCTTTGGACAATTGGTTGCTTGCAGTACAGCTGTATACTTTATCATCATGTTCTGTCCCTAGAGGTATCGATAATATCTGGCCAGGTTGAATTTTTCCAGGTTGGCTCCACTCGTAGTTTAAGGATTGTGATGTTTTTGCAGAGCACATCAGTGTGGCTTCACTTCCAGATTTGTCAGAGCTGCTGCCATCGCTCATGTTACAGGTTATGGTGGGCTTGGTTACTCTGTCTATATACATACACAAATACAAAAAAGCTAATCTGAAATTAAAATACATAAAAAGTAAATCTTCTGACAATATATATTGCATAGACTTGCAAATGTATTCATGAATTAATACAATCATCTGGTGTATCCAAGTGTGAAAAAGGCTAAATCATTTCAAGCTGATGCTTGTTTAATAATTTACTGGCCCTGAGTTTGAGATATAAACTCACCAGCTTCTGGTTTGAGGCTGAGGAAGCTAAGGCTGGACTGACAACAACACATTTGGTTTGAAAATGCATAATAGCAGCTTGTATGACACTACCTTAATATTAATTAGAATTACAATCCAATGTAGGTTATGTATATACTGTGTTAGGCTGCTTAACAAGTAACTAACTAGCTTTCTAAAGGGCAGAGTCTCTCTGAACCAAATACGAGTAGAATAAAATGCCCGATAAGTGACTAATTAAGAGATAAGCTGTTGTTATCATGATGAGCTGTGGGACGTTTTGGTGGAAGCACCAAGAGCTTTTATCCTTAAGGTACAATGCAACAATAGAGAAAGCATTCATAATCCTTCAGAATAAAAGCATATGTATCATATTTGTTACATTTATCAAAGTCAGAAGCAGAGTCAGAGTTAACTAATTGGTGTTCAGCTGAAAATTTAATGTAGCTATAAATAGAACTAATAATTTGCCAGAATAGGTATAAAAAACAGTTGAATAGTTTAATTAGAAATGTGTGATGTACAATCAGTACAATATAGAATTACCTGTTACTCCACACCACTGATGTTTGTTTTATAAAAGTGACTCGGGTTTTTTCTTTTTTTTTTTTAGAAATTATAAAAGAAAAACTTTTTTATCCACAAGTTCAAATGTTAAATAATCTTAAAAACAATAATAATAAAACATATATTCACCAGTGATCTGTTTCATCTGTTCAATGAAAAAACAAAATGCACTGACCTTCTGGAAAGCTTTTTTTTTCAGCCTTGTACACATATCAACTACAATTTCATTTCATACTCTGACTGCCTTCACACAAAATTCAATGAAGATTTTAAACCAGATTCCAGTAAAGTAAAATCTCAAGTCTGCAACAAGAGTTCCTCCGGCCTTCCAAGCTGCTACTATGCTTCATTTTAAGTGCTTTAGCTCCTGGGCAGTGTTTGGTTTGGCTGATGTATATATTAATGTGTGTTGGGTGAATGAGACTTAATAGAAAGCATAACAGAAAGCGTAATAAAAAAGCGCTTTTGTTGCTCATATTGAATAGGAAATTGGAAGTACTACTCCAATTGTCATTATGACGTATTTGTTTGGCTATAACATGATTTCATATTTACACTGTTAGACAAACACATGTCCACAGATATGTGAGCAATTTCACTTTAACGCACACTTATAAACCATGATTTTTATTGATCAGTGTTCTGCATTAAATATCAACTGTAATCACAAAGAGATCCAATATTTTGTAGCTGCATAACATGGAGTTTTTCTGTAATAAAAGTACATTTTATGCATGCATTTCAGTCATGTATACAATATTTATTGCAATAGGTTAGAGTTAGTATAGCAACGCACAAGCATATAGAACACGGATGTCATTGTTAGTTATTAAAAAGGTAGTATAAAATGAACTTACCTAGGACCTTCAATTCAAAGTTAAGACGAATAACACCACTTTCCTTTCCCGCATCCAATTCATATTGTCCACTGTCACTGTGTGTCAGTTGGTTGATTTCCAGGTCTGCAGAGCCCCAGTCGAGGGTGACCCTCTTTTGAAATTGACTGTATTCAATTTGCTCTTTGCCATCAAATTGTACCACTTTATTCCCATTGTGTTTCCACAGAATGTCATCAAGGCGGTCTCTGATATCCGTCCTGAAGGTGACTGCCTCACCCACGAGTCCATATTGTGTTGATTGACCAGCAACTAGAAAACAAAAAAGTGAAGAAAGACGCAAAATACAAATAATTTAGACTATTATGAACATCACAGGCATGGTGACAGCTCAGTATCAAGACTTCAGCAATATACGCCAACATGCTAGTACAGTGTAATACAATTCTATATGCTTTTATATGATCCATATATAATTGAATCTCATTTTATTAGATGAAATATTTTATTTAATACCTTTCAATGAAAGTGTTTAAGTAGTACTTACTAGAAATATCTGTCAATGCTGAAGTTCAAAAGATAAATTGTTAAAAGAGTTAACAAGATTTTTTTTAAAATATGATTAAAGACAAGTCAGCATGTAAACTTTACAAAGTTTACACGCTGACTTCTAAACATTTTACAGTGAGAGGTAGCTAAAAGAAATGGACATATCTAAAAATCAGATGTAAGGACATGTTATGTGCCATGAGGATTGCGCTACAAATGTAAATGAAACCAGAAAAACCTACCACATGAGAAAATAATGGAAGACCAAAAATATTTTACCTCAGAAATCAGGAATATTAAAAAGACTAACACTGGAATGCTTAATGTCTAATAAAGTCTAATGTTTCTTAAATGAAAAAAATGAGGCTGAATGAGCTTTCATATGTGAGACTGAAAATTAAAATCCTGGTCAAAAACAATACCAAGGACTGATTTAAAGACTGAGCTTCACAGAGAAGCTGTCAGGGCCAAACACAAAAACCTCAGTTTTTTTCAGAATTGAGATGCAGGAAATGTGATGACATCCAAATTGAAATAGCAGTGAAGCATTCATTGGGGTAGGAGAGGTTGTTAAGCTTAACACAGAAGTACAGGTTTGTAAGGAGCTCTCTGAGTATTCTCAATATATCAATCAATCAGCCACTGTAATAAACATAATAAATACTAAGAAGAATCCCTTTCTATTTCTACAGTGATGAATGTATTGGTGTATTTCCACTTAAGAAGGTCAGAAACAGGGGGGGCAAATTATAGCTACACAAATCACAGTCACTCCACAGACGTCTGTTATCTCTATGCACAAAATGTTTCATACCTGCAGACTAGTCAAGCTTTAAAAAAATTACCTGGGCAGGAATTAAACATTCAAAAAACATGCAGTAGGAAATAGCAGTCATACCCGAGTCTCGCCTTTCTCAATAAGTTTGGGTCATGGGCGTTGAAGACTTAATATGGCATAGAATATGAACAAATCAGTGTGCGCATACTAAACGTTAAACGTTTTCTTCGCGTTTAACTGCTCTGCTTTAGTACCAGGCTGCTTTTACAGCTTGCAAGCAGCTGGCCTTTGTGTTAATGTGTTTAACTACACATTAATGTAAGCAACATTCCTGTGAAGCTTTTTTTCCCACGATATAAACTATGTTAAACTGTGAATTACAATAACTTACAGTTTACAAGTTGGTGAGAAAATACTGAGTCTTTGTGGCACACCTTAATCTCTGCCTGGTGTCTTCAGTCGGACCTGTGTGACGAGGTCTGGTCACCTTGTGCACTACACATTCACACAGAAAAGTATAGAAACTATCAAGTTCCGGCTATTCAAACTCACCTGCCGACGAGGTAAGGATCCAAACGGCGAGGAAATAACAATAAATCATTTCTAAACCGTCTGAAAAGGCAGTAATGTCGCCTCCGTCCCTTATTTAGAGATACTTTCACTTTCTTCTCACAGCTAAATCAGTCTCTTCTTATCGAACAAGTCTGTGTTGGCCCACAGCCTACCAATCTCTTCACAGCACCTGTATCTAAAACCGAAACCTGCAGTTGGACTGGCTGCCAAGTCCCATAAAAACAACACACAGGTGCAGAGTACAGGTACAAGCTCCACCCCATCTAAATGTTTCCGGTACCTTGGCGCGACAACGGTGACAATGAAACGCAGGTGGTTTTCAGGGCCCGTTAAAGAAGAACCAGGAAATAAATACGGCCAATGGTTCGTCTTTAAAAATATATGTCTTTGACTGTTTTCGTGTCTTAACAGTCGCATTGTTTTGACTTTCACAAAAAGTGTGGAACTCTTAATAACGACATGAGTACTTTTCACCACTTGATGGCAGCACTCACAAGGAAATGGATTACAGGTTCTGTTTGACATGTCAGTGTATTTGTTGATACGCAGGTAACCTGTGTTGCGTTCAAATACCATTGCATTTAATAAATCAGCATTAAAGTGTAGAGTTCAGAGTTAGTTTGCTAATTGAAAACATAAAAGGAAAATCCAAAAGTTACTTTAATTGCTTTTGCATTGCTCTTTCCTTCATTTGCAACTTTAAATTTCTCTGGCAGTTAATAAGAAACTTATAAGATAATGATTTAGCAAATGTTTAATTTCGTTTTTGTGTTTGTAGACTTATTTTGACCTGTTGTGAGGTTGTAATCCACACTTTTCTGAGAAAGCTTAACTACAAACGCAATGTTTTCAAAACATCATAGTCTTTAATTTGTTACAAAACGGTAACAAAGATAAAGTAAACATTGTAATGCATGCAAAAAACCCCAAACATATTTCTTATCTTTGAACATGTTTTTACTCTTCATGCATAATCCTACAACCACTCTTAGCACCAAAATAAGTCCTGTTCACAGACGCCTGTGTCATTGGCTCTCTGAGGCAGGTGTTATTCTGTGTATATGTGTGTAGGACTTCATGAGGGTCACACTGCCATGGTGCGAGACTCCCATTGGTAAAACACACTCCTCTGTCAAAACCCCTCGGGCGACATCCCAGCACATCACTGTGGAGATGACTTGGTTTTTGTTATCTCTTCCTCCAGTGATGAAAAGTTTGTTGTTACAGGCAGCGATAGCACAGCTTGCCCTCTCCCCCAGACGAGTCACAAGGGTCCAGGAATCAGATAGAGGAGAGTAGCAGTACATGGCATGCATGGCACCACCTGAGACCACAAAGAGAATTGGACAGATATCAAATTAATATACTATATCAGTACGCAGAATCATAATAAAAGTCTGAAAATACATTAAATATATCAAAACCAAAAGCAGTCGTGATGGAAAAGGCTCATGTCAATGTTACTGCAATATTCTAAAAGTTACATATAAATACCATTAACATTAAGTAAGTAAATGTACTTAGTGGGATTTGACAGCTTACCAACTACATAGATGCAGTTCTTGAATGTAACAGCATTAGTGCATTTAGTTTCAATGGGTATGGGTGCTTTCAGTTCCCAGCCGCCTGTCCCTGGCTCCCAGCATTGGACCCTATCGGTGGCCAGCTTTCCATTCGGCCCACCACCAATCACATAGATCCATCTGTCAAAGCTTGCAGCAGCAAATGAGCTCACACCTACTGCAAGAGGTGTCACCTGCAGTAAATAAGAGGCGTATATAAGTATGTCTGAATCAAAACAGTAAGGCAATTTAAAAAGCTAAAAGATCTAAACAAAAGACGCTAACTTAAAAATTATGTTAGCTGCAACTGATGATAGAACACCACAGGCAGGTGAAAGTCCAAAACTGAAAACTTTACTTTCAGGCTGGAGATCACACATAAGTCAGTTATTGAGGTAAATAAAATAGGAAAGAAACAGGCATAGGATCAAAAGTTAAATGGGATGGAATTTCTGAACAGGACAAGAAAACACATAGAATACAAATGCAGATAATAGCAGAAAAGCTGAACTCTCGAAAGTAACATAAGTAACTTATGTGACACGTGAGGTATAGTAAAACCTAAGTTCTAAAAAAACTGGGCCACTATGTAAATTGTAAATAAAAAAACGCATTGCAATGATTTACAAATAGCACAAACCCATATTTTAATGTTTAAACTGAGAGATTTTACTATTTTGTCAAAAAATATTTGTTTATTTTAAGTTTGAGCAACAGTTATCTAAAAAGTCCACAAATGCTGTAAAATGTAAATCTGAAAGAAGATTTTGCAACAAAATGGAAAATAGAAGAGACAAATTCCAATTTGAAATTCTTTTTAGAACATATGGGCGCTGTGACCTCTGACTTATCAGCACTCTGTTCAAAAGCCTTCATCTCTGATGGTATGCTGGGGGCAATAGTGGCTATGGAAATGGCAGCTTACACAGATTGACACATGTTTTAGAGCAAAGTGTCTCTTCCAGATAGCCTTTTTTTCACAGAAATTACTGCATATTTCAGCAAGACAATGCTAAACTGCAGCCTACAGCAGCATGGCTTCACAGTTGAAGAGTCAGTGTGCTGAACTGGCCTGAATGCAGTCCAGACCTTTTAGCAACTGCAAACATTTGTCAGATTATGAAATGAAAATTACGACAAAGAAGACCCTACACTGTTTAGCAGCTTTAACCCTCTATCAGACAAGCGTGGAGGAAAATTTTTTCCTTAACATCCCAACACTGGTGTCCTCAGTTCCCAGACATTTACAGACTGATGTAAAGAGAAGAGGAGATGCTACACAATCACAAATCTCCTTGCCCCAACTTTTTAAAAACACGTTGCTTTCATCAAATATGTTGCTTTTGTGAAATTCCAAATAATTTTATTTTTATCTCAAGATCTTACATGTCATAAGTTTAAACATGCAATATGTTTTATGTGTTCTGTTGTGAATAAAATGTGTTATTATGAGAGTTGCAAAAAATCAAATTCTGTTTTTATGTATGTTTTCCACACCTTCCCAACTTTTGAGGGGAACTGGAGTTGTATATACTGCACTAGGTTAAAGAAGAATATATTAGATGAGAAATCGCTCATCGAAGATGGTGGTGCAGAAAACTGGGAGCAACACTCAGAGTACATGATAAAAACAAGACTGTCCAAATAAAACAGATTTGAAAACATGAATTAAAATGCTTTTAAAATGCATTAAAATGCTGCGCAGGTTGAAGTTGTTGGTAATTCCTTTTTGCTTACTTTTTATTAGGAACTACAAACTATACCCTTCACATATATACAGTACATATATTGTGTTTACCTGCATCCAGCGATTATGAAAGGGATCATAGGCCTCAACACTAGAAAGCCTCTGAACTCCATCAAACCCTCCCAGTGCGTACACTTTCCCACAATGAACTGCCATCTTGTGTCTCCAGCGCCCAGTCGACAGGGGCTCGATTTGGATCCACTTGTCCAGGGCACCATTGTATTTCCAGACATCATGCTGTGTCTCCTTACCTCCTACAGCAACAAGACCATTAGAGACAACTGTGATTATCTGTACAAATATTGCATTCATTCCAAAATACTGACATATCACCAAGTCTTTAGTAATAACTCTGCATAAGTTATCATGCTGTTTAAAGATGGAGAAATCCTGCGTGCTAGTCATAGCATTTACAGTCTGCGTGTTCCACTTAACTAGAACTGTCAGTTCCTGCGTTGGGAAACACCTAAAACCACAGCAACTGTTAGAGCAGAAATAATGTCACGACTTCCTGTTGTTTTGTTTTGTTCATACTATAAATTCCTAAATTCTCATTACATTTGAATACCAGTGAAGTGCACACTTCACGGGTAATAACAACAAGGAGCAATCGTCACAATTTCACAAGTGAAGCCTTTCTATGAAAAAAAGAATATGTTCACTCACCAGATATGTATACTTCATTGTGGAAAGTGACACAAGCAAATTCCACCCATTTTCTATTTTGGGACTCGTCCTCTAACTCTGTCATTGGCATCCTGGCGACCTCCAGGCGGCTGCGTCTGAGAGGGTCCAAACATGTGACAGTGGAAATGAAGCGTTCGTCTTTGGTGCAGCCTCCAATGATCAAGAATACTTCTGACAGAAAGTGCTGCACACGTGGTTTGGTTCGTTCTGAGACCACCTGTTAAAAAGGTCAAACATATATGAAACTTGGACATGAGACAAACAGTGATTAACAACAATAAAACACAATATGCCCAGCGGTTTATACTGACCTCCCTGCCAGAGAGATGATAAATTCGGGCCTCTTGCAACAAAGGAAAAGCTTCGCTGCACCGTCGTATCAGCTCATCTGACTCCACTTTCTCAACAAAGTATGCCGGCTCCAGCAGCGGCAACCGTACGTGCGTAAGCAACCTGGCCAGTGAGGGATAGCGTTCATCCTGCCGGGCTCTCACCCAGTGCATGAGTGCTTCAAAAACACACTCCTCACATTTCACATCCAGGTCATCCCTCTGCAGGATAGTCTCCAGAGATTCCACTGGCAGCTCCAGGAAGTCCTGCTGCTGGACCACTTGAGAGAATTGAGTAGTAATATAGTCCTGAGCTCTGGCGCGCAGGGCTGACAGGGCATGTCTGTCAGCCAGATTTAAGATGCCAATACAGGTGTCTAGCTGCATAGACTTGCTGAGAAAGCTAGAGCATGCATCTACCACACGAAGGAACTAAAGAGACAAAAAGAACAAAGGCATCGGTTAAAGCTATTTGTAGCTGATTAAGCTGCTCCAAATTGGCAATTACAGCTATAGTTGGATTTTAAGGGCTTAGAATTTTCTTGTTGGTAAACTGGCTGTAAATCAATTCTGTCCCAGTGCACTTCCTTTGTAAGCGATGGGGGACTTTTTCTGCAAAAAAATGCCTTCTAAAGTATAACACAGTCAAACATTTGTATGCAGTGAGTCCTCAGACGTCTGTCAGCGTCAGACCAAACAACTGTTTTCTTATTTGCAGCAAGAAAACAATCCAACAGTGGACAGTAATAGAATTTTGGACTAAAGAGGCCCACAGTTTTCCCCGGTGCCCACTTTGCTTATCTAATTGCCATAGCCTGAATTTATATAAGCTTTTGAAAACCTGCGTTTGAAATTCAACAGATTCGCTGTGGATATTTTTATCTATCACTTGCAGCAAAAGCATTCACAAAGCTCTTTCACAAAGCCAGTATAAAATGAGATACCTGATTAGTTTTTTTAAGGATATAAAATAAAATAAAATTTAGCCTCATACGATAATCTTAACCCTAACTCTTAACGTGATCTTAACCTTGCTTCTTAGTTACGCTGACAATCCAGCAAGAGTGCCTGAAGAAATTATCATCAAAATTTAACACCCAAAGCGTTTTTGCAAAAATAGAAGCACACAAACACAAACACCTGCCTCCTCTGCAGTGTGGCACAGCTGTGTAGTTAATTTAAGCCCTTATGGAAAAATGATCCTGAGTGTAAACAACTGACCAACTTTCACTTCCCTCTTAGCAAAACCAATTTCTCATCCAATCATGTGTTTGTTCCCTTTACGCAAGGAAAAAACTGAAGTAAGAAGCTGATAGCAGTTTCAAAAATTTAATTACAGTTCCACATCACAACACCAAATCCATCATCCCGATTAGAAATAAATGGTTTGCTTTCTGCTGCTAACTCAGCACGAGGCGTCTTCATTCCTTTGATGGCCTATTTGTTCCAACTGACTTTACATGCAGGTGGTTAAAATGTAACAGATATAAAAAAGTTTGTATGAACCGATGGTGTTGATGGTTTAAAAATTCATTGAAAGAGATCGTTTGCTGCCAAAAGCCTTTTTCAAGTTAAACTCGACTAAAACAACTTTCAGTCAGATTAATTATAAATTTTATGGTTGATTTATTTTATGGACTTAAATTCAAGCTGTGCTGCCTTTATGTGAAAAACATGTTAAGGTCAAATGTCTTTGTAAAAAATGGTTCACTTGGTCTTTAAAGTCTAAATTCACACCTCGATTTGTAGAACTTTTTTGCCTCCGCTGTTTGATTTCACTACATCTTTACATTGGTGTTAAAAATGTCAATGACCTGGCACCAGACAATGATTTTGCAAAAAAAACCCTGATTGAGCAACAAAGATCAGTTAAGCTGATTTACCTGAAACTGACTGGCAGCCTCGAGTATTCTCTGGACATTCGAGTGTGTGAGGAGAGCTCGGCTGGTGTAGGTATACTCCAAGAGACAGTGCATCGTCCCGCTGTCCAAACCTTTCATTTCCACACGTTCCTCATGACTCTCCTTGAGACCGCTGCAAAACATTGCCCTGTAGAGACCGGCCATAATTTGTGAGTAAAACAAGTAGGCCCGAGATCACGACACAGTTAAGACCAGATGATGATTTACCTGAAGTAGTGACTTGCAGCCGCCAGAATCGCTCTATGGCAAGCGAAGTCATGACCCTGAACGCGCAGTGTCACATCAGTCAATTCTCTGTTCACTCGTAGGGTTTCCATCCCTTTCTGGAGCTCCATGGGCAGACCTCCATCTTCCCAATGTAACTCACTTGGTCCTGTTACATTCCCTTTCTCCTCGTTCACGTTGGACTCCTCAGCGAGAAGCAGCAAAGGACAGTCTGTAGTCCTCTCCAGTGTGTCACTCATCTTTCAAACCAGCAGAGCTTCAAAACTCCCTTTCTGCAGAAGAGCAGCATGCAGCCACCTTCAGAAACACCTGCACACGCAGCCTAAATAGAAAGTGAACAAACATGTGTGGTTTACGCTTGCAGCAGTTCTTTTGCTTTGAGAAGTGGATTTGTGTTTTTTCCTGTCTTCTTCATACTTCCTATTCCTGTTCTGTAAGGGACATGCGTATGCATAACACTTCCCCTTCGTCTTCAGCTGAGTAAATTTCTCTCTAAGCTAGACAGTTTTTTTTTGCCTTTCTTTGTTTTGTTTTTTTCACAGACAATGATGGCAGGTCTCTTCTATGAAAAAGATGAGTGCAAAAAAAAGAAAAAAGAAAAAAGAGAAAGAAGTCTGCTCAGCAGCTTAACTTAGGTGGGATAAAAGTATTTCATCTCAAACATAAGCGGAACGCTCCTGTGAACTCCTCATCTTGAGTTTTCTTGCATCACGCCATCACACTGGCGCCATAAGTCCAAGTTTAATTAGAAGGCTACCTTTTTATGTCTAAACCAGCAGGTTGTATCATGCTGGGAAACATGAAAGATGACGTGCTTGTCTTCCCATACGTGAGAAAGTCCCTCAAACCCCTAGAGGCATTCATTCACGACCATTTTGACGTATGCCAGTCTAAAGAACTCCGTGGTTGCGTAAGTTTGTGATTCATCAGAAGAGGAGCCTTAGATTGTGACATTTTACCAGATTTAGAAGCCTGAGACGGTAAAAGTGTCTTGGTAAACACAGCAAAAAGCCGAAAAACAAAACAAAAACCCCCACATTGTTTTATGTTTTTGTCCTTAATTACTATTGACAACAAAAAGGCAGCACTCTGCCCTCCAATATACATTTTATGTATTGGTATTGTGCAGTCATTCAAATGCAAAGTAGTAAGATAAACTCACTGGTAACTGAGTAAGATGCATTTTGCTCATTCTGGGTTGGACCTCCTCTCTGCCTTCATAACTGCCTTGATTCTTCCTGTAGATTCAACAAGGTGTTGGAAACATTCATCAGAAATTTTGGTTCATACTGACATGATGGCACTATCCTGTTAGAAGCAGCTATCACAAGATGGTCACATTGTGGTCATGAAGGTATGGACATGTTCAGCAGCAATACTCAGGTAGGCTACAACATTTAAATGATTTTCATTTGGTAGTAAAGGGGCCAAACTGTCCCAAGAAAATCTCTCCTGCATCATCACACCTCCAGCAGTGTAAACCGTTGATACAAGGTAGGATAAACCCATCTTTTCATGTTGTTTATGCCAGATTCTAACCCTACCAGCAGACTCATCAGACCAGACAGCATTTTTTTCCCCATCTTCAGTCTTTGTAAACTCTAGACTCAGTTTCCTGTTCTTCACTGACAGAAGTGGAACCTTGACACGTTTGATATGTTATGCGTTCAAGTTGCTCTTATGCCTATTTTGGTTGTAACGAATTGTTCCTGTCATTTCAAAGCAGGTCTGACATTCTCCTCTGACCCCTGCCATCAAAAAATACATTTTCACATACAAAAAATGTGTGGTTGATGTCTCACTGGATCTCTTCTCGTTTTCTGACCATTCTTTGTAAATGCTAGAGATGATTTTGTGACAAAATCCCAACAGATTAGCAGTTTCTGAAACACTATAACCATGTTCAAAGTTACTCAGATCATATTTTTTCTCATTCTGATTTGTTTGGTTTGTTCATAGTTTGTTTGTTTGTTCAAGTATTTTTAAGCAATGGTTATATAGTCCTTCTTCAGCTCTTTAAAAGTTTTTTTCTCCTTTTTTTTTCGACATGTTGATGTTTTTCCACTCATTTTTAGCCCAGTCTTTGTATCTGACCATTTTCAGAGCATTTCTGACAAGTTTGTTGAGCCACTTGACTTCAATGAATCACTGAAGCATTAAAAAAAGGAACTTCAATCAGTGTTGTGTCTACACAACAATGCTTTATTTGTCCCCATTTGCTTTAGTTGAAGACAACATCTTTTAACAGGCATAAAATTTTGTTTTTGCACCAACAAAGTGATTCTAAAAGAGATATCATATACCATATCATATACCATATTCCATATCTCACCATATTGTGTAGTATGTCTTTAAAACCTTTAGGGAAAACAGGACAAGACTAAAACTTGCGACACAAATGAACCTTATTTGAAGATCATATCTTAACAAGAAAAAAGTCCAGGGGTGAGGACCTGGAGGACCTGCCACAAAACCTGAAAAATGCATCTGGCCCTTCACCTAGTCATCTACTGTTCATTGAAACACCATCAGAAATGGTATCTTTGAAGGGTGGATGTCAAGAAGCCATTCTTAAGGAAAGGAAACAGGGAGAAAAGGCTGAGATATTTCAAATTACACAAGAACTGAACTGAAAATCAGTTGCAACATGTCATATAGAGTGATGACTCCAAATTTGAAATTTTTGGTTAAAAGCTGTAAAACAGTAAGTGTTATACATGTGTCATTACACACATCTGTAAAACACTGTGGAGGTTTTGGGGCTGAATTTCAGCCAGTGGTGTTGGGAATCTAAAATTGTTAAAATTGATGGAATTATGAACAAAAAGTTCACTGTCAATGCAGTAAAAGTCATGGACTGGCCTCCCCAAAGCCCAGACCTGTACATTACTAAAGCAGGGATCATCTTGATACAGAATGGAGAAAAAGGCAGAACTCTATTTATGACCTTAAATACAATATTACCATTTATCTTTGCACATGAATACCTTCCTGCACCTATCTGTCATTTTCCAGTATATACCACAACAACCATCAGCATAATATTGGCCACTTTGGGATGTTGTTAAAGAAATGAGGGGTGTTTTAAAACGTATGCACAGTAATGCACCTAACAAAGTGATGGATGAGTGTAGATTATAACAAAATACTTTATTAGTTATTAATAAGCTACATCATGGCATCATTTTCCCCCACTGTTTTTGAATTCACAATAGTCATTCTGGATTGAAATATCACTTATGGGCTTCTTAAATCCTGTATTTCTTCTGCATACATCATTAAATTTTCTTGTTTGTATGAACTTGATAAAATGTTTACCCCTTCTCTTTCTTAGCTTGTCTCTATTATATCAAACGTTTTCCACCATGTTTAAACGGTCTAAATGTTGAAACGCTGATTTGACTGTGTAGAACTGTACGTCTTTCTGGTCTCCACCAGATGGCAATATTGCGTCATTAATCTACAGGAATGTTCAAACAGACGCATTCACTGTTTGCAAAAACTGGGTCAAACTCAGATGGGGACTGTTAAAGGGTCGTTTCTAAGCAACGCAACTTGACCGCAACCACGTTATCTCACAAGTCGCCTATGCAACAATATGATCATGCTATGAAAATATATTTTAAAGGAAGTCGATGAATAATCGAAAAGTTACATATGTTTTCCCAAAAAGTTCATTCCGTCCATCTGGAAGTCTCATCTCAGTCGCAGCTGACTGCAGGTTTCCCCCCAACCTTGTAAACAGTATAGCTCTGCACAATGACTGAAACTAGCACCAAGTTTCAGTCATTATGCAAAAGTTGAGACTGAAGAAATCGCTTGGGTGAGTGACAAAACGTTTCTCCCTCTGAAAACGCTACATAGAAATGAACAGAATGAACGGTTTGGTGACCCACTTATGAGCCCGCTCGGCTTAAGGTTGTCTAACCACGCGTGTAACCATCCAATGTTTCGATCGAGGATGGAAAAAAAAACGAGCGATGTTACTGATCTCCACCAATCCACCTCTACACATACACAAAAGTCATGAATAATGTGCAGTATGCAGGAAATATCTCAGACTTCCTCTTGCTCTAGGTCACCGACAGGAAACATAAACCACTTTAACAAGTGTGAAAAGACACAGGCAGATTTTCACACAGACTAAGAACTTGATCACAGAGGCTATGCCGAGGACGTAAAGTGCTGAGCCTGAAGCTGAAGGTTCATGATGAGTTGTTTCCTGCTCTCGGTTTGGAGGTCCAGTTTGATTCTCTGCCTGGGTCAGCTTTTGCGTTGTGGTAAGTGGTACACTGGCTTCCTTTAGCTGGAGTGGATTCTAGTCAGTGACCTCGAGGATTCACTGGAGATGTCAGAATATTAACTGTGTTAAAGTAAGCTGTTGGTAAGAACACACTGTATGTCCATTTTGAATAGAATAAAAATATAGAATTACCATCAGTACATTTGCATGTTATGCTCATCGTCTTTGGTAAAGCTAAAATATTGTCTGTGTTGTTTGCGTCGTGATTTTTGAAAAGCTCCGAGATTAAACTCACTGATTCATCTCCTTTGGTGTCTCTATATTTAATATCAGTGTAATTGCTACACGAAAACAAATTAGCTCCGAATTATTTTCATGCATCATTTGCATCATGAAATAGGTAGCATAAATGTTTCATGGGTCTGGATTTTGACCCAGTGTTTTGTTTTTAAAGTGTGGAATTTAAAGTGTTCAATATTCCCCTTGTGTATAGGCTATATTATTATATATTATCCCCCTTGTAGTCTGAGTGTTTCCTCAGCTGCCCTCCTGTCGTTTAGATTCCATGTTTCCTCGTATTTCCCAGTTTAATTTGTTCAATTTTGGTTTCTCTTATTTTATACCTTTACGATCAGTGTTAATAGAAAGCTCACTTTATATTAACTTGTTCCTGCCTGTCAGTGTCTCCTGCATTGGGGTCCTCATTCAGTTTCACATCATCTGCAGGCTGCAGATCTTGACAAAATGTTTGCTTTCTCTGGGGAAAAAATATTTCCTACATGAAGGAAAATAAAGTGACTCAAGAAAACAAGCAGTTTTTACTTGGATGAAAAGAAGACGATTGTACACATTATTTGATTTAATTAGATTTCTATCACGGTCTGAATAGCACTCCTATCCTCGTAATCTTCGTCTAGACTTGTAAGACTACCTCAGACAGTTTGTGACAGGAACCCACAGTTTCCTTAAAAAGGAACTAACAAAAAACACAGTCACATGGCTGATTGTGGCCATCACCTGGAGGGTGAATATATCTTTTTTCAAAACTTGCAAACATTTTTTCTTTTTTTATCCGAAATGTCATAAAAACCATATTTTTGCAGAAAATAACTTAACAAATAAAAAAATATATAAATCTTTCTGAAAATATTGTGTATTCATTCTATCATTCATTTGTAACATGCCTGCAACATATATGTTAGATACTTTAATACTTATAAATACACAAGTGGCACTTTGAAGTTGCAGGATTCAGATGACTTCATTTGCGTTTTGTCTCTGCTTTACTCAGGAGAGGCCAGAGTGAAAACTGAAGTACAAGCTGGGCCTCTGTATCGTGTGTTAGGCTCTCCCCTCTACATCACCTGCAGTGTGAGTGGCTTCAGAAGTGAAAACACTGACAAACATTTTGAATTCCGTATGACGAAGCCTTCAAACCCAAACTTTGAGATCCAAATCATCAGTTCACATGAAGATACTTTTGGATATTCTTCTCACCTAACCCGTGTGAGAAAAAATGAAATTACTTTGAAACGCCTCTCACCAAACTCAGTCCGCTTCGAGATAAAAAGCCTGCAGAAAACTGATGAGGGGGAATATGAATGTACTGCAGTCAACTTAGAAGGTGCTTATGATGGAGAGTATTCTGATAAGACAGTCGTTAAAGGTAATCAATCACCATCCTGATTTTCAGTCATAACGCTTGAATGTGTCTTCATGTAGGTATGGTACAGATGATGTCAGAGCATTCATGACTTTTGATTTCTCTGATGTGGTTTCATAGTGATTGAATACTCCCTGAGTGTCTCATCATCTGCTTCCACACCACTGAGCTTAAACGAGGGTGAAGCTCTGACTTTAACATGCCTGGCCTCTAGCAGCACCAGCCAGCACACCCATCTGTCTGTTGCCTGGTATCTCCATAAAGATGGACAGGAGGACGCTCAGCCTATCATTTCTCTGAATAGAGATTTTACACTGAGCCCAGGCCAGGGGTTTGAAAGGCGTTACCAAGCAGGTCTCATACGCTTAGATAAATGGGGAGAAGCCTCGTACAGCCTAAAGATGGCTGAGGTTGAGCCATCAGACCAAGGTAGGATCTACTGCCAGGCTCAGGAGTGGATCCAAGATCCTGATGGCTCCTGGTACATCATCATACAGAAGAATGCAGAAGAAATGACCCTGACAGTTAAAGCCACAGGTTGGAAGCATTTCATTGATTTTGCTTAGCCATGCTATATTAAATTACATGTATTGATCAGCACATTAATGTTAGACAACTGCCTTCATGATTTAATGTGTGGATGTCTCACCGTTTTAATTTTTTATCTTGATTAGAGGTGGTAGAGCCATCGTCTCCGTCTCTGGCAGTGGAAATCTCAGCACAGCCGGCAGCGCTGCAGGAGGGGCAGGAGCTGATGCTGTCCTGTAATATAAACACACAGGACGTGGAGAAAAGATTCTTCTCTGTAGCATGGCTCAAGGGAAGTGTGGAGCTGGCCCGCATTGGTCCCACAGGCGTTCTCACTGTGGCACCGGAGTACAGTGTTCGACAGAAAAATGGAGAGCTCAGAGCCGCCCGAAGCGGGAACAGAGATTACCGTCTCATCTTAAAGCCTGTGAGAACTGAGGACCAGGGAGAGTATATCTGTACAGTCTGGCCTCAAGAGAGAGGCCAAGATGATGCTTTTATTGAAGGAGAACCCAAAGACTCCAGCCCACAGCGGGTCAGCGTCTCAGCCACAGGTGTGTCAAAGTGAACACATTCCGGGTTTAACTCTTTTCCCTTTTTCATTGTTCATTTTATCTGTAGTTATTAAGGATTACACAAGGTGATTTTTCTTATTTGTTTTTACTGTTAGTGAAATTTAATTATTTTATTATTAACGTCTCAAACACAGCAGTACTATTTGTCTGTTGCCTCATCTCCTCACAGAAAACAGGCTGACAGTCAAAATGCAGCAGGCTGTAAATGTGGCCGAAGGGGGCGGGCTGCATCTCTTCTGTAAAGTGGATGGGGTTCAAGGTCAGCTCTCTGTCACCTGGCAACTCAAATCAACACCAACGGCCCCGTTCACTGAGATCATCAGTATAAGTCAGGAGGGTGTTACAGAGATAGCAGAGGAGTTCGTTAGTCGCAAAGTGAAGGTGATGCGTCCAACTACTGACAACTTCACCTTAGAGCTTGATGAGGTCACACTGTCTGATTCAGGAGTGTACCAGTGTGCTGTGTCTGAGCGCAAACCTAACAGCAAGACTCACAACCAGGCACAAACTACCACTGTGACAGTGACTTCTATAGGTAAGATGTGTCTGTGTGTTTGTGTAGTACAAACTATGTAAGATATGATATTACCTTCATTGTAACAGGTGTTTCTCCCATAAATTCTAACACTTCTTTGTTAAACTACACTTCAAATATTACAGCAGAAATAGCAAAGTAAAAAGTGGATTTTGGTCAGCTTGACTATTAATCTGTTTACTTGTAGATATATTCATTAAACCATTTAGCCCATAGTAATATATTAAAAGATAATGGCATAAAAACACCCGAAACATACTGTACTGATATTGAGAGTCTTAATGTAATCCTTTGGGAACCCTTCTTTTGTTTACTGAACAACATTAAATCAAACGTTACATTTCCCCACAGGAAATCTAGATGGAATACGTCTACAAAGCAAAATCATGTTGTTTAGTGGATTTACTCTTTGTATCATCATAGGTCAAAATTTTAGGTTTCCACATCTCAACACTCAACAATCAGATTGCACATTTATCACCAGCGAGCAAAAAATATTTTGTTTTATGTATTTTTTTAGCTGAATTGTGAGTGCGGCTTTCAGAAAACAAAACTGTCTTCAGAATGTTTGACTGAACATTATGTTTTGTAGCATTTCAGCCCCAGGGTTTGTCATAGTGAACACACACACTCAGTTATTCAGGGTTTATTTCACTTTCCTTTTTACATTGTTGATTTTACCTGCTGTTATTAAGGCTCACTTGTAGTTTCAAAGTGTTAGTTTTCTTATTTATGTTTTTGCTGTTTGTAAAATTACTTTTTCTATGACTATCTTCTCAAACACAGCAGTACTATTTGTCTCTTGCCTCATCTCCTCACAGAAAACAGGCTGACAGTCAAAATGCAGCAGGCTGTAAATGTCACCGAAGGGGGCGGGCTGCATCTCTTCTGTAAAGTGGATGGGGTTCAAGGTCAGCTCTCTGTCACCTGGCAACACAAATCAACACCAACGGCCTCGTTCACTGAGATCATCAGTATAAATGAGGAGGGTGTTACAGAGATAGCAGAGGAGTTTGTGAGTCGCAAAGTGAGGGTGATGCGTCCAGCTACTGACAACTTCACCTTAGTGCTTGATGAGGTCACACTGTCTGATTCAGGAGTGTACCGGTGTGCTGTGTCTGAGCGCATAACTAATGGCAAGACTCACACCCAGACACAAACTACCACTGTGACAGTGATTTCTATAGGTAAGGTGTGTCTGTGTGTTTGTGTAGTTACCTACATTACAACAGGTTTTTCTTCTTATTGAGTGTTTTGATTTGTTTAATAATAAATTAGCAAAGTAAATATGTGGATTTTGATCTGCTTGGCTATTGATCTGTTTATTTGCAGATATGTCCATTGAACACTTTAGCTCATAGTGATATGTCACAAGAAAATGGTAGACAAATATCCAAAACCTGATATTCAGATCTTGTCACCGTTGGGAATCCTTCCTTTGTTTACTGTACCCCTGCAATTAAACCAAACTTTACATTTACAAGCAATGTTCTTTGCTTTTACATAAGAAATGAAGGGTGACATAACAATAGCCATATTGTGTAGACCGAGAAGCCAGTTGTGGTTTTGTAGCCATGTATTCACATCTCCTTTTTGCTTTCAACACTAATGATTGCTTGATCACCAGCTTCTCCTTTCTTACTTGCTGTCACTGACTATTTTGGATTTTTGTGTTAGACACGCTGATGGGAGTGTCTCTAAGCAGTCGCAACACTCAGGTGACTGTTGGAGAAAAATTGGAGTTGATGTGCCGGGTCAAAGGTCCACACATGCCGGTAACAGTGACTTGGAGCGTGCAACGTGAGGCTAAAACACCAGACACCATCCTGACACTTTCCCCTGATGGCACCATCAGTTGGTCTGCAGATCAGAACCACTACCAGCTACGAGTAGAAAGCAGAAAAACTGAAGTCATGTACTATCTGCTGGTCATTGGTACCAGCCACAGAGAAGGAGGAAGCTACCAGTGTAATGTGTCTGTCTTACTGAAGAATGTACACAAGGAGTTGAAAGCATCCAATCAGCTTTCTGTGATAGTAAACAACCCAGGTACTGCCAGCTGCAGCCATTTTGGGGCGTCATTAAATAGAAAGAGTCATTTTTTCCCTGTTTCCTCAGAAAATAATGAAAATGTTGTCTCCTTTTCTAGTAAGCAGACTTGATGTGTCACCTATTCCTGCGTTGACAACAAACATGAACACTGACATAACAATAACATGTTCCATCGTCACAAAAACGTCTGAATCATCACTCTATTCTATCACCTGGCTGCATGAGGAAAATGCCGGAAATAAGACCATTGTAAGCTTGGACCGGAATTCCATAGTAACGGAATCCCAGGTGGACCTGCGTCAGCAAATCAGCATGAGGCGCAGCAAAGGACCCACTTTTGAACTGATTATTCGGCAAGCTCGAATCTCAGATAAAGGTTTATATACATGCAAAGTGGGCGAGTGGCTTCAAGATCCTCGTGGTGAATGGTATCTGCTCTCAACAGTGTCCAAAAGCACAGTGCTAACAATTACTGAGCCTGGTGAATACATTTATTTTTCATACTTCAGAAACATGTTCACATGCCATATACAGTTGGCACAAAAATAAATTAAACAGACCATTTAAAAATATATAACTTCATATTAATTTTTTTCCATTCTCTAGCCAACGACCTTCGTTTAGATAAGAAAGAGCAGCAGCTGACTGCCAAAGAAGGAGAAGAAGTCAAGCTCAACTGTAGCATCACCTCAGGAGCTTCTGGTTCTTCGGTTTTCTATCGAGTCATTTGGCATTTTGCTGCACACAGTTCTTCTTTGAAGAAAGCCTCCCTGGTGGAGCTTGATCACACCGGCCTGGTGAGTTACCCAGAGAACAATGACACCAGAGGCCTGCAGGAGCGGCTACGCCTGTCCAGACCCACTGAGAAAAGCTTTTACCTAAGTATTCAGAAAGCCCATGAAGAGGATAGTGGAACCTACTGGTGCCAAGTGGATCAATACCAGCTGGATAATGAAGCTCACTGGCAGCTGAAGGCCTCAGACAGTGGTGGTGCTATCAAAGTCAGTGTAAAAGTAACAGGTATGATCACAGTTTTAGAAGTGTTCTGTTGGGCTCCTAATAGTCTAGCTATTTTGTGAGGTGTATGAATTAAGGATACTTGTAAGCACATTTTAAACCAATTAAGAAGCGGGTGATGTGTTTCCCTTAGTTACAAGTTCTGTGTCAATCCATCTGACCCTAATAGTGGTGGATGACATCAAACAAGACTTAAGTTTCAATCTTAAATTCAAGTCAAAAGCTCGTGCTTCAGGCCTTTTCTAATTCTGGGTCTGTACAAAGTCATAGAGAGTTGACATCCCCAGAACAGCCATATGAGAGCACACAGCTTTGGATGTGAGTAAAGCAGCCCCAACCATCCACACTTGTGACTGGAGACCTTTAATGGAACTAGATGAACTTCAGTGGGCAGCCAAATATGACTCAAATCAAGATGCGTTTGCACTGTGAAGCATGCAAAGGTTTTTCTAGTCCCCTCACTGAATGAAGATGGAGCTAGAAATGAACAAGAGACTATCTTTAATCTTCTTGCTGTAACTTTGTATCAGCCATATATAATTTAGTGTTATCATCTAATTTAACTCTATAAAAAAGGAATCAAATGTAATTCCCAAAACCTTGACAAAATGTTCCACTCTTCTCAGTTGTCTTCTGGGCACCTCTCTTGTTTTGCTGTTGATTGTTTCATCTCTTCAAGCTCTCCCTTGTGTGTCAGTATAACTGAATTTCATTAGGTCTCACTGGTTACCTTAATAAACTAAAGGTTTGCTCTTGTCCTTTTTCACAGAAAACAATCTCTCTGTTTCAAAGAAAGATACAGCGATGAATATAAGCAGAAACCAGGATTTTACTTTCCCCTGTAACATCAACAAACAATCCAGCAATGAATCCAAGTTCCAGGTCACATGGTTTTGGCAGAAAGAAATAGAAACTAAACAGCGCCCCATATTCACAGTCTACAGAAACTCGACTCTACAGGACAGGTTTGGGGAGAATGTTCGCCTGAGATACGACCACCCTGACCCCAGCCAATTCAGCCTCACCTTCTTGAACCCTGGTCCTGATAATAGTGGCCTGTATTTCTGTGAGGTAGAGGAGTGGCTGCCTTCTCTGTCTTGTGGGTGGAGAAAAGTTGCAGTGGAAAAGTCAGGGCATTTCAATGTCAGTGTTCTCACAGAAGGTAGGCATGTCTTAACACACTTAGTCATTTCTCTCAGTAAATATCACAAGATCATCTGAAAATACCTTTCTTTGTCTTCTTCTTTGCAGGTGATGCTAATGCCGTATCTGAATGCAATACAACAACCTATACAATCGTTATTGCAGTTCTCATCATTATGGTGGTGGTTATATTATTACTGATGTTCAAGGTGTGCAGAAGTAAAGGCTCACAAGGAAAAAACTCATCTTCATCTCTCTGGGCTGAATCAGTACCTATGAACAACAAACCCAGTGGAGACGATTGAACAGCAAAGACATTTTTTTTGGTTTCTTTTAGATATGATGCAAAAATATGTAAAATTTTCCATTTAAATAATTGTGTCCATTCATTTGTTTATAACATTCCATGAAGTAGCTCTGCTGATTTACTTTTAGTACAGGTAGGAAGATTTTTTTTCTTTAGGAGTTAATGAAACTACATTTAGAAAGGCAATTCTCATTTTATAGATACTTCTGCTCATTTTTAAGGCCCGAATGCACAAGCAGCTGAACTGTGGTGAGTCTGTGGCTTCACATCTGCGAAGACGTTGCAATGTAGCACGTTTCCATGCAGTTATAAGCATAAATTGTGGTGAATGTCTAACTAGTTCAGCAATTACTCAACCGGGAAGTGCTGTGGTAATGCTCAGAATGACTGTGTGGTCTTGAAATCCTGCTGAGTTGTCTATGTGGCAGACATTTAAATGTTAGATACTGATTGCCACAATGTTCTTAAGAATTTTCACGAGATACTTACTAATGAAACTTTTCCCTTTTTTGCTATTGTTACAAAATTGTTTTGCTAAAGCTTACAAAAATTGTTTGGTGATGACAGTATTTCTCATTTGCATCTGAGCCATGATGCACAGTGTTATATATGTGTGTGTGTGTTTCATTTATTTTATGTTTGTCACATGCAATCTAGTATTACATTTTTTTCATTGCTGTGGCTTGAAACAATAATTCTGATTTAATTTTTTAACTGAAGATAAAAGGCATCTAAAGAATAGACCTTGACAGTTCATCATTAGATAAGATACTGAATATCAATGGATTGTAAAAATGAACTGCACACATATGGTGGACATAGGTATTGGTCAGCCATTTAAAGCATTTTAATTCATGGTTATTCATCTTGCATTTGTCCCACTGGCTGTTAAGTTGAGTGTTACTTTTTATGGATTGTATTTCTCTATAAATTTTATTTTTTCAAAAGTTATAGGCTTGGGCAGGTCTACTGCCCCTGAAGGACTGCTTTTATGTTGATGTGAGTGCTTTCAAAGTGAAAAATAAAGTCAGCACTTTGACGTGTCAATGTGTCAAAATAAAAAATATATAAAAAGACATAAATAATAATAGTGTGTGGCTATGTAGGGGCTCATAGGATGCAATGTACTATATATGTGTGCTGTCTCACACTCTGTCATTCTTTCTCTATTTCACTCAATGTTTCCTGCATCACCCTCTATGAATCTTTAAAAGTCCATCTGTGCAAAAGACTAGAATTGAATCAACTTGTTGCCTTTCCTTTTCAGTGAACAGCTGAAAGAAAAGGAAGGCTTTTGTGTGGTGTTTGTATACAAGTTGAGGTAAAACTTGCAGTGTCGCTCTGAAAGATGTGAGAGACTAAAAGAGCACTTTATGGCAGACTGTAGTTCTCTCGGCCTCAGAGAGATGTGCTGTTTTGAATTTGTTGAATTTTACAAAGTGGTGGACTCGGCTCCTTGGTACAGCCTCCCCCTAAACGTTACTGTAATTTCACTTGCTTGTGTTGCCATGGCAATGACTGTCGGGGCAAACAAAAAACCCCAAAAAATTTGGGAGGCAAATCACTGCACAAATGTTGCATTGACGGATATGATTTTATATAATTTTATATGATAGAGGTCAGTGATATTAAAGCAGTAGGCTTACACATTTCCCCTTCTTTTCGTGGGAAATGACACTGAAAGAACACTGCTTTTACAAAAACAATGACTCTGTTTGTCCGTACCTGCATACACAAACAATGAGTAGATTTCATATGTCAGTTGTGCATGCTGCCTGTCTGGTTGTTTAGCACACTTAAATGGCAAAGTGCCAGGAAGAATATTAGTGCCACTTGTAATGTTGTGGATCCCGTGGCCTCACCTCTAGCACCACCATGAGGACATTTTTTGGGTGAAATGTCTAGATAACGTTGACGAACCCCTAGGTTTCCATCTAGCTCCAACAACAGGATGCAATATTTCTTTTCCATCGTGTTGGCAATAATAATAAAGACGATCTGATGGTTGTTAACTTCAGTACAGCTACTGAGTTTTGTGGTCCTTCGATATTGAGTCCAGAACCATCATCAGCTCAAGATTCCAGTGTTCAAGATCCTAAAACTGCAAGAAAAGAAATTCCAATTAGTCCAAAATATAAATGTCAGCAATATTCCCCAACATTTAGACTGCAAACATGTTAAACATTAAGTCTGCTAAAACAACAGCGTGTGAGCACTCATAGAAGGTGACTGCAGTTTCCTGAAGGAACAGAAGATGTCCGGGGAAACCCGCTGGTCCTTATGGGTGGCTCCAAACTGATTCCATAGCCTCTGGTTCACAGCCAAGATCTCCATCCCCCCCAATTTTCTTTAACCTCTTAAACCCCAAGCCTACCTGATCTCCTGCCTTTTGCCCCCGTATCAGGGGGCGTTGGGGCTTAAGAGGTTAATCAAATCTATAATTCTGGAAAACTTAACCCTTATTTCTTTCAATGTTTCTGTAAGTGTGTCTTTCACCTGCATTTTGAGCAGCAGCTTGATGTGACAATGAAACATGCAGGTCTGTGAAACACTGTAAGTCTCAAAATAGGACTTTAGGACAAAGAGATGATCTAATTGAGATGTAGGAATATCATATTGTTCAGTCTATAGCTCAAAAGAAGACTCAAAGTCCTAATGAAGCTAAGAAAAGGTTTCATGATACATGATACTACATGCAATTCACCCATTATTAGCAGGCTTCTGCTTAATTATGTGCCAACTTGAACGGGGAAAAAACTCCTGGTGTTATTTATGTATTGTTCCATAGGAGGTGTGAATAAATTGGGAATCTGTGCCATATATTACTTCTATAGATCCCTAGTTTCTGTTATGATTATAATCCATGCTGATTCAAACAGGGACGAAGCATGGCAGTGCAGGGAAAGGTAAAAACACTTTGCATCTCTAGCTGGTTTTCTTTTTTTGCTGCTAATTAAAAACATCACTGATTGGCATGTGGCCTGTAGAAGCTTCACGGTTTAGCCTACAGAGCATTTCTGGTTTGTTTGCAGTTTCTATTCTGTCTCATTCAGAGTGAATTTCTAATATTTTTATTCTTAAACACATGTCCTGAACAGTTTACACTAGAATACATTTTCTTTCATCATTTCAAGTCTCTTTTCTCTTAACCAGAATTTAATATGGTGAATACGGTAATAAGGATAGATGGATGTTTTCTGATTGATACTCACTTCATAAAATGTTTTTCCCCATACTACTTTCTGTATTTGTCTCACAAATGTGTATTTTGTTTAAGGACTAATACAGTCTCCTACCTAAAATACTTTCTTAGCATTTCTGTTGAATACATCCATTCATTCTCATCTGCATGCCCAATTCAGGGTCCTGGAGGGGCTGGAGCCTTTCCCAGCCACCACAGGGCGAGGTGTACCCTGGACAGGCCACCAGTCTGCAACAGTGCCAAGGTTTTTAAGAGTAGAAACTGCTGCTGTGAAGCTCTTTATGCCTTTTTTGAACATACCTAAGAATATTTTTTATGGCATCAGGGTAGAGAATGACAAACACATAAAACGTTATTTTGTTAATTTTATGAACATTTAAAAATAAAGTCCCCCACTATTTTTAAGTAGTCTGCAAATTAAAATGCCGATTTGAATATGACTGGATAAACTGTACGTCTTTATGTTCTCCACTAGGTGGTACTATTGCCTCATTAATATACAGCATCATTCAAACAACCACATTCAAGCTTGCAAAGTTTGCAGTAAGTGGCCGAATTTAGATGGGGTGGTCCTAAGCAGCATAATTAACTACTTTCTCTCAAGCTGCCTATGCAAGAATCTGATCAAGGATGTAAATGTCAATGTCAATGTCAAAAACGTGCATTACCTGCTGGGAACGCGCAAAGACATGAGTTTCGTTTGCACGAATTCAGAGGTGGAAGCGACTTGCTGTCTAGCAGGTTTTATTTTTAAGACATGTATTTGTAATGTCTAGCGGTGGTCAGTTTTGCCCTTCTCTCTCCCCACTTGTTTTGGGGAAGCAAGAAAAAAAAAAGAAGCCCAGTTGTCGTTCCAGTTTTTCCACTTCTTCGTACACTGTTTGGCAATTTCCCGACAGGAATTCACTGACATGTACGAGGCCAGGTGTTCTGGGAATCCATCCTACCCGTTGTTTCTACGCATGCGCACAACACGAATTTCAGTGGCGGACCATCCTACCTATGTGAATATATGCTACTAACATACTCTGACAGGTAAAATTAAGTGCCAAACCTTCCTACCTTTGTAAATGTGACGTACAAGCATACTTTAACAGCTAAAATTAAGTGGCGAACAATCCTACCTTTGTGAATATGAGCTAGAAGCATCATTTTACAGCTAGAATTCAGTGGCAAATCATCTTACCTTTGTTAATAACAGCTAGACACATACTCTGACAGGTAAATTACGTGTCAAATCATGCTACCTTTGTGAATGTGACCTACAAGCATACTTTAACGGCTAAAATGAAGTGGCAAACCGTCCTGGCTTTATAATTATGAGCTACAAGCATACTCTGATGGGCAAAGTTAAGTGGCAAACCGTTATACCTACTTACATTTGTGCTGGAATGAATCTGTGACAGCAGAAATGTGCATAAACTACTTGCGGTAGGACGTTTTGTCAGAACACCGGAAATGCACAGGAGCAGTCTGAACAGGCCAATCACAATAGTAGCCGTCTCCCTCAGCGGGACGCGCAATAACATTTCCAAGAAATTGCACGTCATTATGTTCCCATTTACGGCGTGAAAGGTTTCAAAGAGGTTCGTAACGTACCTGAAGCGCAGGCAAATCAAGGCATGAAAAGGCACAGAGAGATCACACAGTACACATTAACCAAGGGCTTGATCGCAGCCGAGGACGTACAGTGTTGAGCCTGAAGTTGAAGGCACACGATGAGTTTCGTGCTCTCTCTTTGGAGGGCGGGTGTGATTCTCTGCTTGGGTCAACTTTTATATTGTGGTAAGTAGTACAGTGAATTCCTGTAGTTCCATAATATTAATTTTAATGTCTCAGATAAACCCAAGATGTTGTTTGTGTTGTCTGTAAATGTTTTTTTCACATTTTATGAAATTATATTTAGCAGAAACCTCAGAGTAAACTCACTGATTGATAAATGTTAATTCTTTTTTGGTCTCCATAGTTTAATATCAGTTTAGTTGCTACAGAAAATTAGCTCCTCCAAATTATTTTCACTTTTCACGAATCACTTTTATGACAAAGTAGTAATGTTTGCTTTCTGTGGGGAAAAATATATATTCCTGCATGAAATAAATAAAGCCAATCGAGCCAACAGCACACACCGTTACAGGTGATATCTGACAAAACTTGCAAACATTTTCTTTTAATCATAAATGTCATACAAACATATTTCCACAGGGAAATAAGACCTCAAAAAATAAAAAATGTCAAAATCTTTCTGAAAACATTGTGTGCACCTGTATATCAATGGATGTTCTATGCACAATTCATGCAGTGTGCCATAACCTACAGTATATGTTAGATACTTATAAATATACTTGTAAATACATGAGTGACACTTCAAAGTTTCAGGATTCAGATGACTTCATTTGTGTTTTGTCTCTGCTTTACTCAGGAGAGGCCAGAGTGAAAACTGAAGCACAAGCTGGGCCTCTGTATCGTGTGTTAGGCTCTCCCCTCTACATCACCTGCAGTGTGAGTGGCTTCAGAAGTGAAAACACTGACAAACATTTTGAATTCCGTATGACGAAGCCTTCAAACCCAGACTTTGAGATCCAAATCATCAGTTCACATGAAGATACTTTTGGATATTCTTCTCACCTAACCCGTGTGAGAAAAAATGAAATTGCTTTGAAACGCCTCTCACCAAACTCAGTCCGCTTCGAGATAAAAAGCCTGCAGAAAACTGATGAAGGGGAATATGAATGTACTGCAGTCAACTTAGAAGGTGCTTATGATGGAGAGTATTCTGATAAGACAGTCGTTAAAGGTAATCAATCACCATCCTGATTTTCAGTCATAACGCTTGAATGTGTCTTCATGTAGGTATGGTACCGATGATGTCAGAGCATTCATGACTTTTGATTTCTCTGATGTGGTTTCATAGTGATTGAAGACTCCCTGAGTGTCTCATCATCTGCTTCCACACCACTGAGCTTAAACGAGGGTGAAGCTCTGACTTTAACATGCCTGGCCTCTAGCAGCACCAGCCAGCACACCCATCTGTCTGTTGCCTGGTATCTCCATAAAGATGGACAGGAGGACGCTCAGCCTATCATTTCTCTGAATAGAGATTTTACACTGAGCCCAGGCCAGGGGTTTGAAAGGCGTTACCAAGCAGGTCTCATACGCTTAGATAAATGGGGAGAGGCCTCGTACAGCCTAAAGATGGCTGAGGTTGAGCCATCAGACCAAGGTAGGATCTACTGCCAGGCTCAGGAGTGGATCCAAGATCCTGATGGCTCCTGGTACATCATCATACAGAAGAATGCAGAAGAAATGACCCTGACAGTTAAAGCCACAGGTTGGAATTTTACTCAGTCGTGCTATATTTATAACACATCTTGATATTGGTCAGCACATTAATGTTTACTTATCCTATAGACACCTGTGTGAATGTCTCACTGTTTTCATTTTTTGTCTTGAGTAGAGGTGGTGGAGCCATCGTCTCCGTCTCTGGCAGTGGAAATCTCAGCACAGCCGGCAGCGCTGCAGGAGGGGCAGGAGCTGATGCTGTCCTGTAATATAAACACACAGGACGTGGAGAAAAGATTCTTCTCTGTAGCATGGCTCAAGGGAAGTGTGGAGCTGGCCCGCATTGGTCCCACAGGCGTTCTCACTGTGGCACCGGAGTACAGTGTTCGACAGAAAAATGGAGAGCTCAGAGCTGCCCGAACTGGGAACAGAAATTACCGTCTTATCTTAAAGCCTGTGAGAACTGAGGATCAGGGAGAGTATATCTGTACAGTCTGGCCTCAAGAGAGAGGCCAAGATGATACTTTTATTGAGGGAGAACCCAAAGACTCCAGCCCACAGCGGGTCAGCGTCTCAGCCACAGGTGTGTCAAAGTGAACACATATACACTCAGTTATTCAGGGGTTTAAGTCACTGTACCTTTACATTGTTTGTCTGCTCCCAAAGAGAGGAGTGAAGAAGTTGTGACAAACACTGCAGTCAAAATATCCACTTCAGCTGTTGTTATAAGTAGCTTCATTGACTACATCCACTGGTCCTACTAAAATTCACTGGACACGGGCACACACAGAGGTTGTGGCACAGTGTGAAGCACTATTAAAATTATTACTTATTAACTCAGTTATCACACTCCAAAACCCACTACACTCAATTCCATCACCTCACCAGGTCTGACCTAACACCCGACCACTTCCAGTGAATACACCGGCTGCTACCAGGAAACCTTAAATATAGCAGCAGGACCAGGGTTAAAATCACTAACACAATATCTAAAACAAATTTTTTTAAATAGGAACCATTTAAAAACTCCAGTGGATAATAATTGGCACATGACTGGAATTCGAAACAGAAGCAAGGAATAATTAGAATCACGCATAGCATTAACACATCATACACGACTGCATTGCTACAAATATGCTCAATAATTAAACATGTAAATCCCCACAGCTACAGGTTAAGGTTCTGAGGAAGGGCTTTAACATAAATTTGCATCAATAAAATAACAAAATGGGTCAAGAGGTACTTCACTAACACACTGTTTTTTTTTTTTTTTTTTTAAGTTTATGACATAGCTCTAAAAGAAACATCTAGCCCCAGGTTAGTAATTAATCGGCTAAAGTGACTCATCTAGCTGATAGTACATTTACTGCACAAAGATAAGGCCGGTATTTAATCAACCCCGTTCACTGAACAAGACAAAGGCCTACCACACCTGGTGCACAGCCTTTTGTTACCTCAGCACCAGGAACCTGTAAGTTCCCATACACTAGGTTAATTTTATCGAACGTTATTAACTCTTTCTGTTGCCTCATCTCCTCACAGAAAACAGGCTGTCAATCAAAATGCAGCAGGCAGGAAATGTCACCGAAGGGGGCGGGCTGCATCTCTCCTGTAAAGTGGATGGGGTTCAAGGTCAACTGTCTGTCACCTGGCAACTCAAATCAGCACGAATGGCCTCGTTCACCGAGATCATCAGTATAAGTCAGGAGGGTGTTACAGAGATAGCAGAGGAGTTCATGAGTCGCAAAGTGAGGGTGATGCATCCAGCTACTCACAACTTCACCTTAGAGCTTGATGAGGTCACACTGTCTGATTCAGGAGTGTACCGGTGTGCTGTGTCTGAGCGCAAACCTAACAGCAAGACTCACAACCAGGCACAAACTACCACTGTGACAGTGACTTCTATAGGTAAGATGTGTCTGTGTGTTTGTGTAGTACAAACTATGTAAGATATGATATTACCTTCATTGTAACAGGTGTTTCTATCATAAATTCTAACACTTCTTTGTTAAACTACACTTCAAATATTACAGAAGGAATAACAAAGTAAATATATGGATTTTGGTCAGTTTGAGTAATTAGCTGTTTACTTGCAGATATATTCATTAAACACTTTAATCCGTAGTGACATATTACAAGAAAATGGCAGACAAATATCCAAAACATACTGATATTGAGAGTCTTAATGTAATACTTTGGGAACCCTTCTTTTGTTTACTGAACAACATTAAATCAAACGTTACATTTCCCCACAGGAAATCTAGATGGAATACATCTGCAAAGCAAAATCATGTTGTTTAGTGGATTTACTCTTTGCATTGTCATGAGTCAAAATTTTAGGTTTCCACATCTCAACACTCAACAATGAGATTGCACAGTTATTAACAAAAAGCAAAAGTTGTTTTGTTTTGTGTGTTTCTTAGCTGAATTGTGAGTGCGACTTTCAGAAAACAAAACTGTCTTCAGAATGTTTGACTGAACATTATGTTTTGTAGCATTTCAGCCCCAGGGTTTGTCATAGTGAACACACACACTCAGTTATTCAGGGTTTATTTCACTTTCCTTTTTACATTGTTGATTTGAATCTGTTGGTATTAAGGCTTAAACAAAGTGTTAGGTTGCATATTTTTGTTTCTGTTTTTTTTTTTTACTGTTAGGGAAATTATTTTGTCTTCTCAAACACAGCAGTACTATCTGTCTGTTGCCTCATCTCCTCACAGAAAACAGGCTGACAGTCAAAATGCAGCAGGCTGTAAATGTGGCCGAAGGGGGCGGGCTGCATCTCTCCTGTAAAGTGGATGGGGTTCAAGGTCAGCTCTCTGTCACCTGGCAACACAAATCAACACCAACGGCCTCGTTCACTGACATCATCAGTATAAATGAGGAGGGTGTTACAGAGATAGCAGAGGAGTTCATGAGTCGCAAAGTGAAGGTGATGCGTCCATCTACTGACAACTTCACCCTAGCGCTTGATGAGGTCACACTGTCTGATTCAGGAGTGTACCAGTGTGCTGTGTCTGAGCGCAAACCTAATGGCAACACTCACAACCAGACACAAACTACCACTGTGACAGTGATTTCTATAGGTAAGATGTGTCTGTGTGTTTGTGTAGTACAAACTATTCAAGACATATGATATTACTTTCATTGTAACAGGTGTTTGTTCTTATTGAGTGGTGTGATTTGTTGAGCTTTTCTAAAACCACTTTGGGAAGGTTTAACTTTCTGTGAAGTATGATTTGTTGGCTCTGTCAAAACAGGTTTGATGATGCTAATGTTTTCATTGCATCTTGATGATGGACAGAATTACAAATGAGTATATCACAGGGGCAGCTCAGGATTAGCTGTTTCTTTGGACATATAAGTTATAGAGGCAACGGTGAGCAGCATATGTGAAAAGGAGGGTAGTGGTTATAATAGGCAAACAATGCTGAATATCAGACTAATAGGCAGGATGGTAAAAGGAATTATTTTAATTTCTTTGCATTTTCATAACTATATGACAGGAGACATTAACACTCAGCGGGTAGGTTACACATTAACAAACCACATGCACAAATGGGGTTTTTTGCCAAGCCAGGCTTTCAGGCAAAAAAAGCTATCCTTAGAATGTTTGTGTTTGACTGAATATTTTGTTTTAGGGCAAATGTGGTTTAGGTTTCGCTTACAGTTTTTAAAAATGACACGTAGCTGCATAAATATATGGCTAAAGCTGGCTAATGCATGCATTTATAAGCTTGAGACATAGATGTCATGACACATATTGGATGAAAGTCATTTTTGTGTATTCAAGCTAACCTTTTCTTTTTTAAAAGATGAAATGATGCATGATTTTTTTTTCTTTAACACTAATGATTGCTTGATCACCAGCTTCTCCTTTCTTACTTGCTGTCACTGACCATTTTGGATTTTTGTGTCAGACACGCTGATGGGAGTGTCTCTAATCAGTCGCAAGACTCGGGTGATTGTTGGAGAAAAATTGGAGTTGATGTGCCGGGTCAAAGGTCCACACATGCCGGTAACAGTGACTTGGAGCGTGCAACGTGAGGCTAAAACACCAGACACCATCCTGACACTTTCCCCTGATGGCACCATCAGTTGGTCTGCAGATCAGAACCACTACCAGCTACGAGTAGAAAGCAGAAAAACTGAAGTCATGTACTATCTGCTGGTCATTGGTACCAGCCACAGAGAAGGAGGAAGCTACCAGTGTAATGTGTCTGTCTTACTGAAGAATGTGCACAAGGAGTTGAAAGCATCCAATCAGCTTTCTGTGATAGTAAACAACCCAGGTACTGCCAGCTGCAGCCATTTTGGGGCATCATTAAATAGAAAGAGTCATTTTTTCCCTGTTTCCTCAGAAAATAATGAAAATGTTGTCTCCTTTTCTAGTAAGCAGGCTTGATGTGTCACCTATTCCTGCGTTGACAAGAACTATAAGCACTGACATAACAATAACATGTTCCATCGTCAAAAAAACGTCTGAATCATCACTCTATTCTATCACCTGGCTGCATGAGGAAAATGCAGGAAATAAGACCATTGTAAGCTTGGACCGGAATTCCATAGTAACGGAATCCCAGGTGGACCTGCGTCAGCGAATCAGCATGAGGCGCAGCAAAGGACCCACTTTTGAACTGATTATTCGGCAAGCTCGAATCTCAGATAAAGGTTTATATACATGCAAAGTGGGCGAGTGGCTTCAAGATCCTCGTGGTGAATGGTATCTGCTCTCAACAGTGTCCAAAAGCACAGTGCTAACAATTACTGAGCCTGGTGAATACATTTATTTTTCATTACTTTATTACTTCACATGCCATATACAATAAGCACAAAAATAAATGAAACATGCCATTTAGAAATATATAACTTCATCTTCTTATTTCTATTTTCTAGCCCCCAACCTTCGTTTAGATAAGAAAGAGCAGCAGCTGACTGCCAAAGAAGGAGAGGAAGTCAAGCTCAACTGTAGCATCACCTCAGGAGCTTCTGGTTCTTCGGTTTTCTATCGAGTCATTTGGCATTATGCTGCACACAGTTCTTCTTTGAAGAAAGCCTCCCTGGTGGAGCTTGATCACACCGGCCTGGTGAGTTACCCAGAGAACAAAGACATCAGAGGCCTGCAGGAGCGGCTACGCCTGTCCAGACCCACTCAGAAAAGCTTTTACCTAAGTATTCAGAAAGCCCATGAAGAGGATAGTGGAACCTACTGGTGCCAAGTGGATCAATACCAGCTGGATAATGAAGCTCACTGGCAGCTGAAGGCCTCAGACAGTGGTGGTGCTATCAAACTCAGTGTAAAAGTAACAGGTATGATCACAGTTTTAGAAGTGTTCTGTTGGAATGTTAATGTTCTTAATGTTGTAGCTTATGTTTGCATGGATGTTTTTCTCCTCCTCTTTCCTGATTTTTCCTGATTTTTTTTTCCTTCATTAGCCCTATAAGTCTTTAACACCCAAGGTAACATTACTAACGCATTCTAATCTCTTTATTTGTAATGAGAGATTATATCGAAAGAAGAGTTCAGATCAAGGAGCACGAGTATGTTTAAGAGCCTAGAGACAGCTGACATTAGTAAATCATTGGTGATTTGATCAGAACTGTGTCTATACTGTGAAGTATCTAAAAGTTAGAATTAAATATTTGGTAAGGTGAGAATACATTTATAAAACAACTGGAGAAAAACATTTTGAAAGGGTTTACATCAAGTTTCTCAAGAAATGGAATTATCAGGTCTTATCAGGTCTGATACCTTGTTAAACAAAAGTTTTATCCTTGTGCGTATTCACAGAAAACAATCTCTCTATTCCAAAGGAGGAAGCAGAGATGAATACAAGCAGAAACCAGGATTTGACTATCCCCTGTAACATCAACAAACAATCCAGCAATGAATCCAAGTTCCAGGTCACATGGTTTTGGCAGAAAGAAATAGAAACGAAACAGCGCCCCATATTTACAGTCTACAGAAACTCGACTCTACAGGACAGGTTTGGGGAGAATGTTCGCCTGAGATACGACCACCCTGACCCCAGCCAATTCAGCCTCACGTTCTTGAATCCTGGTCCTGAAAATAGTGGCCTGTATTTCTGTGAGGTAGAGGAGTGGCTGCCTTCTCTGTCTCGTGGGTGGAGAAAAGTTGCAGTGGAAAAGTCAGGGCATTTCAATGTCAGTGTTCTCACAGAAGGTAGGCATGTCTTGACACACTTCCCTTAACACGTCATTTTTCTCAGTAAATATCAAAAGATGTGGAAATACCTTTCTTTGTCTTCTTCTTTGCAGGTGATGCTAATGCCGATTCTGAATGTAGCACAAGGACTTATATAATAATAGCTATTGTAATTCTCATCGTCTTAGTTTTAGTCCTATTGCTACTCGTAGTCACAATGTGCAGAAGTAAAGGCTCACTGGGAAACAAGTCAGGGCCATCTCTCTGGGGTGAATCAGTGCCTATGAACACCAGTCGAAGTGGAGATGACTGAACAGCAGAAACTTTTTTTTGTTTTTTTTAAACGCACACATGCAAAAGTTTTCAGTTGGACTCCACCTAGTTTTAGACAAGTGGTCCACCACACTTGTTTCAGAACTCGAGGGGACTGATCTTTCCAAGCTGTTGCACCCAGACTGTTGAATGCACTTCCTTTGTACAGCGTTTGGACTCGGTGGAGACCTTCAAAAAGCAGCTAAAGACATTTTTATTTCGAAAATCTTTTAATTAGACCAGGGCTTGTATGATGTATTTATGACTGTATTGTGTTTTTGATACCTCTCTTGTGAAGCACTTTGCGACATCTGTCTGTAAAATATGCTACATAAATAAACTTTTACATTTACTTTACTGTTCTTTTACTTTCTGCCTTTACAAGTGTCCACTTTATTTGAAATAAACAAACAAAAATCATCTCTACAGGCAGCTTACATTTGTGGATCTGTGCAAAGTTGACAGCATAAAATTTGCTTGAAAACCCCACGTGGGCGTGCGACATCATCTGTGAGTACCAGGTGAGTGGTGCACACGTATTCAAGGTTTTGTGAGCGAGGAGAGGTGTTACGTGTAGTTTCTGACATTTGTATGCACGGAAAGGGTTTTTATAGAGAAAATTATCCATTTGTGAGCAGAACTTAACTTGTGCGTGAATGATGAGTATTTATTTAGGTTTTCATGTACTCATTTGTAAAACAGTTTAACATGTGGTCAGATTGCTTTGTATTTGTGTGTGGATTGGAGCACACGACTGTGAGTCCTCTAAAATTACATACAAATCACTGTACATTGGTGTAAATCTTAGTCCTGTCAGCCTTGGATGTAATCAGGGCCATCCTCACACACATGAGGATGTGCTCATTGATGAATTGAGAACTATATCTAGTTTTGATTATGTTAACTGTGAAGAAAACTGCCTCGCTTTTGTGTGGAGCCAAATATAGTTGAAATGCACAGGGGCACTAAAAGTGGAAGGGTCATCTCACACAATCTGCTCTTTCAGGTCCACATCATCTTCAAGATTAACAAAGTGCATCAGGAGAGCCCCAGCATTTACTCATTGGTCTATTTTCACTCTACTTTTCTACTGGCAGAGCACCATTTGTTCCTTATTCTTTCTTTCCTTTCTTCGTGTCACCTGTATCTTTTTTTAACATTACTCATTGCAGTCATCTGTATTTCTCCTTTCTTCTTTTTACATCACTTCTGTCTACTGTCTTTTCATGTGTACCTTACTCATTCTGTCTGCACTGTAGAGTCAGTGTTTACCACCTGGAATGCACTGAGTTGATTGGCTGACTGGTATCACGTGGGATGGCTTAACTCGCATCAAGTTGGTCTGTGCATTTCTTCAGCCACCGAACCTAGATCATAACCTTCTGTTTTGGCTGTAGGTCTGTATAGGATAGCAGTCTGCCTGTTGGTGACCTCTGGCCAATAACAGTCCATGAAATAGCTCTACCGGTTTACTTTCAGTACAAATACGAATACTTTTGAAGAATAAAATCAGCACTTTGATAAACTAACATACCAAAATAAAATGTGTTGCTCTGCAAATACTCAGACTGCAATGCACTGTATATATATTCTCATATATTTTTGTATAAGTACTAGTGAGATTCTGAGTGTCTGCTGTTATTTGCCTTGGTTGTATGGTTGCTGCACTGGCACAAAACTGTATAAATCCAATCAAAATTTTAATGCTTTTCCTCCATCTGTCTCACACTCTCCTTCTTTCTCTCCTCCTCTTTCCTGACTCAATTTTTTTCCCTTCATCAGCTCTATAAATCTTTAACACGCAACCTGTGTAAGAAAATGGAATAGAAACTACTTTTTGCTTTTGAGGGAACAGCCATAGACATCAGATTACTCTCATATGGAGGGAGGCTCATGTGTGGTGATTGTGTACAAGTTGAGGTAAAACTTGCAGTGTTTCTCTGAAAGATGTGAGAGACTGAAAGAACACTCAGGAACTTTATGGCAGACTGTAGTTCTCTCAGCCCCAGAGAGATGATATTGTGCTGCCTTTGGTCTTGGGTTTTATCATCCTTTCACAGCCTGGTGGACTGGGCTCCTTGGTACAGCTACCCTTGAAAATTTTGTCTAATTTCACTCCCTTGTGTTTCCATGGCAATGCTTGTCAGTGCAAACAAAGAAACACTGAATTTGGGAGGCAATGCTTGTAACTATGCAGTAAAGGCTAGCAGAGGCAAAATTGCATCCACAGCAGCAGCCATTTGACCTCCGTCTTCATGTTATTTGTCTTTAATATGCCAATGTTTGAGTTTTTAATAAACAGTCAGTTCATACATCTACAGTACAATCCCTCTCTTTTCTCAACTTGTACTTTTTGCCTGCATGTAACTGAACACATTGAGCTGGTTATCGTTATTGCTGTCGGACTCATTCCAGACCTAATTTGACATCAGCTTGATGTACCGGCCTTCATCTGCCATGAAAGTTGATTTATGACAATTGTGCAGCCATTTTTCTATTACAACTTTTCTAAATACAGGAACAGCACTGCTGTGAACTTAAAACACACAAATGCTGTAGTGAAATCAGTGATTTAATAGCAGTAGGCATCCAGTGTCTGGCAAGAACACTCTTACAAAAACCAGTCTCTGTTCATACTCGTTTACATGACAAACTGGCAGTTGTACACTCAACAGTTATACTCTACAGTATCTGGTTTATCAGCATACCTGAATGGCACGGTGACACAATGTATTTTATTTTCACTTTTACTTCTGTTGATCCTGTGACCTCTCTAGCAACACCATGGGGACATTTTTGGTAAAATGTCTCCACAACAGATTTACTCACGTGAACCAGGCTCCCAGTAGTTGGATAAGATTTGGCGTTCATATGAAATAATTTCTGTCCTGTAAAACACACACACATGCTAAAAAGCACAAATGAGCCAGATAAATGATCATTTCTTTTTTTAAACAATAATACACAGAAAACTCCAACAATCAGAACACTCTCTTTGAGCCAGCACTTGGCAACGATAGTCCATATAAACAGTCCAGATAAACAGTGGGTGAGGGGGCTGAGTATGGAAAAGGCATCTGACAAAAAAGGTTTTGCCAAATCAAACATGTGGATCATCAAAATGAGATTTCCATACCAGATTGGTTGGAGCCCTGATTAAGGAATTTAAATGTGGGGGATATGGCTGGTATAGAGATAGAGACCTGGCTAATATAATTAAGAGAAGGGAGGAAGCTAATCTGTGTGCAGAAGATCGGGTGGCAGGGAAGCAAAACCAGGTACAGTGAAGAGGGATTCAAAGTGTTCTACCATAGTGCAGATAGGAAAACAAATAGGGTAGGGTATTCTTGAAGGAAGAGTGTACTCATGGTGTTGTGGAGGTTAAGAGTATCAGACAGGATCATGAGTATGAAGCTAGAAAGTGAATGGGGGATTTGCATTTATGCCATGCTACCAGATTGGATGGCTGTCTTACCTGTGACAAAGACAGCTGTACCAATAAGGTGATGTCTTCACTGGCACATCCTCCTCCCAAGTAAACAGAAATGATGATCCGCTCTCAGCCTTTCTCATAAGGCACAACTCGTGTTTCTAATTAGCTAACAAGCTATGTGCTGTTCCACAAAGGGGCTGGCACAAAAGTAATATTAAAACTCATCACTTCGCTAGAAAATTGTGTATATAATATCAAAAGTAAAAATAATCAATCTGAAGAAAAACATTCCTCCAAAGCAGGGGGGGGGGGTTAAGCTTTAGCTTTCAGCTATTGTTAAAACTGATCAATTTTATTCAACTCAGTTGAAGTATCTCAATTTAATTATGACATGTTCAGTAACATCATGATGAATTACAAAGCAGCACTAACAAAAGTAATGGAATGAGAATGCTGAAAACAAACAAACAGTTGTTGATTTGCCGTCCTTAGATTAAGTTCTCTCCTCATGTAACAGTAACAGAAATGATGCATTTACAGGTAAGAATGCAGCAAGGAAAGATTAGATAGTAATCTGTAGGATGATTTTGAAAAAGGAAGCACATGAAGGTAGCTTCAATGATTAAATGGTGGGAAATGAAGAAGCAAGAATGTTGCACAGAGTACAGGGAGGAGTTGAAACACGCTCTGGGTTGCAGGAAAAAGTTATCAGATAACTGGGAGAGCACAAATGAAGTGCTGAGGGAAACTGCCAAGAAGGAAAGAGGACGAGGAGATTTGGTGGTGCAATAAGGAATATAGGAGAGTATTCAAATATAGAGGAGAACCTTTCCTGGAGTGTGAACACCTCCGAGCTGCTGAAAAAGGCCCAACAGAGACTGTACTTCCTGAGAATTCTCAGGAGGAATAACATCACGCAGAGACTGCTGGTGTCCTTCTACAGAGCCACCATTGAGAGTGTTCTAACTTACTGCATATGCATCTGGTACACTAGCTGCACAGGGGCTCAGAGGAAAGCACTCCAAGGGATCATTAACACCGCCCAAAAGATCACTGGCTGCCCTCTCCCCACACTGGAAGTTCTACACAACGCCCACTGTTTTAAAAAGGCCCAAAACATCATAAAAGACACCTCACATCCTGGCCACTCCCTGTTCGAACTGTTGCCCTCAGGCAGACGGTACAGGGCAATCAGAGCAAGGACTAATAGACTCAAACACAGCTGTTATCCAACTGCAATAACACATCTGAATACTACAAAAAAATGTCCATCACGCCACTCTTGTGTTAATCTATGCACGGTCTGAAGCATGTGTGTGGGAATGTATGTGAATGTTTTACTGTTATATCTTATTAGTATTTTAAGTATTCTATCTATTTTATTTATTGAATTTTATTGTTTTATTTATATTTTGATATTGCTAGGGATGATGCAATGATCGGGGACCATTCTTAATTTCGTTGTTCTCATGACAATGACAATAAAGTTTCTGATTCTGATTCTGATTCAAATGAAGCGGTTAGCAAAGACAAAAGGGGAATAGTCACTAGATGAAGAAAGTAGACAGGAGTACTGGGGGGCTTATCCTTGAAAACACAATAAGTTTCTATCACGAAAGTTGTGGGGCTGGAGCCTTTCCCAGGCACCACAGGGCGAGGTGTACCCTGGAAAGGTTGCCAGCCTGCCACAGTGCCAAGGTTTTTAAAAGTAGAAACGGCTGCTAAAGCTCTTTATGCCTTTTCAAACATCCTTAAAATAACAATCAGAGGAGAGACCGACAAAAATTGAAAACGTTATTGTCTTTATTTTATGAGCACTTCATGTTTCTACATCTAAAAGTAAAGTTCCCCTCTATTTTCAAGCAGCCTGGTTATTGAATTGCCAATTTGAATATGACTGGTTAAAACTGCATGTCTTTATCTTCTCCGCCAGGTGGCACTATTGCGTCATTAATATACAGCATCATTCAAACAAATAAATTCAAGCTTGCAGAGTTTGCAGAAAGGGTCCAAATTTAGATGGAGTGGTTCTAAGCAGCATAATTAGCTACTTTCTCTCTCAAGCTGCCTTTGCAAGAATATGATCATGGATGTAAATACGTTTTTTAACTGAATCGACGAATAATCGAATCCAAAAAATCTAAAAGTTACAAATTATTTTTGTATTTGTATTTATTGTCAGAGAGGAAGTAGCTGCAAAGGTACAATCTTTGTGACAAGGACAGGGGGACTGGGGAAAATTATCTTTCTCTGAATTTGTCAAAAACTTGCATCACCTGCTGGAAACAAGCAAAGTCGTTGATTTAGTTTACATTCAGAGCTGAAAATGTCCAGCAGGTTTTATTTTTGATTTATTATATTTAATGCTAAGTCTTGCAATGGTCAATTTATGAGCTGGTCTGGGATGCCCTTCTCTCTCTTTGATCCCCACTCCTTTTTGTCCCTCCAGTTTTTCCACTTCTTCGTACGTTTTCTCACGTCCAGTCCCACAGGCTTGGCAATTTCATTGGATATGTATCCTACGAATCCTTTTATTGAGTTCGGGAATGCACAGGAGCGATCTGAACAGGCCAAATCACAATATTTGCCGTCTTCCTCAACGGGACACAGAATTACATTTTCCCATTTGCAGCGGGAAAGGTTTCAGAGGGTTCGTAGCCTGAAGTGCAGGTAAATCAAGGTGTGAACAGACAGAGCGATTACACAGATTACACAGTTGCATTAACCAAGAGCTTGATCGCAGCGGAGGACGTACAGTGTTGAGCCTGAAGTTGAAGGTTCACGATGAGCTGTTTCCTGCTGTCTCTTTGGAGGGTCAGAGTGATGATCTGCCTGGGTCAACTTTTACATTGTGGTAAGTAGCAGTGAATTCCTGTAGTTGCATTTGAGCCTGGTTGATGATCATGAGGAGTAATGGGAAATGTCAGAATATTAACTATGACCAATTTATAAAAGTCCAATAAGTAAAAATAGATGTAAATGAAGGTTAATGTCTATGATAATTCTAAAATGCCATCTGTGCTTTTTGCAAAATGATTTTCAAATTTTATAAAATGTCATTTAGCAAAAACAGAGTAAACTCACTGATAAATGTTCATTCCTTCTTGGTCTCCATAGTTTTAATATCAGTTTAATTGCTGCATGAAAACAAATTGGCTGTAAATTACTTTAAAAGTCTCGTTCATGAAGAAGTTGTAAAAAGTGTTTGCTTTCTTTGGGGAAAAATGATTTCCCACATCAAATAAAGTGAATCAAGCCAACATACCACAAAAAACAAAAAAGAAAACAAAAAACGAACAACAATAGGATTGGTTGAAGAAAATAGATGTAAGGAATGTAAGGAAAAAAACAAGCAAAAAAGAAACCAAACAACAAGATAATGTCACTATACTCCTGACAAGCTCGGTCTTTGTCTAGACTTGTACACATTATCTCATATAGTTTATAACAGGAACTCCCAATTTTCAGAAATAGAAAAATTGTGACCAAGATACAGATGACATTTCTGACAAAATGTGCAAACATTTTTTTAATCAGAATTACAATTAAATATATCTTTTTGAAAATATTCTTTATACCTGCAAAAATTGATATATCAATAGATGTTCAATGCACAGTCTATATAGTGTGCCATGACCTACAGTATATGATACTTTAATACTTATAAATACATGAGTGACACTTCAAAGTTTCAGGATTCAGATGACTTCATTTGTGTTTTGTCTCTGCTTTACTCAGAGTGAAAACTGAAGCACAAGCTGGGCCTCTGTATCGTGTGTTAGGCTCTCCCCTCTACATCACCTGCAGTGTGAGTGGCTTCAGAAGTGAAAACACTGACAAACATTTTGAATTCCGTATGACGAAGCCTTCAAACCCAGACTTTGAGATCCAAATCATCAGTTCACATGAAGATACTTTTGGATATTCTTCTCACCTAAGAAGGTTCTGGTAATTACACGAGAAACTGCATTTTGAACCATTTGAATCCTATGGAGAGATTTCTGTGATTATCCAAAGCAAGGGCGTAGATTTGGCATGGACGGAAGGGACGTGTCCCCACCAATATCCAGCGATTATTGAATTGTCCCCACCAATAATTTGATATCTTCGAGTAAAGAAAAACAAAACCTAGAGAAAGAAAAGAAAAACGATCTGTCAGCGTCTCATTCACCCAGCGGAGCAGAAAGAGCTAAATTACGTTCTTTACTGGAGTCCTACGTCATGTGACAAATATGGCCAATGTGATTGGCTGTGCCTTTCAGGGAGCTCTGTTTAGTTTTATCAGTGGCAAGCCTTACTGCTAATGTATCAGAGATGTTGGTGTACTATAACTGAAGTAATGTTGTTAAGTCCTTAAAGTCATATTCTTTTATTGTCATGACTGTATATGAAGCTGTTTTTATTTTTGTATGATACCAGATTTATATGGAATATGGCTGAAGTAAACTAAAGCCTAAAATACTTAGTCAGTCATTTATTTAATAGTAATTTAACATTATATAATTCACATATAAAACTATGAATTGTAATTTTAAATGGTTTAAAAGCATGTAGAATAGCATATGTAGGCAAGTATATTTCTCCTTTTTTTTTCTTTTCTTTTTTTTAAATCAAGAAGCAAACACAAAAAGGAAGAAAAAAAAGAAACAGGGCAGGGTTCGGTGGTTGAATCATCCGTCCCCACCAATGTCAAAACCAAATCTACGCCCTTGATCCAAAGTAAACAGAATCATTATAATCAATAACCACATAACCAGCGCAAACAAAAATAACAGTACTGTTACCTGTAAATGATTGGCATAGCTAACTAATAATACGAGGGGAATATTCAGTCCAAGTGATACTCATAATATAAGGTGCTATCAAAACAACACCTAGACTCTAAACCTGGGAGGAAGGAGCAATTAGAGAAAAGTCAATACATGAGAGAATTTACCACATTTATTCAAAATGGTTTTAGTTCCTTTAAGAAGAACTTCTGTTTTCTCACTTTTAATTTCATAAAATTAGCAGATAACCACAATTTAATCTCATATAAGCAGTCGGTGACAAAAGAAGGTTGGGAGAGTGGAACTAGTCTTAGTGGAATGATACAACTTGGTGTCATCAGCTTAACAACGTAAACGTATGCCTAAAAATGTGAGCTAAAGATAAAAAATGAATATTTATGCGTGAGCAAAAGACAAATCCTTGGGGAACACCACAGACAACCAGAAGGGGTTATGATCTGAAATTTTTTAACTTTTCATACTGATTATGATGTGAGCTGTGATAAACCAGGCATGTGAACTGACAATATTACCAACTCATTCTAATGTCTTTTAAAAAAAAGTTTTCTTTGTCCTTATTCACAGAAAACAATCTCTATGTTCCAAAGGAAGATACAGTGATGAATATAAGCAGAAACCAGGATTTTACTTTCCCCTGTAACATCAGTAAACAATCCAGCCATGAATCCAAGTTCCAGGTCACATGGTTTTGGCAGAAAGAAATAGAAACGAAACAGCGCCCCATATTCACAGTCTACAGAAACTCCATTCTGCAACACAGGTTTGGGGAGAATGTTCGCCTGAGATACGACCACCCTGACCCCAGCCAATTCAGCCTCACGTTCTTGAACCTTGGCCCTGAAAATAGTGGCCTGTATTTCTGTGAGGTAGAGGAGTGGCTGCCTTCTCTGTCTCATGGGTGGAGAAAAGTTGCAGTGGAAAAGTCAGGGCATTTGAATGTCAGTGTTCTCACAGAAGGTAGGCATGTCTTAACACATTTCTCTTAACATGTCATTTCTCTCAGTAAATATCAAAAGATCATGAGGAAATACCTTTCTTTGTCTTCGTCTTTGCAGGTGATGCTAATGCTGATTCTGAATGTAGCACAAGAGCTTATATAATAACGATTGTAATTCTCATCATCTTAGTTTTAGTCCTATTGCTACAGGCTTGTGGACATCAGATAAGGTGGAGATGACTGAACAGGGAGGCTTTTTTTTTAAACACATGATGTTATATGCAAGACTTTGTAGTTGGACTGCATATACTTTTTAGTACCATTTAGAACCAGTCTTCAATCAACCTGTCTATAACATTCCATTTGCACAACTCTGTTGCTTGTGAAGCTCGCACACAAGAATTTCACTCACATGTGCTGTACCAATGTACCTGCACATGTGATGTGACAATAAAAGTGATTTGATTTGATTTTGATTTGAAATAGATCTAGTGATTTACTTTCAGTGCAAAAACAAATAAGTTTGAAGAATAAACTCAGCATTTTGGTAAACTACTGTGCCAAAATAAAATTGTGTTGCTCTGCAAATACTCATACTGCAATGTATTGTATATATTTTCATACATAAGTGTAATTTTCTCCTCCTCTTTTCTTTTTTTAATATATTTTATTTTTGCTTTTACAACTGAACACAACATACTTATACAGATTCATTTGTAAACAGTTACTACAGTTAGCATATGTGGATTTGTAAGCATGAGGAACAATAAATTAATGAAAAAAAAACTAAAGAGGTAAAGAAAATTTAGAGAAGAAAAAAAAACCATAATAATAAATAAATAAGTAATTAAATAAGGAGGGGGAGGAATAAAATTAAGATCAGTTCATTTTTAAGAATTTTAGAAATGGCTGCCAAATCGTGCAAAAACGCACCAGTTTCCCTTTCCTGTCAAATCTTATCTGTTCCACCCTGGCCACAGACACCATCTTGTTAAGCCACCTCTTAAAACACGGGGCCGAAGGAGACCGCCACTGTAAAAGAATGAGTTTCTTTGCAGCAAGCATACCCATTGGGATTATCTGTTTTTGTGAACAACGTCTGTGTAAGAGACTGGAATAGAATCTACTTGTTGCTTTTACTTTTCGAGGAACAGCCATAGACATCAGATTACTGTCATGCTGAGGAAGGCTCTTGTGTGGTGATTGTGTACAAGTTGGGGTAAAACTTGCAGTGTTTCTCTGAAAGATGTGAAAGACTAAAATAACACTCAGGAACTTTATGGCAGACTGTAGTTCTCTCAGGCTCAGAGAGATGATGTTGTGCTGCACTTGCTCTTTAATTTTGCCAGCACTTCGCAGAATGGTGGACTGGGCTCCTTGGTACAGCTTCTCTCTGCACCTTGCTGTACAGTTCACTCCCTTGTGTTTCCATGGCAATGCTTGTCAGAGCAAAACAAAAAAACACTGAATTTGGGAGGCAAATCAATGCTTGTAACTATGCAGCAAAGACTAGCAGAGGCAAAATCACATCCAATGTTTTTAACAAATTAAAATACATTAACTTTACATTCAAACATTAAAATATTAAACAGTCAGTTCATACGTCTACAGTACAATCCCTCTCTTTTCTGAACTTGTACTTTTTGCCTGCATGTAGCTGAACACACTGAGCTGGTCATCGTTATTGCTGCAGTGTCATTCCAGATCTAATTTGACATCAGATTGAGGTGCTGGCCTTCATGTTCCATGAAACAACTTGATTTCATGAGAATTTTTATGACAATTGTGCAACCGTTTTCCTATTACAACTTTTCTAAATACAGGAACAGCACTGCTGTGAACTTAAAACACACAAATGCTGTATTCACATAGTGAAATCAGTGATGTAGCAGCAGAATGCATCCGGTGTCTGGCATTGCAAAAAAGTTTCTTAATTAAAAATGAAAGTAAAGAACACGACTCTTACAAAACACAGTCTCTGTTCTTACTTGTTTACATGACAAATTGGCAGTTATACTCTACAGTATCTGGTTTATCAACATACCTGAAAGGCACGTGACACAATTCATTTCTTTGAACTCTCTAGCACTGCCATGAGGACATTTTTTGGTAAAATGTCTCTATATCGATTTTATCGATTTTAAAGTTCTTTTATTGGTTTTTAAATGTCTTAATGGTCTTGGGCCTTCTTATCTCTCAGATCTGCTTTTACCATACGAACCCTCGCGGACCCTGAGGTCCTCTGGTACTGGCCTTTTGATTGTCCCTAAAGTCAGGACACATACTCACGGAGAGGCAGCTTTTCAGTGGTATGGTCCTCGTCTGTGGAACAGCCTGTGGAGGAGCTCAGGGCCGCAGAGAACGTACATGTTTTTAAGAACAGGCTCAAGACCCACCTTTTTAATTTAGCTTTTACTTAGCGTTTATTTATTTTTTATGCTTATTTATTCTATCCTGTTATTCTATTATTAATTTAGGATTTACCTAATATTTCTTGATTTTATTCTTATTCATTTTTTAATCTTCTTACTCTATTTATATTTATATTTATATTGTATCCTGTTCTTATTTATTTTATCATTTTACCCTGTATACATCGTATTGCGTCATATCTCCAGTGTTTCCTCGGAGGGCGCTCTCTGCACCGGGGCTGTTATTGACCGTGGCTGCTGGGTCTCTGGGGTCCTCTCAGCCTGGTTGGGGGGCTCCTTTGCCTCCCTCCGGCTGTGTGCCCAGCCCGGAGGCTGCGGTCTGTGACCGGCTCCCGGTGCAGACGGCTCTCTGTTATAATGTTTCCTCACTTGGCTCATGCGAGCCCAGCCCAATTTTTACTCTTTAAGTGTGTGTGTGTGTGTGTGGGTGGGGGTGGGGGGATATATGTGTATTGAGAGTGTGGGGAGTGAGTTGGAGGGTGGGGTGGGCTGCTTTTAACTATGTAAAGCACTTTGTGCTACATTTTTTCTGTATGAAAAGTGCTTTATAAATAAAGATTGATTGATTGATTGATATCATTGTTATGAAATGTGCAGCAGATATTAAGGGAGTGCAGAGAATGAACACGAATTGCTTTGGTGAGCACCAAAGCGATTAGTGCCACCATAAGGTGCCACCATCAGGTTGGCAATAAGGGTCTTAATAACCTGCCACGAAGCTCCTGAGCTGCATAGTTTGTCATGAACTTCCGAACAGCTACATCATTTATGACTTCTGTGACCTTTGACAGAGTCATCATCAGGTCAAGATTTCAATGTTTGAAACCACAAAGCTGCAAGAAAGGACATTCCCATTAGTGCTAAATACAAATATCAGCATGCAAATTCACAAAGAGACAGTGAACATGTTTAATATTAAATCTGATAACGCAACAGGATGGAAGCACAGATGGAAGTTGACTTTAGATTTCCCCACGTGTACCAGGCTCCCAGTAGTTGGATAAGATGTGTTGTTTGTATGAATTTATGTCCTGTCAAACACACACACATGCTAAAAAGCCAGATAAATTATCATTTCTTTCTTTAAACAATAATACAGAGAAAACCCCAACAATCAGAACACGCTCTTTGAGCCAGCACTTGGCAACGATAGTCCATATAAACAGTCCAGATAAATGTGTTGTTGTTTTGCACACGTCTTTCCTTGTTTGTTTCAAATGTGAATTTTCCTTAGGGACTATTGCAGTCTTTCTAATACTTTCTTAACATTTCTCCTCTTTTTCAAACATCCCAAAAAATAAAGCAACTAAAAGAGAGACTGAAGAATTTAAGGACACTGGGTAAAACTGTACTTCTTTTGGTTCTCCACCAGGTGGCACCATTGCATCATGAATCTACAGCATTACTCAATCAAATCAGTTCAAAAGGGGCAAACTTGGATTGGGGAATCAGATTAAATACCCACTACTACTTTATCTCTCAAGCTGCCTTGTATGAACATGGTCATGTTATGTAATTAAGTTATAAACTGAATCGATGTGTAATCGAATCAAGAAAACGTGAAAGATGCACATACAAAGTTACAAAGCTATAACTTAAAGCTAAACTTTAAGATTAGGACGGGGGGCAGGGCGGGGGTCTTTCTCTGGACATTCATGCTATGATTATAATTTATTATACTGATAATATGATTGTTTTTCTCTCACTAATAAATTCAAAAAGTGCACATGAGGAATCGATTATACTGAACTGCAACACAACTGTTGCTGCCTGTCTCACTTTATGCCGCAGGGTTTTGTGGGGGGAGCCCACAGTGGAAGATTCAACACAGAAGTCTAAATCAAGGTGGGAAAAGGCGCAGACAGATTTTGATACAGCTACACTGACTGAGGAAATATTGTTGGGCTTGTAGCTGAAGGTTTGGATGATGAGCTTGAAAAGTAAAAATTTAAAGGAAAGAGTTAGTAAGTAGTGCTATTGGTGCTATTTAGTAAAATATAGATAAACACAGAATCACCATCAGTAAATATGTTGTCTGTGTTGTGTGCAACTTGCCTTTTCAAATTTTATATGATTACAACCCTCAGAGATTAAACTCCCTGTTTCATAAATGAGAATTCTTCTTTGGTCTCTATGTTTTAATATCAGTCTAACTGCTATATAAACTTAAATTAACTCCAAATTATTTTCATGAATCACTGTTTATGAAAAAGTAGCAATAAGTGTTTGCAATCGTTGGGGAAAACTGTTTCCTGCATGACGGAAAATAAAGTGAATCATGCCAACACGCTCTTATTACTTGCATTGAGAGAATCATGAACATTTTATTAATTTAACACCATGTTTTCTGAATCTACTGTAGGATTATCCTCTTCTTTAAACAGTAAGACTGAGCCTTGGAGCCATACTCCAAAAGAAAATGGTTAAGACATGTACACACTGCCTCAGCCACTTCTTCATGATGGTAAACCACAGTATCCTTAATAAAAAATTAAACATCCACAGGTTAGAAGCATTTAATTGATTTTACTCAGTCATGCTATATTAAAAACACATCTTGATATTGGTCAGCACATTAATGTTTACTTATCCTATAGACACCTGTGTGGATGTCTCACTGTTTTCATTTTTATCTTGATTAGAGGTGGTAGAGCCATCGTCTCCGTCTCTGGCAGTGGAAATCTCAGCACAGCCAGCAGCACTGCAGGACGGGCAGGAGCTGATGCTGTCCTGTGACATAAACACAGAGGACGTGGAAAAAAGATTCTTCTCTGAAGCATGGCTGAATGAAAGTGTGGAGCTGGCTCTCATTGGTCCCACAGGTATGTTCACTGTGGCGCCAGAGTACAATGTTCCTCAGAAAAATGTAGAGTTCAGAGCCGCCCGGACTGGGAACAAAGATTACCGTCTCATCTTAAAGCCTGTGAGAACTGAGGACCAGGGAGAGTATATCTGTACAGTCTGGCCTCAAGAGAGAGGCCAAGATGATACTTTTATTGAGGGAGAACCCAAAGACTCCAGCCCACAGCGGGTCAGAATTAACACATGCACATTGGGTTATTCAGGGTTTAATTCAGTGTACTTTTTACATTGTTAATTTTATCTGTTGTTATTAAGACTTACACAAAGCGTTACCTTGCTTATTTATTTTGTTTTCTGTTAGTAAAATTACTTTTTCACGAGTAACTTCTCAAACACAGCAGTACTATTTGTCTCTTGCCTCATCTCCTCACAGAAAACAGGATGACAGTCAAAATGCAGCAGGCTGTAAATGTCACCGAAGGGGGCGGGCTGCATCTCTCCTGTAAAGTGGATGGGGTTCAAGGTCAGCTCTCTGTCACCTGGCAACACAAACCAACACCAATGGCCTTGTTCACCAAGATCATCAGTATAAGTCGGGAGGGTGTTACAGAGATAGCAGAGGAGTTCATGAGTCGCAAAGTGAGGGTGATGCGTCCAGCAGCTGATCCTTGAGCTTGATGAGGTCAAAATGTCCTGTGTACCCGTGTCTGGGCAGAAACCCAATAGCAAGACTCACAGCCAGGCACAAACTACCACTGTAACAGTGATTTTTATAGGTACGATGTGTCTCTGGTAAAACAGATTCAGGCACATGAAGTTACCCATTTTGAGTTAAAACAGGATACATTTTTGCATTGTGAAGCATGCAAAGCTATTTTATAGAATCACTTAATAAACATGGAGCTGAAAATGAGCGTAAGAAGCTATAATAAATCTCATATCTTCTTGCTGCAGCTTTGTTTCAGTTGCATAGCATTGAGAGTGACTCTCAATGCTGATCATCTGATTTAACTCCTTGTAAAAAAGCATATTTCCCAAAACCCAGCAAAATATGCCACCTCTCCTGGTCATCTTCTGGGCAAAGCTGATCTCTGCACTATCTCTCTTTTTGATGTTGATGGAGTCATTTCTTATTCTATCCTTTGTGCAAGCTGCTTGTGTTCTGCCTATTGTTAAATTGTTTTTTTCCCTCAGTTTGGTTGTTTACAAGTCCTCTTTTATGTCTTTTGTCTGCCAGTATAACCCAGAATAAGTCTCACTGACTGGTCTGTTATTAAAGGTCTGTTAAACTAAAGTTTTACCCTTGTGCTTATTCACAGAAAACAGTCTCTCTATTCCAAAGGAGAAAGCAGAGATAAAGCAGAGGAACAAGAAAGCAAAATTTCATCATCCCCTGCAACATCAACCAACAACCCAGCCATGAATCCAAGTTGAGGTCACATGGTTTTGGCAGAAAAAAATCAGAAACTAAACAGCGCCCCGTATTCACAGTTTACAGGAACACAACTCTACAAGACAGGATTGGGGAGAATGTTCGCCTGAGATACGACCACCCTGACCCCAGATAATTCAGCCTCACGTTCTTGAACCTTGGTCCTGAAAATAGTGGTCTGTATTTCTGTGAGGTAGAGGAGTGGCTGCCTTTTCTGTCTCATGGGTGGAGTTGCAGTAGAAAAGTCAGTTAATTTAAATGTCAGTGTTCTCACAGAAGGTAGGCATGTCTTAAGGCAATTATCATTAATGTACCTTAATTCAATGTCATTTCTTTCAGAAAATATCAAAAGAAGATCAAGTGGAAATACCTTTCCTTGTCTTCTTCTTTGCAGGCAATGCTAATCACATCTCTGAATGCAACATGAGTACCTATAAAATAACTATTACAGTTCTCATCGTCATAGTCATGGCCATATTGCTACTGATGCTCAAGATGTGCAGAAATAAAGGCTCAAAAGGAAAGAAGTCAACTCCATCTCGCTGGGGTGAATCGCTCCCTTTGAACACCAATCAAGGTGGAGACGACTGAACAGCAGAGACATTCTTTCTATGTGATGCAATATATGCAAAAGAATTTAATAGCTTATCTTCTTTTAACTCATATTTTCCAATTAAATCACTCTTGTTTCAATTTATCTGTTCAGAGCATTTCATGGAATAGCTCTACCAGTTTACAGTGCAGCTGGGAATAATTTTAAAGAATAAAGTCATACCGTGGTAAACCAATGTGCCAAAATAAAAATGTGTTGCTCTGCAAATACTCACAGACTGCAATGTACTGTATATATTTGCCTATAAATGCTAGTGTGGATCCGAATCTCTGGACTTGCACAAAACTGAATAAATCCAATCAAAATTTTGATGCTTTTCCTCCATCTGTCTCACACTCTCCTTCTTTCTCTCCTCCCTTTTCCTGACTCTTTTTTTTTCCTTCATCAGCCCCATAAATCTTTAACACCCCATCTGTTTTAGAGACTGAAATAGAATCTACTTATTGCTTTCACTTTAGAAGAAACAACTGCAGACATCTGATTACTGTCATACTGAGGAAGGCTCTTGCGTGGTGATTGTGTACAAGTTGAGGTAAAACTTGCAGTGTTTCTCTGAAAGATGTGAGAGACTAAAAGAACACTCAGGAACTTTATGGTAGACTGTAGTTCTCTCAGCCCCAGAGAGATGATGATGTTGTGCTGCCTTTGGTCTTGAATTTTACCAGCACTTCACAGAGTGGTGGACTGGGCTCCTTGGTACAGCTTCCCTCTTAACTTTACTGTAATTTCACTCCCTTGTGTTTCCATGGCAATGCCTGTCAGTGCAAACAAAGAAACACTGGATTTGGGAGGCAAATCAATGCTTGTAACTATGCAGCAAAGACTAGCAGAGGCAAAATCACATCCAGAGCGGCAGCCATTAGAGCTCCCTCTTCATGCTCTTTGCCTTAATAAAGTCTCAAACATTTGCATATTAAACAGTCATTCCATCCATTTTTTTCTTTCATATTAGTGCTGCTGCATGCAGTGTAAAGTAAAAGCCCGGATTTACTAAAACAGTACAATCCTTCTCTTTTCTGAACTTGAACTTTTTGCCTGCATGTAGCTGAATACATTGAGCTGGTTATCGTTATTGCTGCAGTCTCGTTCCAGATCTAATTTGACATCAGATTGATGCTCTGGCCTTTGTGTGACATGAAAGCACTTGATTTATGACAATCGTGCAACCATTTTTCTATTACAACTAAATACAGGGAGAGGACCAAAGTTGCTTTGAAAGGTTTCCCACATAAATGTAAATTATAATAGCAATAGTAACAGTGATAGATAGTTATAGCAGACAGTAATAGAGATAAAACAGCAGCGGGCATACGGTGTCTGGTGCTGCCATAAATACGTCTTTTTGGGAAAAGAAATCAAAAGAGCACTACTCTTACAAAAACAACACCCCTGTGCTTACCTACATACATAAACAACGAAAAGCCAGTTGTGTACTGTGCCTGTGTAGTTTATCAATGCATGTGAATGGCACAGTGGCAAAATAAATGCTAATAAATCCCCCAAACTCTTATTTTCACTTTTACTTTGCTGATCCTTTGACCTCTTCTCTGGCGAAACATCTCCACAACGTTGTCATAAAATGTGCAACACATAATCATGATGTGCACAGAACACTAATTGCTGTGCTGAGCCCCTGACTTTTAATCTAGTGACAAAAACTGGATGCAAAATTGGATTTTTTCTTCTAGTGCCACCATCAGTTTCGAAATAATGACCTTACTAGCCTGCCTATCTGACAGATGAAGATTCCAGGTCAAAACCCCAAACCTGCAAGAAAAAACATTCACATTAATGCTAAATACAAGTGTCTTGCATTCTATTTCACTAACAGTCAGAAAGTGAAGTATTATATTCGTATTTTATCTGCTAAAACAACACAAATTTGAGTTGACATTAGATTTCCTCACCTTAACCAGGCTCCAAGTAGTTGTGTATGACGTGGTATTTCCGTAAGTGTATACATACGCACACACACACACACACACACACACACACACACACACACACACACACACACACACACACACACACACACACACAGAACAAATGATCAAAGTTAGACCTAAAACACCCTCCTGAATGAGAGGATAATGTGTCCTGGCAGAGGTAGGGATATAACATAGGGAGGAGAGAGAGACACTCAAACTGCCATCTGCACAAATTACGTAACGCCTCTCATCGACACTGAAAGTCTTCTCTGAAGCACTGCCTCCTTTCACCTCATCTCGCTGAATCTCTTTGCTTATACCCCCAACTCCACTCTACTCCCTCATGACTCCTGTCTTGCCTTTGATATTCCCTTTTCTCACAAGAAGAGGACACAGCCTGACAGCGCTGCCTTCTGTTCCCAGTCTGAACCAAAAGCTTTCTCTCTCTCTCACTTGCAGACACTTTTCCCTCCCTCTCTCTTTCTCTTTCGCTCACAGTCTTATTCGTCAGCACCAGAGGGAGCTATTGTCACCCAGAATGACAGAGATCCACAGCAGTCATCCCGTCACCATAGAAGTGAAGTGCTGGCCAGCTTGTCATTGTAGCACCCAATCTGAAAATGTAAGACTTTGAAAACTGTCAAGTACTTTCTCTCCTTTCACTTGTTGATTTGAGGTCTCTTGGTGCTGCGAGCTTTGTGTGCAAGTTTTCTGTCTGTGTATATGAGAGAATAGAAGAAAATTGTCTGCAAAGTGGCAAAAGAGCATGAAGCAGAGAGACGTATAGTCTCTATAGCTGTTTTCACACATGCACTTCAGCCCTGAACTTTTTTAGACCCTACCCAACGGACATGCATGAGTGAATGCAAAAGATTCCGTTAGAAATGGCATTGAGCAGTCTTTAACCTGTCAGCTCCCTGCTCCATTGTAAAAATTGTGAAGGTAATAGTTCTGTGTATTCATACAGACTGAGTGCTTTTTTTTTTTTTGCAAGCCTCCAGCATACTTTACCCTAGCAGCACCCTCGCCTAAGCCAAACGGTGAGAATGCATCTGAAGCAGAGTGTCTCACACTGTCAGCTACATGAGAAACAGGGATAGACATCTGAAAAATTACCTCTTTCTACTGACATGGTCTGGAGTTCATGTGTGAAAATCCCTTAAGAGTCTAAGGATGTAATGCCACTTCAAGCTGCACATTGTCTTCTGATACAGCATTTAGGAAAGTACTTGCTAACGGAGTGTGACTGACAGGTCTTTTCACACAAGCACACAGAGTATTATCTCATTTATCCAGGCCCACCGCTCAACACACAGATATGTGGGCACACAAACTATATACAACTCTCTAAACTGTTAAGAGCTGTCTGCTTTTTCTTGTTGAGGCCTGATTATTATCCCCAGAGACTGTGCCGGCTGGTAGAAGGAGCTGGAGAGTCCAAAATAAAAACAGCTTAAATGGTGCAATATGAAGTAATAGCCTGTTCTGCTCCCTGTCAAGGGAGCTCTCAACAAACCCAGAACTCACTTTTTTTTCCTTTCTTTTTTTTTTATTTCTCAGCTTTACTCTCACATACTGGAACTGCATGAATGAATACCCCAAAGCTGCTTTATCTGTGTGCCTCCTGTTATTATAGTATAACTTACCAGCGTGTGTCTGTCATGTTTGCCTGTCTACATGTATGTGCATGTGCTGTCACTAAAACCTTTAATCATGTTAGAAATAACTGAGCCTCCCCTGACAGTAGATATAAAAACAAGAACGAAAAAAAAAAAAAAAACCACATCCAGCAAATTCAAAGTTCATTATAACTGCACCACGAAGCATTGATTCATGTGTCAAAATGAACTTGAGTTTGCTTTTTTTTTCTTGGCAGAATTTTTATATATTTATTTTTGTTATTGCTTCCTTTGTCATGCTGTTGGCGCATGAATAAAACAATGAATCCTAACTGACTCTTGATAGAGCATTTTTGTTCTTTATCATTCCATCTCGCCTATTCTCTACAGACCACTTCACTTAATCAGACATTCCCTTCCCACTGACAAACAAGAAATAGATTTGCTTTTTGGGGGATTATATGCTACATACCCTCCAGAGCTGATAAAATGATAACGCTTGCCCTGTCGTTGTGCCTTTATAGGACTGCTGGGGCTTTCCCTCTGGTGCGAGCCTTGCAGCTACTCTTGGTTGTTATTGTGACTATCAGCATTCGTGCTAGAAAATGCACTGCTTAAAAAAACATTAAGGGACACGCAATCCTGAACACAAAGTCAGTTAAATTTCAGAGATATTCGTCTCTCCCATTAGGGAGCGTAAACCATTGTGAATCCATTTCAGCTGCTTAGGTGCAAATAAAAGTGGCGACAGGTTTACTGTAGAAGCAAGAACGTCTTGTTCCCTAAAAAAGGAAGTGGTTTTGCAGGTGGTAGCCACAGACCATTGTTCTCTTCCTATCCTAGCTGATTTTTCTCTTGTTTTTCTTTTTGCTGCTGTTTTTGTCGCAACTGGGAACATGAGATAGCACCTGCAGGTCACACAAGTTGCACAGGTAGACCAGTTCCTCCGGGGTGGCACATCCAGACCTGTTGTCTCAAGAGGGTTTGCTGTGTATCCTAGCACAGTCTTAGCAGGCACACCAGGACATATGCCACTACACGAGGAGAGCTGGACAAGGTCGACAATCCAGCGGCAGTATCTGCTCCTTTGTGTGAGGAGGAACAGGAGGAGCGCTGCGAAAGCCAAAAAACGTCCTCCAACAGGCTACTCATGTAGCGATACCATGGCATCTCCAGATGTTTACCACATCTGTCACATGTGTTCAATGTGAACCTGCTCTCATCTGTGAAAAGAACAAGGTGCCAGTGGCAGGCCAGCCAGTTCTGGTGTTCGCTGGCAAATGGCAATCAAGCTGCACAGTGCTGGACTGAGAGCACAGAAAGGACGTCGGGAGCTCGTGCCACCATCATGGAGTTTGATTCTGATAGCTTGGCCAAAAGTATGCAAGAGAGTGATATATTTGAAGTTTTACTGGGTTAGTGAGGCTCGACTGTTCCCTTAATATTTTGGGCAGTGTACTAACAAAAGTCTGATTAAATAAGGAGACAGAAGGCCTTTACTGATGAGATGAGATGTCATCGACGGCAAAGGTTTTTTACATTTAAGATCATGGCTTAGAAAGCCAGAAGAAAAAAAATGAATGCACAAGCAGATTTGTTACCACATTAAATTTGTCTCACCTATGATCGATCATTTAACCACGCACTATATACTGCATAGAGTCTGAGTATACATACATATATACTCCCTCAATTCTCTCCGTCACCTGCAAACTCATCATTCTGATTAATTGAGATTTTTGGCCAGATTTCTTCTTTATATTTCTTTTATTTTTTTCACAGTTCAGATTTTCTTGTGTATTTTTATTTCCTTGTGTTCTTAGTGGAGTTCTCCCGGTGTATGACCTTTTGTCTCGACGATGCACTTTGCCTGCTTCCTGCTGGAACTAGTTGTCCTACTGACTGCCTAATTTAGATCTAGGATTTTGCTCACCACTTCCTCGTCCTCCTACACTTGGGTCCTGTTCTCTACGAACCTTTACATCTTTAGAACATAGAAGCCAATCTAAAGCACCTCGAGATGACCGCTGCAAACACGTGATGCATAAATTCGACTGATTAAAAAAATGTAAAAGGATCAGGGAAATTTAAAGAAAAGGCTCTTAGCAAATTCTAAACATTTAGCAAAAGCCAACATAATGGCACACAATTGGATTCTGACTGAAGTTATTAAATGAGAACTCTCTGTGGTGAGAAAATGGGAAAGCGGCTAAGCTGGTTCAACACTGTCTGTTTACAGTTTATCTGATTTCAATACTGACAGCAGTGCTACAGAGAAAAGGCCTCTTAGCTATAAGGGATGAGAGCCGAGAAAAATGTCAGCTGCCTCCAAAACATTCGTTCGCTGGTATCTCAGAGCGGGGCAACAAATGCAGCTATCAGGGAAGCCTATCAGCAGCGGCCTTCCAAGCTGGCACTCATCACCCTCTGGCACTCAGGCTTTCCTCATAACCACTGTCCAACAGGGTCTCGCATCCAAAATGTTTCCCTGAAAGGTAGCAAGGCGAGAAATGTCATGGTCAGTTTGACTTTGACTACATGCTCCAGCTTCAAATTTTCTTAGAGGAATGAGAATGAGATTGCTACCACCGTTTTAGGTGTTAGCTGCTAGGAAAATCTGGCACCTGTGGTGTCTGTTTGCCACCTTCTACCACAAATTATGTGTGAAACCTGTCTGCTGCTCTATGCAACTTAATATAGCTCCCTTTTACCGAATATATTTCTTTACGCCCTTCTTATTTATAATTTCAAACCCTATGTTTTTTCCTTCAGGAATACATAATTATTTTTTCACCATTATGTGAACCTACATCAAACTGAAACTCACACTTAAGAGATGCAAGAACTGTTTCCTGTACTCTCTAAATTGTCATAATAATTCAAAGAGATAAGCACAACGACAGCCACCTGAAACTTAAAAAAATAATAGAAACTTTCAGTTGCCCTTGCTGCTTATGAGCCACTCTATTCCAGTCTTTGTGGATTATTGTATTTGCCTGTGTATCCAAATTATGCAGCAAAGACTGAGATGACACAAATTGGCTCAAAGCTCAAATCAGACGGATCCATCGAGCAAACAGAGCCAATCTGATTGTATTTACTTTTTTCTTTACTTTAGTTTTGAACATTTGAGTAGCTGTGCATTGCCATCAGGACACCAACACCCCTACTGGAGTGGGATAATTGTGTGCTCAGAGGCACAAATGTCTCTGTTCTCCTCATTGGCATGTTGAATGTCTGACGATTCTGCGCTGTCTGAGCAATTTATTTACGCCATAATGCCAGTTTTGACGGCTGCCTCGCCTGTGACTAAGATGGCTGTGCCAACAAGCTGATGTCTTCATTAGCAGTGGTTTAGAAGCATTACCCCCCCACCCTCCTCCCAAGTCACCAGAAATGATGCTCTGCTGCGCCCATCAGCTCCCATCAGCCTTTCTCTGCATGTGAGGCACTCCCCCAACTGCTGTAGCACTAACTCATGTTGCTAATTAGCTGACAAACAGTGCTGTTCCATGGAGGGGCTGGCATCTTACAACACATATTTGTATACATCAGCAACCGCATGCAAATATCCAAAATGTGCACTTACTTATGGAACTCAAGTATGCAGTGTCACATTCACATGGCAATAAAAGGTATGGCCATGTGCATTCATACATATGCACATAGATTTACTCAGTGTTTATAGGGTTTTTCCTTATTAAGTGTAAACACTATAGTTCTTTGATATTCAGTATATGCATGATCATCTCTTCTGTGATGGAGAATCTGATTACCATCCCCCATTTTAAATCACCCAGTGGCTACTATGGTAACCCACTCCTTGAGAATATTAAAGGTAAATGTGAAGAAAAAAATCATAAAGTAAATGAAACAGTTATTTATAACTGACATTTATCTTAGATTTATCTCATCTATGATTCCTGAGATTCCTTTGTTTATACCCTGGACTACTGGTCAAATAAATGGAGAAATATAAACCATTATATCTTTTAATATTTCTGTCACTGTCTCTTTCACTTGCACTGACATTTTGAGCAGCGGGTTGATGTGACAGTGAAGCATGCAGTCCTGTCAAACATTGTAAAAGTCTTAAAGAGCAGCACAGTAGAGCTTTGGGGCAGAGACATGATCTGGTCCAAGTCCACATGTAGGTATATCATATTTCCTAGTATATGGAACAGGATTACTCAAAGTCCTAATGGAGCTAAGAAAAGATCACATGATACCTTTATTACTTGTTTGTAATACATTCCTTCATTATCAGCTAGGTAAAAATGTGAATGTTATATTAGCTCATCTATAAATTCTATAGATCTATATTTTCTCTCTTTATTGTCATTATAATCCTTCCTGATTCACACAGGGAGGAAGGTTGGCAGTGCAGGGAAAGTTTGAATCGCTTTACATCTGTAAGCAAACTGCAATTAGAGATGTAAATGTGGTTGATTTTCTTTTTGCTGCTAATTGAAAACATTACTGATTGGGATGTGGCCAAGAGTGTAGCAGCTTGACAGTTTAGCCCACAGAGAGCATTTCAGCAGCAGTTTCGACTCTCTCATTCAGGGTGAATTTCTAAACAAAGTTTAATTCCTTAGACACATGTCCTGAACAATTTAGACAAGAATAAATGTTCTCATCCTTTCTTTTCTCTTAATTGGAATTTAATATGGTGAATATGCAGACTAGTTAGTTATTTACAGCTTGCCTAAGAGGGTTTTTATTTTACCCCCCAACCTCAACGGCATGAGAGGAATGTAAAAAGAGAATGCAAGGGAATAAAAATAAGCAACTTCAAGAAGAAGCTGAGCTTTTAAAATGGGTAAACTACTCTGAATTTACTTGAAGTAAAGTAACCAAACCAGCCAATTCATACATTCTGATTCAAACCATTACTACAGCTATGAAGTGAACAACAAAGTTCTTTGGTACACTTCTGTCGGCTTTCATATTGTTTATACAAAATTCTAACACTATGAATGTCTAAATGTCACAGGAGACACTGAGACTCATCAGACCAGGCAATATTTTCCCAACTTTATGTTGTTCTATTTTACTGAGCCCGTGTGAATTTGGTTTCCAGTTCTTTACTGGGAGGAAAGACACCAGGTAGTGTCTTCCCATCTGCTTCAAGGTTAGACATATTGTTTGTTCAGAGAGGTTTTTCTGCTTTTTTTCTACTGTAGAATTAACGAGTTGTTATTTGAGCTACTGTAACCTTCATTTTAGCTCAAAGCAGTCTGTCCATCATTCTCCATCAAAAATGCATTTTCACCCAGAGAACCATCGCTTGCTGGATATTTTTTGTTTTTCTGACCATTCTTGGTAAACCCTAGAGAGGTTCGTGTGGGCAAATCCCAGTAGATCAGCAACTTCTGAAGCAATCAGATTAGCCTGTTTAGCACCAAAAACCATGTCATATTCAAAGCTGCTTTTGCTCAGTTTGAACTTCAGCAGGTCGTCTTGATCATGTCTACATGTCTGAATGCTCTGAGTTGCTGCCATGTGATTGGTTGATTAGATATTTACATTAATATTAATTTAAACAGGCATATCCAATGAAATGGCTAGCGATGTCAGCAGAATCAAACAAATAAATCTAAATTTAGCATACAGTTGCAACAGCAAAGAAAATTAATCTAAATGTGGTAAAGATGTGGGATAACCCAGGCACCTGAATTTATGATTTGTGTTGTTGACTGCAGGGAGAGTGCATGGATATGATCACATTTTTACTTTGCTTTAAAGCTGTGGATATATTTGATAACCTGTGTACAGTGGAAATAGCGAAATCTTGCACAGACACAGCTAACATAAACAGCTTACGCCTGGCAAATCTCAAACAGGAGATATGGCCCCATAGCATGTTTGTCATGCTTAGCCTCGCTTTTCTGGGTGAAAGTATTAAACCGACAAAGCTCATCCAAGTTTAAATCCTTGTCTAACAGCAAATGCTGTTGTTTAAATGAAGCATCTGTAGTATATTAGGGTTGTATTCGTGCTGGACAATGTGCCATAAATATACATATACAAATAAATCAACCCAGCATGAACATTAGGTTGTTCAAAACCATAATGCCAGTGGTCTTTAAACAACTTGGTGAGGGCTAGGATGCAGGTTTCACCGTAAAAGAACTTAGAAGCCTTTCATCCTGAGCATCTCTCCACCACAGCAGGCCCATTAGGCATCATGATGCAGTGTGCAGTAATTGGTATTTCTGTTGGTAAGCAGCTTCCTTATCCCAGAGCTCAGCCTCACGCTGTGCTGGAGACAGTCTGATATCAGAGCTGCAGAAAACACACGACTGAACCTGTACAGTGAGCAACATATCACTCCGATAAACACCTACCAGGATTTTTTTTTTAAGACTCCAATACTTTACTAACAAAATTCAATCATTCTGTCGGGAAAGAATTTGTTTATTTTCCAGCCACACTCTGCAATAATATCCATATTGAACATAACAGCAATCCCTCCCTAAAAGGTAATGGCTTTTGGATATTATGAGCATAGTTAATAAAATGACCCTAACGAAGCTAAAGGGAAGTTTAGAAATTACAATTTTTAAATGGTCCGTGTCATCAAAATTGGCTGCTCACTTTCCACGAATGGCACAAGGGTGGTCGCCCCTTTGATGTGGTAATAGGCTGTTTTGATTTCTGTGTGTCAAGCATGTTTTAAACGGTGAGAGGCATTCCCAACAGCTACTACTTCAAAATCAGTTAAAACCTTTTTGCTAACAGCCCTGCCTGGTTCAAAAGGAGGAAAACTAATTCTCTCACTCTTCCCTCCCTCTCTCTCTGCCTCTTTCATACTCATACACTCAGTCATTTGAAGAATGTCGAAGAGACGAGATATACAGAGTCCTGAGGGTCCTGGATTCAGATACTTTCTTTGCTTCGTGTGTGCAGTATGCTTACAGTAAAGCATGCACGTATGAGCCATGAGCTGAACAATGCCCTGTTCTTGATTTTTTTTACATTTTATTTTTTCAGTTTTTACAAAGGTTGAGAGCCTGTTTGTAAGTTTGTTGTTGCCACAGGGATTAAGTAAATCTACGGTCATTACCTCAGACAAAAGCTGAAAGGGAAAGGGGATTTTAGTCTTAATCCACCATTGATTGTTGCAACTAATGCTTATCACTTGTGCAATCCAAGCCAAATTTTTTCAATGACAATCTGATTAATTACTCATCTGAACTTCCTGTAGCATTTGCAAGTCCTTGAACTAACATCCCCTGGAACATTTAATATGCTTACACTAATATCATGTTTTTCTCATGCTGATCTAGAATCATATTTGCTCATTTAATCCTAACCTATAATTACCTTTAACTAGTATAAACTGTCATTATTTTCTTTGAAATAACACATTTAGTGCAAAGGGCTAACAAATCGAGTTGCAAATAGAAAATGTCAAGGCGTGCAAAGTGTTTTACATTATGTTTCATTGGATTAAGGGCCCTCGTTGCCCTTAGTGCTTACAGTAAGAAGGCTTTGAGTTTTGAGGTGTATTTGGGCAAGATCAGATTTTGAGCACAGTCAACACATTCTTGTATGAGCCTGTATGTAGCCATGCATGAGTGTTTGTGGGTCTGCACAAGATGGTTACATGTTCATATTTTTGCACCCTTTCCCTCCTCCCTGCAGAACACTATTTCACCGGGAGCAAAAATACAACATTGTGTGAATCTGTTTATGGCTGTGGAGGGACATGAAAAGCACATGTGAACGTGACTAATCGATGCTGGAGCGAGGAAAAAGGGGAGCAGGCTCAAAGGCATGATCGGGAAGGCATTTTTGCATGCAAGTGATAATATGAGATAATGCTTGCATCAAAGTTGTGTTGTGGTTTTTACAGCTGATGTACGTGTATCCCTAAACGTCTGCGCACCATGAGTCTCTCTGTGAATGTCCGTGCAGATAAATATGCAAGTGTGTTTGTTTAAGAGAGTGAAGTGCATGACTCAGCCTGAGGTAGGCAGACAGCTCATGTTTCTTCTGCTTGGCAGGCAGCACAGATAAGATCGAACTGAGCTGACCATTTAAGAAGCCCTGGGCTTTACCTCTGCCAAAAAAGAAAACACGGCCGACTCAGAAATCCTTATCTGCAAATGCTCAACTCCCGTGTGACTGGTTTGATTAAGTATCAGTTCACAGATTCAGATGAACTCAACCAAAATATATATATATATATATATATATACAGATATACGGACAGATAGATACTACAGTGAGACCGTGGTACTGTCATCAGTCTACCAAGTCAGATTTCACCACTGATGATGATGTCACATTGTTTTCTGGCTGGCACAGCCATGCCCTTGCAAAATTTGTAACTTTTGTGGTTTTAGGTTCAAAGAAACTCAGGCAGAGGCTTTCCCGGATAAGTGAATGCATTACTGAAATCTGGTTACTATTAAGTTTCCCCCTGAAAAACCTGCTAGGTTAATGCTGCCATCTGGGCCCAGGGCACTCTTGCAAAATAGTTTTTGGATCTCAAGAGTTTCACTTACAAGTTAATGATTAATAAATTAGTGCTGTTTGAATTACTGCACAGTTTTGTTTTGGGCTTTCTTAAATAATATCACGACTGAATATTATTTGCCTTATCTATGGTACAAGAATGGCATAAGAATGGCCATAGTGCTAAAGGCAGGTGGTTCCAGCCTGTTGGCTGGCTGGGTGGAGTATATAGATACGTCAACTTATGATTCAAGTTGTGTGTCACCTCTTCCGTTTGTAGTCTTGTTGTCACTTACTCATTGTCCGTTGGTATGAGGGAGTGGATAATTGATGCAACCTAGTAGCTCAGTGATAAACACACTGTCACCTTAATAGCTTGACAATTTAAGTCAGTATTCATTTTGCTTTTTTGCAGAGATAATGGATTGATGCTGCTCTCATCTTTGCATGCTAAACATCAAGCTACAGGCAGCAAGCAGTTTGCGTTTCTTAATATTGCAACCAGAAGCAGGGAGAAACAGCTCAGAAAAAGTTCACTAATTAGCTAGCACATTATGGCTTGTTTGTTTGGAGGATTAAATCATCTGTTACTTACTCTGCTCAGCGTGCTGGTAGGTTGGTTTTTATTACCTTTTGGATGGAGCCAGGCTTTTTCTTATTCAATGTTTATGCTAAGCTAAGCTAACTGCCTGCTGGCTTTAGTCCTCTTTCATTTCAGGAGAGAAGTGTTTGATCAAGAGCAACCTCCAGGGCTGGAAAAAAGAACCACCGCTGAAGTCCCAAAAAAACAGATTTCATCAAATGTGCACTTGAGGCTGACAAAAATCCCTATTCAGTCCATTTTATTGTAAACTGCCCAACTTTACAACAGAGATAATCATGACTAAAATCTGATATATATATATTATTTTGTATTTTTTTACAGTCTGCTATAAGATATAGCAAGCATGATTTTGTTTTATTTGTGTTGCTGGATCATTTTAATGCAATTATCAAATGCTGAAACAACAGTCCATCTGCAAAGTCTACTTCAGTAGTGAAACACTAGTATTTATACTAAGCACTAATTAGCGGGTATCTGTGTCTGAGCCACGCATCTCTCTAAAACACTTGCTAGCATTGGTTTTGATAACTTGAGCCACCTCAGGCTTAAAACGTTCATTGTTGACAAGGTTTATAGCTAGTCCTGGATTAGGTGGCCCTGAAGCGCCCTTTAATTTTGCTGCTATAGGCTTAGACTGCAGGTGGACCTCCCAGGAAGCACTGAACACTTCTCCTGTTTTCCACTCCTCAGTTATTATATGCCACTACTGAATGCCATTCAGTTTTGCTTTCTCTCTCACACAGTTTGCATTTTAACTTGTTTGTTGTCTCTCTGTGCTCCTCTGCCTTTTGTTTCTCTCCACCACCCAACCAGTTGCATTAAGGTACGGACACAGTAGAGAAAACAGTGTTTATAGACCAAAGCACAACCATATGCAATCCAATCACCTAGAAACCGAACATGGTTCAGTTGTTGTGCTGACCAGTCAGTCAACACATTTACTCCCTTACCACCAGTTTATCTTGATCACATGCAGGTTGCTGTTTTTAATTGGACATAGGTCTTTGGTGGCTGTTTCTACCGGGGAAACTCTTCCTCCACACCACAACCCCAGTGATCCAAACCTCATACTTGGATTGTTGGAGTTCCCTTTTTAATATTACCTTTCACATAGAATTAAAAAAATGTCTCGAGATTATATTGTTGCTAACTCACATTATAAAGAAAATAAAGAAATAAAGCTTAACTAATTAAAAAATTAATTAAATCACTCATCAAAATATTGTCCCTTATTGCACGTAACATACAGCATGGCAGTGGCAAATATGCTAATATGCTTTTCTCAGTGGCTACATGGGATCTTTTAAATGCAGTGGGTTTGATTCCCAGCCATTGGCCATTGTGTCTCTTAGTACTTTGATGGAGTGAAAATCTGACTGGAAAAAGAAATCACAGGCAATGATTGCCAGAATTGTTTGCACCGCCCTTATAATACAAACAGGTATTAAACATGTGGCAAAATAAAGATACTGACCTGAAAGCATGCTGTTTGAGACAGAAGTAATTGCCATTTCACACTCACCAATTATATGCCAGCTTGCTATGACATAATTAGTACTTAATGTTCCTGCTGTCAAATTAACCCCTTAAACCACTTTCATGCACAGACCCTTTATTTAACTCTGGATTATTTGAAACCAATTTGACCAATTTACCAGTGGAACTGCTGTCAAGGGTACACTCTAAAAAACGATTCATGGGTTTAGTAAGTAAAGCTTAAAATCAATAGCTTTTTCTGCATAAAAAATTAAGTTTGTTGCATGTACACATTGTAATCAGTTGATAACTTAATTTAATGAGTTGGTCGAAATGAAAATAAAGAAAACAGTCTTAGCTCAGTAATATATCGATTTTGAACAGACATTTCTGTGTTAACTTAACATGAAAGTGTATTCAGTTAATACAACTTAAAAATCTCGTAAGCGTCCTTTAAAAGCTGAGTACAAGGCTGACTTGCCCGGACATGTTGTGCTCTCAGACCACTGATCGAAAGAAACGGAGGGAAAGAGAGAAAGCGGAGAAACGCCATTTTGTACGGAACGTTATCAAACGTTAAAGCTTTGTGGTGAGTACAATTTTTTGCCTTGTTTTATTCACAGCAGCTAATAACTCTAACTTTAACTCTATCAAGACGCACTGCAAGAAATCTATTTTTACACAACACTAAACTCTTCCTCGGCGAGTGGTGGTGATAAGCTAGTAACATTACACTTCTGGCTAACTTGTGAAGTAATTCGACCATAACATTAGTCTTTGTTAAGTTTTGTTTTACGGTGGCAGCCAAATGGTGTTAATTGACACTGAGCTTCTGTAGCCGTAGTTTTTAACTCTGCAAAGACAGGGTAATACACGTTTTTCTTCTTTCTACTTTGAAATCGTTGCAGCGTTGATGAAGGTTTGACCAGCAAAAGGCTGGGCCGTTTTACATTCATGACTAAACAAATGTAGGTTACTGAGTATACATTCGGTTTAACATCGATGCATTTTGATGTTTAAGTCCTAGAGTTATTTTTATGTGAGATTGAAGTTTGTTAATTGAGCCCTAGCTGAAGAACAGCCTGTGTCAAAGTTCAGTCAAAAAACGCGGGCGAGGAAGCGAACGCCATGTTGTAGAAACGCCACACGAAAGATCTTAAGTAACGTTCATAAACTAGTTGTTTTAATGACATTACATTGAATGTGCATTAGCACATAAAATATAATATTGCTCTTTTGGGTGTTAACTGCAGATACATAAGCGCAGTTGTATCACTTAAGAAAAAATATCTTTGATTTGGAAACATAAAGCAACTTTTAGGAGAAACTCAACACTAAAAATAATATACATAGTTTTAACTTTTAATGTCATAAGGATTTCCTGTGAGATAATGATTAGACTAAAGACTATAGTTAAAAAAGCGTGAATATTGATTGCGTGTAATTTGCCCATTTCTTTGCAGTAGTTTACAAGCATTTTTCTTGTTTTTCATCTTGAATATTCAAAAACAATGAATTAAAATTTACTGTAATGCTGATGTAGCACAAGTTGTTTGTACTACAGCCTTCTGAATCACCCAAGTTAAAGTAATTTAAACTGTTTGTTTTTAAAATGAAGTGGATCTGTAAAATTTGCAAATTTGAAACACCAAGAAAGACATTCTCCATTCGCAGGCAGGAAGTTGTCAATCAAGCACCAAAAATCAATGACCTGAAAGAAAGATGGCCTGCTCTTTTTGATGCAGTTCAGGTAAATATTTTTCCATAAGATAATTTGCAGTATGTATTCTTTTAAAGTAAATTGTATACATTAACATGTTGTGCCTATTTGTGCCTTTTTTTTTTTATACAGATAAACCAAGAATTCAGAAGGATCACCACTGTTAACCTGGAAACAACATTCATGGCAAAGCTGGACCAGTACTCTCAGAAAATAATGTCCTTGCTGTCCTCAAGAGGAGGGGCTGCAAAAATGCGCATTCGGCGCATCCAGAACATGCTGCTAGAGGTATGAATGAATGAAATGTAGTTTTTTTTTTTTTTTCCAATAGGTGATATTGAGTCTTAAAAGGTAGCTGTTTACAACTCAACTATGTCAAATTATTGTTTAGAGCTTGAGGCACAAATATCAATTAAAACTATAAATACTTAATAATAAAACAAATTATAGGTGATGTGGATCATGATTGGCAGAGTAATTTGCAAGATTTTGCAGTTTTTCTATTTGTTACCTGGATTTTTCAAGTTCATGAATTGATCATTTCAGAGAAATGGCTCTTTGAAATGATCAATTCATTATTTTGATTATCACTGGAAATCTATAATTGGTACAGTTCAGGCCATATAAAGTCAATCTTTTTTTTTTTTTTTTTTGATGTAATTATCAAAAACCCATCCTCCTCGAAGAGCAGTTCGACATTCTTTTTCTTATTCACAGGATGATTCTGTGGAGAGAAGGCGAGAGGTCGCTATCCGTGGCTTAGTGGTGTATCTCAGGGAAAAGGAGGAGGATCTCTTCAAAGAGCAGGTAAATCAGACATGACTATACTTTGTATTAGAGCTACGATCTAATCTATTATTAATTGATTTCTAAATTTTTACTCAGTTGTATATAGTATTTGTATTCTATTTTTATCTTATTGTATATTTATTTTATTCTACTGTATATAGTATTTTATTCTATTCTATTCTGTACAGTTGTGTACTGTATTTATTCTTATTGTATTCTAATTTTTGCCTCATAACTTTTGCACTGTCCACTCCTGCTGTGACAAAACAAATTTCCCACGTGTGGGACTAATAAAGGTTATCTTATCTTAATTAATCGGCAACTATTTTGATAATTGATTGATCGGTTTGAGTAATTATTTTAGAAAAAGAAGTCCAAATTCTCTGGTTTCAGCTTCATAAATGTGAATGGTTTCTGGTTTCTTTACTCCTCTATGACAGCAAACTGAATATGTTTGACATTTGAGGTCATCATATTGGGCTCTGAGAAACATTGACATTTTTCACCATTTTCTGACATTTTCTGGACCAAACAACTACTCAGATAATCGAGAAAATTGTTAGTTGCAGCCCTATTTTGTGTTACTCTCATGTATAAGTATGATTACTTAAAACATTTATATTGATTCTGACCTACCAGGATGGTGGCGGGGATATTACCAATGAAGTGATGAAGATTGTAACCAGAGGTGCCACAACGTCTGATCCAGCCAACGCAAGGATCATACTTGAAGGAACAGAAGTCCTAGCAGACCTGGATGTACCCAGAGCCTGTGCCTTGCTAATGGGGCTGATATATGCACTCAACCTCAGCTACCCAAAATAACTGAAAAACACTTTTGAAGTGTTTCAAAAGATATTCCTCGAGCTGGATGATCTGAAAGCCAGTCCTAAGGTAATGTCACTAAAAAGTAAACTGTTGTACTAAAAAAATGTGAAGAGTGAGGCTATCCTCAAATTAAATGGGAAATGTTCCACTGTTGTTTGCAATGTGTTGTGTTACATACTGTACAGTAGGCAGTAGGTGTAAAGTTGAGCGTTGAGCATTAAGTACACCTAGTTCAAAATAATGCACTTTAAAAGGATAGCTCGGGTCTTTTGAAGTGAGGCTGTATGAGGTACATATGTATAGTGAGTGTATTACACACAGTAGATGGCAGTCAGTAAGCTCCACCTACGGAGAAGCAGACGGGGCCACCGGCATGCAAGATGAGCCTCCATCCTAATAAAACTGATGTCAGTTTAAATGTACATTATATCAAGAATATGTTTACTGCTTTATTTTGCTATCAGACAGCCTTTTCTGTGAGGAAAGAGAAGTTCTACTGCTTGTTGTTTCAATCGCTCTGGCCCACCAGCGTCCATGGACAAAAACAGCAATTTTACCTGACAGCACACAGGAGTTGCTGGTCTCCTGCTGCCTTGATCAGTAAGTGTAATTGTGTTATTTGGTGACTTTGGTGTTAGTTCGGGTTAGTTCAGATTTACCAAAGTCACACAAACAAACTGAGCCTATCGTGCGTGTCGGTGGCAGGAATGTGCTGACTGCTGTCTACTGTGTGTAATACACTCACAATGTACTTCATACTTAAAAAAACCTAAACTATCACTTTAACACAAACAAACTTGAATCAGAGCATGACTGTCAAAATGTTCAGTCTTTTTGAGACAGATTTACAGGGGTGTTTTATGTCATTTATTTTATGGAGGCAACAATTTTGTCTGCTATTGAAATGTCAATGAGTCTGGAATGGTGGACTGGTGTTCTAATAAACAGTTTGATCATAAAACTGGAATTTCAATGCGTAATTTATTGTATAATTGTAAGTTATAAGTTATTGTAAGTTATTAGTACTCAAAAAAATTAAGGTAACAATTTGCATGGATATTTCTGAGTAGAATAAAAGTAAAAAAATAAGTTTTAATAACTAAATGGAGTAATTTTTAAACAATTAAAATTAAGTTGGTTCAACTTAATTAAGCTTGTAGAGGACAAAGCAAATCATGTTGTTTGTACGTAAGGAATAGAGTTTGCCTAACTAAAGAACTCTTGTGGCATTTACGCTATAGTGGCTAAGCTGAAGTAACTTAAAAAGATCCATGCAAATTGTTACCTTAATTTTTTTACGTTAAGCCAGCAGATCTTTTTTTTTTTTTAGCGTGTAGGCGACATAACTCTAATGCTCACCATTGTTCCATAGAGATAATTACACACAATTCCCATACCTATACCAAAGTGTTCAGCCAGTTAACACTGAGTGCTGCATCTTTATTTCTTAGATATTTTTAAGAATTATTTTATTCTTTTCATCTGTTAAAAAGGCCTCTAAAAACCTGTTAAAATATGCAACAGTAACAATTATGGTTTAGATGACCAGCAGCAGACTAATACCCTGAAGGTAGAAGTGCTGCTCTGTTAAGCACATATTAATCCCATAATTATTGTTTTAACATGTGTTAGCACCTTTTCATAAAAAGTAAAACAGTGTTAAATGCGTTCAATGCCCAATATGTTAATATTAGAATGAGTTGTTCATTGTGAGACATTCAGATATTATTAGAAATCCTAAATGTGACTGCTACTTCTCCAACAACTCTGAAGAATAACCTGCAGTGTACATACAATTTATTGCTTGGTTTATACTGAATGTAGGTAGTAAACACAATATAGAGTAAAGGTAAATGATACATGTGAATGCAGCTCTCAGGATGATCCTCAGTGTCTATAAAAATTAATAAAATTCTGCATGGAGTGCTGCTCCTTTGTTACCAGCTTGGATAATGATGTGATTCAGTAATCTGGTGCTGTATTAACTCTGCCTCCAAAAGCCTTTATTGCCCACATGCTTTCTCTTCCAGCCATGAGTCATGTCAGTTTTACATGGGTTGTGCGGTGTGAATGAGTTACCTTGCTCTGCAAAGCAAATGCTCCAGTAAATGTGACCATGACAAGCAAATAATGTTTTGTAGCCTGGAGTTGATAGATAACATCTGCCTTTGTTGCTGTTACCCAACAGCAAAAAAAAAAAAAAGAAAAAAGGAAAAGTCTGTACCTGCGAGGGATGATGATGAAACGCGTGTGTTGTTGTGTAATGTCGTTGGTGTTTTGGGGCGCAAAGTCGAATGATTTCCCGAGCTCACCTTGATGCTCCTGCCTTCATGAGCTATTCCCTGAGAATATCTCGCCTGTGTGTGTGTGTGTGTGTGTGTGTGTGTGTGTGTGTGTGTGTGTGTGTGTGTGTGTGTATGAGAGAGAGACGGGCATGAACCAATGAATAATGCATGACATTCATCTGTGTTTGCATGTTGGGCAACACCCACATAATCAAGAAGAGAAAGAAAGACACAGACAGACAGAGAGAAGAGAAGAGATGAATGCAACACAAATGCATGAAGCCTACTACAATTACTTTTAATGAAGATCCCAGAAAAAAAAAAAAAGAGTTCTGCTGCCTGCATTGAAGAACGAGTGTGCACAGCTGTCCTTCACTGAGACACAGGAGGATTTTTTTTTTTTATCCACACTGCTGCCAGAAACTACTGTAATTGTATTTGACTTGTTCTGCTGCTGACAATGTGTGTATGTGAACACCTGGTGTAACACTGTGTAATTTTACCTACAGACTAGTCTAACCAGGCTGGCTGAAAGCATCTACTGTGGTGTCCAAGGATTTGTTCATTTTATTCAAAAGGAACAATCATGAGATCGATAGATATCTATCGATCGATCGTCAACTAGCAGCTGGTCCATTTGTTCTGCCAGACGCTTGTGGAGTGCAGTCAGCCTCACTGGCTGCAGTATTCAGCCAGTAGGCATGAACCATGTCGAGGCCTGGTGCTGTCCAACTCTTCATACTGGAGACCCTTTCTTGGATGTCTGCCACTGTGATGGTTACTGGACCCTGTTCAGGGAGGTTGCTGTGGTCTGCCCCCAGATCCACCCGTTATGGGTTGCGTCCTTCTCCCATATGCTCTTCCAGTATTTTTCAGTATTGTTCCAGCCTTGGTGGTGCTGTTCTTATATTGTTCCCCTGCCACTGAGAGTACACCTTGGCTGGTTCTGTGGAGAACAGCTGGTTTGTTCTCTTGCCTTCTATCTGTCCGGTGTACCTCTTTAAGTGGCTGGCCAAGGCTGTGAGTCGTTGCTTGGCAGTTTCCAAGGCCTCAGGTATGGACAGCTTCCTGTATTTCTTAGGCACCTTCTTCTTCGCACCTTTCTGCAACTCCGATAGTTGGCTAACCTCCCTCTGTGCTACCTTGATCTTAGCCTCTAGCCTCCTTCTCCATGGAGGGTACTGCCCCTTGTGGCTGTTCAACTTGTAGCCAAGCATCTCACTGATCACTCATTCCAACACACGTATAAGCACCAGTACATATTATCAAGCAATCATGGCATCAAAGCAAGTGTAAAGAAGCGAGGACATAAAGTCCCACAAGTAGAATGCAGTAAGGGAGAGAAATAGTCTAAGAAAGCTGAGGGATGGAAAAGGAGACAGAATGAGATAGAAGGCCCAAAAATTTGGTAGCTTGACAGTCATTTCATATTAATACTCTACATTAAGAGCCCCTATGATGAATAATTAATCTGCTGGAAAATGTAGTGATTTGTGCTCCTGGCAGGCTAATGCAATGTAAAATAAAGCCCCGTGAGTGAGTCTGTGGATGTACACAGAATAAATTTGATGAGTACTAAGTTTGAGCATAAGGCTGTATATTTGCAGACCTTAGCTTGGTTTAAAAAAATAAGTCATGCATTACATTTGGTTTATAACACAAAGGTAAAATTACATCTTTAACTGCACCAATCACTGCGTGGTATAATAAGAGGTTATCTGACAAAGCAGTATGCAATCTTTCAAGCCAATGTGAAGTGTGGCATGAGAAATTGAGTAGTGCAGTGACTCAACCCACATTAAATCCAACATGGAAGAGTGGCACTTGAATCTAACTGTTTTGACCAAACTGGAGAGCTTATCCCCCTTTTTCCTCACTTGAACCTGGGAGCCAAATATTACAAAACTCATTCTTTTTTTTCTTTTTTTTTGGCATACAAAATGCTAGAGAACACTTTCTCTGTTTATCTTCCCCTCGATCTTAACCCATCTGGATTATTTCCCCATTCCCCTCCTGCTTCGCTCATTGTCTCTGTCTCGTTCCTCTTAGGGAAGCCTCTCAAAATAATTATAAGCAGAAGTAGTTTCAAAAGTTTACTGCACATGCTTTCTGACTCCATCAGCACCCCCCCCCCCCCCCCCCCCCCCCCCCCAAATTCCCATTTATGTCAAAGATCATTTAGGTAACCAGATTCAGTGTATCCTCTGTGTACCCCATATTACAGTCAGGATTCATCAGCAAGTTGGCTGGGTGCACATCTGATTCCATGCTATAATGGGACTCCTCTTTTCACATGCAAGTTTATTATCTCAAAAAGCAGCTTTCTTCTGTAATTTAAAGCGACAACGACGTCTGCGCGCCTGCATTTCCATTTAAAGGATCCAAATGTTTGCGTGCACGTGTGTGAGCGAACTGCCTCTTTTACACTATCATCTGTGCAATACTGACGCATTCATATGTTGCAGTAGGAAAAAAATGCTCAGAGAAACCTAATAAATCATTCATATATTTTCGAGACGTTGTATGAAAATCTGAGTATGATGAAATAAGTGAACAAAATTCCCTCGTTCCCTACAATGTGCCTCTCAGCTATACAACGTAACCTTGCTGACACCACCTCAATGGATAATGCCACAGGGTACTGAAATAGTAAGTCCATATTAATAAAAGTAATAATAAGTGGGCCTGTACAAGTGTCACACAGTGCGGAACAACTGAAAGATACTAATGAGAAAGCTGTGGCTCTCAAGGCATCATCTATAAGGGCCCTGTTATGAAGTACACATAATGCAGACTTCTCTGTTTCCATGGAGACCTATTGTGATCCCTAGCACACACTATACTCAACATGCCCCTCAAGCTTTTATTCTTCTATAAGCACGTGTTCGACAGTTGTGAAAACAGGTGCAATTGGGCCAAAGGTGAACTTGTCTTTAGCGCTGACATAATGCTAGGCTCAAACAATGCTACTCTGGCTTTAGCTGCCTGTACAAAAACGTGGCCTCACTTGGCTGTGCAATAAGGGCTCTGCGGAGAACTGAGCTAATTTTAAGTGTGGAGCAAAAATGTAGATCAGGAGTAACACACATGCCCTACCTAGCCTGCTCTTTTTGGATGTGCATTAACTCAGCAGCACTAGACCTGGACAAACCTTTGGAAAAGCTGAGGCAGTAGTCCACATGCTTCATAGCGGTGTTTAATCCCATTCTCACTTACATTTTCTTGGCAGCAGCGTCTGCTAAAGCCTTTGTTTGCTCTATAAGCAGTCTAAAAGATGTATCTTTTTTCCCTCTTAATATCATGGCACACAGAGGGAGAGACAAACAGATGTATTCTTCCCATTAAACTCTTGTCTTTTAGATGTCATGTTGCGGTTTATTGACGCATGTGTGCTCTGTAAACATCTCTCTGTCTCTGGCTGTTGTTCAGGGCCCACACCGTGTTCGTTAAGTTTCATTTGAGCTCAAATCCGAAGGCGAAAGAAGAAGAGAATCATTTTACTGCTTTCCAAAAAAACATTTTTTATGTTACATTCAGGCGGTTTCGGAACTTGCAATTCCCAGCTGATGAAGAAAATAACAGATGGGTCCACTGCAATTGCATTTTTTTTTGTACGCACATGCAAAAGGCCTACTCATTTATTTATGTGCTACACAGGAGGGAGCTTAGAGTTTTACTAAGTTAGAGCTTTTTGGGCTTTTCAATTCAATTTTTCAGAGAGCAGCTCTCTCACTTCACAGCTTCTCACCCGAGCAGTTTTATTTCACTTGTGCTATTTTCTGTCTCCCAGCAAACTCCCATTCACCCTGTCTATTTTAGATCCTGCTAATAATGGAGCAGCGTCACGAAAATCAATAAATCTGTGCTTATGTCAAAGCGATGCGTGGTTTATGTTCTCATAATCTGATTCAAAGAGGGATGGAGTTTCAACCCATGAAAGGTGAACTGCGTTTTTTTCTCAGATATTTTTCTGCAGTTCCCAAACAGAGCGGCACCTCATTATGTTGATTGCCAGTTGTGTGTAACGCAGGTGGTGTATGGAGAAGTGGGGTGAGGGGGGGGGAGGAGAGGTACAAAATCTGTCTATAACACGCAGACTGCTTTGTAAATTATACATGAGAAGGCGACATTTGTGATCGGCGCAAAATAAACAAACACCATCAAAGAATAGCCTGATATTTTATTTTTCAAGTGATAATCATCGTGCGTTTATGCAGTAAACAGATGTTGCGCGAACAATTCGTGTCTACCTCAAAAAAGTGGTTGAACTCTACCCTGCAAATAAAAAGCTGGGAAAACTAGTAGCATAAGGGGCTTAATTGCCCTCCACTCCGATTAACCTATTCAATCTATCAACGGCCTGAACTAGAATTTCAACAAACAAATGCAAATGCGTCCTTGTCCCACTGCACCCCAGACCCACACGGCCGGGGCGTGGTTTTAGGGGTGGAGCAAGGCAACACGCTTTCAAGTTTTCAAACTGCCAAAGTGCTTGGTCAGGCAGAAAACAAGGAAATAACCTCCAGAGAGGAAAAGCAACGGGTTGGGTCGTTTCTTTCTGGGGATGAACTGCTTCATTTTTTTGAGCTCGTAAAATCTTTTAATAATCTTGTCAAGATTTAGACGCATAGTGTCTTAAATTAGCACACAATGTCCACTTGAATTGGCAGTAACAACTTCAAATCACTTATTTTGGGTTAGAGTATTGTGATCAATCTGATGTGATTTTTTTTATACAGAGTATAAAGCCTTGCTTGCCTCATCTGGAGCGCCCGCCCATTGGGCTTTCTGCGGAGCGATAGTGGAGAGATTGATTATAAGGTCTACGGGATTTGCCGTGGAAAAAAACAGAGCCTGCTTGGACTGCTTGCTCGTGATCCTGCGCTCCCATCAGTGAGGGGAAGGAAAATTATCCGGGACTTATTCCAGTCTGACTCCCAAAACCGTCAGCACTCCCCGCCTCCCTTCGTGTATCCAGATACGCAGGAGTCACGCCGGACTTTTAGTTTTTACTGAGGAGGCTGCGAGTGCGAATCATCTCCGCAGTCTCGGATGCGTAGTGAGCCGGTGCTGCGAGTGAGTGGGTTGGGTCGCCTAGGCGCTGGGCATACGCACACTTCATCGTCAGCGATAAAAGCAGATAGGTGAGGGTAAAGGCGAGAGGAAACGACATCGGAGGCTTTTTATTTATTTATTTTAAACAGAAGGACGTTGTAGAGAGGTGGGTCGCACATTTGGAAAGCCGCCAGCTGTGGATTTGACTCTCAAGGAAGCTTTTTTATTCTTCTTCTTGCCTCCGGGGTTTTGTAGACCTCCTTATTTTCTGGTTCAGGACCAGCAGCTGATCACACTGTCAGACGCCACCGGCTTCTCATCTAAAAGGAGGGGATATAAAAAGTGGATCAGCGGAGCAACACACACACATACAATGGCAACCGGTGCGCTCTTTCTAGTCTGCGCGCTGCTTGGTAAGTCATCTGAAAAAAGAAGGTGAAAAAAGCTTTGAGACTGCGTTTGTTATCTGATTTTTATTTATTTATTTATTTATTTATTTTTATCAGTGCTCAGATTTCCGAGATAAAATCGGCATCTGCTGTTTGTCTGTCACGGCACACCTGTATGAGACATGTCAATCAAACCTCTTTACAGGCAGGGGAACTGGGCTAGTAGTCATTCTGAGTCAGGTGGAAGTAGACTACTTCGGTTAAATCGCTGCAATAATAACAGATGCCCGTGAACAGCTGTGTGTGTGTGTGTGTACGCGGTGAACTAGGTTAATGTGATATTTGGTCTTTAGTTAGAGACTAAGCTTATACAGTCCTGCAGTGTTAAATGGATTGATCATATAGGCAACCAGCTGCTGTCGCCACACACACGTGTATCAATACATCCCCTATAGATGCACATAATATAGACACATCTGGATCTGTGCATAATAGATTCTGATGTCACCCAGTGCCTGCTCTGCTTTACAGTAAGTCATCATCATAAAACCCATTTGTCACTGTATGAGACCTTCCTGCAAATGCAAGTTTAGACACATTGATGACACACACACCACACACACACTGATACAAACATTCATGCAGACATCACTGCTGACACACACATATACATTTCATCCTGCCTGTGAACTGTCCCAAACAAACACCAGATGGCTTTTCTGTTCCTGGACTGGGTGGCCTGTCAGCACTGCTGAGCACAAAGGAGGGGGCGTGCGGGAGTGGGAGTGGAAGTCAGCCTGCTGGAGGCCCCCACTTGGCTTACCAGCCTGTGCCTTGCTTCTCATCCCCTTTCAGCACATCGTGAGTCACTTTCACTAGGATCAGACCTCTGTGCAGGTTTCCCAATTCGAATGTGAGATGCGCTGGCCTTCACACGGTCACAGTACAGATGAGATATCGGTGGTAAAAAGGGATAAGAGAGGGGTTTTCATGTTGCATAATCATGATTCAATTTGGAAGCCCTTTGAGGTGGCGAAGAAGCTTTTGGGTGCAAGGAGGGAGACAGTAACAACTGTCTGTGTGGCTCTTGTTGAAGTAACAGTGTTTAACATGATACTAATGCTATTATTGCCAACATTATCAGTAATGTGAACCTGACAACTGGGACGTAGTCCAAACCAAAGGCAGAAAATCACCACAACTGAAAAATTATAGACTCAGAGTAAATTATCTGGAACCAGTGTGTTAACAAAAGTGCAAATTCTCTGGCTCTGGCTCTTTAAATTGGAGTCTTTTCAGACTATTCTGATTGTTCTGTAAACAATGTCTGTGGGATTAGACTGCTAGTCAAACAAAAGCATGACATGTCTTTAGGCTTTGGTAACTTGTGATTGGTATTTTTCACTGTTAGCTGACATTATAAACCAATCCCCCTCGAGAAGACAGAAAAAAAATATTGGGGTGGCAATCAACTGGCAAGCAGTCAAGTTCAGTTATTCCAAAATAGAAGTGGTAATTTAAATCAGCATGATGGCACCAGGAACTTTTTAAATTTTTTTACTTGAATCATTTCTGTTCACAATGATTTCAAATTCTATACCTGTCCTCCAATTTTAGAGCCATCAGAGCCATGAACTAAATAACTAAATAACGTGTCTGAAGGAAAAATATGCTTATATTTCATATTAGCAGCACTGGTATTGCTATATTGATAATGCATCACTAGCATATGCACTGCCACATACTTTCATATCATTTGTCTATCTGTCATCTACTTGCATACACAAGCAGCTGTGGTAGGTTAGAGGTACTTGTCTGGCGGTGTGTGATCAGCTGTGTGATTCATTCGCAGTGTGTCAGCAAGCACATGTTTGAACTTACTTTTTTTATGTTTTAGTGCTTGTTTGTTTGTGTGTGTGTGTGTGTGTGTGTGTGTGTGTGTGTGTGTGTGTGATAAGGAAGAACATAATAAAGATGGCTGACAGCTGTGATAGATGAAGGCTGTATCAGTCATTATTAAAGACAGAGGTGCCACTTACACATTCTTTTGGCAGGCAAATCTTATATTGGCTTATTTATGCTGCTGAGTTTGCAACCAGGTACGTGTGTGTGTCTGTGTGTGTGTGTGTGTGTGTGTTTATTTGTGGCACCAGGGTATATGATATAAAGCTTATAAAAGGAGTCGCCTGAAGGAACGAATATTTATTAGCTTTACAAACAGAATGTCTTCCTTCTCTCCTTCAGCGAGCGAGAAAGATGTCATGCTTTTGGTGTAAAAGTGTGTGTGCTTTGTGCGGGCATTCTTCTGTTTGTGTGAGTGTGTTTGAAACCGGGCAGCCAACTTGCTATCCAACATGTTCCAGTTTATGTAACTAAACTGGAAGTGTGATATGTGCGAGGCTGTCAAGTTTAACTGCGAAATGCCTCAGTGGTTTCCGTTTACTGGGTTGATAGAAGAGCGGCCAGTGGATGCTCAGGTTCTGATGAGCTGCCATTGGTTCTGTTGAGCTCGTCTAAGAGCAGCTTCACACTGTTTAGCGCAAAATCCTGACGCCTGTGTGTGTGTTTCACATTTTGTATCTCTGTATTTGTCGAATATCTCTTCCAACTTCCATAACAAGATCTGTTTTTACCTTGTTCTCATGACGCTTAAACGCGTTATGAATGAATTTGCATAAACCTGCATGAGACGGTTAGTTATGGGGATGGGAAGGGAGTAATACAGGTTTTTAACGTGTAGTATACCTAGTATAGCTATGTAACATCGATAAAATCAGGTCTCATATCAGGCACTACAAACTCTATACCAATGATTTATGTTTTAGCTCATCCCTTACAAACTATGAAGAAGTGGATCTATACTATAATGGTTTAAGCATTTGTGGTTTACACATTGGCCTATCAAGTGTGCTATATAGCTCAGATATGCTGGTCTAGCGGCTGCGGTGGGCCCTTAAGAGGGAGCACTTGAACGTAGCTTGCTACAAAAGATTAAACGTATAACCCTGCTGTAGCATCACAGTTTTGTGACTTTAGTGTTTTTCTATCTTTTTCTTCACCTTTTAATTTTTTTTCCCCTAACACATTGGCATGCTAATCATGTATTGTCTGCATTCATTTTTAAACACGGCCAAGTAGCTTTTCAGGTCTGACTACAGTAAATTGTCCTTACTGGAGTGTAATAATGGAGCTTCATTCACTCAACAGTCTCTTCCTTTTGGTATTAGGATTGTAAGGAAAACACATAAAAAAAAAAAAAGCAGAAATGATATCCTTTGGGGAAAAAGGTCAGCAGAAATATGAAGTTTTAGTGGAGGAAGTAAAACTTTCAAAAGTGATGGTATGGTGGTGGTGTGTGTGGTGGCTGTTTTCTTTTTTCCTTTGAGCCATCTCCCTTCTTCTCTTATGAGGATTTTGATGCTATTTTTTGATCACTTGTTTCAAGCCTGTAGAGAAACTGAAACCATAGCCTGTTATCCAGGCTCATTACAGTGCTATTGATCGAAAAGAGAAAAGTTTTAAGTACTTGTTGTAGCACCATCAAACTTTGAGCTTATCAGCCGACCCTTTATCAAGCTGGCCCTCTAAAACCGGCCCAATCAAAGAAAATGAAGGTACTTATAAGCTCATTATCAGTTTAGACATATCTAATGTGTAGTGTTCCTTCCCCCCCCCCCCCCCCCCCCCCCCCCCCCCCCCCTGTGTTTTTAACAGAAATAGAAGGGCGGTACTTGCAGCCATTCAAGTGCAGATTTGATTGTCCATATGGTGCCGTGACAATTGTCGCAAATGCTTGAAAGTAGTTCTACTTTGATCTCATTTTTCATTCCAGACAAGCTCATTACAATGTTTGCATTTCTTAATGTGAACAAACTGTATAATTAACAGAGAAAGAAATTAGGAATCTTACATATGAAATTGACTCATCAAGACAATTGCACATAACTGTTATAAGTGATGTTATGATGCAGGTTTCAAGGGGACCCATTACTTTCTTTTCCAGAATCTTTGTGTCATTTTAAATCACACCTCTTCAGAGTCATCCTCCCTTTTAAGCCAACTTTATTCTTGCAAACAGAAGATTTGAACAGCAGATACACTACTGTGCAAAAGTCTCAAGACCTCAGTCATTTCTCTATATGGAGACATGAAGCCAGACTTTCGTGTAGATTTTTTAAGGTGTTCTTGAGCAATTGTTCACCAGACTTTCTGAAGGCATTTCAAAGTTTTTCTCTGGACATTGGCTGTGTTTTCACTAATTTCAGTCCAGTTATTGTGCCTGTGTTGACTTTCAAGCTTGTAAGAATTACACTCATTATTTGAAATCTTGGTCTTTTTTACTATAATAATGGGTTCCCTTTGAGGAGAAGTAAGATGCTACATCATTGCGTCATTAATATAATAATAATAATAATAAATAAAATTGTCAAAAACAAAAGTTGTCAGAGGAATACTTGATTTACTGGAAAAAAAGTTTCTTTTTAGTAGAAAAATTGATAAAACCACAAAATGTTTCATGTTTTTTTTTTTTTTTTCTGTTTTTAACCATCTCAACCATCTATATTAAGAGCAAAAAGAAAAGTCCTTGGATATTCATCTTTTATTCTTGATTCATTCAAATTATCCTTACAGAAGCAGTATTGTTACATTATTAATCATCATCATCAATTAATAACAATGCTTTTCATGAAAAATGGACACATTTGAAAGTAATCCTTGATCATATAAGTATATTTTCACAACACATCTTTTGCAAATGTAATCTTCTCTCATTAAACAGATTATACACATTGAATGTGATCCATTATACTCCCACGCTTTCAAGGACCATGCTAATGTCACTGATGCTGACTCAGGCATTTCAAATTTTGTTGGGATTCAAAGTTTGTCGTGCCACTCCCTGATGCACACCCCGCCTCTCCTCTGTCCCGAATAAGAACAACAGCTGAAAGCCCCCCACCCGAAAATTACGCGCATTACAGCTTGTTTGCGGTCAAACCAGTGCGTCCTCATGCTGAGCACCTTGAGTCAGCTGTTACAGCACGGGGGAATGCATTTCATGTGTGTTTAAGCCTCAGCTGACACAAGAGACAGTGCCGTCTAGACACTGAGGCAGAAAGCAATAACTCATTGGCTAGCTGTTTGCATAGCTGATCTATGTTTATGGTATGGGAATTTTTGGTGCGAGTCCCAAGATTTGTTCCTCATTATTATTATTTTTTTTCCTGCTGTTGTCGCCAGAGTCAGAGGACCAATTTCTCTCTGTTAGGGGGAATACGAGCTTGTGCAGCTGTCTGATTGCAGCGCTGTTTGCTCCCCTTGTTATTTTCTGTGCCTGCTGTATTCTGTAGTTGCACGCACGCTTGTTTGCATCATAAACACCAGACCCATCTCTTTGTGTATACCCATGACAGGATGCCTTTTGTGCTATTGTTTTTTCATATCATAACATTGTTGACTCGACAGAGGGGGGGGGGGACTACCAAAGCAGAAACAAGACTGACAGCTTGGCTATCATCCACAAACTGTGTGATAAGTTCCCAGTAAATATTCATTAAAGTTGGGATGTATAATGACAACAGAAGCTATTCGTCGGTCAACATTATGACTGAGATGTCTCGTTAGGCATGGATCAATAGAGCTGCATGAGTGGTGTTTTGTGATTGTGCCAGTATGGAAATGTTTTGTCTTCTGGGAACTTCCTGTGTCATGTGTACCTAAAAGCAAGTCAGATACTGGCTGGTATGCATGTCCTCAGGCCAAGGAATTGTTGCCCTGTAGTAGACGCCAGTCTACTACCCATTTGCTCGCACCCAATTGTGACCAGAGTTTTCCTACAACACCATGACCTGGATGACTGAAAACCTTCACAGACCTACAACACCAGTGTTGTCTGTTGTCATTCGCCCTCCTGTCTGCATCGTCTGAGTGGTGAAAAGCTGCAATTAAACTCATGTTTCCTTCTAAGGGAACATCCAGAAAACATCAGGAAACTGAGCAAACTTCTAGTGCTCACAATACATTTAAAACAAAGGTTCCTTATATGTACCCCCACCTCCCCATGACCCACATCGGAGTTGTCTCTCTCCAACATGGGGAGATAAGTGACTGAAGACAACCAGAGTTCTTGTAGGAGACTTCCTGCCTGCCACGGCGAATGAGGAAAGTGGCTGGAGCTGGAGACAGAGAAGAGGCAGCGTCTGCTTTGTGTCTGATCTTAACTCTGCTGCGGTATCTCTGGTAAACTGTCAGGCCTTTCCTTACATCATAACTCTGCCACATTCTCATTCCCGGGCCTGTTCGCTTATTCACGCCTCAGATCCAATCTCGTGCTTTGCGATAACATCCCAACTACACCCCTTAGCCATTGAGTTTGTAAACTGTTTAGGTGTTCTTTGGAGCTGATTTGCATACGTGCCCCTGCTTCTCCTCACTCACACGCTTAAAAGGTACTCCAGCATGCCTCCCCCTCCTTCTCCTCCTGCTTCTCCTCCTCCTCCAGTGAATAGCCCCTGACCTCCATCCCCCACTCATTTTAAACAATACTGTGCCCAGCCCACCCCTTCTTCAAAGAGCACTAATTAGAAACTGCCGTCAAGTGTGATCCAAACCAGATATTTATCTTTGGAGTTTCAGGGGAAGGTGCTAAGTTTAACAATCGCATTTAGTGGGTGTATTTACATGCACCATTCTTGCTTAGTTATAAGACCAACAAACCCCCACCCCAAATCCCTGGGGGTTTTGCCGACTCCTCCCGTTTTCTGTGTTAGGAGTCATGATGGCTGGTTGACAAGAGGATTCCACTTCACTCCTACACACACACACACACACACACACACACACGCACACAAACAAGCACTAAAACATAAAGTACCCACAGTACTGAGTTGCTGTCCTTCCACGCTGCTACACTCCCCTGCTCCCTGCTTGATCCTCCACCCAAGCAGATCCCACGCGGGTGGGATGCACACCAGGCGCTGTAACTATGGCGACCACTCCCCCCACCCCCACGTCCTCATCGTCTGACAGACACTCATCTCTATGCCCGCGTTTAAAGAAGCACGTGCGCATAATTAAATGTCTATATTAACGTTTCTTTGCCTTCAACATTCCCCTCGCAAAAAGCGCTTGACTCACTTTACCGCTATGTTCTGTTACGGCGCTCGCTTTTACACATAAAACCAAAGATGTGCTGGCGTGTGTATGTGTGTGTTTGTGTGTCTAATTGCTTATGCATAAATGCATGAATTTACAAGCGCATGTCTTTCATTGCCTGAGAGGCAAAATGACTGACAATGGCAGAAAAAGTCTGTTTGAAGTAGAGTAATTAATAGTTAATTAGTTTTCTTTCCAATCTGCGGCTTAATGCACAAACGTGGGAACTGATAGCAAGTTGCCAGTCATACAAAAAACCCCAAACCTAACCAGTGTACATAAAGTAGACGCAGCTGTCAGGCATAATTGTACACAAGTACAAGATGGATAATGACCAGAGATAGCTGTGCGATTTTTATAGCTACATTTTCTTTTGCGACAATTAACGTGAACATTCGACTCTTCTGTAAGAGTTAGTCACGACTGCATATATTGTGTACAGCTTTATTATTATTTATATATTTCCTTTAGTCTTATTTCTGGAGGAATAGCTTGGTTTGGGCGTAGCTCTGAGACCGCAATGCTTTGTCATTCAGACCGGGTGGGGGATGTGTGTGTGTGTGTGTGTGTGTGTGTGTGTGTGTGTGTGGGGTGGCAGGTGGGGGGTTGGGAGGAGGGAATCAGGTTGGTTATGACTGGGGGGTTGGGGAAGAGGAGGTTAGTGTGGTAGCAGGTGTCCACATAGAGTTAATGCATTTGGGGTGGGGTGTAGATGGAAGCACTAAGTGCACTGAAGGTGTGTTCGTGTGTGCACGTAGAAATGATTGGCCCAGACAGACTACCTCTGTCCTCTGTCCAGACGCCTTTGTCTTCCTCACAGTGACAAACAGTAGTTGGAATTATGGCTGTATTTGCCATGGAAAAATTGTCACTTTCAGCTATTAATGTAGACACCTCAATGTGGCACAGACGGTCCTCCTTCAAGTTCTGTTCATCAGTCTACAGTGACTGTAGCCATCTGTTACACTGTATGTGTTTACCCTGCCTTTCAGTAACCCAGATTCCATAATTCAGGAGTCGCACATTTCCAGAAAAGCATTTCAAACACCTGATGTGGACCTGTTATATTTATATAATTTCCAACGGCATATTTTTATTCTTAGACTCTGCTCGCATTATCTTTAATATTGTTGCAGCCCCTTTCCCCCTCCTTTTCAAGTTAACGGTCTTCTGATTGGCTTTCCCTTGGAACCAAGATGACCATATTAGGACGCTCTCTGTCATCATCTGTGAGCCAAGAGTAGGAAAAAATAAGGGGAACCAAACATTTAGGGAAGTTTGAAGCTTTTGGGTCACAGGGATTGCTTGTACATAGGCTGGTGTGAGTAACTGATACTTTGACCACATTAAACACCATCATCACCAGTAATTACATGTTACAGCAATTATGTCATGAGATGTGTTAAAAATCCAACTTTCTGCTCTTTTTTTTTTTTTTTTTTTTTTTTTTTTGTGATATAAATCATAGAGTAAAGACACCTTGACTCATTAGCGATTCGGGAGTCACTGGTAAACAATGCTTTGGCGGGGAAAGAGTTTATGAGCATCCACTATTATACAGGTTTATGACAGAAATTAGGAAATGCCTGCATAATAGGTTCCTTTGAATTTGCTGTAGCCTTGGCTGGAGCGTGGAAGACAAAGCATTACTAGCCAGCTCTGTTTTTAATCATTATGCGCCGTTGTTAAGGAATGACCTTCACGCACACGTTTAAGGTTTTAATTAAATTTATATGTCAAGCTACTGCTCTAGCTGTGTATGTCACAGTAGTGACTGTGTGTTGATTATCCGTTCCGTATGATCTCTCCGGATAAAACAATAAAACTTAAAAGCTCTTTTTCCGACGTGGTCCAACAAGAAGGCGAAGCAGCTGAGGGTGTAGGAGGGAGGATGAAGAGGCAGCTGTTCTGTCGAGAAGGATAGATTATGATCTGCTCTGCGCTGTTGACACTACTGACGAATAATGCCAGCACCGGAAATGGAGAGGAGAAAATATGAATCAGCCCACACACTGAAAAATTACATTTCAGCTAAGCAGGCGTATCCTTAATGCTTGGTTCCATTTATAGTGTAGTGGCCACTAACACTTCGAGCATTCAGCACCATATTGACGCAGAAGTAGGAATTAGGAACCCCCCTCGGCTTCCATCCTGGTCTCACCAGCTGTTACGAGCAACAGCGCAGGTGAGGTCATGACTGCTACAGCCCAGGAGGCCCATAAATTAGAACTAGTTAGCATAGTGAGGCACGAGGACAGCATGACCCAGGTGTGATTCAAAGCAGGAGTCCTAGTTTACACCGAGATTTGAGAATTGGATGGGAGTTACAGAAATGGAGACTATAGCATGATTGATTTGAATGCAGTGAGACTTGAATGGCATTTAAAAAAAAAAAGATCTATTGTCTTTGAATCCAGATAGAAGATTGGATCCAATGGCTATTTGTCTAGGCAATGCATAGCATAGATGTATATATATATTTTTAAATAAAGGATGTAACACATAACTTTCTGGAAAACTGCAACTTGGGCTTCTTTTATGACACGTCGGTTTGAAGGATATAACTTGTTTTTATTTGTGAGCTTTATTGGTTGTTATAACCGGACAGTCAGACTAACCTAACTGGCTGCTGCCTGCGATCTTGCTCACCACGTTTACCTCAGGTCTCCTGAAAGAGCAGGAAAGCAAATAAGTATTCATTCACACACGGACACATTTGTATTTCACGGAATGTCAAACAATCTCTCCCAAAAATTGGCTCCGTCTCACTTGTTCTCTCTCCCCCCACCCCCCGAAAATTTTTTTTATATATACGAAATAAAAATAGAACTAAATAACACTACACAAGGTACTTGCCTGTGAAGTCTTTGCGTGCAAAGTTTAGAGGGAGCATAAATGTGTACACAGAATTGAAGTGCACACTTATTCACTTACGTATATACGAAAATGTGCGAGTTAGTTTACTTCTGATCCTCTTCTTGCCCTCTGGCTTTGTTTTCTTCCATTTAACACATCTACCCCTTAGTGAATTTGGCCCTGTGTATCTGTTATTTATTATTAGTCTTTTTTAAGTCTTGCAATCATTTCCTATGTACTACTAACATCACCTCTGTCTCTTTACTTGACACATACAAAGACAAGATGGTGACATACAGTTGAACTGCTGTTCTACCAACCCCGTGGACATCCTGTACTCTGTCGTTGTCGCTGTGATTAGAAGTGTGTGGGTGTAATGGGCAGTTGTTGTAGCTGTTCGTCAGCAGTTGGATTGACCAGCCGGCCTATGTAACTGACCTCTCGTGGAAGACGTAACACTTGCTTTTTCTTTCTTCTTTTTTTTTTTTTAGCCATCTCTCCCTATCACTCAGATGTTTGTTCGACAGTGCCTTGAGGGAAAACATTTAGTTTTTCACTTAAGTACAAAAGATAAGATGCTCCCACTTAATAACTGAGGCTGTCAATATTAAAGATTCTGAAGCTGGAACAAGGGTCAGAGGTTTTTAAAAACAGCCCTGCTGCAGCGACTTCTACAATCTGACACACGCCATGATTATCGCTGCAGGAACGACACGGATGGCAAGAGGAGTAAGAGGACGAGGCCTGAATTGCAATATTCGATGCTGTCTAGAGTCTCTCCAATACAATGAGAAAACTATAGGAAATAAAGTCGGGTATTGTCATCAATCTATTGCTGGGTTTACATTTGGATGATTACATAGTGCCATGTGGAAAGCCTGACAAGCCGAATGTTAAATTTATTCTGCAGAGGCAACGTGAAGAATTTTAGTCTGTTAAATCACATTTCTTTTGCACAGACACTTTCACGTAAGAGGCATTACAAAAATACAATTCGTGCTCTTTGCGGCGCACGATATGATTTAGCATGTAAAGGTTTATTTTGTTGGACAGTTTTGAGAAAGAAGCTAGAATTTGTATTGTGATCATACCCTTACTGACTGCTAATGTGCCCCTCTTGCATTAAAAAAAAATCTCTCTTCATTGATCTTCTTTCCTTCTGTTTTGCCTCATCTTGGAATCTCTCTGTGTCTTTGGCACTCTTGCTGTCTCTGGTAATGATGTTAACAGGGTCAAATGCTTTCAGGGGCCTAGAGGGAGAAATATACAGAGTGATTTTGGAGTATGGTTAATGAGTGCAGGGAAGAGTGGACAGGAAAATATTCGTCATCGCTCTTTGGTCTTTATTTCTTTCTGTAACACAAATGGCAGCACATTATTTAGCAGCATGCCTACACACTCACTGGCCACTTTGTTAGGTACACCTGTTCAACTGCAGGTTAATACAGATATTTAAGTAGCCAATTGCATGGCAGCATTTAGGCCATGCGTTTAAACATGTGCACAACGGTAAGATGACCTGATGAAGTTCAATCTGAGCACCAGAACTGGAAAGAAAGGTGGTTTAAGCAACCTTGAATGGCATGGTTGTTAGGATCAGATGGGCTTGTTTGAGTCTGAAATTGCTGATCTAGTGGGATTTTCCTGTACCACCATCTCTAGGGCTTACAGAGAATGGTCTGAAAATGAGAAAATCTCAAGTGAGCAGCAGTTCTCTGGGTGAAAATACCTTGTTGATGCCAAAGCAAAATGGCCAGACTGCTGATATGAAGGCAACGGCAACTCAAATAACCACTTGTTAAAACCAATGTATGCAGAAGAGAATCTTTGAATACAAAAAGTGATTAACCTTGAAACAGACAGACTGCCACAGCAGAAGACTACACCAGACGCTTCACCTATCAGCTAAGAACAGGAAACTAAGGCTAGACTCACCAAAATTGGCCATTAGAAGATTGGAAAAATGTTGCCTGGTCAGATTAGTCTCGATTTCTGCTACAGCGTTCAGATGGTTGGATCAGAATTAGGCATTAAAAACATGAAAGTGTAGCTCCAGAGTGTACCCATCCTCTGAATGCTACGCCCATCAGGATATTGCATCATGTCACAAAGCTCAAACCATCTAAAACTGCTTTCTTCAACATGACAATGAGTTCACTGTACTCAAATGGCCTCCACAGTCACCAGATCTCAATCTAATTGAGCGCCTTTGGGATATTGTGGAACAGAAGATTTACATCATCAGCTCCTGAGGCAAAAGGGGGTCCAAACCCCAAGGTGTAAAATATATATTCAAAAGCTTTGTGCATTTTGTAATGTTCTGCAACCTGGAGGCAACCGTTCTTCCCCTTCCGCTCTTTTTTTCCCTCTGCTCCCCGTGTAATCCTTTGCTCTTCTTATTGCTGCCTTACTCTGGATCATTTTGAACCTCCCTTGGGCAAACTGGACACTGATGTAGAGCACTTTTTTTTATATGTAGCATGTTCATATGTTTAAGTCGTGTTTCGCTGAATCATTAGACGGTCCCCTGTTCAACTTTCCTAAATAGTTTTTGCCAAAAAGCATTGAGGTGAAGTTTAAGGGCCGGCAGTATCTCAAACACTGGCTATAATCCCAGTTTAAGATTCAAACCACTGTGCGCTAAACTAAAATAGTCACAGAACTTATTTAGTTTTATGCATTGCGTATCTCCCTGTAATATTAATAATTCATGCTAAGTTGCAACCTTATTAGTCAATATTTCATGATTTCTTGTGGTGGAGTTTACCAAATGATTGAAGGTGAAGTAAACACAAGTAAACCAACTTGAAAAAGTGGCAGCTGTGAAGAAAAACAAGGAACTCACAGAGGGGAAACAGCAGTCAGTGGGGGCTAATCAGGGAACTGAGAGGTTCAACTGACACGTTATTAAAATTAAATAATAATAATACATAAAGTCATTGATGCAATGGTGCAGAGGGTAAAAAAATAATTTTTTGCCTTTTCGAGGCTGCTTTTTACTCCTTCAGTTATAGAGATGATTTTCTTGCAGTGAATACAGTATCACAGAATCAGTGTAATGTGATGTCATCATTATTGTGGACATATATTGTCACGCCTTGACTTCTATCGCTACTGAAGAACAACAAAAAAGTCTTCCGTCTGCATCAAGAAATGATTGGAGCTATACAGTAGGGTTGTGGTAGAGTGGAGTTCACATGTTCTCTCTGTGCCTGTGTGGGCTCTCAGTAGGTTATTTTAACTGGTGATTCTAAAGTGGCTATAGGTACGAATGTGAGCGTGAATGATTGTCTGTCTCTACGTGTTAGCCCTGTAATCAAGTAGCGACCTATCCAGGGTGTACAGCTGAAATAGGCTCCAGCCCCTATGCGACATAGAATTGGATAACAGGTTAAGAAAATGGATGGATGGATGTTTGGAGTTGTGACCACCTTCTTCCACTTTAGAAACAACCTGCTTCAAGTGAGAGAAGTAAAACTCTTAACAAAACAAACACAGAAATATAAAAACCTCTGATGTGAAACAGCCAGAGCTTTTATTCTCGCTGAGAAAATCTGATAGTATCTATTCACTCCGAATAAGGCAATTGAATAAATGCATTTAAAAGGAGTCTAATCTATTTTTTTTGTATTAGAGCAGTCAAGTGTTATGAATTCACAGTAATTTAACCTCATATATTATATTAGTAAAGCAAGGCTGACGCCTCACCTTTATATCATAAACAGAGACATACTTTATTCAGTCCCACACTGGGGAAATTCACTTGTTACAGCAGCAAAAGGGAAGAACAGGTGAATTAAAGATGCAGATGGTTACTATATACAGTAAAATATACCAAGATTTTTCTTTTTGATATATACGTAAAGTACAGTGGAAGTGATAATAATATACATCATTTTTAAACAGTATTTATACTGTGTGGGTATTGTACAGCCTGACTGCGGTTGGGATGAAGGAACTACGTTAGGCTGATCCTCGTTAGGTTGCTTAAACTTTTTATGGGCGTCCCTGTGTGCACGTATAGAATATAATCTGTATTTACACGTGTGGGTATGTAATTAAAAACTGAAGCAAAGTGAGAGTCATTGATGGACAGCTCTGTTCTCTACATTAGCATGTGTTTGCACCGCTGTGAAAATGCCCTCTATATTACTTACGCCCTACAGTGTTTTTTATTATACACCTTTCAAGGTGTATAATTATCATGTGTCATAGAAGAGTGATGATGTGAGGTGTAGGTATGAATGAATGCGAGTGGCCTCACTGCTGTTTCCGCTGAGAATAAGACACTGGCCACGAATGATTGGATTAGTGTTTAAGCCCCCCTTCTTCTTAGCTTAATCCTCTTTGCAGCTTTCTCTCTCTCTCTCTCCCTCTCTCTCTCTGTGTGTGTGTGTGTGTGTGTGTGTGTGTGTGTGTGTGTGTGTGTGTGTGTGTGTGTGTGTGTGTGTGTGTGTGTGTGTGTGTGTGTGTGTGTGTGTGTGCGCATTTGCAATCATTTGCTCCCATTTGCTATATCCTCCAACCGATCAACAGGAAGGTCAGCTTGCTTGTGGTCATTCTTCATCACCTGACGTGGGACACATGTTTTTGCTTGCACCAAAGTTGTGTGGGAAGCAATGGGCCAGCTATGATGAGGTATGAGATACAGGAAAGGAATACCAGAGAAGGAAAAAGGTAGCAAAGCAGGACATCTGCGGTATGCAGAGATGGAGACGAGCGTTAATAATAGAATATCTGAGGCCTTGTTGAACAAATATGGACACTTGGAGATCAAGGCAGCGCAGCCAGAGGTGAAAAAGTTGGGAGATGGGGGGGGGGGGGGCCTCAGGATTACTGTGGAAGGGTGGTGGAATAGAGCGATCAGTTGAAGGTCTGCAGGGTTTGGTTTGTCATTGTCATCCTTTCTAAACAGCCTGCAGAGCGATGGACACTTTGAAGTTTCACAGAGCTGCTTAAATCCTGCTTGAAAAGATGCAGAGAAGCGTGAGGCACAGAAAAGAGACAGGAATATCCAGAGAAAGAGAGACTGCAGGGGCAGGACGAAGGGGAGGGTTGATGATTGGTGAAACATGGAGGAAGGGAGTGAGAGTAATCAGAAATGAGGAGAAGCTTGTTTCATGAGGATGACAGGAGACAAGTGAAGGAAAGCTCTTAGTGCACCAACACAGTATGAGTCGTATGGTTTGTTTTTTTTGGGGTTTTTTTCCTCCTTCTTTTTCTGGATGTATGAGTAATATGTTTCCAGCAGTTCTAGGTGAGAAGCTGCAGCGTGAGGAGCACTAATGCAGCAGTACAGACTTGGATTTGGGTAGACTGGGTGCCGCCAGATTAGCACACTGACATCACAGCAAAGAAACACTGGGGGAACCAAGGTCTGAGTCATTACTGATGGCTCCTGCTCTTACATACTACATTCCATGCTGTGGTCAGATAGATTTTGCCAGCACATTTCATTGTAGACGTTCTGTCTTGAGTGCTTAATGCTTTCTCTCTGTAGAAACATTTTTTTATATCAAGTAAAAGTCAGTTGCCAAATTTTTAACAGGTTATGATTCATTGCAGTGTGGTACAGCAGTATGTGCAGGTCCAAAAAGATGTGCAAAGCTGGCAGATAAGCAGAAAAAAGCTGACGGCACAGATTGCATACAAATTGGATAAACAAGTATGCAAGTTTATTAACGAAAATATAATAAATAATAAATGAAAACATGTTGAATTCCCTCTCTGACTGGTGTGCGCGGTTTATTAATCCATTTCTGTGGATCCTCTTCTAATTATTTTTCCTCTACCACATGACCCCCAGGGGGGCTCCACAGAAATCTGGGGATAAATATTTTGCTTAGTGACTTTTTGTTTTTTTGAATTCCTTTCCATTTCCATGTTCAAACAAAATATGACTTTCCTAAATGGGTTGTGTGTTATTGATTGAATGTGTAAATAAAGCATTGTCGATGCGTTATGAAAAATGACTCAAGACCGCATTCGAAATGTCAATATGCTTATGACCCCCCCACACACTGCTTATGAGTGCAGCATTATTAAGAGTGGAATTGGAACACTACTTTGTCATTTCAAGTCTTGTATAGTATTTCTATAATATTCGCACAGGAACGTAGCAAGGCTTGGTGACCTTACCGGAAGCTACAATGAGATTCCGAACTTTTATCTTGTTTCTATAGTAACACAATAATATCACAACATAATTGTGCTGTTTGAACAATTTAACTTGAGTTTTTTTGCGTTTTGTTTTTCATTTCTCTTTGAAGAAAAGGTCAACCTATCTACAGTGGCTGCTTTCATAATTATGAGGGCGTACAATTTTGAAATCCTTGCCTTGAGGAATGATTATTTTAATCAGTTTTCACTTCAGTCTAACTGATTTCATAGAGTACTAAGGTGAGGGACTCACAATAATAGATTTGTAAAACTTGTTCATTTGTGGAAGGTGTTCAGGAATCTCAGGAAGCAAGGAAAACAAAACGACACACGAGCCCCTCATCTAGATAACGATGCTTGCTCCGACTCTATTGGAAGTATTCTCCTACAGCAAAATCATCGTAACTTTTCCTCCCGTTCATCTACGTTTTGTGGACTCTGCGAGCACGATTTGCAAAAGGGCCTTTGTTTTTCTACAAGATTGACCTTGGACAGGCAAACATGGGTGTTAATGGACCTGCGCTCACAGTGAATGAAAGGACGGGTGTAGTGCAAGTGTGAGAGAAAGTTACTATGGTAAGAGTGAGGATGTTAAAGTTAAAAAGCTGTTCTAGTGAATTATTAATGCTGAGCATTGTGCCTACAGACACAGCCTCTTACAGACTTTCTTTCTTACATGCACACACACACACACGCACCCACACACGAAAACACAGCTGCAATCCCCAGTTGCTTGTGCAGACAGGAAACAGCGTACTTGTCACTCTGTCTGGATTTGGGGGTATGTGTAAATGCTCTGTTGTCTCTGGCCCCAATGAGAGGGATGTTTGTAGTTGTTCCCTGAATGGCGAATGTTCTCTGTGTGTGTGTTTGATATGTGTGGTTTTGTGTGTGTGTGTGTGTGTGTGTGTGTGTGTATAAGGAGTTAAGGCAAACTTCACATATGCTGAACGCCTAAATATAGGCTACAAAGAGTGATAATAATCGGTCTTGACAAGGGCTTGGTTTGCTCGCAGTTTGTTGCAGTCCCCTGTGATGGTTTAGTTCACTAATTATTTTTGTTTATAATGAGAGCAGTGTGTAGCCAGGAGGGAGATGTTTTAAAGCTACCTTCTTAGCAAATGACAGGCTAGTAGAATAGCCAACAATGTTGGTACCGGATAAATCTAAATTATGAACAACATATTGGATACCAATATGTTGTTCATAATAAATTTGTTTGATCATATAAACCCAGCTGATTTATGGGTTTGGGAAGGGTTAACATGCGAGTGTGTGTGATTGCCGTGAGCGTGATTAGATTATAGCTGTGAGCTACTGTGATTTTTCTTTTTCGTTTTTCTAAGTGGTTACTGGTGTTCAGAACTCGTTCGGGTGAGTCTGTGTGCACACCTCGACCTTGGTAAGCACACCCGTGAATGCTTAGTTGCACATGTCACACTGTTTCTGTATTCCTGGGAGATGTGGGGGGCATAAACTCTGTTAATGCTAAATATTTAAAGTGCAGTTTTGTAACCTATGCTCTCTCTTTCCTCTCTCCCTGCCTTCACCCTGTCCACTCCTCCCTTGCTCCCACTACCTCTCCATCTCTAGCCGGTGTCGCTGTGGCTCAGCGAGTGGTAACGGTGCAGAGTGGGCCGCTCGTACGGACTGAAGGCTCACACGTGACCATCTGGTGCAACGTGACGGGCTACAAAGAGGGGACGGAGCAGAACTTCGAATGGTCCATGTACCTCCCTTCAGTACCAGACCGGGAGATTCGCATTGTGAGCACAGCTACGAAAAACTATGCCTATGCCGTATATTCCCAGAGGGTGACTAGTGGGGAGATCTTTGTGGAGAAGCTGAGTAGTGACTCAGCTGTGCTGCACATCACCAAAGTACAGGCCAAGGACCAAGGTCTGTTTGAGTGTTACACACCCAATACAGACGGGCGGTACCTGGGATCCTACAGTGCACGCACCAACCTCACTGGTGAGTCTCTAAGAGCACACGTGTACACACAGAAACAAGCTTATGCACACACACACACACACTCAAACCACATCTCGGTACCACAGGTACTAAAACTGTGTGTAGCTGAGCATGAGCATGCAGCTAATGTGACATCTGTGATACGCATACAGAAACATAATTGGAAGATTTTATACTGAATTAGCATTCAGCTTAGGGAGAGGAGGTTTGTTTGCACCTTTCAAACAGAGGTTCATTAGCACTAATCTAACCTTTGCAGCAGTGCAGTTTATGTGCCACTTCACAGATATACAGTACTGTGCAGAAGTCTCGAGTCACCCCTCATTTCTTAATATTTTGCTAGGATGGGAACTACGTGCAGCGATTTGAAACATGTACACATAACATCTTGAAAGTCAGCATTTGGTATGAACTTTATTCTTCAACACAGCCTTTCTTCTAATTTCTTTAAATAATCTTCAACAATAGTTCTCAAGGCATTCTTGAGACATTCAAAGCTCTTCTTTGGCTGCCTTCTGTTTCCATTTCCTGTCAAGATGATCTCGAACTGCTTCAGTAATGTAGTGCTCTAGGGAGGCTAGCCCATCGATGAACATGATGGATGATTTCCTCCTTTGTGTTAGGTGCCTTTTTAATGCTTGAATGATTCATAGGTCAGTTTTTAGTGGCTTAACAAACAAAAAAAAAGCATTCCTGTGAAAAAGATCGGGTACAAGAACTGGATGGAAAATTGGTGAAAAGGCTGGAGAACTTTTGCTCGAGAGCACTAAAAAAATACAAGAAAGTGTTATATCTTGGGACCCAAATATAAAGACATGTGGAGTGGCTTAAGACTTTTTCACATTACTGTATATTCTACTGCTTTCTGCTAGCAGAAATTTGAAAACTTTAATTTATTAAATCAAATTAGCTAAAAAAAAAAAGCAACAAAAAAACATCCATTTTGGCGTAATGATATAACAGTTTGATCAGTGACTGTTAGGATAATTATAATTGTAAAAAAAAAGCACCTGCGCACACTGAAACATGCATTGAAAGACTTTCCCCTCCACTACATTGTCATGTATTTCCCACCTGTTTTGAACGGGGGGAAAACCAAGACGCATCCACACAGGTATTCCCACACCACCCATTTATCTATTGCCGTGGGCTCTTTCAGTGTACTGGCAGAATGTGAGACTGTAGCAGTCAGTAGTTTCCCCTCTCCCGCTCCTTATTTTCCGGAGTCATACACACATCTACCCAAAAGGCAGTACTGAAGACACAGCTGTCACTCCATTCCCCCCATAACTTCATGCCTTTATTTCTCTCACGACTGACCTTCCTTTTAAGGTCAAAGCAGATTCCGATGGGATGAAAGCACAGTATCACTGCGAGCTGAGAAATGCAAATATTTGCATACTTTTTGAGTCACCATTGCAAAGACATTGTTTGCCTAGAAGATCAATGGTTAGTTTAGCTTTCTTTTTCACCAAATAAGTTATTATTAGGACTCCAGTGGTTTGTATTTTCTAGCATGAGCAGTATGATCTGAATGTGGGGCAGGGCTCAGTTGCAGGGCACTGTGAAACAGCAGTGCTGATAGCACATAGTATTTATAGATCAGTGTGTGAGAGAGAGCTAGACAGAGTATGTGAGCAGAGGTGTTGAGGGACTGTTATCTGAGCCTCTTTCTGTGTCTCTAACCTCTTAACCCAGTTTCTAGGGTCAGGGGTACGCAGCAGGGTCTCCATTTCTTCCCCTTTCCTCTACTGTGCTTTTGAGTCCCTGTGTATTCCCCTGGCAGCTGTTTACCTCCCTGGACCACTGTGAGCAAACAATACCTTGTTCTCCCTCCTCTCACCCTCCTATTTCTCTTCTATAGCACATTCGTCTGGCTTTCATACTGTCACGTGTCTGTTTCTATTAATCATCAACCCCGGCCCCTTTCTCTAATTTGATCTCCCTCTGATGTATTTAAAAAAACCTTTGCTGATGGTGCCTTTGAGGAATTGTGTTTCAAGGGTAGTGTCAAAGGATGATCGTAAGCAGGGAGTATTATGAAAGACATATAGGCATGTAGGAAGTGAGATAGAAAGGGAGACAGAAGGGATATGTCTGTGTGAGTGTCTGGCAGTGGGGTGGCTGGGTTAATTGTAGGGGAAGAAGGCTGCACAGTAATCTGTGCCCTGAGTACTACTGTATTAAGTCTTACTCAAGGTGATATGTTTCATCCACTGTCATCTTTCTGTACAAAGAGCAGGGAAGGGTTTTAATGTGGAACTTAACACTTGCTGCCTAAAGGGAAGTAGTTTCAGCCATGAACCTGCACATTATTCAGCACGATACTGTGACCTTTTGTTTAACATCCTGTATTGTCTATCAGATGGATACAACAACTGTGTGTTATTGACTACCTGAAATGGGATACCTGCTTCTCTTTTTATCTGAAAGGGGTTGTTTCTTTTTTTTAGGGAGGGGGTAGATAGAAAGTTTGACTTTTTTTTTATCCTCCATGAAGGTAAAGCCATTAATCAGCTGAAAAGGTTTCTCTGCTTGGTCCCAAAAGACCAATATTTCACCTGTGCAAATGATAATTAGCCACCACTGCACACATTCTGGATTATATCCACTAAATTATGGAATGGCTCCAAACCACGGGAAGATCCTTAGTATGTAGGAGAAAAGGTTAGATTTGACATTTTATTATTTTCCTCTGTGCATTTGGATTGGGAAAGCAGCTTGACTTTGACAGCACAATGTTCTTTCACACCTTTGTTATTTAGAAGTCAGATTCATTTTGCTCTTTTGCGAAAAATGGTACCAGCACAACCGCATCATGGCCCTTTGGAGGAGGTGCTCTCAGTCTGGTTCCAGTTGAGCTCCAAAAGGGTTCACTTACATCATCTCGATCTAACCCAGCTCGGGCGTACATTACATATTTGAAGTAACTGCTGCATCCTTGAACATAAAGCAATCTGACTGTTGGAAAAGTTCTATAGATGTACACAAACTGTAGCATAAAATAAATGTAGATTTTCTGTTTATCCACTAATCAAAAACAGTCTTCCTGTATTTACTTTTGTTGCTTATTTCTGAGACACTTCAGGCCAGTAAGCAGACCGAGTGTACTTCTGTGGGACATTTGTTCACTTGGATTTGTCTTAGTGTGAAAGGATACGAAACCAAGAGGTTAAAGTGTGAAAACACCCTAAAAATATTTTCTTGCCTTTGTTAAACACACAAGCAGAAGTGGATTGTGATCTTGTTTTACATTTGGTTATTTAATGAATTGGTGGTACACTCATCGCAGCTACCCAACTGTGTTAAAATTGTCGATTTTTTTTTGTTGCAGGGTTGAAAATGTGTGTGGGATGTTTTAGAATTCTGTTAGTGAAATCAAATTTAGTAGTTTCCTATTATGATTCGAGTATTTGCTCCTTTGTGTCACCAATATGAATTTACTAGAGTCATGGTTGAAACATCATCTGTCTTTCTATTCAAGCATGTTGCTTATGATTTTAACTCCTTTAAAAAAACAAAAACAATCTACCATGCTTCTCTGTTTTTACCTTAGTCTGTCTTAGCCTGAGTGTTAAACTTAAGTACATCTAAACACTTAAGGGTTTATTACAGAAGCCTAATCACAGCTGTCTGCATGCACTTCACAGTTGCTGCAGGTTCTCCCACATCTGTGATGAGGTAAACGATTTAGTTTCTCTCATCAGTTAAACAGAAGCGCTGCTCACGTTGTTATATGTTGAATGCTCGCCTGCTGCTTTAAACCTTCAGCTTTCAGTGGGCAGCTCTGATGGGAAGTCTGGACAGCAGCAGATGTAAAGCTCCACATGACTGTTTGACAGAGCAATAATTATGATTCACACTGCTTTACTAGATTAGCAAACTGGGTTGAGTGAACCACAATTTGCTATGGTCATCACAATAGAGGGTATATGTCGCATAAATGCATAACCATTTTTCCCTTTTTCCTGTTTTTTAATCATGTGCTTTTACTGTAATAATTGTTGTTGTTGTTGTTGTTGTTTATGCATGCTCCACTGTCATTGTCAAATATTACATAAGGCGTGCATTTAACCTGAGTGATGTGAAGCTTTTTAAAGTCAAAGATCACCTGGCATTTCCCTTTGTACACCTCCGTTCTCTTAAGTTGGAGGCTGACTAAGCTCAGTCTGTTTTACTTGGGTGTATGCTCTTGTGTGTGATTTTTCTTTCTTTCTATGTGTGTGTGCTTGTGCCTGTTTGACTTCCTCCTACACATCAGATTGCAGAAGAAAAGGACAACAGCCTGACATGGCCGTCACGGTTGTCCTTATCCTACGCACCAGCCTGTGTGCGAGCTTGTCCAACAACTAGCAGAACAGCAAGCCCTCGCTGAGACACGCTGCTCTCCATATACCCTCACTGCCATAGAACACACAGGAGTCATTGTGCTGGCACATATACAGATTCTCGCCTCCATGTTTGGCAGAAGCCAGGACTGTAGTAACAGAGTAAAAAAGATGGGTAATCAAAGCCATGGTAAGTTCATGAACAAATGGCTTTCTGTTATTCGCCTTCTCTAAATGAGCGAAAAGAAGAACATGTCCATCTTGAGATGTGTGACATCAGAAAAAAATACATTTGGCAGCAAGCAGTTTTGAGGAAGTAAAAGTTTCAATATATGGTGTGTTGTTTTTTTTTTTTTGTTTTTTTTTTTTTTTTTTGTTAAAGAAAAATAAAATAAAATAAGAAAAAAAAGGCAGACATAAGGAAATTGGAAAAGAGGGGAATAGGGACAGAAGGAGGCAGTATTGGAAATAGGTAGTGGAGCGATGCTGAAAAGAGTGTGTGACCAATAAATGATGAGCTCTTCGTCTCACTCCGATGTGATTGGTTACGCCTCCTAGAGGCATTACCCACAATACAACTGGTGCTATAGGGGTGCGTTTTTAAATAGTCTCTGCCTGATGTGACTCCCGAGGTTAATGCAGTTACCAACCGCCATACAACTCCTAAATGCAATTAGCCAGCACAAATTGAGGCGTCTGAGAAGGAAAGAGGAAAAAGTAAAAGACTAGAGCTGAGACCTTGGAGATTCCCATTATTCAAATACCGTTGGGCAAAAAAACCCAAAAACAAATTCATAACAAACCACAGCAAAATACCCAATTTTTCCAGAGTTTTTATTTTGGTTATTTTTATGGCTCATATTTCATTTATTTAATTTCCTTATTTTTTTCTGCTGTGTATTCTCTTACCCAGCTCATATTCTGTTCTCAGGCATAAAAATGAACATTATTAAAAAACAAATAACCAGTATTTGAAAGCAAAATGAATCACTTTATAAGTTAAACCATGACTGAACAAATATTTAAAAAAAAGACTGCCAACATTGCATCTGTGTAAGTGAGTCCATAGGATGCTGAACACTTGTATTTCCTTTTCTATCTTTGTGCGTATGTTGCAGGCTCATTTTTTATTTTCCCAGCTTAAAGATACCGGTGTGTGTTTTGATGTTTTTCCTACATTGTTGAGTTTCCTTCGAGGCTATTTTAGTGTGGTGCAAAGCACAGGTGAATGTCTGTTATCATTACAAGTCTGTTAGCCTGTTTCTATTAATCATAATTCCCCCTACACCAACCAGCCACAATAAACAGCTGATCTGTCACAGTATGGACTTCAAGACACTTCTGAAGGCGCCCTGTGATATCAAATACCAAGGCAGTAGCAGCAGATGGTCTCCTTCAGATGCATGTCTGCCATTGTACACATTCTAGGAGTGGACGGGGTCACCACGGGTACTCTGATCAGTCTTGCGCTCATTAACTGTCACTTCCAGCAGTCTGCAGTCTTCTGCATGCTTTGCAATCTTTTTCTCTCACAGCCACATTTTGCTTTTAGCAGTTTGTGATGTTGTAGCTGTTCTTCTGACCTGCTCTTTGGAGATGTTTTGACCTACATTTCCAGCTATAACCATTTGTCCCTTTAATGTCCTTTACAATTCCTCTTTAAATATGATTAACTTTGCTTCCTGATGTTTCCCAATGACAAGTACCATTCTATTAGAACTAATAGTTAGTGAGCAGTGATCCAGGCACAGTCCAGATAATGAATTTATGCAATTATTGGTTTGCAGATTAAACCAATCTGCAAAAAAACATGTTCTGTCCATTGCAGTGCTTATAGGGTCTGAAGGGGAGCACTTCTTCCCCTTTGTTGACCCAGTAATAAAAAAAATGTGCTTATGTAGTGAAGTGATGCCCAACAAAGGTCATAATGTGTAGGGAAAGGGGAAAAGAGGAGTGTGGATTTTTCGAAGCATTGCTGAGACTGTGCACTGCTAAAAACATACGTTCCCAATGAGAGTGGCGGGATCATGCCTCTGCTGAGCTCAGCACTGTGCACGTGTCTGATTTGTGCGTTTCCCCTGCCTTTCTGTTCGCAGAGGATTCAATGCTGCCAAGCTGCACTCCTCTGCTTCACTTAATGGGATAGACAGAACAAGAAAATGTCATCTCACTATCTTTCGTACAAAGACACCCCCCCTCCCCTGTTTTCCTGTTCTCTATGCTGTCTCCCCATCTGAATCCCGCTCACTCCATCAATCTACAGAGTCAATTCCTACTCCAGACTTCAGCCCCCCCAGCCCATGTTTGTCATGCAGGTATATGGTTTTGTCAATACAGCTGTTCACTGAGCTTTATCACAGGAGAAAGCTGTAAGGGTGATTGAAGCACAAGATTGTGGAGGAAATCTGTGATTGAATAAAGGCTGATGAGGAAAAATAGGATGAAAAATATGAAGGGAGGAATTTCTTTTTCTTTTCTTTTTTTTAAGGGAAGAAGGGAAGATGAAGCCCTGTGTCGAAAATAAAAAAGAGTAAAATGTTTGCCTGTTTGGGGGAAAGGGGCGAGTAGGGGAGAGAAAGAGCAGATGAATAGACAGGGGAAGCTGTATCTCTGTGTCTCTTGGTATTGATCGGGAGCACAGGCCTGAATGTGACTGGAGCTTTTTATCTCTTTTGTCTCTCCTTGCAGTGACACCTAAATTTCTTTCCTTCCCCTCAGATTTGCCTTAACAGCCTTCTGTTTCTTTTTATAATTAGATTTCCTTTCCTTCCATTTGTGCACGCCTCTTGCACTTACACAGATCTTCTGGTCTTTGTGTGAGTCAACCAACACAGTGAAGGCATTCCTTTTGTGACCTTCAAATGGCTTTTTTTGGCGGGTTAAATTTGGTTTTCAGGCTAGTGCAAAGGTTGTCAAAGATTTGGCTAAAAAGTTAAAAGGAAAGGAGCTAGGCAATGCATTATGACTAAGTGTGTTCAGAAACAGAGAAACGTGTGTATGTGTGCGTATGCATGCACAAACTGGCTCTAAGCTGCCGACCAGGCAGGACTCCAGATGGAAAGAGATTTTATCACTGTGGCTGGCTTGCAATTTCTTGCACATCTCATCCACTTTAGCGGACGGGGTTTCCTGCTCGATAACATTACTGCCACTCTTACCCACCATACGCAGACACATTTATGCATGCACACTGGAAACGCAAACACAGCCACAGTCACACAATGTAGTGAGCTGTCAGTCAGGACAGATGTCGCACCCATAATTGAGTCTGAGAGGGATGGTGCTGTAGTGCTCCCATTGGAGCACACGCTTTCCACTGAACATCAGTGAAGAGGGCTTTAACAACCCGGTGGATCATCGTGTTAGACAATACAACCACTGAATAGAACATGTAGCACTGAGTATAATAGTGCTGCATAGGATACCTTGATTCTCTGTAGTCATGTAGGACAAGTCGGACTTTATTGTATGTACATGTGCAAACTGTGTAGTGGGTAGATAAAAATGATTCCGAAATTATATTTTCCTACCAATCTATGGCTCTTTAAAACTGGCAGTTAAGCAACTACATTTTAAATTTATCTTCAGACCTTTCCCAAAACAGTCAAGATCACATATGTCTTTCTGACACTAGGTACCGCTCTAAGATGCCTCTTAGGTCCTGCCAACTGTCTGACACTCGAGTGACTTTGAAACACTGAATAGACGCGTTCAGTTAGAAAGCAGTTTGGATATCGGACAAATTAATTGTGTACATTGCCAAAGTCACAGAAGACCAAACTAATGAGGTTGCCGATACTAACAGTTCCAACATTTTAGACTCAAATGCAAGCGGATCAAACACTGGAACCTGACTTCCATAACATTATTTTTAAAGAAGGGATCTAAAATTGGTACGGTCTAAGTAAACAGGATAACGACCCTGACTCAAAATAGTGTTAAACAAACGAATAAGAAGAGAATAGTTGTTTAAAAAATACAATCATGTTTTCTGTACACAGTTTAAAACAGCAATTTTATATTGGGAACATTATGATAGCTGGGCTCAGTTCACACCACTCTACCCTATTACAGTGAGTAAGATTTGGACCAAATCAGGTCCTGGATCTTGTAAGGGACTTGCTGTACCTGTGAAAACTACTAAGGTGCAAGATGGGCCAGCTATTGCTGTTACAAAGCTGAAAACCATCATTGCCTACAGACACATTTTGAGACATTCACTGCCTTGCAGATTTTGACTGTAACACTTACAAAAATATTAACGATGTCAGTGGTGCTCTGCATTTAGCTCATTGCCCTACACCACTGAGTTTGGCAGATGAGAAAGGATTTCGTGTGTCAACAAATTAGAAAACTATAAAATGCATGTTTGTATGCACACAAATGCATGTGCACGTGGATGCACATGCATTTGTGTGTATTAATGTTTATGTAATGGGCTCAAGATACTCCACCGTTCCTCTGGTTGATTTGATTAGCTTAGCTAAGCGCTAACCCTCAGGGGCCTGCTGCCTCCTCTGCGAGATTAACGGAGCACAGCCACCGTTTGAATATGAATTCATCATAAATATGGATGTGAATGAATTTGCTAATGAGTGGTTGTATTCACGTTGTTAAAATGTGTTGGTAAAGAGTGGAACTTCTAGTGTAATATCCTCGAGCAGTCACACGGTTCTGAGTGCGTTCCAGGATGCTTCTGCTCCATTGTTTAAAGTTGGCGGTTGGTTGGAAGCCTCATTTAAAAAAAAAAAAAAAAAAAAAAAAAGGGGGGGAGGGACTTTCTCACTTCAGTAACCCCTTTTAATATGGATGCACACCACCATCCAAATGTATTTACACATTATTTTATGTACAAGAGCATACACAAATACTGGCATTTACGGCCTGCCATGTGGCAGGGCATGACACTTGCACAACTGTAAAAGACATAACGTGTCCTGTGTGTGCAATGGCAGAATAGTTGCAGTGTTGAGTTACTCTTTACTCCACCCATATAAATTTTTCGTGCTCTGCCAACTAATCTTTGGCAACGATCTTACCATTTGTGCAGCACAACTGGCTGTAGTAGCAAGCACAGAAGCTACACTTCACGGGACTGGGCCTCCATGCTGATGGCTCATACATAGCATCAAGCATGTGGAAGAAAGACCACGCAGGATAAGAAGCTGTAGATTATGTTAAGTATCAACTTAATCAAAAGGCTCTAACAATGTTATCTGCACAGAGCAAGTTGACAGGGATGTTGCACTACTTTAAGTTTTCATGGGTAACCTTGTTGTTTATAGTTCTGTATACTCTTAGCTGTCCTTATTGACAGGCATATGCAAAGGACGGTTAAAGGAGATGGAGACTAAATGGATACCGGTTTAAAGATTAGCATCACACCCACCTCATTAGCATACTAATCACGGCCTCGTTATTTGCAATGGGAAACAGAGATTTAGTTAAAATGTCTGATGTAGTGGATTTGAGTGTAGGATGAATGCCACGGGCTATTTTTTTAAGTGCTGGTGTAGAAGTGAAAAATAAAAGTAGAGAAGCCCGGGAGGCTTAACTCAATTTAGTGAAGCAGCACCGAGGCAAGCAAGCTCATTGCCTTCAAATTCCAACTCGGGGACAAAACACTATCTTAAATCTGCTGTACAGATTCTAACAATGTGTACACACACACACACACACACACTTGCAAGTATCTAAAAGCTTTTGTAAGTACGGACTGACGCTTCACACATGAGCAGACAGGGGCAGTCGGTTTCTTCCTCTCAGTTGACCTCAGAGCAGACGACAAACATATGCTGCCACCTGTGCCCCGGTGCCTGGGTGGCCACCTTGGGATGTGTGCGGAAAGAAGTGGGTGTGAGCGTGTGGGTGTGTTGCATGTGGGTGAGAGAGAGTGAGAGGAGCAGGGCTGGCACATGCCTAATTTCCCTCAGTGCTGGCAGCTCATACAGACAGTTGCTCCCTCATCTGCTGCCCTGCTGGATGGGTGCCTAGTGATTGAGCACTGCCCACCTCCCTTTGTCACCCATCTCCTTCAGTGATACCATTTCTGAAATGGTAACAGAGCACGTGTACAGTTGCTAAGACTTTTCACCACTAATAGACCCTGACTCTGTCTCTAGCTTGATTCAATGTGGTGATACAGGAGCCACGAAGGAGGAGCCAAGCAAAGGCTCTAGATGACTATTCCTGGACTTGTATGCCAGTATATGCTTTTTAAGCGAGAGGGAGTATGGAACTGGCCAAAAAACAAGGCTTTGTAGTCTGATTAAAAAGCACTGATATCTCTTGCAAGGCTTATACATGCACATACACACGCTAGAAAACAGAAATGGTCAGATGGCTGGGGCTATAACTGGTTCTATCCTCAGGGAAGTCTTTAATTGGTCACAGTGCTTTACCATCTGTGGCTGGAGTGACAATGAAGGAAAATGGTGGGAGCTCCTGTAAGGCAGGAGTAGAAAATGCAGCTAGTGCAGGACAGGGATGGAGCCTATTAGTTTTAATACTTCCACCTCCAGTAATATTGCAATCATAATATGCTTGATGAAAGCCGCTTGTAGTATGCAAGAGGAAAAGGTGCGTGAATAATTGCGCATGTTTTATTCCTTTGCCCGGGTGCACTCATGTGTGCCTGTAGGTAGACAGAGTATTGCGTGGCAGCATCTGTGTTTGTGTGTAGAAGTGCGCTTAACTCTGGGATGTTATTGGCCGTCAGAGCAAAAGCCTGCACATGTGCTAACAACCTTCAGGACAGTAGCAACGGATAAAAACTAACAAACCCTCACTGGGGTGGTGTCTGTTTATATTTCTCGTTTTCTGGGTGCAGAGTGTTTGCTGTAATTCATGTTATTTGAATACATGGCCAGATGGAAGATATTAAAGGAAGCGTATGACAGATGGAAAGACATATAAAGTTGGTCTTTAGCTGATGAAGAAGAGAAACATGGAGAAAGCAGGGGGGGGGGGAAGAGGAGGTTGATACCGAATCGGGAAGGGTGGGGTAGAAGGAATATTTCATGTGTTTAGGCATGATGAGTAAATCTTTGATGCTCTAAAGGATTTCAGTCAACGATAGCTTTGCACACAGCTCTTCTCAAACGCTCTTAGGAAGATTTGTCTTTCATACTCCCACCTCTCTTCAGACTACCCCTCCTCTCACGCTTTGCCTTTTAATCTCTTGCTTACTCTCCATCTTCCATACTCACTCACTCACTCAGGCTCATTTCCTGGCTGGTCCTCAGTAAGAGGTAGTGTCATATTTTGTGCGTATGTATGCGCTCGTGTGCCCGTGCGTGTTCCTGTGCATCTTAGTTAGTCTTAAATCCCCCTCTTCTGCCTTTGTGTAAACACCGTTTCATATTTGAAACACCGTGGATCCCTTTCTTATCGCAAAATTCAGCCTTTTAACTCTACGTCACCGTTCTCCCGCCACAATAACAAAGCCCACTCTTTCACTCACTGCCCGTCTTTCTTTTCTTCTCCCACTTTCTTCTTTTGTTATTCCACTCCCTCTATACCCGTGCTGTACAGCTCAAGAAAGTGAACAAATTCACATAAAGCTCATAAAAGCAAACTAGCGAGATACACCGGTGAATTTATACCAGACAAAACTGAAGAAAGAAATTAAATAAATGAGCAGAGAAAGACAATGAACACAGATGATTCCACACAGGAGCCCACATGGTACAATTAAGCAGTTAACATTAATTCATGCTCTGCGGCACGTATAATAATCCCGAGCATGCCTTCTTGGTTCTGAGGAAAAGATCTAAGTGTCTTTGAAAGAGGGTTCACTGTTGGGTTGGGGTGCTTGGATTTTTTTAAGGCCACAGTTTCAGTTCATTAAAAAGATCAAATTGAAGACATTTTTTAAAAAAAAAAAATCTTTTTACCCCAGGCATAATCACTTGATCATTGCTGGATTGTAAGTTTAACTCCATAATTCTGATTATTATTTATATTGTTATTCATACTTTATATTGTGGTTATATTTCCAGCTCAGTTGAAAATCTTTGAGAAATCTTTTAAATACCGCAGCTTTCACCAGACTACCAGTGCTGTGTTCCTTTCTTAGACAGCGTAAAACATGGATGCAGCTTCCAGCCAGTCAAAAAAACCCCCAAAAAAACAGTCTGTAAGTGTCTTAAACCTGCAGTCTATCTGAAAGCCTTCGGGTGGAAATAGCTGTGGCTGCAAAAAGACTTCCGATGTCTATGGGAAAACAGCTTCCTGACTTGACCTCTGTAAACAATTTCCTGCTGAGTTTATTGGCCTGTTTTCTGATTCTGATTCTGTTTACTCATTCTTAGGTTATAGCAATGAAAATTGATAACAGATTTTTTTATTCTGGGCATACTGCCTTAAAAAGGTGCCTTATCTGTTATAATATTCATGCGCATATTGGCCAACAATTTAATTGATAAAAACCTACGAGCAAGCAGTTTTACAGCGAAACCCGCTCCTCCACCTCACATCTGGTTTTTCTGTGTACTGCACTGACAGAGGTTTCAGAGTGGGACTTCAGAAACCAGTGGATGATGTTTTTCTTCTACTGTCTGTGGTTCCTGTTACTTTAGAAATTGGAGCTGGGAGGGATGCTGTTTTAGTAGTCGTAGTAGTAAACTGGAGTCTTCCAGCCCTCACAGGCACTAAACTTTTCTGCAGCACATTCACAAATAGAACCTTCTTATTTCTGCCCTTATTTAGACACACACCACAGCAGTGGTATTACACATTACGAGTTCGGCAGTTTTATTGGACAACTGTTTACATTCACTGCTGCCGTCTTCAACTGCAGTGTGAATTTGGACTTTAAGATCAAGATAAAACTTCTGATTTACCACACACGCCTTCACATTGATAACTAGTATGAGCATCATTCGCACAAAGCTAATTAGTGTATCACTGCTATTTCTCAAATGCTATTTCTCAACTTTTATGTACACACATGCTGTTTAACCAACAATATTGCAAGAGGCTCATAGTTAAAAAGTGATCTATTTTAACAAAAGCAGATAACATTTGTTCCATTTTAGCCATAGCTGTTGCATAACCCTCCTCCTGATTTGTCTCTGTTAACATTCATACACTGAATTGTTGCTCTTAACTTTTTCAAGGTGTGTATGTCCTGACACCTCTATTAGTCATGTAATGGAAGCTCAACTCGAGGAGCAATGTGGAGGCAGCAGGTGGGGCAGAGGTGTAGGTAGAGGGTTATTACAAGAAGGGAAGACTACAACTCACAAGCGACCGTGGACGTTTGTACTGCAAATTCTATCAGAACCCCTGTGGTTGTTGCACAGATGGCAGGAGATTCATGCTTTTGGAAAGCAACTCATGGTATGAAGTACTCGATTTTGATATTATTTTTTTCTAAATTTTAATGTTGATAAGCATCATGTCCGTTAGCGCTGTGCATGATTCAGTGACCCATCACCGATAAGTCACAGCTCTGGAGGAAATGTTTGGGCACACAGAGGGAAATACCTCAGTCACTTATCCCCATCTATGTGTGTCAGAGAGCAGCTGTTCCCTCAGGCTTGACGTTCGGTGTGTTTAGGTGAGTTTGTAAGAGAGAGAGAAAGTGGAGAGTGAGAGAGAGTGTGAGAGACCACCCATCTTTGATGTGCCTGTCCCTTCCACCTTTAGGTATAATGAGCTGAAATAGCTGCAGGGGCTTCGCTCTGTTTCTCCATGTCTGATTTCTTTTTGCACAGTGTCATATGGAGAGGATGACACTCATTAACTAGTTTAGAATACACAAGAATTTAAAAAAAGAATTGATAATTATGTGATGTAAAAAAAAAAAAAAGAATAGATTAAAGTGGGATCGAGATGCCTTCCTGTTTTGAAAAAAAAAGATGAGCTGGAGGAGAAAGTCAACTAAAAAAAGAAGGAAAATAAGTGATAATTAGGTGCTGACAAGCAACTTGTCTAACAAAGGAAACTCACCAGATCGTGTGGTGGAGAGGGCATAAGGGAGTAAGGGTTTATAGTGAAGGTGTTGGTGTGTGGCTAGAATGAAACTTGAGTGAGGAGAAAAATGGGACAGAGCCCAGACATGCATGGCGGAGAGAGAGACAAAGGAATGCTTGAGAGACCCCTTTATTAAACGAAGAGGCCTTTTTCCTTTCGGTCACCGTGACCTTTGTGTTACAGCGTATGGCACACATTGACGCTCAAACACCCACCCAGAGTGATGTTCCAATAGCGGTAGAGCACCGACTCCTCACTGAAAATCTCATAACAGCATCTGTAAGATCTCTCATATCCTCTTACCCCTCTCAGCTCACCCCCCTGATTTCTATTTCATCTCTCTTCACATTTTTAGAAGATTGGATTTGGTGTGATATAATAGCGCAGTGCAGAGGCCTCTTTGATCGGTCAAGATAGTGTGAGATATTCCACTCATAGTCGATAATTTGCTTTTCAAATCAGGCACTAATTTGTTGTCTGCTTTAATAATTTTTCTAAATGAGTTTTTTTACACTACAGGGCTGCAATTTGTCAGCTGTGATAATAAACAATGGTTAATGTATTCATTACAATATATGAATTATATTATTTCTGCACACTCAGCTCAGAACATGCAATGCGTTCATCTGCAGAGGATATAATGATAGTTAACAGAAGTTTGATACATTTCTTTTTAAACAGCACTTTGATGATTCAGAAATTCTGTGCGTGCTTACAATATGAGCCCAGAGATGATGTTGATACACTTACCTGTATGTGGTTGTAAACACTATGAAAAACATCATGTTTTCTGTTTTATTGAAATTATACTTTATATATTATATTGTATTGGGAAACATATATATATATATATACACATGCACATACACACACACACACACACACACACACACACACACACACACACACACACACACACACACACACACACACACACACACACACGTTCATTTTATTAAAAAAAACATTTACATGTCTCTGACTTTAGGTTTATCAACTATTTGATTTACAAATGTGGTGTTCAGACTTCCTGAGAACAGGAAAGCTGCACACAGGCAGTAGGACAGTACGCTCTCCACTGAGGAGCTGTAGAAGGCCAGCAGCAACTTCCTCAGGATGTGTGGCTACCGCTGGGCCTTCTTTACCAGGGCGTTAGTGAGATCACTGGAGATGTGGGTGCCCAGGAACCTGAAGGTGAAGACAGATTCCACTTGTTCTCCATATATAAAGAGAGAAGAGTAGACCCGTCTGTGTCTCCTAAAGTCCGTTATGAGTTCTTTTGTTTTAAGGATGTTCCGCTTCAGGTTATTTTCTGAGCCTGATGAGCCCAACCACGGTGGTGTCATTGGCGTGCTTGATGATGACGTTTGTTGGGTGGGTTGGTGTACAGTCATATGTGTACAGGGTGTAAAGTAGAGGGCTGAGAAGGCAACCCTGCTGGGATCCGGTGCTGTGTGACGGCGGGGGCCAAGTCGGACTGATTGAGGCTACGTCCACACTAATGCGTTTTTGTTTGAGAACGCATCACTTTCTCTCCGCTTTGGCCTCCCGTCCACACTGAGAAGGCGTTTTCCTCAAGGAAAAACGAACGCAGCGTATTGAAAACGCTCTCGAAAACGCATATTTCGAAACTGAGCTGTCCCGTCGCAGTGTGGACGCTGAAAAACGCAGACTTTCTAAAACGATGACGCATTTTAGTCATGTGATGCAGTCATGTGACCAATTAAACATAGATAGCGGAGTGCATTATACAGCAGTTGTTTTGATTGCTCTCAATTTTGACAGCCCTAAAAAAAGATTAATATCAGTCTATACATGCTCCAGATAGCTTTTCTTCAAATTCTTTAATTCTCACTCGCTTTTGTGCATGCGCAGGAATGGAACGTAAGCGTTTTCGGTTGTTTCAATGTGAACGCACAACTCTGTGAAAACGACTGAAAACGCTAGTGTGGATGCGTTTTCAAATCTATCCGGGCTAGTGTGGACGTAGCCTGAGGCCAGTTGGTTAGGAAGTCTGATCCAGGAGCAGCTAAATATGGGGGGGTCTGAATGTGGTCCAGTTTGGTGGTGATAATGTCTGGGATTATAGTGTTGAACACTGTACATCCTCATGTAGGTCTTCCTGCATCATCAGGCTGTGCTTTAATGACCTGGGTGTTTGGAGGAGTTTGTTTCCTAAGGGGGATGTAGTCAAGGATGAGGAGCAAAGAGAGACGGTCAGATTGTCCTAGATGGGGGAGGGTTGTTACTGTGTAGGCCTGCTTGATGTTGCTCTACACATGGTCCAGTGTCCTGTCCCCCTGGTAGGACACTTAACAGATTTCAAACATACCTTATTAAAGTCCCCAGCAACAATATGGTTGCCATGTTGGCCCAGCATTCTTAGTTTTCGTGTGTTTTGGGTTTTGTTCTTCATTTATGCCTTGGTTTCTAGGTTGTTATGTTAAGGTTAGGGATGGGTATTGTTTAGGTTTTATCCGATACCAGTACCAAACTGGTACTTTTGAAACGGTGCCGGTGCTTAAACTGTGCTCAAACTGGTGCTCAAACCGGTGCTTAAAGAATGGAGAACAAAAAATTGGTCCAAAAACCTCTCATGTTCAGCTGTTTTTGTTTTTTTTTTTGTAAAAAAGATAACAATGTTAGCCTTTTCTGCAGCTATAGGGGATTTATGGCATCACTCTTGGCTGGAAGCAGCGCTTAATCAATGGAAAAAACAAACTTTGTCCAAAAACCTCTCATGTTTAGCTGTTTTCCACTTTTTCTTTGGTCATTTTAGCTTTTTTGGCCAGGATGAAGGGAGTACCTGCCATCAAACAAGAAGAAAGCCGCATGTAACTACAACTGTGTTTGCTAGTTCACCTTACATGCATTAATGTAATAACGCAGTTAGCCTACTCAACGTAAATTACACATGAACAACATTAAGCTACTCGCCCAGAGAAGAACAGCTGTTGCTGCCGTCATCATCCGTCATCATTTCTGCTACACTGGCAGGGCTAGGGGCCAGGACTCGCCTCCTCGGGTTTTTTGCGGATGTTGCTAACTCCGGGTCAGATAACAGGCACCACACCCGCAGTAGATATGCACGATGTGAGGTCTCGCAGCAAGCTATCAAATACGACGCATTTCTCGGCTTTTAACAAAATGCTATATGTCGCCAGGTGTTTCATCAGATTTGAGGACTTACCTCCTTTGCACTGCCGGTATCCCGGTACCCATCCCTAGTTAAGATGTTTCTTATTTGATTACCCCCTGTGTACCCCTGTGTGTATTTGTGAGCCCTCGTTTCCCCATGTTTTCCCCAGCCCGTTATGTCCGTGCTCTCTCTCCTCCTGTCTGAACCTCTGTGTACTTCCTGTTTTACTTTGACAGTCTCTCGTCAGTATGCGTCATGTTGTGTTCACTCCTGCCCTGTCTCATTATGATTATCTGTGTCAGCTGTCTCCCCGTGTGCTCCCACTTCCCTCGTTAACCCTCTGTGTATTTATGTCCGCATCTCCCTCAGTTCTGTGTCGCGTTCTCCTTCATTCATGGCTGTGTGTTTCTCTGTGTATTACGTTATAGTTTCCCAGTTTAGTTTGTATGGTTTTGCTCTCCAGCAATAAAGCTGTGAATTTTGAGTTCATTCCTGCCTCCGTGACTTTGTGATTGGGTCCTCATCCAGCCTGCACACAGCCGCAATCATGACAGATAATAAGTTGCATTAGGGTGACGTAAACAGTCAGTACTGCACGTTTCTGTTTCCTTAAACCGAAACTCCCAAAATTTAGTTGAGAAGCCTGTGTGAGCTGCAGATGAGCCTGTCAGTCACAGCTGTCACAGGACACAAATCTTTAAATCTTATTAAGGTAGAAATGATTTCCAAAATCACCAGCAGAACACTTAATAGATGACCCAAATTACTTTTTTCTTTTTTTAAAAAACAATTATTGATTTAGCAGAAAAGTATCACTTTTTTTAATAGGAGACAATTGGGGAAAAGATCAAGCAGCTAGTCATTGCGCTTCCATCTTCAAGACAGGGTAGTAACAGCTTGAGCACATCCCTAATCCCTAATTCTAACCCTTACATATGGAATCCAGTCTCATTAATCCGTATGCCTGAATTTATGTTGATGCTGATGATGCAAAGGAGTTCTGAAAGACTTTAAAACAGATATTTTTAGAATGACTTTTTTATAAAGGAATTTTGTTGGGTTAGGAAAGTTTGCAAAGCCCTTGTTCGTTCAGTTTTTCCCTTAAATTTGCCAACACACCTTTTGCTACTGGATGGTTTTCTAAGCTGTTGCCACCACATGACCTGAAAACCAAAAACAAACCATGCTAGTAACAGAACAGGAAATATATTTCCAGAAAACTATTAAATTAATATTTTACATGGAACAAAAACTAGTAAAACAATGTTCTTTAAAAAATTCATGGAACAAAAAAGTATAGCACAGAAACATAATAGTTTCCTTGGACAAGATGTTGTAGGCCTGTGTTGTATAACATATGAATATGCAAAAACAAAACAGAATGGGTGGAAGGAGCTTGCTCCATATCTAAGATTCAATTAGGTACAGCTCTCATCTGATCAGAAGCTTATGTTGTATTATGGATGTGCCCCCTGCTGTGGACCCAGATCCCAAAATGACAGGCTTTGACTCCTGTCTTCTTCTTCTTTCTTTTTTCCACATGCTCCCCCTCCTCTTGGATAAAAAGGGCTCTTGTGTGTCTCTTTTTCCCTTCCAGTCCTGATCCGTTCTCTGCCCTTGCTTCCTTGTTTTGTTCTGTATCGTGTCCTTACTATCAGTGCAGGCTCTTGGGGACTATATGTAGGCCTGAGTTCACCAGAGTTTGCTAGTTGTGCAGTGTTTCATGAACTTCCTTGATTATTTTTTCTAGACTCCCGAGAGAGTGCACTCGATGTGTTTTTGTTTGTTTGTTTGTTTGTTTTAAATTTTGTTTTGTTTTTGGTGCACTTGAATGGTGCATTGATACTACTTAAATATAGTCTACAAACACAATAATTTATTTATCCTGTTTTTTGTTTGCTTATTTTTTTACTTCTTGCTGTGAAATAACAAAGCATTGATGCTGATCCATGTGGTTGGCTGTATCAAGCAAAAGAGCATTGTCCCTTTGTTTGTCTTTGCTTTTTTGCTCGATTTTCTTCTTTGTCTTCATCTTGCTGTCTTTCTTTTTCCTCCCACTTTACTCTCTTATCTACTCTCTCCCATTTTCTTAGTTGAACCTCTTCATCCCTCATTCTGACTCATCGACAGCTCCACAGAAAATAACAAAGGAGTGGAGGATGTGAATGGGCAGGATGTTGGGTAATAGGAATACGAAAGACAGGTGTAGGCACAGCTTCTGTATTTAAATCTCTTTTTCCAACTTCCTGACCCGGTATGCCTGCAACACAAGCAGGCATACTGGGTCAGCAAGTGACGTCTGTTCAGCAAGGAGGTTGGACTTGCATGAAGTGGAGTGGCGGCTCGCCCACTTGCTTTGTTTTCCTCTCAGCAGTACTCTTAGTTTCAGAGAGTAATTAACAATAATTACCCTACTGGCTTTGCCAAATGGCCATTTGCTTTGCAGCAACACATGCACGCACACACATCCACTCACACACTCACTCTCTCTCTTAAAGCTTTTACCCACTGATAAGTGGTAACCATTTCAGCTGTGTCTAAATATCTCTAGTGCTACGTCTTGCAGTACACTTGTGATTGACATACAATATAGTGCCAAAGGTATGTATGATCACACTTTGTTTGCTTTTGGGGTTTGTTTGTTTCATTTATTTATTTATTTATTTATTTATGTATTTATATATTTTGGTGTGTGTTTATATAATTAGTTTCATCTTAGCTGTAGTCATGCTAGGGAAAATGATGATTTTTGTCCACAGCACAACCAAAATTATTGCGACTGTGTGCAATCACCTTAGAATCTCCCTACTTTTGAAAAGGTTAATTCAAAGATGACGACCAGATATCAGACCACGTGTAGTCAGTTGCCGTCTTCAAACCGTCTTTGTGGCAATAAGATGGCAACAGAAGAGCAATAAGACGGAGTCGGTCTACAACCAGTTTTCAAATGAATGGGGTCAAGTTGGTAATTGCATGCAATCTGTTTGTGATAATGTACTGTGATGAATTGTAAATCTGTTGCCGTCTGTTGCTAGATACATCAGATTTATAGTGGAGTCTGTGGGAACTCACACCGGCGGACTGCACAAAATCCACACATAGGGCACAACTCTGAGATTGGGCCAGTTTTGCACTAACAAAAGAATAAACTGTTGGCTTGGCAGCATGCTGCAGCTACTGCGATAGGCTGATAAAAAGGAACAGCCACACTCTTGAGTTAGAAGGTCAACCCTAATCTCACCATCATTTAAAGCAGGAACGTGTGGTCCATGATGCTGTAAAACATGTTTTGTTTGTTTACAAAATAAACAAAAAAATAATGTGCTGTGCTGCAGGAAAGCATAAAAAAATCAAACTGTTTTCTTAGAAATCTACTTTAGTGTTATACTTATTAATTCTTTCAACTGACAACACATTGTGTGTTGCATTTAGATATTATTTCAAATTAAACACAGATGGTAAAGGCAAAATTGGTCAAATATCAGTAAGATAGGAGATTTGATTCCGGCATGTTGAAATATTTGTGTTGCTGCATTTGACTCAGTGTCTGAAAAGGAAAGTGTGATGCTGGGAACATTGTGCCGAGACTAATCTAATCGCACTAACACAATCCAGCTAATAAATGCATTTTGACAGACACATGTTATGTAAAAGCGCCTATCGAAGGAAGTAAAAGACAGACAGCGCGCGAGAGAGAGTGAGATGTTTTCACTGTGTGCTGATCTCTGTGTAGAAATATGACTAAGAGCCTAAAACACTGGAACTCGCTTGACTATCTTTAAAGAAGAAAACAGGATGTATTCTTGTTTCTGTCTTGCATTGGGATTCTCTTCCTTTCTCTCGTCAATGCTCTGTGGAGTTCAGCTCAGTTCTGATATGTTTCAATAAAACACCAATATTCCTGTGGAGCAGAACGTGCAGTTCAGCTCTAAATGCTCAGAGGTGAGCACTGAGTAAAGAATGACGGGGCACAACTCACAGCTTTGAGCTATCCAACTGTGCCAGTTACGTACTCTTTCTGATAATATCTCCCCCTCTCATTCCAAGTAAATACACACTTTTAGCAGCAACTATCACACACGCATTGGCCGCAAAATAAGACATGCTGTTTGGTGTTACATTTAGTTCAATTTACAGTAAATTGCCTGCCACAAACCTTAATAACTGACATTTGGGTGTTTCGTTATTGGATTGAGCAGACCAGTTGCGCTCATTGGCACAGACTGACTCGACTGATTGCAACATGTTGGCAGTGTGTCTGCATTCATAAATTAGATGGCAATTATCTGTTTTAGGCTGATTGTAGTCAGTCAGTCGGACTGAGACAGGTTGCCGCGCAGCGGGTGACCTGGGCAATAACCTTGTAACCAAAACCCTCAACCTCTGGGTGACCAGCTGGTCTTCTCAACTATTTGCAATCTGTAATGACAACAGTGAGTCAGGCCTTATTACTAGCCAGTAATTCAATCCTGAACGGAAACTGTTCATTAGAACCACAGTTTGATCTTCCAGCTACACTTAAGGCATTGGGATTAGGAGCACAACACTGATGATGATGATGTGGGTGGGACAAGTACTACCGCTTCACTTTCCCACCCAGATTTTATCATGCAAACATGTTTCTGTAACGTTTATGACTCTGTACAATGCCTCAAAGAAAAGCTGAAGATGTCGCACACTGGCACCCATGATTTAAAAATGATATCTTTGTGCGTGTTTGCAGGAGTTATTTTATTTGCTGAATAGAAAGCAGGCCTGCTTTTGTGAGGACTGAAGATTTTTCTGTATCTTCCAGCATGGAGTGCTGAATGGTTGGATCTTTGCAATCCACAACAACTCTAATATATAGGGAAAAAGAACAACAACAACAAATGCACAACACTGCTGTTTGATTTGCCGTTGGTGCTTTCTTTCGGTGAGATATCTTTTCTGGTCCTGTTACTTCCAAACCCATCCTAAAATGTAAAGATCAGGCTTAATAAATTATCATCTATTTTTCCATGTGTCATCTTTGTGAAATCCTTTTCCCCATGGTGGTGTGTCCCCATGTCACCCCCCACTTCTATCTCTATGTGACTGGACTTAAAAGGCTAGCTTGGGGGATGACAACCGTCACTCACATCAGAGAGCTGAAAGAGTAGGAAAAGATCTGGAATGGAGGGAGATGAAGGTAAAAATTGCAGATGAGGTAAAGCAGGAAGAGCGTAGTTTTAAAGATTTATCGAGGATTGACAGCTTCGCTGCCAGTCAAAAAAGAAAAAGGATAAGAAATGCAAACCATCCACACATGAAAACCTTCATCTCAAAATGTAAGATTACCTGATTCACTGGTGAAAAATGCATTTTTTGGAAATCCAGTCTCCGTCAATGTTTTGCAGAGGGTGGGGGGTATCTGAAATCCTTCACAAACCACTGAAATGTTTATTCATCCTATGATAATAAAGGCTGATTTGCAGGGAACACATGCAGAGTGTTTTGCAGCTGAGAAATGACTGAATGTGATTTTTGATGTTTTGATGTTAATAATGAATTGAAATGAGTCACTCTCATCAATGTCAGCCTTGTATCTCTGGTAGTTTTACCGGGGTTAAAAGAGAAATTCTTAAAGTTTATGAATATCTGAAAAGATATTTTCTAATTTATAATATTTATAAACATTTAAATTTCAAATTTTAATATGTGAGTGTTACATGTGTTTGTATTAATCCTATTTGAAACACAGCAGCTCATGAGTCACATTTCTATATCAAGCCACTCCTGAACTAGAGATAACATCAGAAGCATCTTATCCAGGCTAAGGAGAAATAGAACTGGACTGTTGCTCAGTGGTCAAAGTCCTCTTAGATGAAAGTAAATTTAGCATTTCTTTTACAAATCTAGGTCCCAAAGTCTGGTGAAAGCAGGGAGAGGCACAGTATACCGTCTGTTTGAAGTTCAGTGTGAAGTCTCTCCACAATCTGTAATGATTTGAGGTCACCTGCAGATGTTGGTCCAAAGTCGATGCACCATCTACCTGGAAATTTTAGAGCACATCATACTTCCATCTCCTGACAAACTTCATGGAGATGGCAATTTCCTTTTTCCAGCAGGACCTAGCACTTCCCCACAGTGCCAGAACTGCTACCAAATCTTTTGCTGACCATGTTATTACTTTTACTATTACTGTGCTTGATTGGGGTAGCCCACTTGCCTGACCCCATGTGAATCTATGGAGCGCTGCCAACACCTAACACTGCAGAAGAGTTGAAGGCTGCAAAGCAGCCTGGGAAACCTCAACGGTGCCACTCTCCTTTGATGCCAAAATTGGTGGATGTGGTTCAGGAGGTAGAACAGGTTCCACTAATCGGTAGGTTAGTAGGCTGGCTGCTCCAGTCTGCATGCTAAAGTATCCTTGGGCGAGATGCTGAACCCCGAGTTGCTCCCAATACATTGGGTTTGAATGTGTGTGTCAATGTTAGATAGAAAGCTAGAAAACACTTAGACACAGAAAAAGTGCTTGCATGAATGTTGTGTAAAGTACATTGAGTTTAAAAGTGCTATATAAGAACCAGTCCATTTACCAAGCAATTTATGGTAGAAAATCCCCGATCAAGTACTGGAGTATATAAATGATAGGGGTGGACAACATAATCAAAATTATACCACAGCAGTTCAGGGAAACTTGTAATAGTGATATTTGTAGAGATACAGGGGGAAAAAGCTTGTTTTATTGGTGATTGCAGTTTACCGGCATAGGCTTGTGTAAGTGCAAAGAAAATTATGTGCATTTTACTGCCATTGACAACACACTGCCTATTTCGAAGTGTGAAACTATTGCCACAAGGTGCCGGTAGCAGGTCGCTGTACAATATTGTCACATAATAAATTTGAAATTAAAAAGTGTTTTCTAACGTGGCTTTTTGTGCAATGCAACCACATCTGCAATTTCCATCCATCCATAACTATCGAGTGCTCCAGAAATACTCGTCATTTGTTTAATTTCAGGGTCGCACATCACCTGCTGCTAGTATCTTTTGCTTGGGTGCCTTCATAGCCTAGTTGTATTCGGCAGTGTATTTTTGCTTTCAGTTTGCTGTTTCCACATTCAGGAACAGTTTTCCTGTTTGTATGAAAGTTTGTTCAAAGTTTTGTGCTTTGCTGGAGGTTGTTGAAGTTCATTCTCAGACATGGCTGGATTTTTGTTGGTGCTGTGCACGCAAGGGAACATTGATATTGTTGATATCATGAAGAAAACGCGTTCTTTTTTTTTCTCTTTATCACACAAAACATCATGCTGGTATTATCATGGACAATGTGACATGGTAATTTTTGTTATTATTAAGTCTTTTCTTTCTTTTTTAAGGAAACATTTGAATAATTTCTGGTGATATAGTAGTGTGTATTTGTATGTATATGTATATTAATGTGTATTTTATTTCATTTTTTAAGAAATACTGTTATTTATCCCAAAAGCTGAGACTGTACTATTTTATTGTTGGCAAAACATTTTAAAAAATCAATAAAATAAAGACAATATCACAAAACTAAACTAGACACCCTTAAATGAACTGCAGTGCCTGTGTTCATTGTGATGAAAATACTTTGCCTGGTCCAAAAGTGTGGGTATTGATGTTATAACAGCTCAGACAACAACTGAGGCCTTTAACTTCTGAAGTGAAAAGAAGTCAATATTTTTCTTCAATAAAACGAGTTATTTGCCCAAGCGCTGGGCTTCGGCTACCACAAATTCTGCTTCTGAGCTGTGTGATCTTCAAGAAAAAAACACAGAATGTCCTTAGATTCATTTCTAAAGGCTCTTGTAATGTTTGCAGTTAAGGACCGAACAGGTAAAATAAGTCCTCAGAAGTGTGTGTGCATGTGTGCATGCACGTTTTTCTATTTATTTTTTTTGTTTTGTTTTTTGCATGTATGCCAGAGAATGCCATCTCACGCTGTTCCTAATCCTTTGCAGATTGAGGTCAGTGGTACTATTGGATGATCCCGGTGTACAACTTCAGCCCGACTGCTGGAAAGGCTGAGATTGGCTGGTGTTATCTGATTTGTTCTGTCCTCCGATTGGCTCAGATGCCTTGAGATGAGGTCAAAAATATTAAATATGCCCACAATAAACGGGCCATCCGACAGGAGGAAGCAGCTAACTGCTTTCACCGTCCATTAGTGTGTCTACAGAAAGAATGCAAGTCGATTTCAGGATTGTGTTGGTGGGTGCGGTTGTTATAGTAACTAATGACTGTTCTCACAGGCCCTCAGCACCATGTGGGAGAGTTGCTATGGCAATGCCAGGTTGTAGCGTAGGTGTGTTGTGTGTGAGGTTGCTGTTCACTCATTGTTGACAGGAGTGTCAGAGTGAGAGGACTTTGCTACAACCAGTGTTTGAAGTGCAGAACTTTTGTGTATTGAAAACACCACAGAGCAAAGAAGAGATATTATATATTATTAATATTATTAGATATTATTAATATTACAGGAGTAACTTGCACTGGATTATGAAACTGATGTCCAAATTAACTAACCAACTCCAAAATGTATAATCAGCTACTAATTTATATTTTAATTTCATCTTTGAGAATCCATCATTCAAACAACACAAATTTTAGAAGAGTCCCATAAGATCACACCAGAGTGATTCTGCGGAAGTTCATAACTGATAATATTTAACAATTATTTCCCAGCAGTTACCATCATTACCACTAATTGCTCTGTTTCTGAAACTGTTACAAATAAAGTATTTGAATATAAACACTAATCCAGGCTCAGTAAGATTCCCATGTCAGTTATTGTATTATTGCAAGAAACAAACAAATACATCAGCAGGATAGCTTTATTCCTGCCCAAGGCTCCCATTTGCATCCCTTGCTGCTAGGTGGTTTTTCGAGCACTCAATATGACCTCTAGTGAACTTCCAAATTACCTTGAATCAGACCTTGTCTGTGTTTTTGTAAGACACAAAAATGCAGAAACTGTTTATTCTCGTCTGGACATTTTATACATCTTTACTTAATCCATTTTCAGGAGGCAGTGTCTTATCAGATTGTGGCCCACCTGATTACTTTCCGTATTTTTGTGCCATTACTATCTCATTGTTTTCTTTTTCTTTGAGTGCTTTGTTAAACTCTGGATAACCATATATTGAGTCTCTCTCAAAATCCTCTTTGGTTCTATGCACTTTTGTCCCTCTGATATCTCTTTCTTTTTTAAAAGCAAATGACAGACATCACCACAGTGGCCTCTACTTGCATACATTCAAAATAATGCAAGAGTAAAGCTTTTCTTTCCCACGCATCTACACTTAGACGCAGCAAGTTACTGCGCAGAGGCAGACTCAAACATGCTGAATTGTAATCTTCACAGTGACATTCCCTTAGGAGCGTGAATAGCCAAACACAATGCACTTCAATTTTCTGGCTTTTAAGAAGTGGTCACAGTCCCTGCATGGCAAAGCGCAGAATCCTCTGTGTGAATTATTTACCCAGTTAAATTTTGTCCAGTAACCTTTATTTCTAGCATGATCCGCCCCCACCCCCTATGACTGACCTTATTGCCTTTTGGTGTTTTTGCTCGTCTGTAATGGATTTAGTTTTGGAAGCTCAGATCTAATGCTGTCTCTATTTCAGTCTTCCTGACACACATACATAAAGTTTTGCTCTGGTACCTATCTAAAAATACCTCTTTAGCTATTTCAGGTTCCCTTTTAAAGGCTATACATGTTTATTTCTGTCGGTGTGTAGAGTCACTCCATCTTCCTTTCTGAAATTATCACATTTTGATGTATCTTCTGCTTCCTTGCACCCCCCCTCTCTCTGATCTCTTCTGTTCTCAACCATCTGGCTTGGATCCCATCCTTTTTATTCTCAGTTGTATTGTAGATAGAAGGGGTTGGGCTGGATTTATTACAGTAAATTTCGGTCTTGCTGTTTTGTATATTTACTATGCGTGATCCAAATGTTCCAAAAGTTTAGTGAGACACTGTAAGATGATATTTTATTATGTTTTCTGTAGCCAGCCATATGGGATATAATCGGTCTGAAAGAAGTGCCAGAGGGGTCTCTGGAGGATTCTGTCTGTGTGAGATGGAGAAAATACCATCACCACACAGTAACATGTGAAAGTCATATATGGAAGAGGAAATGGAGGGCAGTCACCTCAGGGAAAAAAGCAAGGCTGCATTTACACCTTTTCTCACAGTGCATAAAATTAATAGCTAACAGTGGAATGGACTTTATCACATGTATAATAGCTGAAAACCCCCCAAAATGCTTTTTTGGGTGTATTTGGTTTTCCTTTTTAATCAGCTTTCTATTCTTTAAGGTCTTTTTTTTTTTTTTCACAGAGGTAAAGGGTTCATATATTATTTAAGGAAGCAGATGATGCTATTCTAAAACTGAGTAATTACAGAATAATTACCATTATACACGCTAAGTAATAATTGCCCCTGTTCTTCTATTTGTTTTTCAGTTATTGCTGACTCTTTGACAGTAACAGCTCCGGCCCAGACTTTGTCCAAAGTGGAAGGCGACACGCTACAGCTTACCTGCGAGGTGTCTCGGACCACAGTGCAGCACACTCACTTGTCAGTAGGCTGGTACTTAAGGTCCCCAGAGGACCCAACCGCCCCGCCTCAGGAGTTAGTCACATTGTCAAGAGACTTCGTTTTGCGCTCTGGGGGGCCGTATCGGCAGAGAATGGCAGCGGGGGACCTCAGGCTGGATAAAACTGGCGCTACAGCCTACAGGCTGACCATTCACAAGCTGCAGCCAGTCGACCAGGGGCTGCTCTACTGCCAGGCTGCTGAGTGGATTCAGGACCCAGATGGAAGCTGGTTTGCTATGACCCGCAAGCAGAGCGACAAGACTCAGCTCCGTATTCAGCCCACTGGTGAGTGAATTGTAAATGGACTGCTTTAAAAAAAAAAATTACCTTTGCATACACAGTGCAACTATCATTCAGCTCTCTCACTGAACCATTTATCAGTGGATAAAGCTGCCGTCCAACAAGACCGTTATACTTCTTCTCCATTAGCTTCTACTCGGCTCAACTCTACTCTGTTTCAGTCATTTTCCATTACAAGTGAGTACCACCGCAACGTTGGTGGGCTCGACACAGGTCGTTTGGAACCCCAGCCAAGTGGATATTAAAAAAGGTACCTGTTACCAGGTACTATCATCCAATGGAACACCCTAAAACAGAGGTGAGCCTGGCAGAGTTGGTACTAGTGGAACAGAGGCTTTAGAAACACCGACATGAGGAACTGGGGTTTGAACCACTAACCTTGTGAACCCTAATTCCCTTTCTCTCTGCGCCTCAGAGATAGGCCAAAGGGATCGTATTCTGTGGGAAAGAAAAGGAGGGGTGGTGGGCAGGGTATAGATATTGGTTAGTGTCAGTCCCCTCTGTCCTCTTGAGTGGCACACACTCATGCATGTGGGCCGGGTTTCACTGATTGCTGATCAGTATCTCCGGCTAAGCTCATTAGCTTTCTAAAAAGGGCTTAACTAAACCTCCGCAGATTCCCTACTTTTGTATTTGTGTCTGTTTGATGGGCAACATTACAAGCACATCCAAGAAAAATGTAACCAGCTCCAAATAGCGTGGGTGTTTGACACAGGAGACCTATGGCTTCCACATAAGCAGCTTCCCCAGCAACATGTGGCCCATGGTTCAGAAGGCAGAATGTGTTTTTCAGCCACTTCCTGCCAACAGTTTGTCCGGTGTTGATTGGGCTAGAATGCATTGCTATGAGAGAGACAGCTTTCTTTTAATGCTTCTGCCAAATGTAAAGGAAGAGACCTATGGAAAGCGGAAAGCATTATGGGAGTTTCCATCTTAGGGAGGTACTGCGGGGGTAGCAATAACAAGGTTTGCGTGATGTGCAAGTGTGTGGAAACAAAGAATGTGTTGAGTGGGCTCATATGATAATTATTTAATAGGCAGCCAACCTCTAGACCAAAAAGATGAGAAAAAAAGGCAGCTTAATATCTCATTACATGTCCTTATAGCTTCTCACCCGACTCGAGCCCATCACATTCATTGTCCTGCGTTCCACATACATAAAGTATCCCTTTGTATGCTTCCAAGAAAGGGCCAAAGAGATGGGTGATAAACTGCTTTGACATTAGCTCAGTTACCAAGAAAGCACGCAGTGGCGAATGTCTCATGCCAGTAAATCACTTCAAAGAGGAGTCATTTTGCTTTTCTCCATTAAGCATCAGATCCGCTCTGGACCAATGCGACTTGATGGTGCCCCAGATAGTCGTGCGTGGATGAGAAGGAGAGTGAGAACTCCGATGTAAAGCAGGTTTGTCAGATGAGCTCCTGCTACTTTAGTGAGGAGACAAAGGGCACAAAGAGCTCATCTCTAAACATCCTTTGTTACTCTCTGTCTTCCCTATAATCTATAATGGATGCAGGGTTGTTGCGTGACAAAGAGAATAAAGCAGTTGCGTTGTGCGAGCTATGAATGTAACTGCTCAAACTTCAGTGTAATGCGTAAATTCATTTTGGTTTTCTTTCCACGTGCTTATTGCATGACGAAGGAGCCACTTGCACGCCATAAGGCTGAACTGGTGTATGTGACGTTCCACCTGTCCAAGTGCATATTTGACAGAGAGCCAGGGAAATTTAGAAAGGAGAGGGAGCAGCTTCTCCATTAGACTCCTATTATAAAAGATGGAGTGGATCTCAAGACAGCCCCATCACTAGCTAATCACCCACTGCCGGCATCAGAGAGATGAGCAACAGACAGAATCTTAATGTACCTTTCACTCCCCCCCCCCCCCTTTTTTTTCCCACCATACCTATCTTTTTTGGTCTTTCCACTCATCTCCTCCCTTGTTCCCTTCTTTCACATACCCTCTTATTTTTCTGCAAACATTGCTCATCACTGCAGGTTTTTTTCCTTCCTCCTCTCCTCCTCACTTTGGCTGCTTGTGCTTAGCATTTACTTCTTTTTTTTTTTCTTTTTTTTTAAATTACACCCCAACATGAATATGTGTTGGCTCTTTAAGATGATCTTCTACCAGATCTATACTGTATTAAATTAAAAAAAATAATCCCAGTAATGAATGCTTAGAGTTTCCTAATATGTATTTAATAATATATTTGGAATTTGTTGCCAGCAACACATGGCAGAAGGCAGATTTATACACATTTATGTTTTGTATGTGTCAACAATATTCTCTTACCTCTCATCATAATTATCTCTGCGTAACTAGCTCCATACTAGGGGCAGGCTTTGACCTTTTCCACACGATTCACTTTAAAGTCTTTGTAATTACTGCTTGGGGCTACCAACTCACTGAGATGTTTTGCAGCTGTCTCCGATACGTACAGAACTCAGGATCTGAACATTAATATAACAAACAGACACAAATGCAATTGCACATGCAGAGACAACAAGCATGATTTGGCCAGGTAGGGGGCCCTACCAGTGTTTATTCTGCTCTGTGGTTTTAGATCATGCAGGAAAGCAAAAGCGTGCCTGACTGTTTCAAACAGCTAACGAGAATTTTAATTAGAAGTGGGTTTTTTTTCCTAATTGCAGAGGTGAAAACTAGAGAGGAGAGAGCAGGCCTGTCTGTTATGCCACTATCCCACCGAGTGACCTCAACCATCTCTAATTTATATTCTTTTTCTCTGCACGAGCTGATGCCATGTTATTGTCCCATGGCTTTCCTGAATACATCAAACCCCACCTCTACCACCCACTGCTCAGTCTTCTTAACCCCTTTCTCTTGGGTAATGCATGTTCAGCTTACCAAGAAAATAAAGCAGCACTGTGCGCTTCGGTTTCGAGCAGCTTTAATTGAAATCTCCGTGCATTTATTAGCCTTTAACCTTGTTGTTTTCATTTGTTTTCCTTTCTTTCAGACCGGGATTTCAGCATCCAGGTGAGCACGGAGCGACGGTCCTTCACGGCCGGTGAGCCGCTGGAGCTTCGCTGCACCATTGAGGCGCAGAATGTCCCCGAGCGTTTCTTCTCGGTGTCGTGGGTCTTCAGCAGCTCACCGGTGGCCGTGGTGGGCCCCAGTGCCGTGCCTAATCTGGGCCCCGATTATGTCGCCCGGGAGGCCGCCGGTCAAATGACTGTGCGCAAAGAGAGCGTCAACGTGCACCTGCTCAAGCTGCAGCACTTGCGCCCTGAAGATGCCGGCAAGTATATCTGCCGCGTAACAGAGCGGGAGAAGACGCCCACGGGTGACTTCATCGACCGCAGCAAGAGATCCCGCAATGTCCAGATCACAGTCCAGGCACTGAGTGAGTAATAATCTGTTCACTGAAGCCAGTTGTGTGGCCGTCCTGTCCTTAGTTGTCAAGTTCACTAAGAATGATGACATTTTGATAATGGCTGTTTTATCTTCACTTAGTCCACATGTAATATCGTGCTGTGATCCTCTGCTGCGTTTCTCTGCCACCCCACCCCCGTGTCCTGTCCTTCTAAGGGTGGCTATAACGGATAGCTGCAGAGGTTTTATTGTTAGCTGTGAGTAAGAGGGAATGGGATAATGCTACTCTTATTCCTGATTTATTTTCTGTTTGAGTGGATTGCTAAGGATTGGTAATGCAGCATTATGGTCCTTCCCATTTCCTTGGCTTAGTGGGGGAGATGGGGAGGGTGGGTAACACTATAGTAGGATAATGGAGAGCAGAAGAGTCCTGAGTGAAGGAGGCTGAGCTAACAGCCATGAAATGAAAGTGTGGAGAAAGAAAAGAAGCAGAGAATGGCATCTAGCTCTCCAGGGCCCTCTAAGTGGCTCCCTAGGCTAAATTAATGTGTTCTGCTGGGGCAAACCTCCTCAGCTGGGTTAAGCAGGGCTAGCCAATGGGGTGATGTCAGCCTTGCAGCTGATTGATACAAATATACAGTTAAACCTTTAAAACCTTGTTCCCAAATCACTTCTGGTGTTTTTTCTTCTACACACTCATAGCATCTGTGTCTGATGCTGCCTTCCCTTGTCTCTCTGTGCTACCATGCCTCTGAGGACTAGAACAGTGCATGGAGCCAGCCAACTGATAGCAGCATAATAAAACATAATGGCCACAAAGTAGTATCTCTGCTCAAGCAGCCGATGCTACCTTATTCTGACCGTTCTGCAGCCCCTGTTAAATCACCCCAAAACAATGGCCCAGAGCCTGCAGCAGTCTCTTGGGAATATCTCTGTATGGAAGGTTTGTTTTTCCAACAAAAGGCCCTAATGCCATATAAAGGATGTTTATAGGGTTTACACAAGATAATGGGCATGGTTATTGGTGGAGAACTTTCATGAAACACAGCAGTAGTGTTCAGGGAGCGTGTGTGTCGTATGCAGACTTTCCTTATGCCTCCTTTCTCTTACATTCAGGCACAGACACAAAGTTTGAAGATGTGCTTCATCACTTTAATTTGTGGAATTGGGGGGGGGAAGCTGTTAATGGGTTGCGACAGGGGTTTATAGTTGATGATTTAGCGGCAGGCAGAGGTTACAGCGAAGGAAAAACAGGGGTAAACACTCATGACAAATCGTTAGCTTCATAGCATAAGTGCCTAAGTCATTTTTTGGTCAAATTGAGATTTTTGCCTAACTTTACTCCCCTACCACTGCTGCATCATCCTGTCCGTCTGCCTATGTCATTGGCCAAAAATGACTTAGGCAATTATGCTATCAAGCTAACGAAATGAATGTTGATGGATGGAGTTTACCTTTGCACTGAGAGAGGGAGGGAGAGCTCACTTGCCAGACTGAATCTCTATCATAAAGATGGAAGGGACAGGTGATAAGGTAGGGAAAGAGAGTTGGGGCTCTTTGGGATTGGAGAGAAAAATGCATTCTGTTCAGCACAAAGGAGAAGGAGCCGGTGGGTAAAAATTGAAAAAATAAAATAACAGGGAAAGGAACGTTGACTAGACCAAGAGATTTTTAAGGGTAGGCAGGCAGATATATCTACATGTTACAGTCTATTCTTAGCTGTGTAAGAAAACTATGAGCTGTTCAAATGAAAGACAAAAGTAAAGGATGAAGCATTTTCCCTTTTTTAATGTGAATCTGATAGAAATAAGAATTGAATTCATTTCATATTCACAGAGGACTCATGCTTATTAGGAGGGCCGGTGAGCTGAGAGGGAGGCAGCAGAGCTTGGCCTAAGGGAAGGAAAAAAAATGTGAGAATTCTTAAGCCGCACCCCCCACGAGACAGCAGCACTAGCTCCGCAGAGGGGAGGAGAGCTTATGGGTCAACCAGAGCTCCGTGATGTTTGATGGATGCTGAAGTGATAGGAGTCTAGATAAAGCAGAAAAACAGAGCAGAAGAGTCAGTAAAGACTTTTATCCTTCTCCTCTGAAGTGCCACTGAGCCCTGTGATCTGAACCTTCTTTCCTGTGCGTATTAAGGACTTGGTGAACAAGCTTCACAAGGTTCAGGAAGAGAATCTCAACCCACACACACACACAAAACTTATCAGTGTGTCTACTGTGGCTGTCACTCTGATGTGCCTGGGGCCAGTTACAAAACTGCACTATCTTACCCTGACACATGCTTCCATACACACTCATAAGCATGCAAACAGACGCACACAGCACTTTTACAGTGTTGCACTCCAGGGAAAAGCTCAGCAATTTGATTTATTGCCCATGGCCACCTCTGCTCTCTGAATTGTTTGACACAGACAGAGTTATTCTAGCTATCTCTTGGATTCAGTTTGAGAAGGAGTTACGCTTTTGGATGAGTTCCTGTGTCTTAAAATCCGTATCAAATATAGTATCTAGATCCGATCACTTTTCCTTTTTTTTTTCTCTTGTTTTCTTTTTGGGGGGCTTTTTGTGTATTTCATCTTTAATTGATATCGTGGACATTTTGCCCTAATCGACGCTTACACGTCATTATTTTCCATTATCTAGTTTTCTATGAGCACGGTGACTGTGCTGGTGCAGTCATAGCATTGATCTGTGTTTTATAAGCAGCCAATATTTTATCAGGATTGGGAACTAAACATAAATTATACAGTAATTTTCATACAAGGAAAAATATAGCAGACAGAAACCACAGGCTACGTTCCCACTAAAAACAATGACCAGCCCCAGTCTGTTTTTTTCAGTATGGAACTGGTTCCAGGTTTGGACCCAGCGCTGCACTAGTGGAAAAAAGATGAAAATGTTTTGAAAAACCTCTACTTTACACAAGTGTAGAGATTGCAGTAAAATTCTGGCATGGGAGTAAAATCTATGGAGAGAAATATGCCTAAAAATGCATATGCTATGATCCACAAGTGTAACGATTTACAAATGTGTACAGTAATTTATGAAGACTCACAAATGTGTGGTTCAATCCTTGCACAAATGTGAAGTAAAACTATTTAATTTTATTTACATTTATTTATTTATATTAATTTTTCCAGAATGAAGACTGATCATTTACACACAATTTTTTAAGTTTGGTTTCACAGCTCTGATCATTTTCTCTTTCAAAAAGCTTTCTGTGCATTTAAAAGTCTAAAAATAAAAATAAAAATATTGGGGAAATCCGTTTTTTAAATCTACAAATATAAGTCTTGGTTTTGGTATCAGTCTTAAAAATCTTATCAGTTGGTATGTAAGTAAGTAAGGTTTACTATATAGCACTTTTCAAGAACAAAACTCACAAAGTGCTTTACAAAACAGAAGTATGTATACACCAAGTTGGTTTGATTGCACTGGAATGGCTGGCGCATTAGCGTGTCAATTGAAACTAGTGCCAGCTACCCCTCACACGTCTTGATTTGATATACTTGTTAGCCTCATGATCAACCAGTCTTTTCCAGTCGAAATTAAAAACAAAACAAAACAAAAAAAAGATCAAAAGGGCCCGGCGGCTTTCAAGAGAAGTGGGAGGCAGTGTAACTGATCGCTAACATGAAAGGGTAAACCTCTTTGTCTTGTGTGCAGAGCCGATGTGACCATAATTGAAGAATATAGCACAAGATGACACTATGAAACAAAACGCCAGGACAAACAGCAGAATCTTCAGAAGGCAGAAGAGATGAAAAGAAGTTTGGTGTCATGGCAGACTGTGTTCACAGAAGCAACATTTCAAAGAGAGGCTGTTGTTAAAGCCAGTTTTATTGTGGCAGAAGCAATGGCCAAATCAGCCTGGTGACAAAGTGAGGAGGAATTTTTAAAGTGGTGCATATTTAAAGTGTGCAATCCCAGACAAAAAGTAAGCATTTTAAGTACTCGGAATACTGTTACCGATTGTCTTTGTGAGGTTGCCACCAATCTGCAAAAACAGCTGATGGAAAAAGGAAAAGACTTCGCTGCAAATTCCCTTCCTGTGACATGGTTGATACTGCCCAGCTCTCGATCTTCACGCGTCGAGCTGACTCCAGGGGAACTGTTGGGAATTAAATCAATGCAATGGCACAACTAAGGGAAAAGACATATTTGAAGAAGTAATCGAAGTGCGTAACTTAAATGAAGCTGCTTTGGGGGAGCGCCAAAGGAATGACAACAGATGGACCGCCTGCGATATGTGGTGAAAAGAGTGGCTTAGTGGACAGCTGTGTGGGAGAAGACGCACTGGTGAAGTCACAGTTTATAACTGCCTTATACACCAGTAAGTGTTGTGTGGTAAAACCCTGAAAGTGGAACATGGAATTAGCCCGGTAACACCAACATTTATCATTACATGAACCAACGGTTTAAGAGATGATGTCTGGACATGAAGGCATGCCCTATCACACAGAAGCGTCATGGTTAAATGAAGGGAAAGTGCTGGAAAGATGTTTCAAGTTGAGTTTATGGAAAGCAAAGGGAAAGATGCCAAAGAGCTCGTGGATGAAAAATGGCTCTGTGAGTTTGAATTTTGGTGCGAAATACCAGTTCACTGTGGTAGGGGCAGCTTCAGGGGTAGGGCCATGTGATGATGAAACATGCAAGAGCTTTTAAAGCCAATCTGGCCCTGTGGGAAACACAGATGTTAGAAGGAAACCCGAGTCACTTGCTGTCAATCGATGATGGAGCAGATCTGTAGCGCTGCATTGCCCGTTGCACTTTTTGTTGAAAAACTGAGCAAACACAACTGCGCTCTCAGAGCGAGTTTTCTGACTTTGAAGCCCAGAAAATCAAGTTTGAACTTCTCAGCAATCCATTTGCAGTTGACTGTGAAAGAGCACCTATAAGCACACACACACACACTCACACAAGCTGCTCCAATGCTCTGCATGTTTGGCAGCACTTAACTGCATTTGGCAACTTTCCTCTGTGATAAAGACGAACACCAAACAGGAGTCTCGTTACTTGTGCACAATCCATCCTGAAAATATTCACAGCACCGAACCTGAACCAAACACTAAACTTGCAGTTTGAAGAGAAAAACAACGACCAGGCATCTGGCTTAAGCTGTTTTGCATCACAGCAAAGTGTGGTTAAATATATATGCTTCTTTTTTTTATTTTTTATCTTTCAACAGATTGATCATTAAAATGTTGTTTCGTTTGTTGGTGTTAATGAAATCAGAATAATTTTAGATTTCCATCATGGACAAAACAGTTTTAATAGTCTGCAAGAAAACATTTTTACTGGAAATGACTCAGAAAAAAAGTGCATATTGAGAAAAATACATCAAAAATAAATTCTACTGATACATTCTTTCATTTTTTTTCTCCTTTTCTCGTTTGTTTGTTAGACATAAGTGTTCTTAATTCTAAGCTATTGTAGGAGAGTTAGAGTTTGTATTTCTGTATGAATAATTCACCATAATAGAAATAATTATAATAAAAAAAATCACTTTAAGTCTGTTTTCTTCAATAAAATATTTGCCATGATTTGGACGTAGCCCCTCTATGACTGACCTTGACAGTCCTTGTTGTTCAAAGGCCACTCATGAGTTAAAGGATGCTGATCAGCCACAACAATAGTACCACTGATCAGTGAAGTTAATGACATTCTGCTTTGTAATAAGATGAACAAACTTTGAGCCTTAACATTAATGGCCTCAATATGAAGCACCTTTAGCAACACAGTGGGGGAGCTACACAACATTAAGTAGGCAGATAAACTGTTGTGACTCGATGTATTAGAGCCCACTTGGAATTTGACCTGACAAACAGACTCTGATGAAAAGGCTGAAGAAAACTTTTCTCTGGTCTGATGTGACAGAAGTGCAGCTCTTTCGTCAGAATGGCCCTGTGACAGCCCACAGTTTAAAAAACCACAGTTAGAGACCTGAAGATGTCACATTTTAAGTCTGTTAAGACATGAACTTATTGAAAAACACTGCGAGCCATGCTGGATAGACTTTTGCAGAGTTCTGAATTTAGTAATCCATCCATCGCATCCATTTTATTTTGCTTATTGGGGGCAGGTCACAGGGGCAGCAGCCCAAGCAGAGAAGCGCAGACTTCTTCTCCCCAGCCTCCCCCTCCAGCTTATTAGTATTATTATTTATGTAAATGGGCGTGTGGATATTTTCTCAGTCAGCTTTCTCTCTGCATCACAACCAACTCACTGTCTATCTCTGTATTTTCTCTTCCCACTCAGAGAGCAACATCACAGTGTTCTTGTCCAGTAACTCCTCAGTGGTCCTAGAGGGTGACGTGATCCAGCTGACCTGCACAGTCCACGCTACCACGGGCCCCGTGTCTGTTGTCTGGCAGTGGACAGACAGCAAAACAGCTTCACTGACCAAGGAAGTGGCTTCCATTGATCGGGACGGCACAATATGGCATAGCCCCAGCTACAGAGAGCGTGCCAGTTATGGGGAGATACGCGTGGAGAAGGTGCGAGCTGACACATTCTCTCTTTCCATACACAACGCCTTACCTGGGGACAGGGGCCTGTACCGCTGCTCAGCCACTGAGTGGCTTCACACCGGCTCTGAATCTGAGCTAAACTGGGAGAAGAGTGAAGAAAGATCCGACACCAAGATGGTCAATGTCACAACTGTCGGTGAGCAATGTCATCCTAATCTGATATGTATTCTAATATCTACAAGTCAGTGAGGCATGTAAATGCCCTGACAATTCCAGCATGTCTGTACACAGAATCAAAGGGACACACATGGGTTTTGTGATTTGCTAAAGACTGACAAATGGCTCAGGAAAAACATGGAGTCCACATGGTAGAATAAAGCATGTTTTATTCATGTACTGCTTAGGGGCTAGAGCTATTATGACACACACTCTCACACCACCTGCCTCATGTCAAGAGCAGTGCTTCCATGACACCCATGATAGACCCACACGTGCGCACACACACACTTGGATTAGCCAGAATTATTAGAATGGAAATGCAGTGGAAATGTGTTTCACAGTCTGTGGGTCTCCTCTGTCATTGCTGACTTAAGCTGAACATCCTCAGTACAGGCGGAGGAAGCCACTGGAGCAGAGCAGTGAGGCGCTGGCAGGGCAGGAGCACCGGGTGCAGCATGCACACACACATAGACACGCAACTAACGGATTAGCTCCCTACAGCAGCAGACAGTGGTGCTGCAGAGAGGAGATGTCAGTTTTTAAGTGGCCATTTCTTAAGTTTGGGCAACAACAGAAACATTTGTTTGAGGAACAAGGGACATATTATGCAAATCCAAAAAAAGGAAGTCCAAAGATGTTCATCTTTCTTCAGTTGCACTTCTCGACAACCCTCTTCTCCTCCATGCTTGGCTTTCTAAATAGGCATGATAGCATGACGGTCAATACGTGTGTTATGTCTGATTTGTTTTGGCCTGTGTTTTTCCTCACTTTAGCTTCCAAAAGCATGTTTATTGGACCTAAACCTACCATGTGAATGGAGCATTTGATTTAAAAAGAAAAAGAAAATCTTACACTTCTGTTCCTGAGCTTAAAAGGCCAATAGTAGCATTTTCCGATTGAGACAAGGGGTATATCATTGGACATATACTGGACATTCAAAACTTGCATCAAAAGCAGGGTTTGTCCCACCCAGCCTCCGACAACAACAAACACAGGATTGATTACTGCTTGTAAAAGCAGTGACTGACAGTGTGGTGGGTGAAATTTCATGCGGCCACTGTGCCCATACCGTATTCTATATCATCCTTATTCACAATTCCCTTTGCTTCCTGACAAGACCTACTGAGAATAGCAAGTGGATGTCCTCTGGGACTTATTTAGTTGACTGGCATTAGGGGCCCTTATGGTGTTTCAGGTGGCACACATAAGCAGACAAATGACAGTGGAGGGTACATATTCACACACACGGTGTTCCAAACAATCAAGCACACTTTGTACGGTAATGGAAAGAAACACAATGTTTATTCACACACAAAAAGAGAGTTGTATGGGGAAAAAAATGGATCAGCGTGAAATCCTCTTTTCTGTCACTGAGGCAGACAGACTGTGAGGGGAAAATGGAAAAGGGTTGCCAGGCGATGAGAGATGGAGTGAGAGGGGAGAGTTATTGTCTGTTAGAGAATTATGGCCCCAGGCGGCTGTCCCAGCTGTAGCCAAGTCTGGACAGAAAGCCATTGATTACATCCTGAAGGACGCTGAGGATGATGACTGTCAGAGGACAGGAGAGGGTGAGGGACGGAGAGAAAGCAACGATGCTGTCGACAAGAACATAATGGAGAATGCGCAAAGTCTCAAGGAAACGAATTATCCGATCTGGCAAAAGTCAGACTTCATCAACATGTTTTCATTCCACCTCACGCTTTTTTTTGTTGTTGTTGGTGTTGTATCTGTGTATGACCATCTTTCTCATTTTCAAGTGCAATCAGTCACATTCAATGAGTGCCCTGAAATAGGTGCAGCAGGGCCAGAGAGAAAAGGGATTGTTTTTTTTTTATTATTATTATTGTTTATTTGTTTCACCCAGCCTATCTCTTTTCTCTCTCCCTCTCTGATCACTCTTGTTTTCCAGTGTAGGTGTCTGTTGGCAGTAATATAAGGAGTTGGGAGATTGTTTTTAGCTTAATGAGGATAGTTTAGACTTGGCAAGCAGTTGAGCGTAGATCGAACATCGGCGCTTAGAGGAAATCTCCCCCCTGGGTTTTCTTTGTTGCATCACCGTTAATTTTGAGGCGCTCTCTCACAGTCAAGCTTACAAATTCACACTCACGCGCACACACAGCTGTCTTTTGACACCTGTAATGATGCTGGAGAATACTTGGAGACTGAGAAATGCTTTACCTGTGAACTCTTAGATAAGTATGGTCTTATTCAGCAGTGGACTTTCTTCCTCCTGGTACCTATGCTGAAACAAAAACTCTTTCCAGAATGTGATTACTTTTTAAACTTTATTATGTAAAGATTTATCATTAGTCAGATAAAAAGCCCATTTGACTGTGTGCCAGCCTAACTTTCTTTCCCCTCTTCTTCCATCATCTAGAGTCCTCCTTCTCGGTGTCGGCCTCATCGCGCACACCATCCATAACCTTCGGAGACTCCTTTGATCTCCTGTGCCTGGTCAAGCCCCGCCATAACCCACGCGTCCCCACTTCCGTCACCTGGCACTTTAAGCCAGCTGGAACAGAAATTGATGGCGAGGCTGAAGGAGAGTTCAAAGAACTGGTGACTTTCACGCGCGAAGGCACGCTGCAGTGGGGGGAGCAACTGCTGGGATTGGGCACCCGCACCACCGTGGACCGCTCCCACTCCCACACCAATTTCTGGCTGTCTGTGACCCGGGCTGGGCGCCGTGAGGCGGGCAAATATCGTTGCACTGCAGTCCTGTGGAGGAGGAACTACGACAACAGCTGGAGCAGAGTGGCCAATCGCACTTCCAACCCACTTGGCATCAGTGTCCTACAGCCAGGTAAAGCTGCAAGACTGTGTTGCCAGGTTGACACACATCTAATTGATCTAATTGGAGTGGACACAGACCAGCACACAAACGGGGATAAACACAGATTCAAACATACAGTCACACACAGACACACACAGACTTATACACTTTCAAATAGGGTGAAGGCACCAGAGCTTAGAGGATTTCTACCTGCTCTAATTGCTCTTAGTCTGTGGTTTAGCCACTAATTGGAGTTTCTGTGGATGTCCTTGTGTGTGTGTGTGTGTGTGTGTGTGTGTGTGTGTGTGTGTGTGTGTGTGTGTGTGTGTGTGTGTGTGTGTGTGTGTGTGTGTGTGTGTGTGTGTGTGTGTGTGTGTGTGACTGAGTATGCAGGGCAGGGTGGAGCCTCCTAATGGAGCGCAGTGAATGGATTGCTAAATATCCCACAGGAAGAGAAAACTGAGTGAAGGAGGGAGGAGAGAAAGTAGCAAAGGACAGAGACGGCGCGAGAGAGAAAGTGTGATAAAGGGAGTGAGCGATCTGTCCTTGAACCCTTTTCCTCAGCGGAGGCATTAAACTGTCTATTCCGCCCTCATTGGCCTTCTGTGCTTCACAGGCACACTCACATGCACGCACAGAACCCATTCAGACACAGCCCAATTAGTGGCCGAATGCAAACAAAAAATCCCCACAAAGAAGCACAAACCCGCTTTGGCCCAATTTAGCCCAGTCTGATGTACCTTAACAGTACGATACTTCATTTATTCAGGTGAATTTACCCCTGGAAAAAAGCTCATCCTGCTGATAAAATAACCCACTATTTTCGTAGGATTTAAAGCAGTCCAACTAAGCGTTGTTGTACCTGCTGTACAACAGGGGATCCGATTTGTTGGATTTAGCAGGAAGAATGTCAGCGAGATGTGTGGGTGGGATGACAAGTAGGCTTTCAAGTGTTAAAATAATATCAGCAATCATTGAAGTGAAATACAAAGATTTGGTCTGCAGTAGGGCTGGGCGATATGACCCAAAATTCATATCTCGATATTTTTTAGCTGGATGGCGATATAAGATATATATCTCGATTTTTTTTTTTTTAAGCCATAAAGTAAGAACAAAAAGAGAGTTCTTAGTCAAAGCTGTGTCCCAGATGTCACACAGGCACTTTTATTAACATACAGCACAGATGTACATGAAAAATTACTCAAAATTAAATTATGAGAATTCATTAAATAATAATGCTCCATAAATAAAAGAAAACAAGGTTGTTTTTGTGCTAAACAAAGAGCTCACAATTGTGCAGTCAAAATGTAAACTAAAAGACGCTGAGCGTAATAACAAAGACAGACAGATTTCACAGCTGCTCTGTTCCCAAGTTTTACTGTGTGACTGATAGCCTGGAGTTTGAAATCCGCTTCATAACCACCTCTCTTACAGGTGCCATTTATGGTCCTTATACACACACAATACGGTAATATTACGTTGATGCACAGTACGTATCACTCCGCGAAGCTCCTCGGTAGCCGTAATGCGCCGACAATCTATTAAGCGGTGCAGCTCCGTAGCTTACCAAAGTCGTACTCAAACATTTTTGACAGATTGCTGAGCGCCGTGTACCACATAAAATCGGTTCGCGGCCATCAAGCACAACCAGAATTCATACATAAGGCGCGCTATCAACTTTTGAGAGAATGAAAGGATTTTAGGGTTAGCGCTGTTAGCTCGTTAGCATGTTTAGCTCGTTAGCACGTTGACGCCGTCCAGCCCCACGCATGGGGCGATGCGCAGTAACTCGTTAACGGAGATTTGCCGTGTCCGTCTTGTCGCTGCCTGCACGTGAAGCGATGGGGGAGGAGGGGGAGTTGTCTTCAGTGAAGGCGAGGCGGAGTAACGTTGCGTAGAGACAAAAGTGGACGAAAGAGAGGCAAACTTGCGGCTCCACAACTATAATTATAACGTAACATAGACTATATCGATATAAAGGATATTGTCACATCTTATATCTCGTATAAAAATATATCGATATGTTTTAAAAACTCGATATATCGCCCAGCTCTAGTCTGCAGTGTTCTATATGTGACCGTGAACAATGCGTGCCTGCAGGCACCTGTTCAGGTGGGGATAAGTGAGATGCTGTATTGAGTTCAGAGGCACTTTGTGATGATCAACAGCACTTTTCAAGTCGGCCAGATGAATGTCGTTGCACGTATAGTATGAATAGTCTTTCATTCCGTGGTGCTGTTAATTCAGATGCTGTTGCAGAAAGTCATACTGCAACAGATGAAACTTTCTTTAGCAAAGCATCTTATGGTGAATGTCAATTTGGTCGTTTTGACCAAGTGTCCCACGCCCAGTAGAATTTCAGCAAAATCATATTTTCATCAGTACATCTTCTTGTCAGTCAGTACAATACACTGACTCAGCTTTCGTACTTGATCCAAGGTCAAGATGACCCAGCTGAACATCACCTCTCTTCCTGCTCTCAAACTCAACTCAGACTTAATGTCTCTCCCGCTGCGGTCCTCAGTGTAACCCACACATGCACCTCCAGATGAGTGCAGATGGGACTAAAACATGTAAGAAAGAAATACGAGCAATAAGAGTTCAGTTTTATTATCTAGAATGGAGCAATACATAATGCAAACATGTATTAAACAAACCTATAGAAGCACTACAGTGCAGAGACGGTGCTTTACTTGCGTGACTGATTCTGCTCTGACCTTAACCGCTCATGCAGACCGCGCTGCATCTCCGGCCCCTTCAAAAAGTATTTGGAAATCAACTTATCATCCTGAATGCTCATTTACCTCCTGCCCGTGCGCAGTTTACTTTGTTTATCCATAACCAGAAAAATGTAAAAGGACACAAACACACAGAGACAGACATTTCATAGCAATCAGGGGTCTCCTCCTTCCACTCTCTTTTCCAGCAGTGTCTGTCTCTAAGACAAAGTGATCGGTTAGCTTGGTAATACCATTAGTTACCATGACGATGTGATCAGTTATCGACTTCAATCCAATCAGTAACCGTAACGATGCAGTCATTCTGTGCATGAGGGCACTGTCACACAGGGGAGGGCGAGCGACTGATTTCCTTTATCTCATTGGTTGCCAAAGCTTATTTCAGTCATGGTCATGCCGTGTTCGTGTCCACTGCCTCTTATGGGGTTTTCTATCTTCTTCTTCTTCTACATTTCTTTTTTTGGTTGTGACCTGCATTTAGGCCGATGATTCATTTGTCAAAATGTAGGACGTCTCTTTCTGCCTCACGCCTCTCCTCACCATCTGTTTTTCCTCACTGTTTCCCTAAATGTTAACCACTCCTGGCTAAATGAGCGGCTGGCATTTACTGTTCCTCTCCCACAGAAGTGGGTTAAAGGAGAGTGTGTGTAATGAGGTGTGAGCAAACACAGCATCTGACCAGATACATAATTGAGAGACTTTAAACCATGCTTCCAGAGGTACTTTTTCAATATGTATGAGCTGCTTTGGCAGCGTACATACATACTGCATATGGGCATGCCGCACACCTTATGGTCAGCTTCTGCAAGCTTTCATGTTAATATCTGACAGGTTGACCAGCTTGTTAAAAATGTACTGTTAAGAAACCTTGAAATGTGGCTACTTTGACCTTTGACCTACTTTGATGTACCACTACATTCAAATAATAATAATAACATATTTATATATATATATATATATATATATATATATATATATATTTTTTTTTTTTTTTTTAGTGGCTTACCAATGTATAAAGAATCACCCAACAGAAAAACAGTTTCTCTCAGCTTTCTGATGGTCTGTTATACCGCTATCTTTAATTCAGAAGAAAGGTACATGTGTGCCAAGCATAGGGAGGTTTGTATATGTGAAATGGCGCTCTTCATTAAAATATCGCTGAACTTCAAAAGCAGGGACTTAAAACTTGTTTGCCCTTGATCAACAGAAGAAAATAAAAATGTTGGAAGTCGATGAAAGCCGGACCAAACCCTCTGAGGAGTAGGCTGGTCAGCGTTATACACCGTCAAACTAGTGGGGTGTCTGTAGCCCAGTCCAAGCCTACATTTTCCAGATTTCATTAACAGTACGATGCCTGTCCCATGAGTCATATCAGACAAGTTCACCACCATATCTGCACACGCATACAGTTATTATGTTCATTGTGAGAGGCAACTCTGTGCAGCAGTTTGGCTTGAATTATCCACCATAGCCTACATGGAGAAAACCATCGCTCACATAGGAGCACAACCATCATCATCCTATACAAGAGCACAGTGTCTATGTGTGCGTGTGTACACACATTTGGAGGGGGGTTGTCTCCCTGAGCAAAAGTGTAATTATCTTATGATGGAACATGATTCCGTATTAGATCCCACAGCAGAGTATAGTCGCCAACAAACGGAAATAACATAAACACGCCGTGGCTATACAGCTTCACGTACAGTGGTAGTGATATTAGATTTCACCTGATTGAGTTTTCTCTTTGTATCTTTCTGAAACGCAATAATGGCAAACACATGTTCAGCATGGCAGATCACCGGGGAAGCCTCAGTCTCTCTAACACAATCTAATATCATCTACTCATAACGCAGACTACACACACACACACACACTCGTACGCAGAAAACACAAAACTAATTATGCTGAATCTTCCCTAATGGAACGAGAATTTAGATTAATGATAATTTGGGGAGATCAATACATTTTTCTCATCACTGTAGTGTGTGCGTGTGCACGTGTCTGGTATGAGGAGCGGGATATTAAGGCCGCCTGGTTATTGGCTGAGTTAGAATGATGATGGTGATGATGGGGTGGGGTGTCCCACTTAGAGTTTCTCCTCATCTAATCTCCCACACATGCGTTTCCCTGGCTACCTTTCGCTCACATGATCAAACATCGCAGTGCAGGAATGGATTCCTTTTTTATTTTTGCTTGTTCCTAGCCTCCTCTCTTGTTTTGCTCCCTTGTGGTTGCGCTTTGAGTTAGAGAATATATTCCTCATACCGTCATGTCCCGCCTTGTGGGCCAGCAGTTGGAGATGCCGCGTGCGCCCTCCTTTCATGCCACTGAAGTAGTTGCCTCCCAGGCTTTTATTGATAATGTTGCCTTCACTGCAGTGACTGGAGATTGCTGCGTATCAGGGAATAGATGGGAGCTGTCTGTCTTAGGGCCTGGCCTGTCACCCTCATGTCTTCCTTTTCTTTCTATATTGTGTTCTCACTCTTCCCATAAGTATCTAATGTCCTCTTTCCCCTTTACTCTCACTTAGCTGCATGTTTCCCTGCAAACGCCCCCAGCTTCTGCCTCAGTCTTGTGATTTTCAGTATTTTATAATTCCCTTCTTCCCTCCTCCTCATAATTCTTCAGATAGCTTCTTCATCATTGTTAGTATCTCCTGTATAATAAGAATATGGAAGCTCTGCTTGTTTTTTGCACAATAGAGGCTTTACCACAGTGTCATTGCTGGTGACAGGGTTCTAAATCTTTTTTGTGCCCCTTTCTTTTTTCCCTTTTTTTTTTTTTTTTTTTTGTTGGCCTGCGATGGATGTAGTTTGGGATTGCCACAAGCTCACCTGAGGCAGAGCTCTGTGTACGGGGCTGCTGCATCCATTTCTGAAACACATCACCTGCCTCATCAAATGTGTTCTTTGCATATGCAAATGTTCAACGTGCAGTCATGGGCCGTTTGTCTGCACACACGCGCATAAACGCGCAAGGTCGTGATGTGTGATAAATTAAGAGACTTTGAGGGGTGTGGTGAAACGGAAAATAATTTCCCAAAAAGGTTTTTTGATTAATCACGTCTGTTTCAGACATTCAAGGTCAGGTTCCCTCCGATCGCGTCTTCTTCTTTTTCACGCGAGCGAATCCTCACGTTCTCTCTCGTGCACTCACAACGGCACATTTTTCTGTCAAACCCAATCCAATCTCCGGCTCGTTTCCTTGTTCGGCCCTATCTGCCGACACAATGAGATTCTCTGTGTTGTGTCTCTCCATCTCTCATAAGCACCCGTGTGTGTATGTGTGTGTGTGTGTGTGTGTGTGTGTGTCCTGCTGCTGCTGTAATTGAAGTCGTAACTCAGAGCTAGATACAGTGCTGCTGCTCCCCATGTAAATCAGCAGCTAATAGTAGGAGCGAGCAGAAAACGGCCCTGCAGTGCTGCCTCCTGAATACACACCCGCTCTCGCCCTCCTCCATCCTGCACTAACAGAATGGCCACTGTTCTGTGGTTTAATGTGCATAATGTGTTTTATGCTCATCGGCAGACCCCTTTCAAACACACACACAGGCAAGCATGAAGACACATGGCTCAGTCTGATACATCTTGTGCTCTCCCCTTTGTGCAAAGTTTTTCTGGGTCATTAATGTCCCGAACGTTGCCCTGACCCCAAGAGGATGCACACCTCTTGTGCATCCTGTTCCTGCTCTCCAGCCTGCTTACAACAGTCAGTCTTTCAGACAGGCTGGCAGGAAATAGGAAATGAATTTGGTTTGACATTGTGTTTTACAACTAGCTATGAATATATATTGCATGGGTTTGCCCTGTATGCGGATGTGTTCAAGGCTGTCCTTATGTGCAGATATCCCTATAATAGGCCCAGTCTTAATGAAATTATTCAAGGGGAGTTGTGGAGTAGAATTGAGAAGTGGTGCTATCCCTTTGACACAATGGGATCATAGATACATCATGGTCGTTAGCATAGACATTAGCCTCCTAGTTCAGAAGAGAAGCCAATTGTCAGTCGGGTGAAGCCTCTCCCTCGTTGTTTCTGACACTCTTATCTATGCCCCCGCTCACAGAGGTCCAGACAAGCTGGCATCTGTAGCATTGTATGTTGTGTGTAAAGTGGCAGGGGTTGGCAAGTAGCATCAGGCCAAAGCGTGCTGTCCTGCAGAGGATTGGGGTGTGTCTAAAGCCTTCAGTCCTGACATGCTTGGTGTCCTGGCTGTGGATAAGCCCCAGGCTGTGCTAAGGCTAATGCTAAAGGCAGAGCAGGCAGCCATTAAGACTATAAGTCCTCTGGAGTGGAGCTGAAGAGGCTGCCTGCTGCTTTTCAAAATCCCCCCAGGAGCATGTTCTCACTTTCTGTCTTTTACATCTCTCTCATCTTTTCCAGGCTCTCTTCCTCCCTCTGCACCCTCACTTTCACTTGTCTTGTGAATATCTGTTCAGCTGATGATTTATCCCTTAACTTTTCCATTTTTCTCTCATCCTGTCTTCTTTATTAAGAAAAAAAATCTCATCCCTCTCTATGTTCGCCTTTTTTTTTTTTTTTTTTTTTTTTTTTGCTTTTATTCATTCCTCTTGTGTGTGCCTCTTTCTCCCTGTCTCTTGCCCACTTTTTCTCCCTTTAAAGTGGAGGCATTATATTGTGGCCTAGTAGAAAGCTTGTCAGCTCAGTGGTCATTAAGTAATCATTAGACTATTTTTAAAAAAAAAAAGAAGCCAAAGTCTTAGGCAGAGACCCAGCAGCACCTCTGGCGTTCACACTTCATTTACTGTATGCCTCATTAAAATTAATGTATCTATAGGTTAGTCTGTTGAATATTCATGCAAGCATCAGGTGATTAGAGAGACTGGCATAAATGACTGTAGGGCAAAGAGGTTATGACTGATCAATACAAAGACTGTGATGAAGGCACACGACGAGAGGGTTGAATCAGATTTTTTTTTAACCTGAAACTCAATGTATTAAAAGACTTCACCTAAAGCGGCGACAGCACAAAACACACACGCAAGAAGAAAAAAAAAAGAACTGCAATTTTCTCCCTTGACAAAGAAAAAAGGATAACTTTTTTTCTTTGATTTACCATCTCTAGCTGTATTCTCCTCTTCTGAGCGCTCGGCCGGGCAGTTTTGTAGATCCTTTGAAGTTATCCTAAAATTTTGTTATGAGCGTGTGCTTGTGTGAGCTGTGGTTGGTATGCTCTGATGTGCCACAGTAGCATCCTTAGCTGTACACTTCTCCTCCCCCTGGACTCAAACTTGTTTTCATCTGCTATGCTTCATAAACAACAATTGTGCAGTGCTGCTTTTGGGATTTGCAGTGCACTTTGCTATCCCCCCCCCCCCCCCCTTTTTTTTTTTTTTTGCATCAAAACTGGGCTGTTGTTTGTAGCCTTTATGTACTTGCCTCCACTGATGACTAAATGGAATAAAGACAGTTTTGTCTCAACTCTGCACTTTCCTGTAGCTATTAAACCAGACAATATCCGCACACATGGAGAAGGGATGAGATGAGGGTTCAGTGAGCCAATTAGTGTGACTCCACTGTGTGGATTTGTGTGTACTGTAATGACTGTACATGCCCAGCAAACTGCTGAAACACAGTATTTCCAGTAGAGCCGAGACAATTGTGGACTGAGCCGTGCTCTGTCTCTCATTACATCTCCATTTCATCAAGTAAAATTCATTTCAGGCTTTCTGTGGAGCAAAAATCAGACTTTTTGATTAAACGTTATTCAGTCCTGGATGCTGATGTAAGGTTTAACTGAGTTGTGTGTTTTTTGTTTTTGTTTTTTTATTTGAGGATGAGCTCACTGACATTCTTAAATATATCCTGGCCACCCTTGTTGATCATGAAGAAAGCGTTGCCCTGGAAACGGCAGGTGAACAGTGCAAGATGCTGTCAACGTTAATGCTCAAGGTTAAATGAAAAATTGTTATGTTTATTCCGTGAGTTTAAAGAAGAGAATTCAAGTGTTACTACATAAAGAATTCCGTGCGTTGCTGTTCACACCCGACTAACAACTTGACTGGCACGTGAACTAATGCGGAGCAGTGAGAACAAGTGTTTCCAATTACGGATTTGTCTTACTTCGTGGATGAACCCTTGAGGCTTATTAAAGAAACGCTGTAGCCAAAAACGTGTGATGACAGTTAAAAAAGGTATCGACAGCCTTGCTGACACACAAGAATGCAGAACTACTCTTGCTGTTTAGGGAATGCACATAGATGATAAGCATCCTTGTTAACAATCAACGCTTGAACTGCCTCCCTGTGCTGGTTTTCTTCCCACAACATAATGAATCTTCCCCCATCAGTGCTGCACATAAAAAAGCACTGCACACTGTACGCACATCATCCTGAATTTTTAGCTCGTCTGCTGCTTGCGTCAGCACATGCACTCTTGGTAGGAATGGCTATAGTGTAGCTGACAGAAGGAACTTCGCTCTCTGTGGGAATGGACACGTGTCAGGATTTGACAGGCTGATCTGTGAAGTCGCTTTCACAGCATGAGGATTCTGCAGGGAGCGGAGACTTTTAAGATGTTTTGGCATATGAAAAGATGCATTTTCTTTCCTTTAATTTTTCTTTCTGCTTCTGTGCTCATTGTTCTCAGATTTTTTTTCTTCTACTTCTTTTTCTTTTTGTTTTTTTGTCCCTTCAGTGTATGCTTGACTGAGCAATAATAACTTGTAATAGCTCATGATGCTACTTAATAGCTCTCAAATAATTAGCCTATTTTAGATTTTTAAACGGCATATCTGTAAACACTGATGTACGAAAAAAGGCTTTCAGCCCCCAGTTTTTCTCCTGGCTGCCGATTCAAACTTCAGAATGGAAATGGCAGAGAATCGCTTTGTCCTGTGCCAATCCAATCCTGCATGGTTCCACTTCAGGAGGTTCGGAAGTAATTCTCCTGAAAAAAAAAGAAAAAGAAAAAAGGATTGCCAGGATTCCACAGGGCTCTACCGCAATTCCGGATAGGGACATTGTCGGGCTTCCTCCCAAGTCTAGTGGGTACAGAGGTAAAGGGGCAATGATGATGACTAATTTAAGATGCTAGCTTTACTCTTACGCAACATGGTGGTCTCACAATGTCTTGTAGACAGGCGTCTTTTGAATGCAGCTAAACACACGCATACTGAATGTACGCGGCAGCTTTGAAATATTACAAACGGCTCTCATTTTAGCATGCGTGCCAATCTGTGGATAAGGATGAGCCTCTCTAGGCAGATGGCTATGACCCTAGGCAGTCAATCATTCAGTCAGTCATAGCAAAGCCTAGCGTGAGCTAGAAGGGTGCATGAATTTGGGGATACAGAAGGTTGTTTTACAAAGGAGAAACATAAAAAGGAATTGGGAAGCTTTAAAAGGAGGTCAGATATAGTTCAAGTTATCAAACAGGAAACAAAATGTACATGACAACTCATTAACATCGAATTAATACAAATGCACTGCATATTGCACATCATATCTGTTTTTATTTACAGTTTTGGGGGTTTTTTTACAGATATGCCTGACTCTCAAAGCATCAATACCCAAATTTTCCTTTGAAAATAAATTTTTCAATAAAATCTTTCTTTTAACTTTGGGGGGAAATGTCAAACTGTGCTTCCATCTCAAAATATAAAAACGGTTCGGAAATGGTCGGATGGAGGACAAGTGGAAAAAGAATATGGCTGTCATCCAGCATTTTATGCCAGCTTTAGGTACTCGACAGTTTTTGATGTTCAGTGGAACAGATGCATTGCAGCATTGCCAAAACTGTAGGTTTGAGATCTATGGTGCTATTTGTGATCTCAAGTATATGATATCTAAGTATCAATTTTGGGGGGTTTTTGTGTCTGTTTAATCTTTATGTTATTAATTACAATAAAAACTGCATCTATAGATGCATTACAACAGGCAGTTTTTTAAAACTGCTGTTTTAATCCATCCAGAAATCACCCATGTCCTTTAGATAATGCTAGCTGATACCTCAAAATGTGTTTTACACTCATTCTGGTGTGAAGAAAGATGGCATTTCCTCAAGATGCATGTCTATAGCTGCTCACATGTATGGAATCTGTTTCCCTGCACACGAGTTCTACCAGTCAAATTGTTGTTGTGCAGGCAAGATGGTTAAAACTAGTTATAGAGGTGGTGTGCCAATTCCACTGGGAAAAACCGCTAAAAAATAAACTATAAATGCAAAACTATGCAGACCTGTTTGGCTTAATGTATGAATATTTGATTGCTTGTAAGTACCCCTGTTGTTATGATTGTTGAAGACAGATCTTCACTGCATTATAACAAGTATTTTCACGTCTCATGTAAATTACAGAAGCTCTTACATCATGAAAAAATGTGCTTTTCACGACAGGAACGGAGAATTATGAGGTGCAGGTGGACATAAGATGTATGAAAACACACAATTTCTGTCCTTGTGTTTTCATACATTCTATGACAAGGATGTTTATGTCTACACGCATTTTTGTGGTTTTCTACATACTTTGCTCAACTAATCCCTCTCCCCCCAGGCATTTGACAGTGGGACTCTGGTTGCGGTCACACCTGATGTACCTGCAACTAATCCTATCGCACAACCAATGTCACTGTAACCAATCCTGTCACAGCACTCAGGGCAGCCTCAGTTCCTTCCTGACATCCCAGTCACACCTCGCTGTCATCTCCTTCCTCTCCTATCTGCTCTCTTCCCTCCTTGCTTGACTTTATAAATGGATTCCTACTTCGTTTACTTTCTGGCAGACTGACAAGACGCCCCCCCCCCCCCCCCCCAACTGCTTTTGTCTTATATCTTACTTAATAACGTAGCCCTACTTTGCAATCCACCCCACTACCATTCACCCTTGTCTCTTCTCCTGTTCTGCATTTACTTTGATACCAGCAGACCTCCCATCCCTGCAGCTTTGGTTTTCTTGACATTTCCCTCTCCTTCCTGTTCCCTTCTTTCTCTCTTTCTTCATCAACCGCTGCACCCACCCACACATCACTATCTTTTCCTCCCCTGGTGCCACCAGAAATAAACCTAGCAACATGTCGTCTGTCACAAAACAGAAATTGCATTGTGTACCTGTCACCAGCGCTCACATTTTCCTATACCCATAGAAATGACTGTCTGCTCCTTTTCCTTTTCTCCCTTTTCCCCCATCTCCCTTCATTCCTTGCAGAGAGTAAGCTGAGAGTGCAAAAGAACAACCAGTCTCAGGTGTACCTGGAAGACAGCCGTGTCAGGATCAATTGCTCCATCACCTCCCAGACCAACCAGGACTCCCAGCATACCGTGATGTGGTACGTGAGACGAGCGACCGGGTCGGAGGCTGACGAGCTGCTGCTGAGGATCGAACGCTCCGGGGCCTTCGAATATGGCGCCTACGCAGATGAGGAGAGACTGAGACGGCGTGTGCAGGCTGAGAGGTTGTCACCCCGTCTGTATGTGCTGACGCTGAACAGGGCTGAAAGCAGCGATTCTGGCACGTACTACTGCTTGGTGGAGGAGTGGCTGAGTGACCCAGATGGAGTCTGGTATCGACTCTCCCGGGATTCCTCGGGGTTCACGCAGGTTCTGGTCAGAAAACCAGGTGAGCAAGCAGTGCTTTTCCCTTTAACCAAATCCATGTTTATTCCCACTGCAGCGAGGTAGCAGCTGCCACTTAAGCCCTACATTTTGTGATCCTTTAAACCACTTAACCATTGTTAACTCAATCCTTCCTCCAACTTGCTTTCCTCCCTCTATGACATGCTATGTCTCACTCCAATGACCTTACACCTGCCCCAGCCAGAGCTCAGGTGGAAAAAGATGGATTGAAGTCATGCCAGCTGATGGAAAACCCTAATCCTCTTGTCCAGAATTCAAAAACTTGAGCTTAAAGCTATGATGTTCCAACTGCCACCTACACTCTGACATCCCACCTCATTACAGTTATTTTAGGAACTCTCCAACTTGTATCTTTTTCCTCTCCCTAACTTGACTAACTTCCTCTCCCTTTTCTCATTTACCTAAACCCTCCTACTCTTCATATACAAAGAGATTCTTTGTCTAACCCCATAAATGCCAATAATAACTGAACAGTCCTGCTGAAGGTGACTTTTCAGGCACTTGGGGAGCAGTATTCATCTGCCAGGTGTGCTGTTTACAATGCAGAATTTATATCATTGATCAGGCATCTGTCCAACTAGAATGTGAGGATGAAAACACCTGGTGATTAGCCCGTAGAGTAAGAAGTGCTTACAGTACTATGTTTTTAAGTTGAATCTGGTCTACCAGTGCATAGCTGAAGCACTCAGCTACTCACGCAAATGAAAATATTTTGAAATATGCGCATCGTATACAAGGCTTGTTTTGGGGAGACTAACGCGTCCCTTTCATGCTTCAGAGAGTTAACACAATATATGTGGAAACTCATCATGCAACATGGACTGTAACTTTTATTATTCATGACCCTATAGATTTCAACTTTTATGGACATGTAAACATCTTCATAAGCTAAATATAAAATGTGGTATAAACTTCGTAGATGTTCATTAAGGTGTTAAAACATTCACCCAGGAAGTCATCCAAAAATCTGCCTGTCGAGAAAAAAGATGAGGGGAGACGTGTGCCAGAACTCTCCTTTTTTTCCCCCTGCTTTCCTGCTGTGCTTTCTGCTTCTCATTATGCTTTAACAAGGAGACCGTTCCAAACTGTGTGTGAGATGAGTCCAGGCATGCCAAGTCTGTACTGTCATTTTTTTTAAAACTGCAGTGGAACTGGGTCATAGTATCACCCCTGAAGGACTGTAGTATAACCGCACACCAGACACAGTAGCCTTGGGGTAGGATCCAACCCTGCTGGGAAGCTGAAAGACTAGTGATAGCTCTGGGCAGCGCTCTGAGATTTATTTATTTTTTCCTTTTTGTTTGTGCATTTGGGAAGTTTAGTGTCCCATTTTCAGAATCATTTGCTGTTTTGTAGTATTAATTTCTTTGGACTTGTTCAAATTAGAGCAATGACTGGCATTTATTTTGATTCATTTAAAAAGAACATCTCTTCATGATTTTATCAGTAAAACACTGAAATACAGCTACCGAATGCCAAACTGACAGCAAAGAAAAAAGAAAATCATCATCACAGAAGCGTTTTTTGTATGGGGAAATAATAATATAATATTAATATGCTGCTATTCTGAAGATCTTCAGAATAGCAGCATGGTAACCTACTAATTAACTGATTTGTTTGTTTTGTATTTGAACTTGAACTAAGCTGAAATTATTAGAAATTTCTTGGAGAGCTTCAGGGTCTTCAATTTCTGTTTATTTTCCGGACCCCTGCAGAGGTTCGCTTGCAGGTTGAAGAACTGGAGTCAAACATGACTGTGGAAGAGTCCGGTCCAATCCGACTAGGCTGCAGCATTCCCTCACAGTCATCCCGAAACTCCCGCTTCTCCGTGTCCTGGTATGTAGAGCGCCCTAAAAACGACAACAATGAGGATCAGCCAGGGGAAGAAGAAGGAGACCGGGAGTGCGTGTTCTCCATTGGACATGATGCCGTTTTTGGAAATGGAAACTGCAGCCCCATAGAGGAACCCGGGCCAAATTCTCGCTTGCAGTTTGAGAGGATGGCCTCTGATCAGTACAGCCTGACCATTCAAGGGGCCCGGCCAACAGACGGGGGCCGATACTACTGCCACGTTGAAGAGTGGCTGCTCAACCCCCGCAACGTATGGTACCGCCTGGCCACCAACAATTCTGGGTACACTATTGTCAATGTATTACAACAAGGTAAGCTCGTAAAAGACAGAATCTTTTGATCTGTCGTGACACTGAAGATTGCATAAAGCTATACTTTTATCAATGGCTGCCTTCTAACAGCATACTGGTAATTTATTACCAATTAGCTACTGCTTATTTGGAAATCTAGGCTTATCGTATGTATTGTCACACTGTGCAGTCCTAATATCTCCTAATATGTGTTTTGGTGCAGGCAAACGGAAACTAATAATAAGCAAGTTATGCAGCTCTTAGTTACTTTTTTTTTCTCGTAATTTCTATCTTGTGGGATCTGGCTTCCTCAGTTGCAATTAACAAGTAAAAATGAGAGCCAGACATGGCCGCTTACTGTTTAGCACTGAAGCTGAGTCATTTACAGTGTCAAAAGCTGTGCTGGTATTTAAAGCAGTAAAATAAATCAAATTACAAGGCTCAATAAATAAGAGAAGATGATTTAGAAGTGCAAAAAGTGCAAGCTGTAAGAGACCTGCACTCTGTATTTATCAGTACTCAGCTATGTTTATTATTAACCCTCTGAAGTCTGACTCACATTGTCCTGTTCGTTGGTTCCCCTGGTTTCATTGTGTAAAAATGCTTGCGTAATCTCATTTCTAACGAGTACAATCTGGTTATATACATCTTTTATTCAGTAAATTCTAGCCTATTCAAATGTGCTGCAGTGACGCCAGGTGAACTTCTAAAAGTTTATGACTACAGACAGAAAAGAGAAAAACTCTGAATGTTCTCTATTTACAGTCATTAAGGTCATTTTGTTTTTCTCCATTACAGAGGGCCACATCATTTTCCTTACTTCCAGATATATACACGCTGATCAAAAAGGCACTGAGCTTATCTAGGAAAAATCTAAGTTCCTTCTGTTTTTGCCAAAACTTGGTAAAACTATTTTTAAAAGCCGGAAATCCTGTTAATTATTGTTTTACACAAATTCTGAGAGGTGTAGTTTTCAATTTCTTTTCCCCCCCCACTTATTCTCACATAACCACATATTCATTCATGTGACATCATAGCAGCTTACATATGCTGATACAGCAGCTTCTCAGGTGGAAGAAAGAAATATAATATGTATGTATATATATCAGTAAATGGTGATATTTTGACACATAAATGAGAAACTTTTGAAAGAATAAAACAACTAACGTGTTTATTTTCTGCCAACAGTGTCCACCGTCCAGTCAGTGGTGTGCTCCAATAGCTCCCTCTTCTACTTTGTCTTTTTTTATCCCTTCCCCATTTTTGGCATCCTCCTCATCGCCCTGCTGCTAGTCCGCTACAAGAGCCGCAACAACAGCAAGAGCCAAGAAGGCAAGAACGGTGCTCCCTTACTGTGGATTAAAGAACCTCACCTCAGTTACTCTCCCACCTGCCTGGACCCGCCAGCTCTCAGCCTGCACCCCGGCTCGGTCGACTAAGCAAGGGTCCTGCCCGACTGCCTCGCTTAAATCGTGGATTTAGCCTACACTATGCCAGGGAGCAGATCTGGACTCCACCTTCAGACCTTACTGTCGTTCACTGCTGTGTTGAATTAGTCAATCAGTTGATCAGTTTGAAAATTCACACCCTGGTGGCTGTCTGTTTTATGTTAAAAAAGTGTGTGTGTGTGTGTGTGTGTGTGTGTGTGTGTGTGTGTGTGTGTGTGTGTGTGTGTGTGTGTGTGTGTGGATGAGGTTGTGTCTAGTGTGTAAGCACAATTAACTGTGCACGTGCAAAGTATGGGAAAGGAAGTATCATGAGGCTCTCTCATTTTCTTTTTGTTTTGTCTTTTTTTTGTGAATCTTAATTTCTTAGTTGCATCTTTATTACTCTGAATATTCGTCTATTTTTCAAAAGAGTGCGGGGAGGGAAAAAAACTGTGCACATGAGATCACGGGCCAATTTAGGAAGAACATTTAAGAGAAGGAACTCTATAATCAACTCTGGCATTAAGAGTATGCCAAAAAAAAAGTCTCAGCACTGATCCAGGAGCAGCTACAGCCTTGCCCACTATGCTGGTTGCCATAGTGATGCTTTGCGCCCACTGACTTCGTAGCTGCCGACTTGGTTGCCAGGCTGCATAGAGACAAAGGCTAGGACACACAAGTCTGTGTCCTAAGTGAGGATGTGTGTATGTGTGTTGGCCCACCTGCCTTCACAATGAGTTTAGCTTGGCAGACAGAAACAGGTCCTGGTGTTAAACACTGCCAGACACTCTGGCCTTAGTGGGAGACTGTCCCACTCTTCTTCTCCCAGAAAAGAAACTGCAAGCGAAAGAGTGGGAGATGGGGAAATTATGGAAAATAAATGAACAGCTCCCTCCTGCTGAGGATATATGTACTTTAACACAAGTGATTTTTTCTCAGTGCCAAGTCCTCCTTATTTCCTCAACAGCTACTCTTTGAAATTTTAAAGAGGGTGGGGGGGGGGGGGGGGGGGGGGGGTTCAAAGGCAGATTGTAAATACGTCTTCTTACCTCCTGCTGTGGATTTATGGGACTTGTTGGCAAAAACAAAAGAAAAAAATGTACTTATGTTGAATCAGTTGAGTTGTCCTGGTTGAATTTCCACATTCTTGATTGAAATTGAATTCTTGCACATTTCTTTGAATTCCCCCGTACGACCACGAAGTCCTACATCTTTAAAAGATATCAGATGCATATTTTTTTTAAGGGATTTGTATAGCGCCACACTGAAGATTAAAAATGTGTAGATGTATCATAAACCACTAAACACATTATCTGCACATCAGAAGACCAGTTTATGATGACAAATGTTTGACTTTTGTGATTATTCTAAGGTTGTTGTTTTTTTTCTATTTATTGTTTTATACTGTTTTGCATAGCTTTGTAAGATTTTCTTTTTTGCTTTGAATTTCAAAAAAGAAAAAAACTGCTTCTGCTTGTGTTGCCAGGCAACTGCACCAAGCACATATGTCAATAGCCTGTGTGTTGACAATGTGGTAGAAGTAGAAATGCTAGATTTGTCCTGCGCATTTCATACCAGGTTGTCAAGTTCGGTCAGTGTCAAAACACTTCATTATAGTTATAGATATACAATTTACTGTGGCTTTAAATATACAATAGTTGACCAGGCAAGTCACAAAAATAGATTCACGTAAATGCTTATTCAATTTTTTTTTTTTTTTTTGCTTGAGTCGCATTTATTTAGTGAAGTGTGATGTAACACCTTAGGTAGGATGTTTGGTCAAAGACAGCGGAACTGTTTAACATGTTTTCTAATCAAGGATTCTGGCTGAAGGCATCCGCTTCAGCTCCCCTGACGCAAGGGAGAAGGGTTGAAAACCTCTGTTGCCTTCTCTGGAGTGCCAGGGGAGGTGTGAAATCCTCTATCCAATGTGGGCCTAACCCCCATTCACTGCCAGACTGGACATGAGAACTCTTGAGAAACGTGACATTATTGTCGTCTCAGTCGTGTCAACGTGTATATTGCATGACAATATTGCAGGAGGAAATTTGATGTTTTGTAAACTTCGAACTCTGTGAATTGTGTTCGTGTGACAGAGCCCAGCCCAGCCCCTCCCCCGCCCCACCCCAAACTTCCTGACCCAAGAGTGAATACGAAGCCCCGGCCCCAGTCATCATTTACGATATCTGACTGCCAATTCTACATGCCCTTTGAGCCTGTGAAATAGATCATTTCAAGAATGGGTGTTGTGGAGACTGTGTTTGATATTTATTGCTCCTATTCGTCTTTTTAATGCTTTGCTTTTATGCAGCATTTCATTAAACATATTTATGTCAAGAAAAAAACAACAAAAAAGAAGCTACAAGTATGTTTCCTATACTGTGACACGAGCTACACAGCTTCCTAGTTTTTTTTTATTTTCTCCAAATGATCCTTTTCAAGTAGACAATACCATTTTAATCTGAGTGAGGCTGGGAGTTAGAAATGTGATGCATGTGCAGCAAATACAGCTACAACTAACCTGATCAGTGTCATAACAGAACCTGGAGCATCAACTAGCCGTCCATCTGTTATTATGCATATGCCAACATGATTGGATAAACACATTTTTGCGGATCATATCCTATCCCGGGTCAGGTGCAAGGTGCTCGGGGGAGAAAAAAAGTGCCACACAGTGGAAACGAGACAAGTAGTACCAGCTCAAAGGCCAGCAATATAATGAGGCAACATTTTGATTTTTGAAACTAAGCTAATTCTACATGCATAAAACTGGCCTGTTTTGTATACATAGCAAATGACTTCCCCTTTTTTGCATTATGATTTCTCAATGGTCCTAATTTTCTAAGTGTTCTCTCACATGCGCTTGCCTAACAAAGACCTCGGTGGTCAAAATATTGCCTTATTATTTTTGTGTTTGTTTACAACTACATCTCTTGACAAGATTAAAAAAAAAAAAAACTCACAACAGGAAGGAAGTCAGTGACATAAATAACTGGTGTGGTTTGACAAAAATGGTTTCCACTTCTTATGGGCTTGCGCTATCGTCAGCGCTAAATCGAAAGCTGGGAAGGAAAAAAACAAAAAGTCTACATGAACTCATTTGTTGGTTGAGTGATTGCCTTTTATGAATCTCAGACATTTCCAGGGATGCTGGATGGGTAAATGGTGCCCACAGAACAGCTGCTTTGGCTTTAATGTGTAAATCCCACAATCTGAGACTTAATTCATGCAACATTAATTGTATCTTTCTAGACTTTAGCCAGGAAGTGGAGGATGCGGTTGTGGTTTTTCATGTCACATTGCTCACTACCATCAATAGCGCTGTACACTCAGTCTCTAGTGTTTCTGTGGTAATAATATCACCCATACCTCCCAAGATCTCTCCACACATTCTGACAGTCTTGTAGCTGTGTTTTGAGGGCTGCATGTTCTGGCTGTGTGCTGGTTCCGGATTTAGGTGTAAAACAGTGTGTGTTGATGTGTTCAGTTGAACCAGTGATGCTTTATTTTCACTGATGTATTTTTATATGACCATGGTTAATTTATTTTTCCTTATGTTATTCTATCGAATAGTTACCATTGTGACCATTGAAGAGACACTTAGCTATTGTCAGTTTATTGCAATAAAAATACATTGATTGCCTCTTCCTGTTTTGCTTCCAACCATATACATTTTGCAGAGTTTGGAGATGCGTCATTAAACCGATATATCTATCAGTTCTTTTCACAACAGTCACGACTTGCTGAGCTGCTTTCTACACCCTTGCAAAACATCTACATTTTCTTTAAATGATACTAGCACTATAGGAGGCATGGTTTTTGTTCAGTTAGTGTAAGATTTTTGTCCTTTGCTGGGCAACAGTTACTGTATTCTGTATGTTCTGTGTTCATTTTATGAATGTTTATTTATTCATTTGAGTTTGTGCATAAAAGGAATTTAATCATCATGTTAAAGTATGTATGTAGATCGATATGTTTTTGGACCCTTTTTTTTTTTTGTAGGTTCACCTCTGTATACCATTACAGTGAATTTTAACCAAACATTCAATTAATGTGATTGAAGTGCAGACTTTCAGCTTTATATCAATTGATTTATCAAACGCACAGCATTAACAGCCAGTTTTATACAAAGTCCTCGATTGTCAGATGCTCAAAAGAAAGTGAACAATTGACAATCGTTTTTAAATTATAATATATACAAGGTATGAGGTCCAACAAGATGTAAATATAAGTGGAGGATGAGGAAAAAAACAAATCTAACACTGTTGTCAAAATCTACAGTCAAGAGATGCTTTGCTGAATGGAAATACAGATTTTACAACAATGTGCAAACCACTGACTAAAAGATTAACTTGTACCAGAATGATGAGAAGAGAAAAGGGTGGAGGAGACAAACTGCTCATAGTCTGAATCCACATTATCTCAAACATGGTGGAAGCAATGTGATGGCCTGGGCATGTATGACTGCCAATACCAGTGAAAGTGATGGGATTAACTCTGAAGTTTACAGCTCTTTGCTCATATTCAGCTGCAAAGCTGATTTAAAAAGTGCTTCACAGTCTAAAGGGATAATGACCTAAAGCATGCTGCATAACAACCCAAGAGTTTATGTGATGTTCTTCAATGGCCAAATCAGTCACCTGATCTAAACCCATCAGAGGATGACTTTCAGTTACTGAAGACAGAACTAAAGGCAGAAAGATGAGCAGCTATCCAAAAGTGGATGCAGTAAAGATCTAGCAAAGCATCTTTGCTAGATCAAACAAAGGACCAAACATGGCATTGGGTGATGTCCATGGGTTCTAGGCTTCAAAAGGATTGAATACTTTTGTTAAACCTCTTGAATTAAAGCTGAAACTCGGCACTCCAATCACATTTATAGTAAAAACATGTTGCGGTGGTGTACGGAGAAAAAAATTACAAAACTTGTATCATAACTGTAAGGTGGATCTTAGAGATCCTCACGCAAATTAACCAGCAACTTAAAAAAAAAAAAAACACTTCTGCAGTTACATAACTCCAACACAGGTGGAATTTCTCAATCTTTTACCATCACTCCATCAAACACTGCAGCAGTAAACTGTCTTCAGTCAGTCTATGCCATTTGTTTTTCTCCCAAATTCATATTTACCTGTTATAATGCAAAGGAATACCCAGTGATGCCAAGAACAAATTCTGAAATTATCTCCATAAAGCATGGCCACAGAAAAAGAAAGGGTGAGGGAAAGAAATTGTGGTTTGGTTTTCATCTGGTTTTGTTATTCATGCAGATTCTCAACTTGCCTGAAAGGGAGGCCACCGTTAAAGATCTGTTGATGTAGATAGCTAGCACACACTGTTAACACATTGTTGGTTGTTGGGTGTTTTTTTGTGTGTGTGTTTTTTTTCTGGCAAACTGTGTCGCAACCTCACAGGATGCAAAACACCAATTGTCCCCCTTTGAGCACTATTTCCCTGTCCCAGTTCCTTCAAGATTTCTGTGCTGTCTGTCTCCACTTTCTCAAGCATTCCCTCTATGAGGAAAGATGTGTTTTGCATACAAGTTACCAATAATCACAAATCCATAGTTCTTGCAGAGAATCTAGACACCTAAGGGCACACTTGGGCAGACAGTACTTAACGATCCAGAGCAGCAGGGCAGTAGTCGGGCAAATATATTATGATTTATTACCAATAGAAGAGAGAAAGTGCTGGAGAAAATGCAAAGAAAGGACATTTTCTCTTCTGCTTGCACTATGGTGAGCTTGGATGCATAACAAACAAGGACGGGGATAAAAATGTTTGAAGATGGATACAGATCATGTGTGAATTTCTGCAGGGAATATTCGCCTGTGTGCAAAACATGTTAGCTTAATCACGGAGCTTAGTATCTGCTACAGACAGGTTGTTTGGTTCTTAGAGAAGAGACATAAGGGAGGCAGAGCTACAAAATTAACACCCTGTAAAGGGTGATTGGTAGATGAGGACTGTGTACAGCTTGTTGCACTCACTGTTGTATGATACCACATTGCTTTGTGTAGTATGACTCACTCGGTGATGTAAGGCTGAATCAGAAAGAACGGGCATGAAATGTTAATCTGCACATTTACTTCTCGAGACATTAGCGTGGATGATGGACAAGAGGCGGTAAAAGTAGAAAACAGTTGTGCCACCTGTACTCTTGAAAATTGCACTGTAATTTGCTATTGATGCCTCAGCAGCAGTCTTTAATCTGTGATCTGTATAAAAGCTGCTTGAGAAAAGAATCAATAGCTCCATTCAAAACGTGTTTGTAAAGGTTGTCCGTTGGGGGGGGGGGAAAGGTCAAGAGATTATCATGGACACTTACAGGCAAATGATGTACTGCAGAAGACACCTCTACTGACAAACCAACAACAAAAACCCTGATGGCCCCACATCATTCATTATAGATATAAAACATTCAAACACACACTGAAATATTCTCATCTTATTCATAATTGATACACACAAAATGAGTGTACTTCCACTGGTTCGGCTAAGATGAAGTAAACTGGTGCTAAGGTTGCTGCAACATTCGCTTGGGACCCCAGCATTTAGTCTCTCAATTCTCAGAGGAAGCCGGGAGATTCAGATGCAGACCTAATTAAGATGAGCTTTTAAAGCTTGATGGATGGAATTGCCTTGCAAAATATTTGGTTTTTGTGAAGAAAAAAAAATGAAGAAAGTCCACTTAATCTCTTGAGCTTTTCAAAGTTCAGTTCAGTTCAGTTCATTTTTATTTCAAACATTTCAAACATGTGCCTTCACAATCATTACAAAATATCATTCCATTATTTGTTTGAAAAGGAGTAGGCTGAAGTATTTACTTATTTGTCCCTACCCCCTCAAGTTTTACCTCTCATTCATTTAATTTTTTTTTTGTCTTAAATTAAACAAACAACATATGAAACACATAAACATATGAAGTAAAACAAAACATAACATACATAAATCAAAAACAAGAAATTAGCAAGCCCCACCACAGTATAGTTTCTTTCATATGAAAAATACAGAATGTGTATATTTGCAGATACACAAGTTATGGAAAAACAACAAACCAAAACAAAACAAAAAAACAACCAAAAAAGAACCGCAACACCATTACCAGCAACATTACCGTCCTGGGTTAACCCCGTTTTCTTCATTCTTATACTTATTTAAAATTAGGTTTTTATATTTTACTTTAAACTGTTTTATGTTTTGACTGTCTTTTATTTCTTCTGTTAGACTGTTCCATAATTTAACTCCTGCAATTGAGATAGACATAGTTCTTAAAGTTGTTCTAGCACTTTGTATTTTTAAATTCCATTTCCCTCTTAAGTTATACCCACCTTCTCTTTCTATGAACAATTTACAGATTTCTTTGGGAAGCAATTTATTTCTGACTTTATACATTATTTGCGCTGTTTTAAGCTTCACCAAGTCTTGGAATTTAATAGCTTGCATTTTGACAAAGAGTGCATTTGTATGGTCCCTGTACCCTACATTATTTATTAATCTAATGGCCCTTTTCTGTATTATAGTTATTGTTTGTGTGTTACTTTTGTATGTGTTTCCCCAGACCTCTACACAGTAGCTCATATATGGCAGTAGTAAAGCACAGTATAAAATGTGCAGTGCTTTCTGATCCAACATATGCTTTGCTTTTCCCAGGACGGCAATGCCCCGTGCCAATTTCCCCCGAACATAAGTAATGTGTGGCTTCCAACAGAGCTTGTGGTCAATGATCACCCCAAGAAATTTTATTTCATTTACTCTTTCTAAATATACATTGTCAACACATATTTCTACTTCGATGTTTTTCTTTTGGTTTCCAAACAACATAAATTTGGTTTTATCGAGATTCAATGATAATTTATTTATATCAAACCACTTCTTTAATATCGTTAATTCCTGTGTGATCATTTCCAAAACCTGTGGCAATTCCCCACCTGCACACAGTATATTTGTGTCATCTGCAAATATTACAAACTTTAAAATCTCCGATACTCTGCAGATATCATTTAAGTACATAATAAACATTTTTGGACCCAGTACTGAACCTTGAGGTACTCCACAAGCTATATCCATCAAATTAGATTTATATTCATTTATTTGTACATATTGTTGCCTATTCCCTACATAGCTTTTTAACCATTCCAAAACCACTCCCCTAAACCCGTACTTTTCCAGTTTTTTTAATAGAATTTCATGATTAACAGTATCAAACGCCTTCTTTAGATCTAAGAAAACTCCGAGCGCATACCTCTTATTATCCATACATTCCGTTATCTTTTCCATTAAATCTATCAGTGCCAAAGCTGTTGATCTGTTGTTTCTGAACCCATACTGACTATCTGTCATTAATTCATATTTTTCCACAAAACTGTCAAATCTTTTTATGAAGAGTTTTTCCAGTATCTTAGAGAACTGGGAGAGTATTGACACTGGTCTATAGTTTGTAAAATTATGTCTTTCACCGGTTTTGTAAATGGGAATAACTTTAGCAACTTTCATTTTTTGTGGAAAAACTCCTTTTTGAAACGACAAGTTGAATATATATTTTAATGGTTTTACTGGTTTTACGATACCATCAATAACTGTCTTTACCGTTACCATATCAATATCATTCCAGTCTGTACTGGTTTTGTTCTTAAGTCCTCTAACCATGTCATAAATCTCTTTCTCTTCCAAAGCACACAGGACTTTTGACTATGAGAAGGTTTGTTTGCTAGATGTATTTTAGAACGAAGCTTTAGTGAGCGGGAAGAGCAGGGGTGAAGGTAGCGCTGAGAGAGTTTTTAAAAAGACTAGTGCTACCCATTTTATGATGCTGGAAGTACAGCGGTGGTAACATACAACAAAAATAAAGGTGAAGCTTTGCTATATACACATTTAGTGTCGCATTTACACCATGAAAAGCGCCTAAATCAAGTGCGCTGAGGTTGGCGGGAGCATGTATTGCACAAATTTGATCAGCTTTAAAATCATTTCGTTTAAAATAAAAACTGTGTCAGCCAGAGGAGGCTGCTAAATAGAGGCAGAGGAGATTTCTCCTCGTCTGTTTTCTAGAGGCATGAAGGAGATCAAAACATGAAAGAGTAATTGCTTGAAATAAACTATTACCCAAATTTCAGTATAATTTATAGATTTTTCCTGCTCTTTAGACATAATCCATTGCAATTTTGATTAAAATGTTTGTTTTAACCCCTGCAAGGAAGGCAGGAGGGGAAACGACAGCCTGCATTGTATGCATGAGTGTGTGTACATTGAATATACAAAGGTACTGGACCACACCTCTTAATCGTTGATGTTTTTAGTCCTGTTGCCATGGGGGTATATAATAAACCAGGCCAGGCAGTTCGGCTTTACAACAGTTGTGAAAGAATGTGTAGCTCTAAAGATCTCATGTAAGTTCAGTGGCTGTAGTTGTAGTAAAATCATTGCATTATTGCAATAAGGTCTATATATTTTCCTAGATATCTCGCAATCAACTGTTAAGTGGTTTTATTGCAAAGTGAAAGTGTTCAGGAACCACAGCAATCCAGTCAGGATGTGGCAGATAAAGCTGACATCATGCTGAGGGGCATAGTCTATAAAAGTCGCCAACACTCCGCTTACTCAATAACTGCAGAACTCCAGACCTCCAGGCATTAATATCAGCACAGAAATTGTGCCCTAGAGCTTCATGGCATGGATTTCCATAGCCAAGCAGCTCCTGTAGATGTAATGTGTAGGTGTCTCAGCACTTTTCTGCATATACTGTAAGTATGCAAGAAGGAGCTTGTGTTGTCCTTCTGAAGGGAGATCCTGCATTAATTTAATGCATGCCAAGACATGCACAACAGTGCACCACCAGAAAACATCCTCCCTAACCAATCAATCAACAGCCACAATACATTATTGATATGACAGTATGTTACTGATTCTCTGTACTACACTCTGTGAGTGCAATGAATGTTTGTAGAGACATAGAAGCAAAATACATTTAGAATTATAGAGTCATGATTTCTGACTTGCAAACAAATTTTGCTTGCAAATTAGAAATTTCAGTGGAGTCATTTCCTTTTTCATGTTTATTCCTCTCTTTTTTTTTTTTTTTTTTAGTGTTAGCTTGCAACTTGCATTAACCAACTGAGCAGTTAGCTTGTTGTAGCAGAGCTGATGCATTTTTGGCATAATGTACTGTGTGCTATGTCATCATTTGCTGGCTTCTACTGTCACAGCTGAGACTGTTATGGAGGGGCCCAACATTTTCATGTGACCCTTTTGGACAGTGCATATAAAAAGATGGACATACACCGCCATTTTTAAACTGAATGTGATGAGTAAGAGGTAGACTGACTGAATAAGAGAAGGACAATGCAAGCTAATGGGGTCATTTAATGTAGAACTGAGCAATATGTTATATTTCACAAGCTAAAAAAAAAGAAGAAGTTATTATTAAAATGTTTTCTGAGGTTATAGATCAATTTAGCCAACCAAGCACAAGACTCGCCTCCTACTGGACATTTGGAAAAATGCATTGCAGACTCAGACGCTACATATACAGATGGCAACACATCAAGCATTCCCATCAAGAACTCAATAAATAACAGTTGTAATGAAATCTAAAAGACTTAATCTAACTTAATCTTTTGTTGAATGTTAAAATGCAGAAATAGAGTAAGTTCCCAGCTAGTGTAAAATAGCATGATAAGTTTGTTTTCCTCCTCTCCAGTTTTCACCAGTCCCCACTAATGTTAACATCAGGGAAGTGCAAAAATCTGTGAAATTGTCATTTAGGTCTCTAGGGTTTGTTCTCTAGGGTCTAATTATAATATTTCATGGCAGTCTATCTAGTAGTACCCTGAGACCAGGCAGCTAAGACCATAGGCCTTACATATAGTTATAAAAAAAAAAGAGCTATATGCAAGCTAATTGTCACCTTCCAGAAAATGCATTATTTCACACATCAGTAGGCCCTATAGCAGGAGCTGAGAGGCAACGAGGGCAACCCATACCTCCATTACTATCCATTATATCCATTATACATTAACAGTATATTCTACAAAGTAGCCCACCTTGCTGAGAGCTGAAGCAAAAAAGATCTTTTGTAAATTTATCTTAGGCAAGATGTTTTTAATTGTTAATATAATGATGCACATTCAATCAGATGAGCCCTTTATGCATAAGTAAAGTTGGTAAACAGCAAGCTAATCAGTGATGTGCATCTTGTTCTCCTGTGGGATGCCAAGTAATTATGAATGAGCAGGAGCGGGCAAAGCGAGTTCACTAATGTGTCTTTAGTGCTGAAGAAGACTGGAGGAGCAGAAAGATATAATTCTGCTATACAATAATCCCAGAAAAGGAGGAAAGAGTGAAGAGGCAAAGATGGTGCTGTGGGGAATAGATGGAACAAAATAAATGGCAGCAGAGAAGAGTAGGAGAGGAAAATACAGAAACATAAAAAACATATTCCCCTGTGACAAGCTAGCTACTTCAAACGGCATCTTTGGATGAGCCAGTTGAGTATTTGACAGCATGTAGTAGGCTTTCCTATCTTGTTTTTCATCTCTCGTGATCATGCATATGGTAAGAGATACCGGTATCAGAATGTCTGAGACCCTGGGGTAAAATTTCCAGATGTAGATGTAGATACTCGTACTCAAACCAGGTGTTAAAGCAAAACCCTGTTGTGGTAATGTGTGAACTGCAGTCTATCGAGACAGGTTCTGGAGGGACATGCTGTTTGCTGATCTGACCACCTTCACTGTTTGGTTGTACACCCTGTGGTACTCTGTTGAAGTCTGCAAACACCTCTGCCAGGCATTGAGACATTCAGCTCTCTGAAGATCAAAAGCTCCGTGTGGTAGGACTCGACTTAAGCGGTCAAAGAAGTGCAGGAGACTGATGCTGTCCAGTGTAGCAAGTGATTTATTCACCATTCTGTGGCCCAAGAATATTTACAAAGAAACAAATAAGAAACTCAACTCTATAATTAACTCAATTCAAATAAACATAACTGAACTTAAATCAACGGAAATTAAGGTCAAACTGCACACAGCTACACTGACCTGAACCCTTCTTCTGAAACACCTGAGTTCGTCTGCTTAAATAGTCCCCTTAATCAAACACTTTCTCCTCTGGACTATTCCATTCAGTAGGTAGGTGAGATGAACATGATTATATTCATCCTCTACTACTCCTCTTGACTGGCAACATAAACTCTGGTGTAATCAATACATATCACAACATTAAATCTATTTCTTTATAAACCCTTTAAAATCAACTTTATTAAATTATAAGAATTCTTCCCCTCCTGCCCTTGGTCTCTTCCTGTGACCTCAGATGAACCCAGAAGGTATAAAGCAGGAAGTAGAACTACATTTCCTCCTTTTGCTTCTGGAAGACAGGTAGGTAAAGGTAAGTTCAAACAATACAAATTAACAGTTGAAATAAATAACATGTTAACTTAACAAACTTGCATGAATTGATTTAAACCAAGATGTTATATTATATAATCTGTAAAAGTGCAGAACATAAACAAACCCGGGATAGTAGATGTTTGCCTATTGCAGATTACATGTGAAATATGGTTAAATCAAAACAAGAATGTTAACTAAGAATGTAGACAAATGGTCTTCTCACCCACTTTGTCACACTCCCCCCCCCCCCCTTAAGACCGTTACTCCTCTGAGTCACGGGACAGGAAATCAGCAATGACATTCTTATGTCCAGGTCTATACTGGACCTGGAAACGAAAAGGCTGGAGAGATAAATACCATCTTGTTATCCTGGCATTAGTGTCTTTCATATTATGAATCCATTGCAAAGCACGATGATCAGTCTCAAGAACAAACTCTTTCCCAACAAGATAATATCGCAAGGTGTCTAGAGCCCATTTAATCGCCAATGCCTCCTTTTCAATGGTCGAATACCTCATTTCCCTTGGAAAAAGTTTGACTGATGTACTGGACAGGCAACTGCTGCCCTTCCTCTCCTTGCAGTAAAACAGCTCCCAGACCCACCTCAGTGGCATCTGTTTGTACTGTGAATGGAAGGTTAAAATCTGGACACTGCAAAACAGGTTTCTGACACAAACAGTCTTTCAAATCATTAAATGCATCCTCAGCATCTTTCGTCCACCTGATCCTTGTAGGACTAGATTTTCTTGTCATGTCAGTCAATAAAGCTGCTCTTGAGGAAAAATTTGGAATTAGTCGACGATACCAACCTACTAATCCCAAAAATGATCTCAACATTTTCTTTGTGTTTGGCAAGAGTGCTGCAGCAACTGCATCCACTTTTCCAACCTGAGGGCGAATGCCTCCACCCCCTATTACATAACCCAGGTACTGCACCTCGGGCTTGGCGATGTGACATTTCTTGGCATTTATGACAAGTCCAGCATTTGCGATACGTCGAAACACATCAGCAAGATGTTTCAGATGATCTTCCCATGTACCACTATAAACAACAATGTCATCAATGTAGGCAGCTGCATATTGTTCTGCACCCTTCAACACTCGATCCACCAACCTTTGGAATGTAGCTGGTGCTCCATGCAAACCAAAGGGCATCACTGTGAATCTAAACAGTCCACTCGGCACTCTGAATGTTGTTAAGTCCTTAGATGAATCTGTCAAGGGAACCTGCCAATAACCTTTACAGAGGTCAAGGGTAGTCAGAAATTTAGCATTTCCCAAACGATCAATTAGTTCATCAACCCTCGGCATTGGATAAGGATCAAAAGCAGACACAGAATTTAACTTAGAAAAGTTTACACAAAATCTAAGCTTAGGATCATCTTTCTTTGGTACAAGCACAACAGGGCTACACCACTCACTGTGCGATGGCTCAATGATTCCTGCAGCCAGCATCTCCTCCAGCTCACTTTTCAACTCAGGCAATAGCTTAGCTGGGATACGGCAAGTGGTATCTCTAATTGGCCGTTGGTCTGGAGAATGCAAAGTGATTTTGTGTTCAATGAGGTGTGTACGACCTGGCTTTAGACTGAAGAGTTCTTTGGTCATAAGTGATTGCACCTCCTGACGTCTTTCCAAAGGCAAATGGTTTAAATCTGGAAACACAGTTTTGACAGCTGAAGAAGGGAAGTACTGCTCCTGAGGCTCTTCCTCATCCACAACTGTACATGCCCACATGGATGTTGAGTCCTGTGGCTGGTCAGTCCACTCTTTCAAAAGATTGACGTGGAACACTTGATGATTCTTTCGACGGTTTGGTAAATGAAGCTCATATGTGACTGGGCCTGTCTTCTTTGTGATTTCATATGGCCCCTGCCACTTTGCAAGAAGACTGCTCTCAGAAGTTGGCAAAAGTAGAAGAACTTTCTGTCCCTCACGGAAGACTCTTCTTCTTGACACTTTATCATATCTTTGTTTTTGCCGCTGTTGCGCATGGGCCAGATTGTTATTAGCAAGTTCTTGGAAATGTTCTAGCTTGTCTCTCATTTTGAGGACATGTGAGAGTTCACTAAACCTCCGCTCTGACATCGAACCCTCCCAAGCTTCTTTCAGAACATCCATTGGACCTCTGACAGGATGCCCATAAAGTAGCTGGAATGGTGAAAACCCAGTAGAACTTTGTGGAACCTCTCGGTAGGCAAATAACAAAAATGGGAGCCATTGGTCCCAATCTGACCCTGTTTCATTCACAAATTTCCTGAGCATTGATTTTAACGTCTTGTTAAATCGCTCCACAAGGCCATCAGTCTGTGGGTGATAAGGACTGGTCTTGACACCCTGGATCCCTAACAAACTATATACTTCTTTAAGCCTCTTAGAAGTGAAATTGGTCCCCTGATCTGTGATGATTTCTTTTGGGATACCTACTCTGGAAAACAACTGAATCAGGCAGTTAACAATCTGACGAGCCTTTATTTTCTTCAGGGGGAAGGCTTCAGGATATTTTGTGGCATAGTCACAAACTACAAGTATGTACTTATGACCTGCTTTACTCTGTTCTAGTGGGCCAACAATGTCCATGGCAATGCGTGAAAAGGGTGTATCAATGATGGGCATACTGATAAGCGGAGCTCTATCTGCTTTCCTGCCTGGAGCTGTTAACTGGCACTGTGGGCAAGCTTTACAGTATTGTACCGTATCACTGAACTGTTGGGGCCAGTAAAATCTGGGAATCATTCTAGAAAATGTTTTAGATTGTCCCAAATGTCCTGCCCAGGGAATGGAATGACTCATTTTCAAAATGGTAGATCTCAAACTCTGGGGGATCACCAACTGGTCACCAATCTTGCTACGGCGATGCAACAAATCTCCCTTAACCACAAACACTTCCTGCCTTCCCTCAACTGTAGTTGACTCTGGGACACATTTAGAGAACAATGGTTTAAGTGTTAGATCCTCTTTCTGAAGCCTAGCAACCTGACTAGCACTGGGGAGAGACTCAGTCTTTAAAGGATCTAAAATGTGTTCAGCTACTCTTGTTCCCTTCACCTTTTCATGTCTTCTCTGTCTCTTGCTCTTTTTTGGTTTAGAACGAGTGCTAGACTCGTCCAATGGGGCATCCTCATTTGCAAAAGGTAATTCATCCCAACCCAAAGCATTAACCTGTAGCTCCTTAGCTTTTGACCTTGTGACCGCTAACAAACTTTCAACGGTTTCAGTCTGACAGGGATGCTTGGCTATTAGCTCTGTGAGTATTGGGAGATCACGGCCCAACACCACTTGATAAGGCAGCGTTTGCAGCACTCCCACTGAAAGAGTGTAACACTGGCCTTCTACTTCAATTGCAACTTCAGCAACTGGGTATGATACCTTATCACCATGAATACAGCACACATCCACTGTTGCTCCTGAAAAGATCACATCCCTGGGAAGACTGTCTTGTCTAACCAGAGAGCGATTACTTCCTGAATCTAACAGAGCTACACAGGGTTTGTCTTCAACAAATACCCCAATTGATGGCTCACGTTGCTGACATTCAATTTCATTTTTGTGATTCTCACTGACTTCAGTTTGTCTAGCAGAACACATGTAATTTTTACTAACAGACATCTTTGTACACTGAGCTTTAAAATGACCTCTCTGACCACACAAATGACATGCTTTATTGGTTTTATTTTTTGTCTCAGATCTGGCAGGATCTGAGTTATACCAGTTCTGTCTTGTGTGCTTAACTTTCAAGTCAGGGCCACCACCTAACTTGTTGAATGGCACGTTGGAATTTGACTTAACTGGTGTGAAGTCTTTTGATGGTCGACGAGCTGCTAAGAAAGCTTCAGCCAGTTCTGCTGCTTCCTTGGAAGTCTTTGGGTTACGTTCCTTAACCCACGTCCGAAGATCAGGATTCAAAACCTTGAGAAACTGTTCCATGATGATGGCGTCTCCGATTTGATCCTTTGTCTTTGTTTCAGGATTCATCCACTTGATGTACAACTCCTTTAGGCGGACCTGCAGCTCCCTTGGTGTTTCCTCTGCTCCAAAGGTACTAGAACGAAACCTCATTCGATAGGTGTCAACACTTATTTCATATTTCTGCAAGACAGCACACTTTACTTTTGCATAGTCCATAGTGTCATCAATATCCATGGCTACATAAGCGGAACGTGCTTTACCAGCTAGCAGTGGTGCTAGGTGAAGAGCCCACTCATCTCGCGGCCACTGGCAAGCATGAGCAATTCTTTCAAAGGTGATTAAATAATGTTCAATGTCCTCACCTTCATTGTAAGGTTGCATTTTTGGCCCCTTCCAGCCTGAATGTCTCACCAGTGTTGAAAGCTGTGCCTCACTGCGTTGATGTGCCGGCTCCAAGTCAAGCCTATTTGATTCTTGTGTGCTGGCAGATGGTTCTGGAGTAGGTGCTCTCGAAGAAGCCGATGTAGATGCTTGTACTTCAAGTAACTGATGCTCTAGATTGCCATGCTGCATCTGCTGTTGAAGCTGGGCAAACTGATGCCGGATTTGCCTCCATCTATCATCCTGGCGCTTGTGCTCTTGCTCCAGTTTAGCATCGCGTTCAGCCTGCTGTTGCATCAGAGTTTGCAAAAGTTTGGACAATTCAGCCACATTCTCTTGTCCAGAAATATGGCCACTTATTGCCCCTTGTTGGTCGCTGCCATCTTGTAAATCATCTGCTTCACATTCTGGAACATGCCCTCTCTTTGCTCGGGTAGACATCTTCTCCACTCCTTAATTGGCCTGGAATCCCACTGCTGCTGCCACCAAATGTGGTAGGACTCGACTTAAGCGGTCAAAGAAGTGCAGGAGACTGATGCTGTCCAGTGTAGCAAGTGATTTATTCACCATTCTGTGGCCCAAGAATATTTACAAAGAAACAAATAAGAAACTCAACTCTATAATTAACTCAATTCAAATAAACATAACTGAACTTAAATCAACGGAAATTAAGGTCAAACTGCACACAGCTACACTGACCTGAACCCTTCTTCTGAAACACCTGAGTTCGTCTGCTTAAATAGTCCCCTTAATCAAACACTTTCTCCTCTGGACTATTCCATTCAGTAGGTAGGTGAGATGAACATGATTATATTCATCCTCTACTACTCCTCTTGACTGGCAACATAAACTCTGGTGTAATCAATACATATCACAACATTAAATCTATTTCTTTATAAACCCTTTAAAATCAACTTTATTAAATTATAAGAATTCTTCCCCTCCTGCCCTTGGTCTCTTCCTGTGACCTCAGATGAACCCAGAAGGTATAAAGCAGGAAGTAGAACTACATTTCCTCCTTTTGCTTCTGGAAGACAGGTAGGTAAAGGTAAGTTCAAACAATACAAATTAACAGTTGAAATAAATAACATGTTAACTTAACAAACTTGCATGAATTGATTTAAACCAAGATGTTATATTATATAATCTGTAAAAGTGCAGAACATAAACAAACCCGGGATAGTAGATGTTTGCCTATTGCAGATTACATGTGAAATATGGTTAAATCAAAACAAGAATGTTAACTAAGAATGTAGACAAATGGTCTTCTCACCCACTTTGTCACACTCCGCATGACGGCTGTCTGAATCATTTTTTTAGTGTAAAATAGTTTTGTGGACTTTCAACACCTGCTCTCAGCCATTCCCAGTGTGTGGTGTGTGTGTCCATTGTTTTATTTTGCACAAGGCCAGTAGCATGCTGTGAAAGGCATAGGTACTTTACATGTGACTAGGACAAGCCAAGGGCTGATTGATCTGGGACCATTCTTTTCTGTGCTCCAGTCATTCCCACATCTATTATGGCCTTTAACCACAAATAACAGTACCTCTGGATGTTGTTGTCATGGCTGACTTTGATCTATAAGTTAAGGGCCAGTATGTGAGGTGTGTGCATATGTCCCTCTTTGAGCATCCTCTAACCCCCGCGAACCGGTTCTGTCCTTGTTCCCACTGCTGCTGCCGACATTTCTCTCTCTCTGCTTTTAAAACTTTGTAACAAATCAACAAATGGCATGTAGATAGTGTGGAGAGTGAAACAGCAACTGTCAATTAACTAATAATGACACTACGACATGGCTTAAGTAGTGTGGAGCATGTGTAGGTGCTGCCGACTCACTCACATTGAATTGTCTCTCATTTCCAAGTGGCAGCAACACAGGCATACAAAACGGCTGTCATCCTCTATTAGAACAGAAATCGGTCACAGATTCACCCAATAATGCGCAAACACACATATAATACACAAACTCAACTGTAACACACTTGCACAGTATGCAAACCTCTATATACACGTGTGCATCGACCCTGTAAGCAAAGATGATGACATTATCTGCCGTTATCTGTGATTTTAAAATAAAAATACAGATTTTTAGGCATCAATATTTCAGCAGCTCTGTGAATTGCCTCCAAGACATATGCTGCATTATTAAGAGTGAGCTGCTTGCAGTTTGAAGTATGTCATGGGTGATTCTCATTGACAGGAGGGATTCTTTCAGCAGATAAAGAGATGAGAGAAACCACAGATATATCTCTGGTCTTTCTGGGTGTGCGGGAAAAACAAGGTTCTGGTTCTGGTGATTCAACAAATACAATGCTACGTATCGATTCCTGGAAACACATCCTGCTCGTAAACTTGCATTTCTCCTTGTTCAAACAAATCAGACACTGGCACCACTGCGAGACAGTAATCAATTGAAAAATAACAGCCCCCTTTTTTCAGTGTAATGATTGAAACTGACAGAGCAATAAAAGTCTTTGAAAAGCAGTCAAAGGTTAAAGCAGTGTTGTCAATATGCAGAGAGACAGACGGCTCCTCTTATTCACAGCAATCACTCTGTGTCCAATTATCTGCTGAATTTGTAGCGTTGCTGTTCACACTAGTAAGCCTGAACACACCATAGATTACAGCGCAGAGTTTTTAATCTGGAGGCTTGTAAAATATTTGTTCGTGTTTACAAATGAATAAATATACCCCTGACTATTTAATCAAAAAGGTTTTTGTCCAAACTCGCCATCTTGTGTACAAATGGGAGAGGGGGGAAAAAAAATCAGTGGAAGCCAGTCACGCAGCTTGGATCATGTACTCTAGATTTTCTCTGTGAAGGAGCCATTAATCTCCTTCCACGTGAGTTAAAAGAGCTGTGGAAAATATACCCAGTGACAAGCAGAAGTCTAACACTGAAAACCTGAGTGAGGATTAATAAAAACAGACTTAATATCAATAGTAGAAGAGATCGAGCAGGCTGCTGCAGTGAAATGTAAGATTTAATTGTCGACATATAACACAAGGTTTTATGACAAATTCAAATTTTGTAAATGTATTGCACTAACAAAGAATAATAACTAAATTGCCCGAGGAAACAAACTGCTCCGGAGTCTGGTGGTACAGCATTGGATCCCTCCTCGTTTTGCCAGATGGCAGCAGGCTAAACAGGCTGTGGTGGGTAATTTTTTTTTTTAGCATCCTTTGAGCTGTATGCAGATACCTCACTGTTAACAGTGAGGCTCAACAGATGGATGCTGGTGAAAATCAAAGCATTTTGTGATGCTTCTAGTTAAGTTGCTCTCCACTGCTCCTGAGTAAAAGTTAACAAGAACTTGACATGAAAATTCAGTTTTCTTAAGAAGTACAGTCACTCCTCAGCGTCCTTATCCAGGCAGGTGTGTGCCGGCAGTGACAGGTTCTCTGTGATACTCATTCCCGAGAACTGAAATATGTTCACCTGCTGTTCATCAGCTCCACTAATGTAAAATGGGGTTTGAATTCAAGATTATTGCTGCAAGATTAATGTTTAAGGAGCACCTTACAGTTCTGTCTCATTGAGGCACCACCACCCAGTACGGCTTTCTATTGTTATAGTTTGTCTACTTTGAGGCCGGACGTGTTGTGCATTGAAAAAAAGATGTTCCGGCAACACACCACAACTACTTTGGTTGTAGTGTGCTGTTAAATGTAGACTTCTAATCTGAATGAGTCTAGCCATTCATTCTCCTCCAACCTCTGACACAAACACACCCAGATAACTGCTGCTCACTGGATATTTTTGGACCCTGAAAACCCTAGAGTTGGTTGTGTGGGAAAATTCCAGTAGATCGGCAGTTTCTGGGGAAAAAAAAAATAAATAAAAAAAAATCAGACCAGCCACTCTAACACCAGCCACCACACCGTGTTCAAAGTCACTTAAATCACTCTTCTTCACCGATTCTAGTTCTTTATGCCTAAATGCTTGAGTTAATACAATGTAATTGGCTAACTAGGCATTTGTGTTGTTAAGCAGTGTACCCAATGATATAAGTACATAATGTATAATACACATTTATGGTCAAACTGCAAACACCACACACTTCCTTTCACTTTTAACTTTTTTAATCTGCAAAATCAAATTTCATGGTTTGATTGAATGGTGTACAATACTTCTACTCAGTATAACAGTAAATAGCTTGTGATTTCAACAACAATGAACGAGTCAAAATTGGATTTTGTGATGTATGAACCATGATATCTGGGCCATTTTATTTCTGTGATTCATAGGGAGAACACAGTGTAAATCAAAACAATACTCAGGAATGTTTACAGAGTTTCTCAGAGTAGCATTGGCTCCAGTCCTGAAATAGATGTTCCTATGCTGAGGTGAGACTCGTTTTGAGTTAACTATTCAGGAGACTGTGGCAAAAAGGATGAAGTTCAAGTTTTAGGAGGCACGACGCAAGTTCACTCCATCAAAGTGATTTGGATTTGGCTGTCAACACACACCCTCCACTGAAGCCCCCTGTTCAGACTTGGACCCTCAACCTCTAACCCAGAAATGTCCATATTGATTCCTTTCTGCTGGCTGCTGTGGTGGTGTTGCTGGGACAGGTAGGTAGAGTGTCGCTGTGAGGACCATAAATAGAACATCTCAGCGGTCCAGCGAGCGTTTCTGGATTGCTTCGGCCACCACGGTGCGCAGGAGGGCGATGACAGAACGAGGGTCATCACTGCCAATCACAGCACTGCCTGACACAATCATGTTAGCCCCTGCCTAGAGCAAATGGGAGCAAACAAAATGTAAGAAAACCTAAAAGCATATACATTTTGATTTTAGACGGTTATTTGATTAGCCTGTCGTGTATGCGTCGTTTACCTCTGCACACTTGTGAATAGAGTCAGGACCGACCCCTCCGTCTACTTCAATATCTAATGATGGGAACTGACTCCGCAGCCAGCTTACCTGGGTCACACATACACAGAAAAGAACTCAAAATGTGCCAAATACAATTTTCACAGATTAGTAGGAGAGCAAAGGCACACAATAATGCCGGTTTAATCACATGCACCCCCCTTCAACAAGACTGCAGGCCAAACAAAACCACTATATTGTGGTAAATATCTGCTTCAATAATGACTGAATAATCTTTTCAGAACTGTCAACAACCAACAGTCTGCACAAATCATACAGAGTGTGCCTTGGATCAGTGTTTTGCTTTTTACACCAAATTTTCACCCACACAAGAGGTCCTCCTCAAAATGGAACACACAGATTCATCTGAAAAGCATCTGTACGTGATCACTACAAAGGCCCGGCAGCACTCATACACCACATACTTCACATATACCTGAACCCATTGCACTGCTTTTTTCTAAGTGTGCAATGCAATATTTTGTATCAGCCTGCTGTGGGCTATGCTTGTGGAAAACCAGCATTGCCCACAGCAGGCTGGCTACAAAGAATAGTCATGGTAAAATACACTAGCAGTTCTAAGTGTTTACATACCAGGACATTTAAAAAAAAAGATCTGATCCTTGCTTATAATTATTTTAATACAAGCTCAGGTGAGCAATATTACACTGCATATTATACTGTGTCATTATTCATTTAATAAAAAACAAAGCCAAAATTTAGAAGCAGCGTGTGACAATGATTCAGTAGTTTTTAGAAGCACCTCTAGCAGCAATAACTTGAAGTTGACTGCATGATTTTATCGTCTCTTACAGTGTTGAAGGACTTTTGGCCCATTTTTCTTTACAATGTTGCTTCAATTTCTTGAGGTTTGTGGGTAATTTATGTGCAGCTCTTTTAAAGAGCCCACTGCAGCATTTCAATCAGTATGAAGTCTGGACTTTGACTAGGCCATTGCAACACCTTGATTATTTTCTTTTTTCAGCCATTCTGTTGCAGATTTGCTATTGTGTTTCGGATTATTGTCCTGTTACATGACCCAGTTTGGGCCAAGCTGTAACTGTCAGATAGATGCCGTCACATTTGACTAGAATACTTTGATATACAGAGGAGTTCATAGTCGACTCAGTGGCTGCAAAACAAGTCCAAATTATCACCCCTCTGTCACAGTGCTGATAGTCAGTATGAGCTGTTTGTGCTGATATGCGTTTGGCTTTCACCAAATGTGGCTCTGTGCACTTTGGCCAGACATCTCCACATTCGTCTCATCTGTCAAAAGGACACTGGTCCAGAAGTCTTGTGGTTTGCTCAGATGCAACTTTGCAAAGATGAGCTGGGCTGTCATGTTCTCTCTAGAGAGAAGAGGCTTTCTCCTGGCAACCCGTTCAAACAACCCATTCTTGTTCAATCTTCTAATTTTACTGTCATGAACTTTCTCACAGAGGCCTGTAGAGTCTGAGATGTAGCTTTTGGGATTTTTGCAATTTCTTTGAGGATTGCACCCAATAACCTTGGGATAAATCTGCTGGGACATCAACTAATGGAAAATTGACAAGTGCCTTCAATGTTTGCCTTCTATGAGCAAACTTTCTCCCTGTAGAATAACAGACTTCAAATTGTTTGGAAATGACCTTATAACCCTTCCCAGATTGATGGATAGCAATAATCGTTTCTGTAAGATCATGCTGTTATCCTTCCTCCTAGAGAATTAACACACACCTGAATCCTCCAGACCAACAAATTAACAAAACGTCCACTTTTACTTTTTGATTGTTTTATCATTTCACACTTACTGATGGTCAGTTAATGAAGTGTGTTTAATTAGCCGCTCCTGGCTGCTACGTACCCTCTTAATTCATGTGGAAGCACTATGAGTGCATGCTTTCTTTTTACCATGATTATACAGTCTCCTGTGCAGTCTTTAATGCTATGACCATTTACTATGCATTTTTATTTGGATAATTTTAGGTGTAGTGTACAGAGAAACGCACATTGATTTTTTAATGCATATTCCTTTAATTTCCTTTCTTAAACTTCTCAAATAAGACAAACAATGACCTCACACCTCATATGCTAATGAAGAGTATAGAAACTGCACTGTGCTAAATTGTAAATTCAGTAAGTATGATAAATCCAATTTGTTCTGTTGTGGTTATGTGTAATACTCTTTTTTTTTTTTTCAGAAAGGTCATTCTTCCATCTTTGCTTAGTCCTTACCTTGGGCATCATGTCTTCCATAAACTTTTGTCCCCCAAAACCAGGTTCAACAGTCATTACCAGAGCCATGTCGATCTGGTTAGCCCAGGGAGCCAGCTCTTCAACAGTAGTACCAGGCTTAATAGCCAAACCCACCTGTAATACAAGTGAGCGAGGGTCACTTTAACACTCACATGTTTATAACAAATGCCGGGGTTTTATAATTCCCTATCACTACAATTATACAATTACACTATAATTATGCAGATGTCTTTATCGTCAAGGCAGTGAATAAGTAAAGCAAGTCTGTCTCTTCTTTTGGGGTCTTTTCCTCACCTTCATGCCACTCTCTCTAATCTCTTTAATGAGGTTTCCAGGGTTGGTGGTGGCCTCTAAGTGGAAGGTGTACTGATTGGCTCCTGCTGCGGCCATAGGCTTGACCCATTGCTCAGGCCGAGACACCATCATGTGCATATCTGCAACATTCACACTGTCCCAATACTGTGCGGCACAACAATACAATAACAGTGATTGTTTTATCATTAAGTCTCACCAAAGAACGGGTCTTGGCCTACTGACTTCCTCAAACACTCCACCATAGGATGGCCAAACGTGATGTTGGGTACAAAGTGCCTTAAAGAGGAAACAAAGAGAAACTTTTAGATTGCAACTGTTGTGCTCTTCATCTTGCATAAAAAGCTTACACTGACGTCTTGCGTAAGTGTGGAGAAAGCTAAAAATGTCAAAACTACCACGGAGAAGTATAAGGCAATAACACTTTAAAGACAGTCTTGTAATAGTTTAGCACCAAAAAGGTTTTAGCCTTCCATTTAAACCAGTTACAAAAATATCGCCTGCCCGGCTTAACTTTTGACAAGCTAGGTTAGCTTGTTGATGTTAGCCAACTTTGGCTCTCAAGTACTGAGCTTGAAATTGGCTTGCTAGCAGCTAGCACAACAGGTAAACTATATGCTAACCAACTGACCCATCCATGACGTCCAGATGCAGGTAATCCGCCCCACACTCCATCATCCTCACACACTCGCTGCCCAAACAGGACAGGTCGCTGCTAAGGATGGACGGACCGATCTTCGCACTGTAAGCCATGCTGCTAATGCTGTATTTCTCTGCGTGCAGCCTGACACCTAACAGGACAAGCTCGCCGTACCGTAAAGCTCAACTTCCGCTGATGACTTTCAAAATAAAATCCAAGAACGGAGAGCGAAACGTCTGGCGTCGTGTCGTGGAGAAATATGTAGCTAGGCAGCATAGACAAGCTTCGAAGATATTTAGGACATCATGCAAGTCTGTGTTTTATGCTAAGAAGAAGTTAGATAAACGTGTGACTGTCTTTAAGACATATGTCTTTTCATTTGTGATATTCTTCCCGTCGATATATATCTTCAAAGTATGTATTATTGCATTTTTATGCTTAAACAAGCTAAAGGCAACTATCCAATTTTAATAAAGTACTAAAATTATGAATGAATAAAGACGTATTTTTTAACATCTTAACTTTTTTCAAAAACTTTCCTGTTTTGCTCTAAGTGTCAGTGGGTAGTTTGATAACTTTCTCTCACGTTTTGTTGTCACACTTCCGCCTTCAGGTTAAGACAATGTGTGCATTTGGACACTAGATGGCGCAGAGCTCATAGCAACGAGCTCCTACATCTATTAGTGGTTTTTATCTGAACAGCAGAAGGCTGATCGGGAAAAAGAAAGATCACAAAGCCTCTTAAAAAAAGAAGAAGAAAAAAATGGTTGAAAAACAAAACAAAACTATAATAGTTATTTCCCCCACAATGTAATAAGTAGGTGCAACAATTTCTAGCAAATCTTTTTTTCTTTTTTTTGGGGGGGGGGCGGGGGGGGGTTTGGTATAGTTTTAGAACAAGGCAAATCCATTTCCTGAGACATCACAACAGATAATTATGCAAACACAAAATAGTAAATGGGCTGCACTTAGATAGCTCTGTTCTACTCGATTTGCACACTCAAATTGCTTTCTGACTGCAAGCCTCATTCACTCATTCCTCACACATATGCAATACAAACACTTTTTCTATGCCTAAGTGCTTTGCCTAACATTCACACAGACTCGCATAGATGCATTGGTGGCAACTCGAGGTTCAGTATCTCGCCTAAGGATACTTAAACACGCAGACTAGGGGAGCCAAGGATCAAACCAACGGCCTTCCAATTAGTAGACGGCCTACTCTACCTCCCGATCTGCAGCTGCCTCAGTCGCTTTGAGTAATTGGATGCTGCTGTAAAAAGTAATTGGATGCAGTAAATAGTGTAAAAAGGCCTGAAATTGTTAAGTTGTTTGTAACCTTTCTGAATTCTAATTGTTTAGCATGCTTTCTGCTTCTGTCTTTTTCTCTGCAATTGACCATTGCTTTATGGTTGAATCTCTCTTAGATTTAACAAGTTTATTCTTATGACCTCTCTCTGTCATAAATATATGTTAGCGTGACTCAATCGCTAGTTTGAAGGCATTAATATAAGTCTGTCTGTGAAGAAAAGTTTGATTGAGTATTACTGAAAAAGGCTGGCTTCCAAGTAAATGAAACAATCCCCCCCCCCCCCCCCCCAAAAAAAACCAAACAAAAAAAACAAAAAAAAACCCAAATACATGTATGTCTCCTAAAAACCTGACACCTGCATAGAAAACTTAAGTCTCCAATAATGTGTTTACATGTTACATCACATTTGGTATGCCCCCATTCATGGTTAGTTGGCACAAGTTGGTATAGAAGCTTAAATGAGTTATAATTCATCTCAGTTAACTTTTAGCTCCCTATTGTGTGATTTGTTTGTCGCTTTCACCGTTCTGGATGCAGTCCCCTAAAATAGTTTGAATATTTTTCCAGATGACTGAATAAGCTGCTGTGATTTATAACGAGCAGAAAGCTGAGCTGAGCCTCTCTGCAGCACTCTGGAAGCCACAAGAGTTGCGCTGTTATACCCAGATAGGCTCAACAGAATTTGACATTTAGGAGTTCTGGCCAAGTTTTTGCATTACCACTGCAGTAATGGAAATACTAGAGGCATGGCTTATCCTGATTGACATGCGGTCATGATACACACAGATTCTAAGAAGGGCTCAGGCAGGATACGTTTGTGCCGCAGAGAAGCTGGGGGCCTCAAGAAACTGAAGAAGGCATCACAAAAATGAAGCTTTGAGGTTTGAAAACCATATAATGGGCTGGTGCAGTTGTTGAAAGAGGCGTTTTATTGGTCGGCTCATACAACAGTCCTTCACAGTTTTTCTCTGTGCAAAGTGTCTCACTCTCTCGAGCCGTTCTGATGAGAGAGGTGATTCACTGCAGCTCGTTAAGTGATTTAGAAAAAATTTAAATTTAGGAGTGCTTGAAAAGTCTCTTTCTACTTGGGTCACACTCAAGGTCAAACCACTGCCGGCAAGCCCAGTTGATGAATTTGTGTTTTAGGTTGAAGAGGCAGTCATTCTTTTTCCTGCAGCTGACCAAAACACAAAATGAAAGAAAAGCATTCTTACTTTTAAACAGCTTTAACACCATGCACATACTTTCAGCCAACCATAAGCCTCTGTTTACTGGGGACACACACCTTTTTATGGTTAAGAGGAGGAGGGACTGCTGAGGAATGTGACTTGCAGTCATTTGTCGGATGTTTTCAAGCTGTACTTGTTCATTCTTGACGTATTCTTAAAAACAAAACAAAAAAAATTGAAAAATCAGCTTTGTATCAGCCGCATAATGTCACACATTATCACATGCATATCAGTGATTATGCACTACATATAATGCAATTTCTCAATAAGTATTTTGAGAAATAATATTATTTTCCCAACACATACAATGTTCATGTTGTCATATTGTCAAGTTTTTAAGATACATTGTAGTCATCTACAAAGCATGAATGAAGCCATGAGCCATGTTTGTTTGCTTATAATACCACGCCATCTCATCTTACCTACTTAACACTAAAGTGAGAGGGTGGACCTCTCCACACACTTTATTTCAGTCTATTTGGATGACTGAAAATCCTCAAATGCCCGTCTGTGGCCTCCTCTATATTTTCTACTTCTTCATGGTGAGTGATCTCAACGAGCTAGTGGATGAAAGTTTCCTTGTTATATGCGTTCCTGCATCTCACTTGCCTGTGAAGACTGTTAAAAATGTCTTTTCAGCAGCACATCAGGACAATTAGGAGCTGATGTGGATAAAAGCTGAAGACTAATCAATTCCATTCCCTGGTCTAGTGAGTCAGTGTGTGTCCGTCATATTTATAGTTGCCATTTTAAGAAATTTCATGGTTGGACAGTTACAGGAATTAATGTTCTTTGTTTTTCCCAGTAAACTTGCCTCACATCGGCATTCAAGGTGTCAACACTTTTTCAGTAAGTTGGCATGCGGCTTCATTGGCAGCAGTAATAACGATACGTCCCTGCAGATTAGGACTCTGGTGTTGAGGTTGCTAATTAACTGGCACCCAGCAGTGTGTGTTCCCGAGCATGTCTGAACGTGTTTAAAGAGCTTAACAGTCTTCTGAGGTAAATCATGTACCAGAATTAATTATATACAGTAGCAAATCAGAGGCAACCTCAGCTAATGCCATCATACTGGTAACACAACATAATAGAGACAGCCTATCCTATAACAATTAATCATCTGCAGGAGGGATGGTGTGTTCATAAAAGAAAAAAAAGTCCCTCTGTTTGTGTTTTAAGTACTCTTCCAGATATCGTATGCACATGCACATTCAGCAGCACATATGCATGTTTACGCATAAGCTGGGTTTGTGACCCTTAACCCTCCACAATTAAAACCAGGAACACAAATGGTGACCATGCTGCTCAGTGTTTTATCGTTTTTCCTGTTCTGTTGTTGATTATTAAGAACTTGGTGCAACTCCAAACCTTTTATGTATCATCTTGATTGTAACCTTCCTCCTTCTTCTCGCTAGGAGTTGAACTCTAAAAGCCTGAACAAACAAACAGGAATTACCCTTTTTGTGATGGTCAGAAGGACAGTGTGGAACATATCTTTTTAGCCTCTCCCTTCCTTGGCTTTATGTCATCGTGGTCGGGGTCCATAAGTGGAAAGGGAAGGGTGGGGTGGGCGCTACCTCCCTCGGCTAGGTTAATGCTCCTGATCAACTTTGTTTCCTTCTTTTGTGTATGTATCTTAAGTTTAGACACGTTACAAGGATGCTATATGTGACATGTGGGCAAAGGTACATTAGAAAAACAGTATATCAGACAAAAACAGCTTGAGTAATTCTAACAAGCTTCAAAGTCAATATTTGGTAAGACCACCTTCATTCTGCAACACAGCCTGAGCTCTCTTAGGCAGGTTTCTTCTCATTTCTTTTTTTTTTTTTATTTGCCTGTCCCGTTTGGTTCTTTTGCCATCAGAATTATGGATGAGGAAAAGAAAAGGGAGAAAGGAAGAGGGGGAAAAAACAGCGGAGAAGAGGGACAGGGATAAAGGGCAAAAAAACAAAAACCAACTACTGTAAATAAGCAGACAAAAAAATACATATATCAATCACCTGGATCACCTGTTGAGAAAGAAAAAAGAAAACAAGCAGAAGAAAAAGAGAGGAATACAATAAACAACATCACGATGATATATGGGAATATAACAGTAAATACTAAATATTAAACATTATTGTGCAGCACGTAATACCGACAGTGCACAGTGTGCTTTGAGGTAGGAGCCAAAAAGGGTGTAGTTTGTGTGTGTCAGCACCCGTGTGTACACCTGTGAGCATGGACGCGCTTGTTTTTAAAAGGTTCCTTCATGTAATGATCTGCTAGAGGGTGTGGGGGGGCCACAGCCCCGTCCTCCAGGGCATGAAGCAGGTATGGAGGAGATCAAAACTCCAGACATCCAGAGGCCCCCAGAACACAAGAGACCAAGGAAGACCAACAGAGGGGCAGCTGCACCACTATCCCAGAAAGAGCTGAGGAGAGTCCCAGATGAGGGCTCACTCAGCAGCCGCTGAGCAGAAGCCAGGGGGGGTTGCAGTGACGTGCCCCTGAGCTCCGCCGGCAGCCAGCTGTGCCAGAGTGACCGAGCCCCAGGCCGAGAGGCAGAGGGCACCCCACCCTCGAAGTCTTCTCATTTCTTTAAGCTGTCTTCAGGAATAGTTCTCCTTTCAAAGCTCTTGTCTTGATGTATTCTGAGTCAACCAGGTAAGGAAATCCCAAAAAGTTCATTCTGTTCATCTGGACATAGCATTTCATCACCCATCCAAGTGATAAATCAACTTTTTGGATCTTTTGTTCTATTTTCTGTCAAGATGATCTCACACTGCTTCAGTAATTTTGAAGTCTGTGCTCTGGGGACGCCTATCCATGGCTGGCGGTGTTCCATTGTGTGTTTTTCTGTCCAGGTATGCTCTTATTGCATCAGTGCAGTGTGTTTGGGATCGTTGTAATGCTGAAAAGCAAAACTGTTACTAATCAGATGATTTCCAGTTGGTATTAAGTGGTGGAAATGCTGATGGTATTCTTCTGCATTCAAAATTTCATCCATTTTGACAAGAGCCCCAAAATGACTGGCTGAAAATCACAGCAGTGATTTTGCAGACGGCTGTAGACACTCACTGTCATACATGTCTTCTCACATCCTGTTATATAATAACAAAGATTCAAACAAAAGGATTAATCACTACATAAGACCTGTTGCCACAGATTCTCAGTCCAGTTGTTGTGCATTTTGGCATACCTCAGCCTTTTCTCCCTTTTTCCTTTCAGTAAGACTGACTTCTTGACAGCCACCCTTCCACTGAGACCATTTTAAACTATGTCTTTGGCCTTCAAATTATGTGTTTGTGCAACAGGCTATTGTAACAAAGTGCCTAAAGATACAATTTAAAATTGGCTCTTTGCTAATAATAAGTCTGTTATTGTAGACATAACACTGGTTCCCTTGAGTTTGGTGCCTTTTTATGCTTGAATGATTCATAGGTCAGTGTTAAGTGGCTTAACAAACAAAAACATTCATTTGAAAATGGTCAGGTACAAAGACCGGACTGAAAATAGTGAAAAAGCAGCCAATATTAGAAGCTCAAGACCACTTTAAAAATGACCAAAAAGTCTGGCTCCTTGGGAAAAAAAAAGAAAAACAGAAATGAGGGGTGTGCACAGGATTTTATTTAAACAGCATCACCCGGCATACGTCATGGTTTGTATTCTTTGACATGACCTTGGCATGTGTGCCCTGACCACAGCACACTTCCTAGCACTAGTGGCAAGCATAAAACAGTAATTGCCTGTGAAAACCCCCTCTAGGGAGAAATGCAATCTTCCATGAGTCGTAATTTAGTGCTTCATGCTGGACTTGTCACTTCAAAAGACCAGAAGTGGGAGCATATTTTTTTTAAAATAATAGCATGGGGTTATAGGAGAATAAAAACACATTTATAAAGAATTTTTTTGGTGATTTAATATCAGTAGCCCACAGAGAGGTTAATCTAAGCAAAGATCACCCCCTGACTTCATAAAAAAATGTAATCCACCTGATTTAATCTTTCATATTTGAAGTCTGGATGCAACAAAACACTGCCAAGTTTAATATTTTCCCTCAGTGTGTGCCTGCAGAGTGCAGGGGTTTGGTTTATGAAAACTGTAAATCCACTTCTAATAAAAATGCTTTCCAAGATCAGTCCTATACTATATGAGCATTCCTTTCTTCTTCTAAAAAGGTACACGGTCCTGAATTTAGTGTGCCAACTTGTCCTCCAGTTCTTCATAAAGCAACTTGTTTTTGTATCCATATTCTGCCTAAACTGTGAATTGTGACTATTTTCTCCTCTGTTGAAAACAGATTAAATGTTAAAAGGAACATCAGCTGCTAAGCATGACTCAGCTGTGGAGAAAACTCTTTGGCACTGAGCGTCCATTTCCTTTGGACAAAATAAGCTTATTGCGAAAAATATTTGAGAACCATCACTATCGCATGATTTAAGTGGGAGGATGGATTCTGACCCCATCTGGTGCCTTGAACAGCTGCTGGACCCACTGTGGAGCGTGCTAAAGAGCCAAGCAGTTTAGACAAATTCGCCCAAATCCTTTTTTCTCAGCGAGGAGCAATTTAGGGATTTCAACTGCAGCACAGGGAAAGGTAAGAAAAAAGAGTGAATATATATATATATATGCAGTTATGTGTGTGTGTACAAGTTCAACCACTTGTTCACATCTTACGTGGACGCAGACGCTAACTGTCTGTGACATTTTCTCTTCCTGTCGTTCAGGTCAAATGCTCTCCTGACAGGATTTTGACTAGGATGGCTCTCCAGGGAGGAGAGCAGTAAGTGAACTATGTCAAACTGCCTAAAACAATCATTTGTGAATTTTACTACTTTAGTGGTGGAAAAAAGAGCAAAAAATATAAAAAAGTTTTTAAACCAAAAAGGAAGCGGAGTAAATTTTAAGACTTCAAGATTTTATTTTGTAATATTTGGGAACAATTTATACATTAAAAAAATATAACACATTAAAACATAGTGTGGATCTGAAGTGGTTTGAACTGGGCCTAGAAATCAGTATAATTACCTCAACATAAAACTATAAAAACTATGACTAATATAACCAACTATAACCACTGTCTCCACTGCCAGCTCTTAGGCAAGCTTTCTTGTGAATTCTCTCCGTAGTCTTTGGGGAAAGTTCTCCAGCCTTCTTGATGGACATTCCAAAACTCATCTTTGGATGTTGGCTGCTGTTCAAGCTGTTTTGAGAACATTTCGATCCGGGCTCTAGGGAGGCCGATCCATGACTGATAATGTTTCATTGTGTGCTTTTTCTACCCAGATGTGCTTTTACTACCCTGGCAGTGTGTCTGTAATGCTGTAAATTAAGCTGTTGCCAATCAGAGTCTTTCCAGATGGTATATCATGGTGGATCAAAATCTGATGATACTTTTCTTGGTTCCAAATTCCATTAATTTTGACAATTTCCATCATGTTTTACAGATGGCTGTAGACGCTCGTTGTGGCACCGGTCTCCTGCTCCTCCTCCAAACATAGTGACAATGATTTGAACAGAAAATTTCACATTTGAATTGATCTCTCGGTAAGACCTGTTGCCACTGATTTTCAGTTCAGTTCTTGTGTAGTTTGGCATACCTCAGCCTTTTTTCCTTCCTTCTCTTTTTTAAGACAGCATCTTGACAGCCACTGGAGATGGGTCAGTTGAAGGGCCAGATACATCTTTCAGGTCCTGTTTCAGGTTTTTGCTGGATTTTTTTTTCTTTTTCTGAAAGTCATGGCTTTCACAAAGTAACTATCTACTGTAGTTACTTTTTTTTAGACCTGACTTCTTGGGTCTTTTTTTTACTTTACTTGTCCAGTTTCTTAAAATTGTTGAAGGATACATCATATGTATATATGCCAAGTGCAGCTAACAGCTCTTTGGAAATCACCTTGTTGGTGGAAAAATGCTATTTTATAGCAATGTGTTATCTTTGGCATTTTTCATAGATTCAACTAAAGAAATGAGAACAAATTATATGCTTTTATGAAAGACTGTTTGTAACAAAGATATAATTTAAAGTTGTCTGTTATGTGTAGACAACACTGGTTCATCCTTTGAATTAGGTGCCTGTTTTTTTTTCTTGCATGATTCATAGGTTAGTGAAAACATTCCTTTAAATCCTAAAGGTACAAACACTGGACTGAAAATGAGTGTTGCAGCCAGTGTTGGACACCTATTGCTCAAGACCACTTTTTAAAAAAAATGGCAAGAGCATCTGGTTATAAAGAAGAGTTGGTTCAAAGGCTTTTCCACAGTACTGTACATAAGCAAAAATAAACGTATCCATATGCAGAAGCCAGAAAACTAAAGGTAAAATCCAATAAGCCTCTCAAAGTCACCAACTTAAGTAGGTGATAATATATTTATCTCTTCTAATATTAGTGTACTTTTACTTATGACTCATCTAACACTGATAATTTCACTTAATGTCAGGATCTTTCTGATGTACCTAATGCTCATCCCTTTCAGTCACTGACACTTAATGCCAGGTTGCAAAGTAAAACATTCAAGCCTTTCTCTCCAGATTCACCACAGTTTATTAATCCTATCTTTAGTCAGTTAATCTCATTGAGATCAATACCTCTTTTGTATGAAAGATCATATTTAACAGTCACACAGGGCAAAGAACAGACAGATCCTTTCTCAAATCCTTAGGTCTTAATGTTTCATAGAGCAAGTAAGTAAACGTAATGAAACCCTACCGCTGTCTCTCTCTGTACATTCAGCTGAGAGGGAAAGTCCAAAGTAATTACACGAAATGTATGATAATAAGTCTCCAGATACACTTCATCAACAATGATCCTTGTCAGTGTAACAACATGGATTTCTGAGTCTTCAGCTTGGATTGTAACAGCCAAGCACCATTATCAGGGGAAATTGCTTTACGTTCCATTAGAAAAGAAGAGGGCTATGTGAATGGCTCTATGGACTCTCACACACACACATACACATCCTGACAGAGTGTTGTCCCACTGTCCAATTAACCTCACACAGGGAACGGACGGAAGTGAGAGCAGGAGCGTGATGGGTCAGGACCTCCTGTAGGCACACAGACCTTTAAGAGCACTTCACTGACGTTTCCACAATCCCTGTGTTTTCATTCAGCCTCTAGATATCCTTTCAGACATTTTTTCCCCTTCTTTTATTCATTTTTTTCCTGCTGCTGGTTGGCAGCATAAAAGGCTAATATTGACTTTACTGACATATCTTTGTTTGGCATGGGAACGCTTGAGGCTTTGGCTGCTGCTGGCCTCTTTGAGTGGCTTACCAGAGAGGCCTGGCAGAAAGCCAGCATGTATAGCAGCTAATAATGGACTCTGCTACACTGGTCTGCTCATCACATGAGAGAAAAGTGAGGAGAAAGAAACAGCTATATTTGAACAGGACAGGAAACTGTAATTTGGATTATTGCATGTGCTCAGCACTGCGATAAAAGTGAATAATGTTGTACACATTGCTATCCATAAAAGCCAAATAATAAAAAAAAAATATATATATATATATATGTTTAAAAGCATTTGGCTTCCTAAAGGCTGCTCCGAGCAAACACTAGAGAACAGCTTCTTAGGGGAAAGTGCTTTATCTTCTTATTCTGCCAGGAAACATGCCACGACACTGAGAAAGTAGAAAAATATGTCTTGAAATTGAAGAGCAAGGATCAACGGGCACTATTCCAACAGGTTTCATGAGCAGCTTCATCAACAGAAACGGAGGCACGAAAGGGAGTTCCACAAATCCACATGAGCCTTGACAAATAGTTTTTTTTCACTAATGCAGAAACTATCTGAGAGACAAATAGAAACACAGGCAGTTTTGAAGAAGATCCACCCAGCAATGAAATTCAACAATGTAACAAATCAAGGCTGTTTTTCAGGCTGTGACTGGGTGTTCCCTCTCTGTGTTATATAAAGTCTACCACTGGAAAATGAAAGCTGTTCATTGGGTTCATCAGAGTGGTTTTTCCTTGAGTTAAATAACCAGTCCTGTGGGTAACTGTTTAATTAACTTATTTTTATCGCAGAAACATGAATCATTACAGTTTGCCTTCCAAACCAATAAACTGCAAGTTTTAAATTGGGATTCTGTGGAAATTGACTATAATATTGTTCAAAAATACTGTCAGAAATGTCAGCGGATTTCAAATAAACAGTGCACTTTGGTTTTCTTGCTGAGCACCGAGGCGATGAACACAAAGGACCGACAAAGCGCCAAAGCTGTAGCTGCCTGCTGCTAATGACTGGCTGCGGTTTTCCTTTGATTTGGCTCCAGCTGAGCTGCTGCAGGTTATGAAGGTCATAAATATCAAGCTGCAGCCACGGGGCAAATAGCCCGTGGACATGAGGAAACGGCTAGCTCATCTTTGTCTGGAGGCAAAATCCCATCCATTGAGCAAAAGATGTGAAAATATTCTTTCAATCTATAATTTATAAGCTGCTAAATATAAAAACAGTGTATAAGAGGCCCTGCTTCAAAACGGAGAGCTGGTTAGACATCTAAAAAGGCAACGTGAAAGAGATTCAAAGGTTAAAATTCATGCCTTAGGATGCGTTGTAGCTTTGAAAACTGTTGTTTGAGGCCCTCATCAAAGTTGCATGCTTACGTGTCCTTTAGCAAGATACTGAGCTCCAGAAATGTGTGACAGGAAAAGAACCATATTTGTATAAATCCTTGTGTGGGTCAAATGTATAATGTACTGTAAATGCAGGCTGTTTACCTAAAAGAAAAAAAGTAAGTGCAACAGAAAATGCAGCACTAATACTGTATTCAGTCCTCATTTGAACTTGGACAACTAGATTCCTCATGGAATTAATTTGATCCAAACAAATACTCGTTTGTTTTGGGAAAATGTTTGTTTGCTCGCTTATGGGGATAGCGTAGCATTTTAATTTGCTTTCTTGTTGTATGTTAACATAATCAAAGATGCGATAAGAGACCACACACGTTCTGTGGTAGTTTCCTAAAGACTTGTTGGCTGTAAACAAACAACAGATTTATTCAAATTTAAGTCTTTACTGTTCCTACATTTAGTGTCCTTTGCTGTTCAGTAACAAATCGGAACAAACAGAAACAGCAGCAGTAACAACCACAGGGCTGTCGGGAACAACCTGAGTTTATCTTGCACCCTATCTGCAGTTGTCTTGACAGTCGAGTGAATTTTAGTTGTGCATTCCTGTGGTATTAAGGCACTCACGGATCCCTGGCAGGAATTTCCCTCAGCCTTCTCTTCTGTTTTTTTCTGCTGTGTCCCTGCCCTGCCTGTGGAGGTGAGAGAAAGTTCATCCACGTAAAATCTGAAATCTGAAAGAGCATCTTTAATTTTCATATCCAGTGTTCCACTTCCTGGGTGTGTATGTATGAAATGCTGTATGTATGCGAGTGCGTGTGTGTGTGTGTGTGTGTGTGTGTGTGTGTGTGTGTGTGTGTGTGTGTGTGTGTGTGTGTGTGTGTGTGTTTAACAAAACCATAAAGAAACAGGATAACTGTTCTATGGTATTGACCAACGGGAGTATTGGTTTACTTCCAGACAAAGGATACAAGAAACCTGTGAATAACATTTTCATAAAACACCAGAAAAACAAGAGTTGATTCATGTCATCGCCTTGGCAGCACCTCTGTGTTCCGCAGTGGATTCTTTTGTTATTTTTCTACCAAAGATGAGCTCGCCATCAGGGGCCAATTTTCAGCTTTCTGTCCAGAGCTGTCTTCAAGCCATGTTCCCCAGATGATTTATGGGTAAATGTAGACTACAATCAACATCACCTTGACTCTGTAAAGATGTGTGAAATTTTCCATGATGGGCTGATATTTTCAGAAACGGCAAAGATCAGGAAAATGGAGACACGGGTGCGACGATTGGTTTCCTGCTGCGTCCTTCCTGAGATGAGGTGGTAGGCTATCAAGTCCAGATGTTTTTCCAGGTTACAGTGGACACTGTGATACATTCCCTCTGTGCATGACATCTTTCCTTCCATGTGTAGTGCAGCTGCAAACTTCATGGAAATGACGAATTAAATGACTTCACTCGTAAAAGCCTTTTGTTATCGGCTAATGCTAGCGCTGGTTTAGCATGTTTGGGAGCTCAATTTGACATTAAATGAGATGCTAGTTTTGGTTTAAAATGAAATGTAGCTTCTTCTGCCAAAACTGAACAGCAGCTAACTCCTCTGAATTCGTTTTAGTGCAAACAAATGCTAAACTAGAAGAATGGGCAGCCACCTGTAACTCAAACCTGCCACATTCCTACTGTTATAGCTGCCGTCAAGCTTTTGAGGAAGGTACTGCCCACTGTTGCCTCTCATGCATAACAACAGAAAAGAATTGAGTCACACTTCCTGAAGCTTTTACACATCAGATGTGTAAAATTTGCACCAATGACCGGGTGATTTTCCTGGACGACTTTTCTGATGCGAATAAACAGATCTTACCAATCAGCCCACTGCATTTTGCACCAAGTGCAGCTCAAACCACCAGAAATACCCACAAACAGTAAAATAGTACTATTTTATTCTAGACACAGAGCTGGTCACTGCTTAAGGTCAGTTGGCTCTCTGGATTTAAGTGTTTTCAGTCGTATGACCACGAGTGTGTATAATATCCAAGGAGTCTGCCTTTACAAAAGGGCCATTTAAAAGGACACTGAATTTAATCATGGTGCTGTAATGTAAAGTCAAGAGAGCAGGGTCACGAGTGCTGGGGCGCATAGTGCGTAAACCTGCCGAACCTCCTCTCGCACTGACATTAGCACAAAATGTAGTTGGCCCAGTACTTTTTTTTTACCGGATGAAAATCATCATTATCTTTGCAACATGCACAGAGGGACAAGGTGTTTATGGAAAAAAACAGTCTGGAAACTGAGCATTCACTACTTTTCAAGCACAGTAAACAGCTGTTAAAGATGGACGCTTGACGAAATCCAAAACAGAGCTGAATGTGTGTTGACATGTTCACCATATCAAAGGTATCACGCACATGTGAAGTCTTCTGTGAGGCCTTCACATATGCGAGCAGTGTTATGACTCTCTTTGGTCTACAGTGTCTTTCGACTTCTTAAATGTTGACATAATCAGGCTCCAGAGGCTGATTAGGGTTATTTGCGCACTTCTGCTTCTGGTTTATAAGTCAGCAGTATGTCCCAGCAGAGCCACTGCACTGTGACACTACTTTCATCACCACAGCATTCAGCGTGCTTAGAGCAGCAGTCGTCACTGTCACAGTTATTTGATTCGTTCTTGTGCGTCACAGCATTCAGCACTCCTGGTACGCATTCCCCACATGGAAAAGAAATAGCAAAAAAGAAGAAAAGAATTAAAAACATTAAACTAATAATAACTTTGCCATTAATTCTGAATATTTATGTTCTATTTCCAAGTCTTCATAAGCCTTGGGTTGTATGTGTCACTATATGATTAACTAAACAGGGGCTCCTTTCACATTTTTCTCATACAACATTATGTTTACTTGATTCATACTTAATTCATTCTAATCACGTTGCATGAGAAAAATGCAAAAGAGGTCACATTCACATTAACCCATAGTTTTTTTTCTAGTTTTTTTTTCCATATGGTTCTGTTCAGAGGTTTGAGTTTTCATCAGGCAGCATGTGGCAGCTATGCCAAGACTCAGCTGACTAACTAAGAGTGAAAGAAATCAGCGACAGTTTATGTGAAGTCTCTCACAACTTCTGGAAATAACAGCACAGACAGGACCTTAAAACACAATGATATTAGAGGGAAGCGAGAGCTGAATGTGACTTTGACATTGTCAGTTGTCATTGACTGAATGTAACATGTGGTTTTATTGAAGACGGGCTAAAGAGGGGAAAAACTGGCTCTCCTCTGTCACCACTCTGGACCAGTGTTGTATGAGCTTCCTAGCAAGGCATGGGTTATCATCCAAACTGTGATGCAAGTATTCCAGAAAATCAGTAAAAGAGAACTGTACTGCCAAAAGTTCTCATCCAGAAAACAAAGACTTGGACACTTTTTAAAGTATTGGGTGCTTCCCTTTCTTTTCTCCAGAACTCATTCATTATTTATTGCATGAATTCAACAAGATACTGGAAACATTCCTCAAAGACTCTGGTCCTTACTGACACTATAACATCAAACAGCTGCTGCTGATTTTTCAGCTGCACATCCATGACGCAAAACTTCACATTGCGGTTAGAAATGGGTGCACATGGTCAGCTGTTGGACGTGTTGTGCGTTCAGAGATGCTCTTCCCTAGTATATTGAGTGGTTATTTAAGTTATTGTTGCCTTCCTATCAGCTTGTAGCAGTCTGTCCAATCTCCACTGATCTCTGGCATCAACATGGCATTTTTGCTTAGAGAATGGCTGCTCACTGGATATTTTCTCTTTTTCGGACCATTCTCTGTAAACCCTAGAGATGGTGGGAAAGTCCCAGCAGATCAGCACTTTGTGAAATACAAGCCTGTCTGGCACCAACAACCGTGTCACATTCAAAGTCACTTAATTCACCTTTCGTCCCCATTCTGATGTTCACTTTGAATTTCAGCTGGTTGTTTTGACAGTGTCTACATGCCTAAATGCTCTGAGTTGCTGCCATGTGATTGGCTGATTAAATATTTACATAAATGAGCAGTTGTACCTAACAAAGTGGCCAGTCAGAGTATATAAAGCTGTTTCATTAACCTAAGACCATGCACCCTGCCAAGAACCATGTCATGAGAACACGGCCATAACAAGTCAACTTGTGAATTAAAGATAAAGTTGTTGTGTGGAATCACAAATCTGTAATTTGACAGAGCTATTCACTTCAATATCTTCAAGCTGACGTAAAACTGAGCCTGTTACTGTGAGAAAATGTAAACTGTGCCGCCATGTGTTTTCACCTGCTACGTGACATGCATACACATATTTCCAGACAAGCACGCATGGGTGCCTGCACCGTTACACCCTCAAATGTCCAGACACACATATACTCAGGCACATCTGTAAAACCCACAAGTCCTGATTAATGAGTGTAGAATTTAAAAAAATGGGTCTAAGCCTTTGTGTTTCTGTTTCTATTACCAGGCCACCTACTCAGCACTATTTATACAGTGTGCTGCTAACATAATCCGCATAGCGGGAGAAGAAAGAGTCTGGAGAGAATGGGTTGAATGTAACGGAAAAATGTATGAAGATTTAATTAAGAGGAAATCATTACATGGGTTAGAGGAAAGGGAGGGAGCTGAACTATTTTTAAAGCCGGGAACCTGTATGTGACTGTAAGTGACCTGTGTTTTACGTTTGTTTGTATTTGGGCGCCCCGGCTGGGCTGGATCGGCTTAGCTGCTTGTGTGCCTCATCCATGGAGTCCCAGTGGGAGGCCCAAGTTGATGGATGATGCCTGGAAGCTCAGAAACTCCAGTGTGTTCACAGAAGAGCTGTATGAGCAACTGCTAGACAGTTACAGGTGTTTACATACTTTAGAGTTTACATGCATGTGTACATGAGTTTGGGTGTACATGTTTATTGATGGCTGTTGTGCTTTAGGTGTTATTCTAACATTACTGATTAGACAGGCATGTGAAGGAAAGCTGTTTAATACTGTAGCAGAAAGCAGTGAAACACACACCTACACAGCCTCCTCCCTTAAATGTGTTTGTTCAACCCCCCCTCACCTCCTATAGAGTTACAAACCATATACCAAGTGTAAGGCCAGGATGGGAAGCTCAGTTTGGGTTGCAGTCTTTAGCCATGACATTTCAACCTCAGCGAAAATGTTCATCCATCAACCTACAGCATAGACAGGTATACGGTTACATACCTTGTACATTGTTTGAAATGTATGACAAAATGTGATTCCCACAAATGCATCTCTATTTGGAAGATTGGTTTGTTTGTTTTTTGGTGTTTTTTGTCATTTCCGTCTTCATGTTCTTGAATGAAAACTGATTGGTAACTTTTTGACTGTAAACCCCGATGATACTAAAAAATATCCAAAGCTGTGCAGCTCTGTGAGATTGTGCTTCAAAATAGATAAAACTAACTACTGTTTTCTAACAAACTCAGAAGCTAGAAGCTAGTAGATAAAATATCCACTTTTTCTCCAAGTGTTAAGTGTTGGCACCAGTGTCAGAGATTAGGGGGAAGTACAATTAAGGACAAGACAAGAATGAAAGAGTTAAGTACAAACATGAAGTGCATTTTCTTCTTAACTCATTCACTGCCAGCCATTGGCAGTGAATGAGTTAAACCCATTGACTCATTCACTGCCATTGACGGCTATAGACGTCAATGGCAGTGAATGAGTTAATAGCAGGCAAACTTGTGGCAAATACTAAACTTTCATGAGCAAGTTAAATTACGAGACTTCTAAGTCTACTGAGAGATATAAAAGCCTAACCCAGCTGTCTTAGGGCAAGAGATAGGGTACACCAACCAAGGGTGTCCAACTCCAGTCCTCAAGAGCTACTATCCTGCATCTTTTAGATGCATCCCTACTCCAACACAGCTGAATTAAAGGGTTGGATTACCTCTTCAGCATGCCATCAAGTTTGGCAAAGGCCAATTTGATGGCAATTTTTCATTTGATTCAGGTGTGTCGGAACAAGGACGCATCTAAAAGCTGCAGGACAGTAGCTCTCAAATACTGGAGTTGGACACCCCTGCCCTAGACAGATATGCAGTCTGTGAGAGGCCTAACAACATAGAGACATTTGCACTCACAAACCAATTAAGAATCACAACTTAATCTAACCTCACTTCCTTGGACTGTGGGAGAAAGCCAGAATAAGTAGAGCAAACACTAGAGGAACACTCTGGCCTGATGGTGGAATTGAACTCAGGACCTTCTTGGTGTGAGGCAGCAGTGCGAGCCACTGCACAACTGCTCATGTAGAACAAGGACTTCCCATGTAGAATAAATAGGTACATAAAACAGGATTTAAAACATAAGCACTGTAATGCATAAGTAATAAAATAAGATTAAAATACAGTTCATAAATACAAACTATATGGTAATTACCTTTAAAGGATATTTTCTTTTTTTAGTGCATGGACATTTCATTCTGAAACGATTTAGTGAACCATCCGTTTATAAAGATGACCAGCCTCAGATGTACTCAGACAAATAACATGTCTCACTGTTTCCACATTACAAAGAAATGCTGCAATAGTGAATCAAAGAACATGTCATCACCCCACAGTCTGAAAAATGACTGTGTAACCGTGTCTATAGGAAGGCTGTAAAACTGAAACATTCAGACGTCTGGCTCTGATGAAATGAACAATTCTTACTCTTTCTTTACCCCCCTTTCTAATTTTCAGTGAGCCTGTTGTGGCCCTCAGGCTGTGTGTTTAACATCCGTGGCCTAGATGATGTCTTTGAGGAACAACCCCAACACGTGTTAGCGTGATACATTTTCCGTTTAGCACTAAAAAAGTACAGCTGAAGTTATGGAGAATGTCATTAGTTAGTCACAAACTTGCATTTCAGCAACAGACATAAAGAGAAGAGTGAAAGAGGCTGAAAATTAAACTTCCCTGATATAAATTATAGTCATTTTCATGCTTTCATTGCCAGACATGAAACTGAGGGGGTTTCCACTAAAATGAGCAAATTTTAAAATCTTTCTCCACCTCATTGCTGTCATACGTATGGCATTTCTTGGCTCCCAGCACCAAATCATGACTGTTTGATGCTTTGTGTTATTAAAGTAATATAATTAGATCATGGAGCAAATGATCACACAGAAAGCAGCAGGGTTGTTTTCTCTGTGTCTTCGTGTTAAATAAATCTTCATTGTCTACCAGCCTTGCCTTATCTTTTAGCTGAACTTGAATTTGTTGGACAGCTCTCCTATCAGTTTAGAAACATTATTGCAAGATAAACTCGGTGAAAGGTTCCTGCTGTTTTCTGCCTCCTGAACAGGGAATCGGGCTGATTTACCACATCTATGCCACAGCTTCATGCTCTTGATGTTAGAGACTGGAGCTCCTTATGGGTTTCTCCTACAGCTCTCCCTTTCAAAGTTCCTTTTGGAACAATACAATAGCTGCAGCTGTGACAACAATGGCGACTTGAAGGAAATAAAACCAGCAACTGATACACAGAGCAACTCATGACCAGTGCAGGGGGTAAAAGGGGGCAGAGGGTGAAAAAAAGCTTCTGAAAATCTCCGGCTCATATCTGAATGCCAAGAGGGAAATACAATCCACTGCGTGTTTTCATTTGGTCAATTGTGTGGGTGAATGCTGAAATTTAGTGTCACGCAGGGTGTGTCAGTGCTCAGTTTCCCCACCTTAAACCACCCTCACTCCCACCCGGAAACTACAACTTCCTTTCCCATTCATCTCAGTCTAATTTTGTTTTATTTCTCAGGAGCCATTTTACAAACTCATTTGTTAAGCTACATAAAAGCATCTCGAGCCCCGTGAAACCAAGCTTAGGAAAACAGTGGCGAGGAAACTCTCCTTTTCAGACAAAGAGACGGATTAAAGAAACAGCCGTCACTTATTGTAGGTATTGAGGTTATTGTACTGGGGCCAGCTGCAGCAACCCTCTACCACAATGAGACGCAGACGTTTCACAGTCAGAACCTGGGCTGGAACCTGCATGGAAACAGCCAAAGGTAGCTGACTGTGTTTTTTGTGGTTGACTACTCATTATGAATTCCTTCTTTTCGCGGCAGGGTACACGACATAAATCACAGGTTGCTCGAGCTAGAGGGAACTTACAAGCAAAACAACATAATGGAGAAAGAGTTGAGTGAGTTCCAGGGAGGCAGTGGAGGTTTCACTCCTGCGGGGGCAGTAAGTGGGGTGTTATGGAGGATGACGAGTACCTCTCATTTCAGCCAAGACGCTCCAAGGTGGCTGTTGAGTGACACGCAGACATTCGTATTCACCTCAGGGTGTAAATTTTGTGCATGTGTGTGTGTGTCAGTGATGGTTTGAGAAACTCCCTGAAAACTGATACCATGCAGAGTCGATCTGTCTTGCTATCCAGACAAGAAGAAAAAGGGAGCAGATAGGGAAGGAGATGGAGATGTTTTTCTTTCTTTTTCAGTGACAGACAGGCATAAACACATCATCAGTGACAGGACGCGCTGAACTAACATGCGATGTAAAATGACATGTTAGATAGTTAATGGGTAAAGACTGAGAAATAACATTTCCAGGGAACATAATCCCGGCAAAACTTCGATAAAGCACATAGACCATAATTCCTTGTAGACTGCTGGCAGGACCTTTCATTTCAAGTCTTTGTTCTTGTTGTGTTAACTGAAACTGTCAACACCTTTTACAAATACAAAGCTTTTTTTCTGCTAAAACAATACTATATACAGTATAACAGGTACAGGGAATGAACACATGCAGTTATTAATTCATGCAATCATCTTCATCCCGCCCCTTGTGATTTTTTAGAAGATGAGCCACTTGGGAATATTGCTTTACATGCACTTCCTATAAGAATTCAGGTGTTCTAATGACATTTAATAATTCCCAGAGAAAACTGGGATAAGCTGAATAACATGTTTGGTAACGCGCACGCTGTTGCACGGTGCACGCTGTGTAGTTTTGTAGTCTGTGGTGAACCGAGGTGGGGCGGGGGTTGTTCAAATAATACATTTCACCTTGGGTTAGAATGCGGTAATGAGAATATCAGAATGCAGGCGTACTGAAATGCTATTGTGTGCTGAATTAATGTGTGACTGGCAGCTATAGTTTGGGGGATTTCCAGATTTTCACCAAGCTCCAATTTTGTAAGGAAGACCTTACGTAGACCTCGGTTTTATAAACTTTGCAAAGCCAAAATAAGCTATTATTCCGATGGATGTGGCGTGCCTCACAAAGAAACAAAGGCAGAAAGAGGAGGCAGCAGCGAGTTTATGAAGCTTATTAAACTGAGTTGTAGTGCAGTGATGTTATGTGGGCTCGACTGGGACGCCCTGCTTTTGTCTGAAAAAATAACAGGCGTGTTTATTCAGTGGCATGCCAGAGTCTGACCCCAGACAGGAACCAAAGGAGGACGTTTGCCTGCTCAAACATCATCACAGACAAAACATCACACGCAGCCAAAAGTTTGCCATGTGTGTGTTTTTGTCACTTCAGAGGGGCACACAAATCCTGCTTTAGATTCTCGCCACCTCTGTTAACACACCCTGTCAGTTGAGGTAAAGGTATGTCATCTCGGCTCCCTCTCTGGGACCAAAAATAAGCTTTCATTATCTGTAGTCAGTCTCAAAGTGTTGCTGGTAAGTCATTCATTATCCATTCAGGAAAGACGGGGTGATTAGACAGCGTGAAACACTATAATAAACATGGAAACTGTCTTCTAAAGCAAGATCTGTGAGTGTCGGGTGTTAGCCTGAATTCTTTGTGTTCTGCCTTTTATTCTGTGCATATTATCAGCACAGCTGAGACAGAAAACATTTAATATGATATGATAAGAAGGCAGGTGATTTAAATAAACATTTCAGTAACATACTTTCAGAAGACGCTATAATCACCCTTCTCTCCAAACATATTACTGGGTGCTCTTAAGATATATGACAGCAAAGTGCTTTGTATCGATGTGTGTGCCTCCATAAGCCAAAAAGCAGCTGCCTTCAGTTCTCTGGCACGTCTCAGAAGTTTTATTATCGGCTCTGACACGAGCGTGCTGCTGAGAAGATCGAGTGGAGGATGAACCTAAAGCTGCACATCAGGCTGAGCGCATAAAGTCGACAGGAGGATGAATGAATTAGGTGATGTCTAAACACTGGATCCGTAGCTCGGGCACGAAGGGTGGTATAAATCAGCCCCCCAAAAGATCAAGCCTTCACAGCCATGTGTGCTCTGCCTATACAATTACATTTGAGAATCTGGAAAAGATTAGAGCTTTCACACTAACAATAAGCCACAGGATAGTTTATGAGGGGTTGGAGTGGTAGGTAACAGGAGAGAACATCACATCCCATTATTCAAGGTTCATGTGAGGCTTATTTTGGAGCACTCTAATCTGTGTCTAATCTGTGTTTGCTCCATAAATTCAAGTTGCAGCCAAGCCGTATGGCACTCTGAGTCCTCCATATTTTTTACATTTTAAAGGAAATCAATCAGTTTTTCTGTGACTAAAAGGAAACCAAGGACAGCATACTCTTCAGGAGAACTTTTAAGCGCCTTTCAGCTCTTTTTTTTTTTTTTGTTTAACTTCATAAACTTTAGAGATATAAATATCAAATGCAGCTTTTTCAACAAGAAACTTTCTAAAATCCAGCTGTAGACAGTCAAGCAACTATTCGGATGTAGTGGAGAAGCAGGGTATTTACCTCAAGGGTTGTAGGACCCAAAACATTTTTTTCTATCATCTTTGCATAAATGCTAACGATTGCTCTCTTAAAACTTTAATTAGTGTCTAAAAGGTCTCCACTCTCATGGTGCTAATGTATTGCACCAATACATATATTTATATATATATATATATATATTTATAGATGGTGGGAGGGCCACAAGCCTGTGCACCTGGATAAAGTGGAGGCCTGTGTACAGAAGGGCATCTGTTGTAAAATCTTTGCCAAATCAAGCATGCAGATCATCAGTATTTCTTTTATAAGTCCCAGTTAACTCTGGATAAACTCTTTTATAGCCCAGTGCATCAGCACTGAAAGTGCTGATTCATTTGCATTATTTGTATTTATATATTTATTTATTTTATTTATTGTATTTATTTGGCTGAGTCAGAAATTTCTGCATAGATTAAAAGAGCAACAAGCAAACAATTCATGGGCAGATACTAATAACATTAAGTGACATTTTGTAAACACTATGAAATGCTACCAGACTTTTATTTATTTTCTTCTGCTCTGAAGCAGAAAATGATCTGGTGCACCGACCAGCTGATCTAAGCAACATAAACTTCAGCTTTTGTTATCTTTCAGTTTCTTTTGATGTACTCCAGCCCACACAAAAATATGGCCTTAAATTTTTTGCTATCACAAAAGGTTATATAAGCTGTGAGTTTGTAAATGTGGTGCTTGAACCAAAATCGCATTCAGTGGTCGTTTCACTTACCATCTGTCCAACATCTGGGCACAGCACTTGCCCTCTCCTGACAGTAGTGAAGTCATGATGTGCTAAACTGACCCTGGTCTTCTAATTTTCTTTCTGTTTGCACTAAAAAGTCCCTCTGAGCAAAAGCAGCTGCTTTTTACCCATTCTGCTTCATTAATAATTCAAAACCCCTTCTCGTTGTTTACTCCTCATGCAAAATTCCTTCCAGAGTGAATGGAACAAGCTCGGGCTTGACTAAGATATGAAACCACTTTAAATACCTGGAAATCCAGGAATGATGTGACAGTTGCAGTGACGGCACAAGCTTTTTGTGTTTGTGTGAATAATATGTACAAAATATGAATATTTGTAAAGTGTTTCCCATAGAAAGCATTTTAAAAAGATGTCTAAATGCTCTAAATTTCTCCCTACCTCTACACCTTCCCGCCGTTTCATAATTCATTAATGTTATCTCTTTCCAGCATCAGATGGAGACAATCGTGCTATAGGAAAAACACTCCCTTAATGGTGTTCATTTCTGGCCCATTACCTGTTTTATTAAATCAAACTAAAACAGATAACCCCCATTAACACTGTACTGTAGTACCGTAACTCATATATGACCCTGCTGTAAGAGAAGCAAAGGCTGAACAGGATATTGGCTTTCTGTAGCTCATAAATTTTGTTGTAACTCTTTCCGTTTGGTGGTGAGAATTGCACAAATCTGAGGTACCCTAAGTGCTTTGGTGATAACAATAAATTGCAAACACTCTATCTTGTGAAAGAAGCATTAAGAGGGGAATCTCTTAACATTTTTCAGTGCTTGGCTTTGCATAGAGCACTGTTTCAGTATGTTTGACGGATCCTGTGTAAGCAGCATCTAATAGAAGTAGAAGAAGCACATCAGATCACAGCATAAGTGCAGTTCAAGTAAATTATAGGACACTCTACTGCAGAGTGCTAGAAGGGAAATTTACATATATATTATTACTTTTCTGACTCTAAGGGAGCCCCAACTGCCAGAAATCACGAAGTAAATGTAATTCGGATGGATTGCATGTTACTATCAATATAATGAGGAAAAGGTGAGCTTAAGTATTTGCCTCTAATTAGATGAGAATACATCAGTACGATGTCAAAAGACGTCAGGCACTTTGCTCACCCCCACTAAATATCCAGTTTAAAGTAATCTAAACTTTCTTGTGGTTACAGTTACAGCACTCTTTAAGAATGATTATGGTGCAGTTTTATATGGAAAAGTCTTGGGCTGATTGGGACAACATGTTCAACTATATTGAACCAAAACCGCAATGTTTCTCCAACCTTGAACGTCCTGCTTTTTGTTGCTTAAAAGCTAACCACAGACGTGTGGGTATCCTTCCATAAAACCTCTTCTGCATCAATACAGTGCATAAATGTGGCAACCCCGTAAATAAACAAAAAAAAAAAGATTCTTATAACAAACACCAGACAGCAATTGTGTTGCTCACTGGGGTGGCTTGAGGAACTGGACTGAAATATATAGAGTACATTTTAGTGCCTCATCTGGAATTGCACATACTGCACTTAACTATGCAAACATCCATCTTCCATGTGTAATTGTAGTATCGAAGCAATATGATTGCTTACCGTCATGCAAGTAAGCAGCGCATGGGATGTTTATAGCCTCAGAATGAGCTGGACCTGAAGGCACACAACTGCAGGGACCCCAGACTCACTGTGGTAGCAGTTACTTTTATGGTGATCTGGAAATGGCATGGGTTTTAAAGTGGAACAGCTAAAAAATTTTGATTTATTTGCACTTAGTTTTTTAAACATGTATCCAACTAAGGTTGCAGGCGGTGCTCGGGCAAATAGCAGTGTGTAACTCTATGTGAAAGGCCGGCTGCACCCTGAGCTCGTTGCAGAGGAACAGGTAGCCTTTCATGCTCATGTCCACAGCTACAGCCAACTCAGAATCAACATGTAACCTAATATTTTTTTTTAAAAAGCAGGTTTTTGTACTGTGAGGAAACTAAAGGACCCTTAGAAGGCTTACATAAGTGCAGGTAGAATATGTAAACACCACACAAAAAGGCCTCAACTGTCAAGCACCAACAGTTTAAAACCTGTAAAACCCGTCAAGCAACTGCACAATCCTTACCAACATAAATTATTTTCCTAATCTAAATCTATTAGTACTCAACAGAAAAAAATGATAAGATATCTAGTACTTGATCCTGAGTCTGACAGTGTTACAGGACTGCGAGGCCAAATCAGTTCCTTCTTAAGGCAACTGCTCTTTTATTTTGAGTCAGAATCAGAATCAGAAAGGGTTTTATTTCCAAATGTTGAGCAGGTTTACAACATAAGGAAATTGCTGCGGTGCTTCAGTGCAAACATACTGTCATAAATTACGCTAAAATAGACATGAAAATAAAAAAAAGAATAAGAATTAAAAGTGCTAAGTAGATAGATATATACATGAGTGCAGGTGGTGATCAGTGCCAAACATGGAATGATGCAGTCGCTGCTCTACTTTAACATCTAAGTTTCTTATGTTTCTGAATACCTTTCAATTAAATCATCTCACAACACATTGAAATTTGGGAGCACACATGCTCATAAATGCTTGATCGGGACCTGCATGCAGGAGGATCAAGAGCAAAAGTATCCATTTCTCAGTTAGTCAGAAGCTGTCTCATTCTTTTACTGCAGATGAGCAAGTTAGCAGGGGTGAAATGAGCCGTAACTAGGCTTTAACATCAGGAATGTATTGACAAAGTTCAGGGCAGATAGCTTGGGCTTGTGTGTGGAAAATCCTTCACACAAGAACAGATAGAGAGGCCATAGCTCTGGTGAGGCGACTACCACACGCTGAGTGCTGAAAGATCACGGCAGACTCTCAGACAAGAAGGAGGCCGGGAGAGTATCATTAGCAGAGCACTGACTAGGTTGACCTTTGGATATCCCTGCACAGCTTTCTTATCGCAGTCATGACATAAATGCACTCCTGGTTCAACAACGAAGACTGCTGATCTGCTCTTCAGCTCCCAATATAACACAGCAACACAGTGTGTCAGCAAGACTATACTGTCCCAAGGTTACTACAGCTGGTGGTGTGACTTAACGCTATAAAAGGAGGTCAAGACACTGAAAATATGTAGACAAGGGTTGATGAGCTGTTTTAAAATGTGTTGTTTTAAAACGTTAGAAAGAGCAGGCACATACTCAGAAACAAAGGCAACACAGAGTTATTGTTATAGATAAAATAATAGAGTTTTGGTACTTTAAATTATGAGGATAACATTATCAGTGACTCCTGAGAAAAAAAAATATTATCCATTTCCTCAGGATAGGAGGGAACACTGGAAGGAACTGCATCAACACTTCTGCCCTCGGGCAAACATGAGCATTGACTTTGGCCAAGATACCTCCCTCTTGGCCATCAAGATGATATTCCTTAATGAGCTCGTCATCCCATTAGAGGGGTGTGCACTGGCTAAAGAATTTATTGCATGCACATGGAAGTTTGCAGGTCAAGCACTGGGCATGAAAATCCAAAAAAGTGCTTAGTTTGTATCTTCTTGGAACAGTTTTGCAATTTGGTGGCAGCACGGCTGCTAAAAAGATATTAAACCCACATTTGTATATTAATCTGGTGGCAAGATGTGAACTAATCAAGGCTTTTCATCTGACCCTGAAAATAAAGTCTGTTTCCTTTTCCTTTAGTTTTTCAGTATGTCAATAACTGGAAAATGTGTTTTCCTTTTTATACTAAACCATATCTCATGAACTATAGCTGAACCACTCCTATCCTAGAGTTTAGCGTATATTAGAGGTGGCAGCTGGGATTAACAATGAAAAGTGATACTGACTTGTCTTTTTAGCTGAAGTTTGATGATTCTTTGGATGGATTTATTCAAACAGTGTAGCAAAAGCTTTTTCTGAACCACATTCCATTTTTTTTTTTTAAAAGTTTAAGAAAAATAAACAATCATTTGGGGTGAAGAAGAAATCACTGAAGCAAAATATTTTGTCTGCATTTAATATAGAATAATACACGTGTTACACATTACCGTGTCAAAGGAATGCCTCTGTTCTTGTAGACACATGTTTGCTTCTCAACTTCGTTCGAATTGCAACATGAAAAAAACATTTCGGTGTAACAGCTTACATATGTAACCAATCACATGAGAAGATGTGCCTGTGTCAGCATATAAAAAAAAGAAAAAGTTATTATTTACATTTTATAACATGTAAAAGTCCTCTTTTGCTGTCATGCTCTTTCATACACAGACACAGGGCATCTGTAATACCCAGACACCTCCACACACACATACACACACACATGCAAACATGATGATGTTTTTGTTATTTGGTTGCCAATAAACACTTGGGTGTTGCCTGTATGAGAGGAACAAAGCTTTTCATTTATTTTGGTCATAAGGTTTGCGCTGTCTGCGGCCTGCGTGATAACCCAGCAGGATCAATACCACATGGACATGTGTATCTCACTAGCACAGATACAAGATAAGAGTGACAGCAATGGATACTGTATAATGCCTTCCAGAACAGTCAGAAGCGACATGCATCTACTCTTTGAGCTCAGTAGTTACAGCTGATGGTTCCAGACTGATGGTCTGGAAAGATTTACGACCAAAATAAAACTGAGGCGTAAGGTTAAAGTAGGAGGGTAGGTTAAGTTGAGCTGAGCTAATCAGCAACTTGCTGTCTTTATGTTTAGTTTAGTCAGAGTGAAAAGTCTGTCTTTCAAAAGAGTTGAAGTGTTCCTTTAATAGGTAGAAACCTAAAAAAAAAGTCTTTTGTCTTATTAGTAGGCTTTTTTTGCTGATGTGAGAAGAGGTTGTGGTCAATAACACAGCAGGACTTAAATACTGAGGCAGCACTGTATGACGTGGAGCTCTGAGCAGAAATCAGTGTGTGAAGACATTTAAGAGGAAATCACATTTAAACTCATATAAATACAACTATAAACAAAGATATATATACATTGAATACACATACAAACTTACAACAAATATAATTCTACATAGACAGCAAAAATTTAACACATTTACAATCACTGGTTTGGCTTTGCAATGATACTAGCTCCATGATTTCTGTAACAGATTTTATAATAACATTGCTTTCTAAGTGCTTTTCAATCAGTCCACCAGAGATGAAGTGTCACGATCTTCAAGCTTTTCTGTGACTCTAGCATTTCCTCTTCTAATATCAAACATAATGCTGATAATAGACGAAACAAATCAGCTGTAAAATAAGTTTACACTGAATTAAAGCTTCATTAAATGCTTTGCAGAGATTTGTAACTTTTAAATCTGTGGTGGGTTTTCTACGGCTACAGCAGAGTACTCGGCCTCAGACACGTTCGGAGCCTCGATGAGACGTGCCAGACCCGTCCTCGTCGAGTATTTGAAAATGAAAGCCTTCATGAGGTCATAGCGATAGTTTCTGTTGATGAAGTTGTAGAGGATGGGGTTGAAACAGCAGTGAAGCAAGGACAGGCACTGGGTGAGATGTAAGGCCACGTAGATCACATTCTCCAGGCCACAGGTCAGCGGCACTATGCCCAGCTGTGACAGAGCGTCAGCCAGAAGGACACCGTGGTAGGGCCCCCAGCAGGCCAGAAAAACCACAATGTAAGCTAGGATCACCCTGCGGCTCACGTGGCGCTCCTGCTCCACTGGGGAAGACGATGAAGTAGAAGAAGAGGAAGAGGAGTGAGCAAAAGCTCTGGCCAGCAGGATGTAAAACACAGCAATGATGGGGAAGGGGAGAACAAAGCCAAGCAGGATGAAGCTCAGCTGCACCCCCACCATCCATTCCTTGGGGTTCTCCTCTGGGTACTCAGGCCTGCACAACATGATGTCCCCGTGTGCTGACTTCACAGTATGCAAAAAGTAGGTGTCTGGCACGGAGGCCATCAGAGCCAGCAGCCACACCCCTACACACGCACCACGGCGGATCAACTTCCTGCGTGCACCTCCCTCATCTGCATGCCGCGTCACACTCAGGTAGCGATCCACACTCATGCAGGCCAGGAAGAAGATGCTCCCGAAAAGGTTGACGAAGTAGAGCAGGTGCGTGAGTTTGCATGCCACTTCACCAAAGGGCCAGTGGCCATGCTGGGCCAGTGAGCTCACCCATATAGGCAAAGTAGCGCACACGCAGAGGTCCGCAACTGCCAGGTGTGTGATGTACATGTGTGTCTCGTGGCGAGGGCTGGAGTCTCTTTGTGCGCGGATGTTGACCCAGAGGACCAGGGCGTTGGCGGCCAGGCCGACGATGAAGATGAAAGTGTAGAGGACGCACAAGGAATTCAGCAGAGCCGTACGGTTGAATGCCGTTGCACACACCATTGATTCCACACTTGTTATGTTGCTGAATGGGTCAGAGAAGTTGAGCTCATCCAAAGAGTCCCACAGGACCTCCATATCACTGCTGCTTAGACTCATTTTTCAGCACTCGGAGAGGACAACAGACCGCTGGGAGGTAACACACACCGCCTCTGATTGGGACAGAGTCTGAAAAACATGACAGTAAATTATAATTTCTTGTAACATATATTTATTTTGATAATGACACAGCTGCCAAATGTGAGAGGTTTTTCAACAAACCTTCGGGTATTATATTTAAGATCTGAGGTTCTGCTGCATAAAGCCTGGCTTATTTTACTCATGTGCACTGAATGAACTAATAAAACATAAACCCACTTGTGGTATGCCACCAGATCCCAAAGAATCTTAATGCGGTTAACTTGTTAAAACACTGCTTTCATGACTTAATAGAGGTTCTCTGTTACCGTGTCACAAACAGTGGGATTTACTATGATTGATGTGCAGTCAGGGGGCAGCACAATAAATGTTTACATTAGCTCCACTGGCTCAGAGTGCAGATTAGACACAAGGAAGTGGGATCGAGAAGTCCAAACAGGGTGTATTTCCTGGACGTTCCGGGCATTCCAAGATAAAGCAGTGGTCAGGGTGGGAAACCTGACGCCAGAGTCTTGTTTGTTTTCTGCTCATAAAGCAGGCAAAGATTAGCTGTCACTCCCTAGATGATCAAAGAAAAGGCAGCTCGTAACTTTGAATACGTCATTCTGCAACATCTGAATCTTATAATGCAGCAGCACATGGCACACCACACACACACACACACACACACACGTTTTTTTTTTTTAAAAGAAAAAAAAAGAGGCTTCATACATGCAGCAAATAAGGTGACTGAAACAGTATGTAAGATTAAAGAAGTATCAGTCTGGATCACCTTGGCAAGTCTAAAACCCGGTGTGATTTTGTTCACCCTGGCGGACCACCAAAATATTCGCCCTTACATGGTCTTCATTCACAGTATTCTGCTGTGATGTCTCTCTCAGCTAACTGTCAGCTTGACACAGTGTGAAAGATCAGAGGTGAAAGGGGATACATCAAAACCAGAACACAAGAGGCTTAACCCCGCCGTCGCCCCCGACTGACTTGTACGCCCACAGAGTGAATTGTGTGCGGAGACCAGCGGGAAGGCTTGACGCCTTCAGAATGGTCCGACCACAGTAAACATGGAGGTCACCAACCACTGCGTGACACAGCACGCCACAGAGCTGTGAAATGTGACCATATCAGACATCTGTCTGTGTAAGAAAACGGTGCTGTACATATAATAATTGGCACCAGTTCAAAAACGATGATGAACAAAAAGACAAGTTGAATTTTAGTCTAAACAAGGACAGCTGGAACATATTAAGATGTGCAGCTGTCTAGGGAAGGTTATGTCTGCTCTCGAAGCCTGCAGTCAGTTTGATTATTTATTTTCATTTTATGTCACTTTACACCTCTGCTGTGACAAATTTTGGGTAATATTGGTCAGTCCAGTTTACTTTGCACCATTTTGCTTTTAAGCTGCAGGACTGGTGACAACGTTTTTGCAAAACTTTGTGAAAATATTTGATTTTTTAAAGATTTTGCATCAGTATGATGACATGATACATTTTTTAAGCAATACCATACATTAGAATGAGTTAAAAAGGAAATTCCAATCAAAATAATAATAATAATAATAATAATTTATATGTAGTGTTAAATTAAATGTAACAGAAAGGGCTAGTAGAGAATTTTTGGTTTTAATATCAACATCAGATAAAAGGTTCTGTGGTAATACTGAATGCAGACGGTTGATCCAGCATTACTTCCAGCATCCATTCCTATTATTGCTTTTACATTATAATAAATTGAAGTACTACCTGTAGCATGGCCTGGGATAAAACAGTTTAAAAAGATGTCACGTATCACACATTTACTTTTACTTTCAATTGTTTGGGATGGCATGGAGACCCATTCATCCTGGAGGGATTTCCAAAGTGTAATCCCCCTCAATTGTTTCTAATTCCCTTATATTGTATGGAAAATACCTGCAGGTGCCAGGTAGCTCCGCGGGCTTCAAGCTAATTAACCTTTCAACACCCACACCGTTAGATAACGCAGACAGCGCATGAAACCCCTCTCTATCTCTCCGTCTCTGTCTTACTCGCTGTATCGCTCAGCGTACCTCTTCTCCCCCAGCTTTTCTTCTCCAGCTTTTCTTCTTTTATTTAGCTCGCCACTATCCACTTACAAATTAGGTTCAAAGTCTTTTGTATCTCAATACACAGAAAATAAAAGACAGGGAGGACGATTTTCATGTGCAAATGCTGCCCACACGGATCGTGCAGGTGCAGCATGTTTGTCACAAGTTTCTCCTGTCAGGCTCGATTTACAGTTCACAATCTGTAATCAGATATTCGCTGTTTAGGACAGGACATGAGGATTCCGCGTAGATGAACAGTAAAAGTGCTATTTTGTGCGTCATTACGCACAAGCACTAAATCCAAGTTGCTTCCGACGACAGACATGCAATGTCATTGTTGTCATTGTTGATTTATATCAGACGAGAAACAAACGTCTGTTATCAGATTTGAGCTTGGTATACAGAAGCCCGACTCCAGATTTGAATAGGGGAGCAAACAAACAGATTACAGATAGGCTGGAAGGATTGAGAGCAATAAAATGGCTATTATTATAAATTGTTTATGTTTCACGAACAATTAAGCAATACTTTCCCCTCGTCTGGCATTTGTTATAACGATAAAGAGTCGATAAAAGTGTCAAAATGTAAGAAATAGAACAGAAACAGCTGCTGGTATAAGAAGTAAGCGGTCAAAATTACGTCGCGCATTTCAGAAGAATTTTTTAAGAGGTATTACAAGTTGAAAAAAAAGAACACTTTTCCTGCCACACAGCTGCTTATTAAGCACCGTACCTGTCTTTCTTTTCCTTTTCAGCTCTCTCGAAGAGCAGGTTTATTTGCGATAACCCCTGATGTTAAAAGGATAACTTCAGATCCACCGCAGGAAACTTGCGTGCGCTGCCCTCCGCCTCCTCAAATGAATGCGAGCCTCCTGTTCTGCACTTGCTGATACTCCTAAGAGCTACGCCTTTAAGGCTGGTCCTAAACAGATATGCGTATTGACATGGCATCGCCAAGCGTTCAATCAACAGTCAGCTGCCCAGCGAGTTTCGGTTTAGCCTCACTGTTGTTCCCTTAATTCAGCTAAACGGTTAAAAAAGAATATGTAAAACTGGCAAATTTTATTTCAGTTGCAAGTTTCAAATGACATGCAGGTTTTTGTACGTCTTCACTGTAACAATGCACTGTAATATAATTATTCCGTTATCACATAGCCAATACAAAACATATGATGTATAATAATATTACCGTATTATTATTATTTTATGTAGACCACGACAATCATTTTTACATTTTAGATTAAACGTCCTAAAAATCTTCATGCAACATCTACCTTAACTTTGTGCTGCATGTGCATTGTTTTTCTAAGTAATTGTGCATAGTATATTAGCTGTAGCTGTAGTATTGCATCTGCATTATATTTTGCCATGATTGGCATTTTTGGAAAGCAGTTGGCATATATGAAAAATCTGTTAAGATATATAAACACAACCTGTTCAGATGGTTCACACAGAACTCATAGGAGTCAACATTATTGGCAGATGGTCAAAGTGTTGTTGTTGTTGTTTTATTTTTGGTTGTTGTTGGGGGTTTTTTGTTTTGTTTTTTTGCTTATGGGCTTATCTTCACTATTTTCCTTCAATTCACTGGAGCTCTATTTATATTTAAGGAAGTCACAACAGAAATAATCTGTAATCTGCAGGAGGAGTAAAAAAAATCTTTTTAAAACAGGAAGAAGCCTACAAGTGAACCCGACTCAGGTAAGGAGACCATCTGCCTCGACCGGTTAGGTTGAGAGTAGAGCGGAGAAACAATAGATAAACACAGATAACAAAAAATACTTGGCAGTTTGGTGGGGCCAGTAAGCGTAGATCAGGAACATCCAGCTCTAGAACTCGCAGAAAGAGAAAGGGAGAGAAATGCAACAGTACAACTCTGTGAGAGAGAAGATATTAAGTTAATAATATCCAAAGGAGGTCAAGCAGTTACACAGCTCTGGAATGGAAAAGGTTCTAAATGTTAACATACCCTAACAGCTTAGTGCCTTTGTGTTGGGAAACACTGATTTTCATTTGAACAGAAATGGATACTTTAAAAAATAACTAAGTGGTTACTATTTGGTTACACACACACACACCCTACTCCCCCCCCCCCCCCCGCCCTTTCGCGCGCACATACACACACACACACACCCTACTCCCCCCCCCCTTGCGCGCGCACACACACACACACACACACACACACACACACCCTACTCCCCCCCCCTTGCGCGCGCACACACACACACACACACACACACACCCTACTCCCCCCCCAGCCCCCCCCCCCACCCTTGCGCGCGCACACACACACACACACACCCAAAAGAAGAATAGATAGCAGTTGTTGATCTTATACATCTATGAAAAAGATCACAGGCTCGCACTGATTGCAGATGGAAACATTTGTCAAACTATGAACTGAATGTGTCTCGAGACACAACAGACACAGACACTGGCAGGGCAGTCACAGTAACTCTTCCACTTTGTAATACAGAGATGTATGTATATTGTTATTGTAACTATTTGAAATTTTGGCAAATACTGCTATAGTCCTGACTGTTACTTCAGCATCCTTTGTTCCTGTTAAATAATACCCAAAGGATGTTATTTTTAAAGAAACCATTAGAAAAAATACTTTGTAGTACTGGTACTGGTAATACGGTAAGTTTATGAATATGTAATATCCCCACTGTCCAATGAATAAAGAATAAATAAATATATATTTATATATAGCCCCAAAGGAGCATACAAGTGCACTAAGAGTGCAAGAGAGAAGCAGTGATCAGTGCATCAGGGAGGTCTCCCAGCAGCAGAGGCCTACAGACACATGGAACAAGTTTGTCTTCAAGGCTTTCTGCCAAACAGGTTTTTCTAATACTTTTAACTCAAACAATGATAAACTCAACCAAGTAGCTTGTATGTTTCTATCAGCCAGGTGTACTGAAATATTTTAAAGTGTGGACTTTGGAGGACACCACAGATCAGTGTCTTCAATTCGGTATTTAAACGTGAACTATGGTCATACCATAGTGAGCCTTCTGCTCATAAGCTATGATGTTGGATAATGGCCAGATTCTTTCTTCTTTCAGGACAGTTTCACATACTGCAATTTGAGTTTTCACTGGTGTGAAATTATGTCATTATTATTCTTGAACTATGACCAAAAATATGTTTCTGAGGTCACAGTGTCGTGTGACTTGCTCCTCTTTGAGTCAAAGGGAACATTTGTTCCAAAAGTTGAAAAAATTCTTTCAAGAGACAGAAGAGATATCACGCTCCCAAGAACGAGACGAAGATAATGGCTGTTGGTGTGAAGGCAAAATAACAGAGGAAGTCTAAAAACAATGGTATCATAAGCTATTTGAACCCCAGTGTCCTGGGTTAAAGTCCCATGAGTTATGCCAACTTTCCACCTTCCCACAGTAGACTTAATAATTCTTTCAAAATAAGAGCCCTTCACTTGTCTTAGTAGCAATTTCACAAACTGCAGTGAGACTGTGTTGGTACAAAGAATGGTCTCTAATGGAAAGAAAACTGGTAGAAATCATTAAAACATGATGATATGATCAGAAAAATGATGAAAACATATTTGCTATTATTTCAAAACTCCAATTTTACACTAATTCATACAGCAAAATAAATTCCACTGTTTTTTATGTATAAAACAATTACAACAAGTACATCCCAGTACTGAGGATAAAATCATTATATTCAGCAGACATATTCATATGAGGGCAACTCCCTGCCGCACCCGCCCTAGTCAACTAAATATGAAACCAGTTGCAGACATTCAGTAAATCACATTTACTGTTTTTGGCTCCCACCCAAAACCAAGACATGGGTTAAACCCAACATTCAGCCCCAGAAAGATAACTGAAAACATCCTCTGAATAATGACAGTTACATTTTTGTCTAATGTTTGCTGTGTTTCAGGTTCATTTTGAACAATCCGACCAAATCATGATGCAAAGGGGTGTTGCGGGTGTTGTCTTTTTTTTTTTCTTAAAGAATTCATGAAATGCAATGCTCGTTTTAAAAGTTTTCTTCAGTTTCACTTCAGTCTTTATCCTCTTATTTGACTCTTACGCTGTCTCATTTCAAGAATGTTCTTTGAAAGCGCCACAAAGCAGCGTGGGAGGTTTGCGTGTTTGTCAAAAGCTTCTGCTCACCTGCAACTCTGGTGGCCTCGCAGCTGCTTTTGCCACCACCGGAGCAATTAACCCCAAGTTCAATACAAAGACGGGACCACAAAGAGAGTCAGAAACTGTGGGATTTATTTAAGGAGTCCACTGCAAAAGGATATTTGCTTTGTCAAATCATAATAATATACTTTGATCGGGCTCATGAGCCTCTGCAGAGGGAAGTAATGTCTTTGATGTTGTGTTTAATGAGGGAAGTATTGACTTAACCAGGTACAGAGTGTCCAGCCTTTCTTTCTGAAAATGATATTGTTGACCTGCTTGGGTCACCAATTGGGCTAAAGTTTATTATGACTGCATGCCTTGTATACAGCAATGAAATACAGCCAGCAGCCTACTCTGACCTCATTAAAGAGCAAAGTAGTGAAGTCAGTTTCAATAAGGCTTTAAAGAGAGTTCCCACTACGCACGCATACCCATTGTCCTCCATATCAGAAGCATCAGGGGGGGATTTGTAAGCCTTTCTGATAAGCATCCGTAGCCCCGCAGACTGCTGCCAACCTCTGTTCTGCTGTCCTCATTCACAGGGAAGCCAGAGTGGGAACAGCAGGGGTGGCTGGGTGTGTGTGAGAGTGTGTGTTGTGTACTTTCTGCTTTCAACATGCTTTCTGCCACAAAAACATCCTTAATAAAGGTGTAATGAGTAAAGAATTCACTTATATAACATTAGAGACATTTTGACTTTATTTACTTAAAAACATCTTCAGCTCACGTCTTCATGCGGTTCATTTTAGCCGCTCCCATGATGTTTACTGCATATATATGTCGCGAGAGAGAGAAAGAGAGAGAAAACATCTGAGAGAATTTCCTTCAGAAGTTCATTCGGTTGAGAAGAAAGCATAAAGTTTTGGTCATCAAGTCCAGAAAACCTGGTAAACTAAGAGAAACTGTATCTAAAAAGATGTGTGGTTAATATTCTGGATCTCTAAAGTAAGTAAATAGGAGCCATATTTTAAATAATACACTGACACAGTAGTTGTTAGTTTATAAGTGATGTGTATTTTTTCCACTGCCCTTAAGTGGTCAAGTATTACTTAACTCAGCTTTAATGCTTGTGTTATTCCACGTCTGATTCACTAATCCCACACCTAGCACGTACCAGGCTACACGTAGAGTCCACGATTAATCTTTTCTTTTCATGCTATACACACTATAAAACTCTTTTAGACAGGTTTGTTCGCTAAGGAACAAGGCTAAGTAAAATCTGCTTGTCTTTGCCAAAATTCCTGAGATGCAGCATTTGACTCTTCATTTGCACAGTCTTAAATAGAGACATCCTGAGTTATCTGTTTTGATAAAGGCTTACTGTTTTTAATCATTCAAGCACAGTTTTTGAGAGATATTTGCCCAATTAAATCAAGATGAAGCAGGATAATCTGTCATGAGATAAGTGGATTGAAAAAGATAGGGATGCTGAAGAGGGAAAACAGTGAGTAGGAACCAAACGGAGAAAGACTGCATCAGTTATTGCAAATGACGGCTGTTTGCATTGTCTAGCCCTGCTTCACGGTGGCGGGTTTGACCGACACATTCTTTTTCTTGCAAATGTCCATTCAAAGGGTACCTCTCAAACTTTCTCCCCACCACATTGTTACAGTCGACCTCCCCTCCTGCTCAGAGGCTCCCCCGTGTACTTCTCTACACTCGCACATTCCAGCTTATCCACTGCTCCAACCTCACTCATTTTTCACTTAATTACTTATTCATTTAAATTTATCTTTCAAGCCAAGAAGGACCTGCGTGAGCGAAGCTGAAAGCAGCTCGCACAAGGATGGAGCTTGTCAGGGAGTGCATGAACATGAGGGAGGGGTGACCACTGAACCTTACAAAGCTATTCAAAGGACAAAAGATTGGAAGTTATTTATTAAGCTGGACTTTGTCTCGGGTTTTTGCAACCCGTCTCTGCCAAAATAATATATTTTTACCGGAGCTTCTGATGAGGTGATCTTTCGGGATCTGTTCGTGCAGGTGCGCGTCTGGCAGAGACAGTGCGTCTCTGTCAGGAAATGTGGCAATCAAGGCATTCCTCACACTGACCGAGCATACCTTACAACAGCTCCATGAATGTAGGTGAAACCTGAGACCTGCTCAGATGTCCAAAAAAAAAAGGAAAATGTCAAAAGTCTCTGTGCTGAACATTTATGCAAAAATATTCCTAAAATTTCCTGAAACAATTGATTATGTAAGCTTTTTTTTTTAATCCTGGCCATCTGGTTAATGTATTCACTCTCCTTTTTGATCTTAGGGGAAATAGGTCTTTAGCTGCCAAAAGATCCATTATGTTCACTGGTAAGTTACTATATCTGTGTTCTGAGCAAACAGTGAGGGGTTTTCGGAGCTTTTTTGCTGAAAAAAACGCTTCCTCCTGTGAGGAAAATGGCTCTGAAGAGAACAATAAGAGTGAAACAAAGCAGCATACTTGTGAGGGATCAGTTTAAAGATGGTACAAAACTTAAAAACCCTAAACAGAACTGTAAAGATAATTCTCTGTGGATTGATCACTTCCAGGACAGTAAACTGATCCCTTTTTTTTTTAATATTAGAGACCAGAGCAGTCACTTTGAAGTCTTAACTTGTTCCCATTGTTTTCCTCTGGCTCTCTGGAAGAGCTTTCTTTTTGCTCTACATTCCCTTACCTCACTGAATCTGTCAGTGCCTTCATGCTAAGTCGTTGGCCATGACCGGCTGCGGCTCATATACTCCATTGACTTTGTCCATCATCTCTGCACGCACTGGTAATTCAAACAAAAAGCAAATTCTGCTTTCCCCAAGCCGTTTACACACCCCACACTCTTTTTCTTTCCTTTACACACACACAGCAAACTGCTCATGTTCATTACTATGAGCCAGGTCACTGAGATCATGCAGGAGATAGGTAATAGGTGAAGAAAAGTCTAGCCCCAGGGGACACTGAACGTCCAGTATGGATTAGTGAATGACAGAATCTCTCCACAAGCTGCAGGAGAAGGTGTCCCTCTCTTTTTGTACCCCAGGGTTTACAGCTAATCTGGTAATCCTATCCTGACAATCCTGACATGTGCAATGCAACACATTGCCTTTCGATCCTGTTGACAAAGTTCACAGAAATTGTAGGTAACTTTCACCCCTATTGTCCTGTAACATTAGATGAAAAATGGACCATCAGGATTTCTGGAATGCGGTGTTGTTTTGGAGAAGCCTGCAGCAATATTTCAATACTTATAGGTGTCTTTGCCAGCTTATGGTTGTACATGAAAGCCTTGGTGCTGACGTACGGTCCCTGGGATCAAGTTCACAGTGTTATAACAAGTTTCAAACTTTTACGTTGCATCAACATGCCGAGGTGACCTACACAAAGCGACATTTCCAATGCAAACATAGTACATGTTAGGTTTTATGTGAGCGTGAGGCACTGAGAGAAGACCAAACAGTGTGGGTTTTATTGGATATAAACACGACTCCAAAGCACTCAAACATGATGATGGAATAAATAATGTAGGTAAACATGCTAGCAGAACGAAGTCTGACTCGGTTAAATGGAGGGAAAAAAGGGAAAAAAAGATCTACATGGTGGTAAAGTATAAATATCATGTCCTTTAAAGAAAAAAAACTGAGTGATCGATTAAAATCACAAGAGCAACATACGATGGAAAATTACCTCAAGCCATTTGTCTCTCTCCCAGGTGGTTCCCATTCCTGGTCTCCCCACAGATTTCATGCACACAAGTGAACATGGCACTGCAGGGGGATTACGGCCAGGATGTGGCAACGCAGGCCTCATCTGGAGTCCAACCCTCTGCGCTTTGGGCTGCTAGAGAGGGGCACTAGCATTAGCACCCTCATTCATCTAGCCTTTCCTCATAGTCTCATTTCTAAGCCGGAGCCCAGTTTCAGCTTTTGCTCTCAGACAAAAACATATGAGGCCATTTCCAGTCTTTCATTGCTTTTATTGATGTTTAACAGAGACAGAATGATCCCAGGGAGTAAAAAAAAGAGAGAAAACAAGTCAAATAGAAACAAAACTGAACATCAGTGCAAAGGACCAAACAGAAATGAGGAATAGGGTGTGCTGTGTTCATCGTGTGTCTGTTTTTATCATCACCCTGCAGTTTGAGGTGAAGATGCTCCAAGAGAGATCTGCTTCTCATTAGAATACAGAAACGCATTTAAAGAGGGAGCGTAATGGCTGACTGGAGCCTTAACCCTGTCACTCTGACACTCCAAACCACCAAAAGCCTCCAAGAACCTCCCAGCCACACTCAACCTTGGCTTGTAAATACAAAACAGCTTTGCTGCCTCACGTCAGCCTCTCAGTACCAGGCACCCTATACATCAGAGTCTGAATCGTAGCCAATAGCCTCATGTCCATTCATCAAAACACACGATGGCAGGCCTTCCGTGTGAGAGTTACAGAGTTGCAAAGTGCAGGCTCGCCTGGGCCCTATCAATGCCAGCTGACCCGAGTAAAAATGCCTGTCAAGAGCCTAATTTGTGGGACTGTTTATATGTGGTAATCTATGGTTAAATCCCCAGAGAAAAACATCTCCAATGAACATTCAGATCACTCATTTGTAAAAAAAAATGTGTTAAATTTCCCATTGTGGTAAAAGTTTCCTGTGAGTTTTAACATAGGTGAGAGGAAGACTAACACAAAGGATGAGGATAAAGTGAGCAAGGGATGAAAGACACATCCTGCAGAAGTTCATGAAAAGAGGAAGGCGGTGGTGTTTTTGTTATTATTTTTTCACCCGTGTTTTTTCCCTCCTTTTCAGGCCTTTGAATAGAGTGTTTTGGTCCTGTTCCTCCACAGCTGTTGTAATGGACTCTTTTCATACAGGCTGTGATATTGCTTTTGGAACTGAGAGATTTACATTTTTTTATTCACAGGATCTGAATTTGTCATTTTTAACAACATTATCTACATGCTGCAAGAAAAACGTGGTTTAAAAGGCTAGCCTGATTGGTGTGGCTTTTGGACCAGGGATTGTACTCAGATGTCAGAGTAAATACCTCAGTTCCATAATGATGGGGAACATACAATGGGCACTCTGTGATGGGAAGGTAAAGGGGGCAGCTGAAAGTCAAAGCATAAAAGTTAACGCCGGTAGTTCTTCATTACAGACCTTTCCTGCTGCCAATCTTAATAGAAGTGGTCTGAAGCGCGCCTCGCTTTTCTTCGTGTACAAGCACACATGGATTCAGTCTCTCACACGCAAGCAAAGTTCGACAAGCTGCATTTTTCTTTGTCAAGGAATAACCGATTGGATTTTAATGTAACCCTCGAAAGATTGAAAGGATGGATGATATAAATAATTTGCTTCGTATTTCTTCAGCGTTTTACCATCTCTCTCTCTCCCACTCTGTTGTGAGTCATCATATTTAAAGGCTGGCCTGTTGTTAACCCTGTGACATCTGGTGCAAACACAAGCACCGATTTATGACCTAATCAAAACTCCCAAAAGTTAACAAAGAACAAACAGTCATATCTGGCTCACAGAGATTTACTCGGAGATTTAGAGTAGAAGAAAGTGTTTACTTTACACTGTAAATTCTTCATATTTACCTTTTAACTTTTTGAGAAACACATTTCTTGAAGTGTGCAGTTGAAATAAACACATTCAGAAGAACTTCTTTTGTGTACTACTTATTACTTAGGCGTGAGTCCTTCAGAGTCTGAAAAAGATTCTGTGAAACTCCAGCCAAAGGTCTCAGCCGGTGTCTTCACTGACGGTGCCACTTACAATGAAAATGAGAGAGAACCTTGTTACAGTTGGAAGAAGTTTACGTTCTAACATGCAGTTAACATTGTCAAAGCATATATTTTAACCCAATCCGTGATCCTTTCTTAAACCTAATCAAAAGATTCTTGTGCCTAAAGTAAATCAAAACAAAAACCTAAAAACAAGAGTAAAGAAAAAGTAGCTCTGCAGTTGTCCTTTGTACCGGGTGAAGTTTGTGTGGCTTGTTCTCACCTCCTGGAAACATTTGTGAGTTTTTATATGACATCTGGCTACAGCAGAGCACAAACCATGTATGTTTAAAAATGACACTAGATGAGTACCCAGTCATGGATTGCAAATAGAATTTTATGTAGCTTCTGGGTCTAAAAAGTAAAGCTAATGAAGAAGTGTCTTAAATCTACAGACTTTCTTTAGGCTGTAGAAATAAGTTGAATTGTAAAGAAGGCTACAGGAAAAAAAAAAGAAAAAGAAACCTCGGCTCATTTGATTAGGTCTGGAAACAAGATGGAACATCTCACTAGAGTCTTCCTCTGCTTTAAACAAAAAAAAAAGGAACTTGCTCCTTTAATGCCTCTTAATTAATGTGTTATTTCCTCTGTTTTACATGTGTAAGTTTTTGCAAGGCAGCAAATGAAAATTCCAGGAACTCACGGATGAGAAAAGAAAACTTATAACATCAGACTGCACATGGTGGTTTTTACTCTTTTGCTTTTGTACAATTAAAAAATATATATATTCCATATACTCCACATAAAGAGGGCCTGGGAAATGTTGCGTCCACCAGATCTACCTTCAGGTCACAACATTAGATTGTTATTTATGACTGAATGAATATCTGCATTTGGACTTCCAGCACTGTTTTTCCGGAGACTTTTCAATCACTGGTATAAGATGGTGCCCACTTCCTGCCATTGAACCAGCCAAAAATGGCCTTCAATGCAGACAGGGTGGGAGAACTGATATGGACAATGGGAGAGCAGGATGGACACCAGATCACAGAGCATGGCACAGCCCTAACATACATAAACACTTCAGACTCCAGCACTATATAGTTTTGTGCCTGGGACGATGACGTCATCAGAAAAAGTCCTCAGAATCTTCTCATGGCATTGAGAGGTTGCTGTGTAGATTTGCTTACATGGAAGATTGCCATATTTTTTCATTATTAGGCCATAATGAGTTACATATGTTATGTGCTAAAACACGTTAGCTGATAAACTTCCACTGACCTGCATGACGTCTTTAGTAATTACCTCAACAGTTTTTTTTTCTATTTTGTCATTTTAGAACAAAAAAAGGATATGATCTGAAAATGTTCTTGCTATGAAGACAGGTGATTATGAGGCTGGACCCGACTAAGACAAACAAACACGCAGTGACCTTGTGAAACCTAAGCTGTGAAATATGCACACCATCCAGTCCCTACATGTGACAGGCTGTGGTCTGCACATCTGAGTGCAAGGCCATTTCCTTAAGTGTGCCTCCCCCCCCCCTCCATCCCCCCTCCCCCCATCTCATTTCCTCCATACCCAAACAAAAGCTGTTTCTCTGGGAAAAGGCCTCAGCCACTCATGCGTCTTCGCAGACCTCGCTCCTGCATGGAAGCGGACCCTTAACTCACCAGAGCGCTTGTTTACAAACTGCACCGTAGCTTCACCCAGATGGCATGCAAGACGACTGATTTGTTCAAAACAACATTCAGTCAGGCCACCCAAACACACGAGTCGAAGCTTTACACAAAAACGCCAGAACGAGACAAAACGCAAGCTTCACCACATGAGCAGCGTAAATGGGAGTGGGCTTACCAGTAAAAGGGAAATAGGATTACTTCATAAAGTCAGTTTTCATCTGCTGTCTGATTTTTCTCTGATAAATATACTGCAACCTATTTTTTACATTAAAAAAACAGCTGAAATTACAAACTATATAAACACATTTGCTGAATTTTAAGAATTTTCTACTTGGCCAATGATATTTTACATCATACAGATGTTTTTACGATATCCTGGCTATATCTCATATACCAAACACAAGACAAGCTGTAGACATTCTAGGTCTTAATGACAATATTTACCATCTAGGAAGTCTAACAGGAAAATAAAATGTTCTACTCAGTTATAAATTCAGAATAGAAGCAGCTTTAATTTGCCATTAACTAAACAAACACTGTTAGTAGCTTTTGCGCAGGTGGATCTCTACTGTCAGTCTAAACTCTTTGCTATCGTGTTTCTCAAGGACCTCGAGCCTCAGCTGGAAATCCTTTTCCTAATCAAAGGAGTCCAAGGGAGTAAAAGAAGAGTGCCTCTTTTCCCTGGAAGGTTTGCAGTCATGCACGCAAGCCCTTTTGCATAGCGTTGCGGGGCTCGGAAGAAACATGAGCTGGATCCCAGAAAATCTGAGCACCTGGGTGCCACAGTTGTGCAGGATGTAGTAAATCATGTCCACCATTATCTGCCTGTTTAATGCCTTTTTATCTGTAGTGAAACACACTGGCAGTGTGTACAGTGTGACTTTTAGTCTCTTTTAATGCCATCTTCACTAAACCCTTACTCAGAACTCCCAGAGGTTAAAGACCTAATGGCTTTCTTGTTCTGTATAAGTAGTAAACAGATTCAGTGGGGGGAAATATTCCACATAACCAGACAGTATTTAAAAAATCTCTTATGAGCCCTTACTGTGAAAGCTCCCGTGGTATTTGATTCTTTTAAGTAGTGTAAGCGCCTGATCCATCCAGTTTTTCATGATTGCAAGAACACTGAATGAGTAACTGAGGATTTAATAAAAAACGTTTACAACTAGGTTTAATATGTGTTTACAGGGCAACACAAATGCTCTCAGGCACTCAGGCTCTACCTGAAAAATAATAAAGCTCTTCCTCTGTGAATTAATCCTGCCCTTTCATGTTGGTTTCCCTTCCTCCCATACCACTTATGCAGGTTTTCCCTGCATAACAGACGTGTTTGTGATTCTTTACTTTTCCTGCAACCCAAAGTTATACCGCTGATGTCCACAGCAATAGCAGTGACTTCAAACGTCATGCCATGCCAGCTCTGTTACATCTGCTGTGCAGCTCCTAACTGTTAAAACCTCCACAGCAGCATCTTTGGCAGCAGCGCTGAATAAGCTAGTGAGCATACACAGTCAAGGCTTTCCAAGCTGCCAAGAAAAGAAATATTTAGATTAGATTAAGTCTAATCAGAAGCAAAACTTTCCACAATTACCAGCAAAAACTAGACAAAGAAAATTCCTTTTTCTGAGGCAAAGTGTCAGCTATGAATGATGGCTTACTAATGTGTGCAAGCTGCTCAGGCTAGTGTGAAGCCTAACAAGCTGTTTGTCTATGCCCATCTAGCTCTGCCACACTAAGGTGCTCTCAGTTAGCAATCGAGGTCATCAATCAGCCAGCTGCCACTGGAGGATTAATTCTCATGCCTCTTATTTCCATATATCTGTTACTGAGAATGGGTAGCACTTTTATGTGGATTCACTGAAAGTAAGTTGGAGATTTAGCCTATTTTAAACTTAAAAAATCCAAGTATTTCTTCTGCTTCAAGACAATGTGAGTTTTTTCCCATTTGGGCCAATCCTGAGAGAGACAGAGCCCATGTTTGTCTGCGTTTCTGCATGTGTGGTCTATTGTGCAGCAACTGTAGATGTTTGAGCGTGTGTGCTTCTTTCTTTGTCTTTGGGGTTTTTCAGTATGGTGTGCCACTCCTGAAGTCTTCAAGCCACATGAAACAGATGTGGCTGAGTGATCCTCTCACTCTACTGTTACTGGTCTCCAGCACTGTTTTCCTTTGCATTAGCTTTCTGCAAAGAAACAGTTGCCGGAGGTGAAGCCTACTCATGGAAGTTGCCCTGTAAAAAAGAAAAGAAAAGAAAAATTAGAGCCAGCACAAGGCATCAAAGGCAGACGTGAGCTGGCATACATCTGGGACCAAAGGCTGTCCTAAGTCTCTCTATCCCAGCCACTGTGAGGAGGAGGTGGGTAACCAGCAACTGCTGCATATTAACGCATAGCAGCATGCCACTTGAATGAGACATACAGTATAGCCTAAGCACTGTCAGCTATGTTTCATTCTGTGGTCTGTCTTTTTTTTCTAGTTTATTGAGCCTGACTTCATCTTTAATGACTGGCAGACATTTGTCAAAGCAGTTCTTAGATTTTTGGAAAACTGCGGAGCATTTTAGTGTTTATGAGACGTTTTATGTCATCTCTGTGGCTCTTCTGTTTCTTAAACTTCACTCTAGTGTGCTGCTCTTGACTGTGCTTCTTACTGAGCTTGTCATAGCATTCCCTCCCTTTGTACATTTGTTGTAACAGACAGGGATCATGTGTTTTGCTGGGGGGTATGTTTTTACAGCGATACATCCAGCTACTCGATCCCAGGCTGTTTTGTTGCAGCATTGTGTGCTCTGCTGTGCTTACGTGAGTCCGGTGGTTGAGTGATCCTCTCAATCTACAGTTGCACAATTACCAGGAGTGGGTTTTCGTGGTTGATCACATGTTGCAGTGGGGCTTCAAAACACATAGTTACACACAGATGAAACCATCGTTAGATTGTAGTTTAGCCTGCGGTCATGTAAATTATGGGCATTAAAAGAAGCAAACATAATTACATATCAATCTTATCTATATGGGTATTAATAGAAAAAGGTGAGTTGCAGTGCCATCGTGTGGACAATGGAAAGTCTTGCAGTTGTATTACTATTTCTCTAAAGTAAAAACAAATACTTACATACAAATTAAAGATATATAGCAGTATTAAAATATTGATTAAAAAAAGAATAGATAGATGTAAATAAATAGCTTAATAAATGTTATTGGGAATATATTTGGTGCTTGTGCCCAATCTGGAACCAGATCCACACGTTTCCACCAACAATTCGAGAAGTTTTGTAACAGCAGCTATGGAGTCACAACTAAAGATGTAAAAATTTTAAAAAGTTATAATGAAAATATAAAATTAATTCATTTATTAATATTAACCTTTTTCCCTTTAAAGTTGGACTGGAAATCGTATGTGCTTGAGAAGTAAGAGGTGTTGAAACCTTTTACCTAGACATACATACGATATGTTTTCACTAAATAATTCATTCTATTTTCCGCTGACATCACTGATAAATAATAACAAGCAACTCGATCACTCTAAAAACTGTGATTTTAAAACAAGAAGCAGTTCATGGTTCACTGTATGAGGCACTGAGCTTAGTCTGAAGAATTCATTTAAAAAGCAACAGCTTGATTTTCTTTTTTAAATCTTCCTTTATTCGCTGAGACTTCTATGGCACTTTACTGGATGCACAGAGTGAAAAGAGCCAGATGTGCCCTCTAGTGGATTCATTTTGAACAATATGACATCAACCAGGACCCCGATATGACGATTTATAAACTTTTCATAGTTCAAAGCCTCGGTCGCAGATGTCATATTGGAAACTGTTCAGTTTTACACAAAACAGATGATGTCAGAAGTGGGATTCGAACCCACGCCTCCAGGGGAGACTGCGACCTGAACGCAGCGCCTTAGACCGCTCGGCCATCCTGACTTGTGCTGTCGATCCTTCAAAAACTGTTTTGTTGGATCATGTTTAGGTAATACTTCATATAAAGCGTTTGCTGAATATATTTAATATGAATTACAAATATTTGAATAACACAAATAATTATCCATTCTCCACTTTTCCTATTGAGTACTTCTGACTTACCACTAGATGGCGACATTATTTGATTCTCTTGGACCCAACACATTGATTTGATGCAGTTTATGGTTTAATCACAAACTGTAAAAATCAACAGTGAGTAATGGGCATCCAGATGGTGAGTCATGATTTGTTGCTACTGACAGAACAGAATCATTGTGAAGCATGCATACTGCAACCTTTCACGGATTAATGTCACTGGCTTAATCACTGCAATGACCAGAAGTAAACACAAGTCCAGGATTTACTGGGAGACTTTTGGCACCACCTCAGCACTGCTGCCTGGCAGCGAAACAAATGGGTTTGCTGCATCAGCCTTTAGGAAAAGATCCATGGGGATGTCCTGGAGCAATATTACACTGGCTCTGAAACTTTAAACCCTAAAATTCCTTTTTAAGGAGTCATACTGAGAAACACAGAGTTAGTAACAGTGCAAGATTCTGGTATGTATGCAGTTTCTTCACAAGTACATGTTGCCATTTGCCATTTTTAATCTATATTTTCACATTTTGTGCCTTTGTAAAGTGATGCATTTTTTAAAAGGCACATCTCTGCTCTCTCTCTACATTAGTCAGTGTGTGCGTGCCAGCGCGCTCGCCCAGCCCCTTCCTGATCCTCCCTCAGTACTTTTTTTTTTATCTGGATAATAAGTCACTTATTATATGTTTGTCAAGCAAATAGATTTTTTTCAAATTCAAAGCCCCTGAAGGCAACACCATGAAGAGATGTTCACTGAACTGTGGCAGTGTCTAGCAGGGAAACACTGCCCTGTGTTCTCTGTCGAGTGGATGACACACAAACCTCCCGGATATTTGTTTGATGTTATAGCACAAGCATGAAAAAGTTCTCTATGGTTAATGTCTCCCTCTATCTCTAACATGTTGCACACTTCTGTGTGACAGTAGAAAACTTGTTAATACATTATTTTTGACCCTGTGTTGAACCCCAAATAAACTAATAAATGACAAATAATTAGCTCATCTTTTCTATTGAACCTTCTCTGTATTAATTACAAATAAACTAATAAATGACAAATAATTAGCTCATCTTTTCTATTGAACCTTCTCTGTATTAATTATTACACAGTATGTGTGTGTGTGTATATATATATATATATATATATATACACAAACAAAAAAAACACCCAGCACGCCCCTGCGGGCGGTTTATCCTTCAAGCTCGGGTCCTCTACCAGAGGCCTGGGAGCTTGAGGGTCCTGCGCAGTATCTTAGCTGTTCCCAGGACTGCGCTCTTCTGGACAGAGATCTCCGATGTTGTTCCCGGGATCTGCTGGAGCCACTCGCCTAGCTTGGGAGTCACCGCACCTAGTGCTCCGATTACCACGGGGACCACAGTTACCTTCACCCTCCACATCCTCTCGAGCTCTTCTCTGAGCCCTTGGTGTGTGTGTGTGTGTGTGTGTGTGTGTGTGTGTGTGTGTGTGTGTGTGTGTGTGTGTGTGTGTGTGTGTGTGTATATATATATATATATATATATATAATTCTTTGCCCGTGTATTCCTCCTCCTCCTCAGCATTTATAGTAGCTTATGAAGCTGTGCCAAGCCAACTGGCATTGCAGTGAGTAAAATTTATGTACTGGAAGTGTACAGAATAAAATTATCTCTCTACTTTACTAATTATTTAATGTCAGCTTAAATTTTACAGCAAAGCTTGATAATAATTCGGAACATTTGCTCACAGGTTGATGTTGTCTTCAGTCATCAGAGTTCTCTCTGTCTGTTGTTTTTGTTCACTGTTGTCGTTCCCCTCCTCCGTTGCCCTCTTTGTTTCCTTCCCTGTCACCATGAGGACTGAGCTGATTGATTAGATGCCACCAAAGTCCAAATCAGCAGAAACGAAATATGACAGCAGATGTTAACCAGGCTGAGGGGAAGGAATAGGGAACACAATAAACCTTAACTACTTTACAGTTTTTCTCAGTCGCTTTGGTGCGTTCCTCAGAACACCATTAACATTTGCACAGCAGTTAGTGCATTTCCCAAAACAATTAGTGCAAACTGCAAAACCTAGTGGATAGCCTGCAAAAGCACGTCACATGCACAGAATTGATTATCCATACCTCAAAAGCAAGTATCCATGTCAATGAAACTGTCAGTGCCATCAAAATGAAAAGTCTTGACACCATCTTTATGAACAAGATAGTCAAATGGCATTGTCATGTTTCCACTATGACAGTTTATAATTTCAGTGTTTCCCATTGCAAAAACAATTGGTGACACCTGAAAATGCTGACGACAGCACTATGGCCTACCTGTACAGCCATCTGAAATGTGCAGTAAAGTCACTGTAGATGTTATGGGAGTCTTGGGAGTAACTGAGACACTGAATACGTACGTTTCACATTTCCATTGTGTAGAAGTGTTTGTAATCCTACAGAATTGTGCAAAAGAAAAATATGCTACAGTCACTTGTGCACTGTAGAATACATGTAAACATAAAATCACCCATTTGGTAGAGCTGTGCACTAATGTGAACAATAAACAGCACATGTAACAGTACAGTAAATCATTCTGGCACATCCAGACGTTCCTGTCTGTCTGGCCACATATTTTCATCTACATCACAACAGATGTTATCCCTCGCAATGCAGCGAGGAAAGTATCTCCTGGAGTGGCGAATCCATCCTCTGCAGGACCCTGCTGTGATGTCGTCACATGCTGCATCCATGGCTGCTAGCAGGGCCATTTGCTCATGTGGATGCCGGTCATAAACTTTCCACCTCCAGGCAGAGAAAAACTCCTCTATTGGATTAAGGAATGGGGAATATGGAGGGAGATATTCAACCAGAATTCTGTCATGTGCTGCAAACCACTCTCTGACCTGATGGGAGTGGTGAAAACGGACATTATCCCAGACAACAACATACTTGCTGAGTTGGCCTCCACCTCTCTCATTCTCAGGGACTAGGTCCCTGTAAAGAGTGTCTAAAAATGTCAGGAGATGTTGGGTATTGTATGGACCAAGAAGGGGGATATGGGTGAGGACGCCGTTGTCTGAGATGGCACAGTACAGTACAGTGTATTACTGTTTGCATACCTGTTTTCCCTACGGAATGTTTGAATGATTGAACTGACAGTAGTTCTTCCAATATTGGGTTGCACCCTTCGACCAGCCTCCTCCATGGTGAGGCCGTGATTGACAACATGGTCCACAATTGTAGCCCTTATTTCATTAGGAATCCGCCTATATCTGCCTCTTCTCCCTCTTCCCCTTCCCCTTCCTCCCCGCATCCTCACCCCTCTTCCACGGTGCTGACCTTCCATTTTGTGTCACAGAAGTGTAGAAATGTTACACACTAGCTCCTGCGCAGTTTATATATGCTTGCCAATTGGGGATTCACAGGATTCATCCATAATTGACAGTGAACAACCTCATGAGTGACAGCTGTAATTCACCTGAGATCAATTGTTCAATTTCGGAGACATTTCCAGGAAAAATGATACAGAAAGGTATAGGATTTGCTTGACAGATGGCCAATATTTGGCATGTGATAGCTAGTTCAACAATTTTGTGTGTGATGACTCAAGCAATGGATGTATGACTATTAGTTTTATTGGGAACGACTATTCAGCATCCATAGGTATGATTACTTTTGACTGACATGACATAAGCAAATGGAAATGTCAGAAAGCAGCAGGGAAATGTATGGAAGCAACTGATTCATGTCCAAAATCATTTGCAGCTTGTTCAGAGAGAGCAGAAATTGCTACTATGATGTGCACAAATGACTGAGTGTTGTGGAGGTTGAACTAATAGTTATGAGAATTTCAATTCTGATCTGAGAAACGCACCAAAGCGACTGAGAAAAACTGTAACTCATTCACATTTACTGTGCTGTTTGCTGCAAACTCATTATAGAAGCTGACAAATGATGATGGAGGTAAAGTTCTGGAAAATAAGAAAAAGAAAGGGGGGGGGGGATACTAAGGCATATTTTCTTCACAGTAAAAATAGAAGCTTTGACAAAAACAGGAATTTTAGTTTGATTTTTGTTTTTTTGTAATTTTATTGTGTGTAAGAAAAATATTTAGCAAATGCATTTTCATAATGCCCGGGTTTGCATGAGTGTTATGAACAGATGAGAATAAGGAGATGTAAATATGAGGTTTGTGTCTGTGTCCTTTAAACAGATGGTGTCCAGACTGAGACAGATGAGAAGCTAAACCCAGAAGAACCAATAAGAAAAGGAGGAGATGATACAAGACCAGTTAGACTTTATGGTCACAGCTACTTGAATTGAATAATGTGGTGTTGACTCAGGTTCTATATGTACATGTGTGTATAGATAGATAGATAGATAGATAGATAGATAGATAGATAGATAGATAGATAGATAGATAGATAGATAGATAGATAGATAGATAGATAGATAGATAGATAGATAGATAGATAGATAGATAGATAGATAGATAGTCAGTCATTAGATCTGAGCAACTGTTTGAGCATCTCCAGAATCTGCTGACATTAAGCCAAACTGTGCAGTCAAAGAAGACAAATGAAGGTCAACGAGTAAAAAAGAATAGAAAAACTAGCACAGAAACAGAGCATTTGCATATATCTGCAAAAGGCAGCCTGATGTAAAAGTTTTTGTAACTTCAAAACAATGAAGGTACGTACTACAAGAAAAGGCTTTTGTGTTTCTGTTCAAGGAGTGAAACTATGGAACAAACTGAATATGGAATTAAAGCAATGTCCAAACATAAAACTGTTCAAAAAGAGTTATAAAAATATGATCTTCTCGATCTATAAAGAAAAGGAAAATATTTAAATTAAGTGAATGTCTCTATTTAAAAACAAACAAACAAAAAATTCATGATGTGATATTATAGTATATAGTATATCAGAAATCTGTTCACTATTTTTATTACAAATTATATCAGTAAGGAAGCTGACTAAATATTCACTGATAATTTATGGGACAGGGGTGGGATTAAATAAGTGTATACTTCTTCCCACTCCCTTTCAACATGTAAATTAATCAGAATGTTTTTTTTGTATGTAATTTGTATAGTATTTTTTTTTCTCTCATTTCTTTTCTAAATGTACTTGTATATTGTTCACATGTTGAAATAAATTACCAATCAATCAATCAATCAAACCCTGCAAGACATCTGTGAGAAAAGCATTTTTTGGGCTGCAATATCAAGAAGCAAGTCATTACAAGGCTATGTATGGTTTTATCTTAGATTGATTAAATCGTATTTACACTGATAATTACAGTAGCTGTTCATAAAATGGTCTTTTATTCTGGCTGCTGCATGCCTTCTTTACTGTGAATGTTCTTACTATTCATTATCAATAAAAATTATCCATGTACTGGTTTTTCATGATGATGGCAAAAGAGATTGCGTGATTTTGCCAGCGGGCCAGACTGGCCAGCATTTATATTTTATAGGATATCACAGCATAAATAAAAACTTGCTGAAAGATTACAGCTACAGCCAGATACAGGCAGAGCTGATCATCACTGCTCCAGCAATGATGGTAAATTAATTCATTCAGATGTTTAAAGTGCTCACAGTCCTGCAAAAAAAAGAAAAAGAAAAAGTCAATGATACATAGGCATTAGATCTAAGCGGTGTAAAGAAATGCAAAGGATGCCATCATGTCTGTCAAGTCCTCTTTGAAAAGGCCACATGTTTGCCAACACTGCAACTTTGGGAAGCCATTGTCATAACGTGCACCTCTTTCTTTCCTGTGATGAGCATCATATCCACGCCGTTTTCAAATCGACAACACATAAATGGTCATGCAGCGGCTTCGAGAGAACGGTAATGATGTTAGCCATATGCCAAGGCCATCTCAATAACTTCACACGATCCAGTCGAGCATTTACTGTGCCATTTCTGACAGCGTCTGAGGAAACATTTTCCACTACCACAGAGGTGGAGGCTCAGTGGTGATTTACTCTCAGTGATTATGTTAGTAATGATTAGCGTTGACATTTCCAGAAATGAGCAGATCAAAATGTCATAGCCGCAGCTTTGCAACTAGCACACTGGACCAGACGAGGTATAAAAAACAAAAACTAATCCTCAATATAAAAATAGATATCAATGCATGGTATGCATAGCTTGCATGAAATTAGATTTTCATATGTATAAGTAAAAACGCTTCCCCTCCTGAGTCCAAAGCAAGAGTTGTGCACACTGGTTTGCAGATCCACAGCTTTCTACCAGCAATCTTGTCACATTCTAATTCTCCAGTTTCACAAATATGACTCAGTCTTGCATCAGGTCAAGGCTATTACAGCAGATATTCCACCGGCTTTTTGATTTCCTTCTGTGTAGACCCAGGTGCTCACTTGACCTTCTGCTAATAAGAGCCAGGGGAATGTGACGTCACTAGCAGAAGTTTTCGTCAAGTGGACCTTCAATGTAGTGGACTGGATTTTAACCTTTCAAATGAACCGTCTGCAAAAACAAATCTCATAAAACAGGGCGGGGACTCAGGCAGGTTTTATTTTTACCTGCTGATTAATAAAAGCGAAAGAAGACAGCGTCATCCGTCTTGCTTGTCGTCTCTGAGCTCCGTGTAGTAAGACGAGAGTGTCTAATCCTGCGCACAGACAGGCGAGGAAGCATAGGGGAGGTGGGGGGGTGAAGAAGACCAAAAAATGCTGCTGCTGAATGGAGCCATACAATAGTGACAGTGTGGTGGAAGGGAAAGACGAGGTGGGCTGATTTTTACTCCACTTCAAGTCCAGTTTTCAGCTATTTTTCTCCACTCGGGTAAATCAAGAGTCAGAGACCATGAAGGCTGCTGGCGAGATAACTTTACCTGCAGCTTAAATATTTGATATTGCTGAATGAGATGAAACCTTCTCCTCGAATGCACAAGGTAAGTTCAGCCTTGTTTTTTGTTTCCACGGTCGTTACTCCAAGGTCTTCTGCGCGTTTTTCGTTTTTTTCTTTTGTTTTTTTGTTTGGTTCGTCGAAATCTGCAAGAAAGTTGAAACATTACCAGATAAAAACACAAACAATCCGATGTTCCTCTTGCACACTCTTCTACATATAGATATTATCTTCAGGAAATATATCATAAATGTGTGCTATTCTTATTATACCAGTTGTTTTTTGCAAAACAAACAAGGGCTGCTTCGCTTTGTTTTCTTGTCTTGATGTTTCAGTACCTCGGACAGCGTCGCTATAGTGGTAATACTACAGATTCTCCACTGAAGGGCAGCAGGAGTCTCTCATATCCCTGCATTTGTTCCTAATTGCCATGAGGAAAAGCCAGAAGAAAATAAAATGTTTTCATATTTGCATCCATGATTTGTGCATGTTTTATAGAATTACAGTATTGCCTCAGTTTCATTTGCCTAGTAGTATTTTTTTTATTCTATTTTTAACAGAGGTTTTGATATGATGCTCAGCGGTGATCATCAGGAGTCTGATCTCCCCTGGGGACACACGGACACCCTTCTGGACTCCCTCGGTGCGCAGTGTGGGTCCATGCCGGTCGGAACCCACGATGGAGAGGCCAAAGTGCGTTCCAAGGAGGAGAAGAGGCGCAAGAGGCGCGCCACAGCCAAATATCGATCTGCGCATGCCACCAGGGAACGGGTCCGTGTTGTAGCCTTCAATGTGGCCTTTGCAGAACTAAGGAAACTGCTCCCAACGCTCCCGCCAGACAAAAAGTTGTCCAAGATTGAAATCTTGCGACTCGCGATTTGTTACATCTCATATCTCGACCACGTGCTGGACATTTAGGACAAGTGTGGCAGTGCGTATCCAGCCACTAAAGAACAAGGGATATGGGGAATCCCTGGTCTGTATCCTAATGGAATACCACGCTGACATTATTATTGCATGATGATGTTTCATTATGAGGATGAGCTGCAGCACTGGAGGCTTAACATCCGTAGAAGCACCCGAAGAATGGAAAATATTTTGGGACCTTCTCTATATCACATATTGCATTTTGTTTATTAATCACTAACTTATGGAAACATTATCATGCTTGGGGTTGGTTCTTATTCCACCAAGTATTAAAGAAACTTATATAATATAATATGTAACTGTAAAACACTCGTGTGCTCTGTGTTCCTTCTTCTAATGGCAGCTGGAATTTCATTTCAAATCAAATTTGCTTAAAATAAACAGTAAAAAGGCTCATCTTGTTTTTTCAAATTCATCTTGTAATATTTTTGAATCCGGAAGAGTTCAGAAACAATAAAGTTTCACCAAAATGCTGAGAAATAAATGTGAGTTTATATTTTCTTTTAGAGGGTTGTTTGTTGTGTTTGTAAAGAAGTTGACACCTCTGTCTTAGTCATGGGTAAACGAACACACAGGTCTAATTTCTGGGCATTCAAAAACAGATTTCCGAACATTTCAAGGTTCTGACATTCTGCCCAAATACCGGATGACATCAGGATGTAGCTTTCAGCTCACTCGCCCCTGTGGTTTTCCTCTCCATTAGTCTGAGGCTGCCTGCGCTCCTCCTGTCGTCCATTTATGCGAATCTGTAATGTGGCCCATGGGGCTCGAGGTATTGTTTATGTCCACTCCAGCAGCAAGAGCGAGAGTCCTTTGTGCATGCAGCACATTACACGCACTGGTCTACACACTGAACACAATGCTTCTGAGAATACAGGGAACACGGGGCTCAGCTTAATGTCAGATTTCGGGGCAAATAGGGCAAAGAAGCATAAAGCTTGTGTGTGTTTAGAGATGTTGGTTAAATGGTGAAACAAGGGCTTATTGATCACACACATAATTTTGATACAATATATTTAATGTAATTATAAGTTTAATGCAATTCTTCCTGCACATGTATTCGAATTTGAGTTTGTAAATTTCAGAATTCATTCCAGTTTATTTTTCCTTGAAAGGAGCAACGTCGCCCTCTGCTGGCGTTGTAGAGAACTACATATACGGTAAGCGGTTTCTTCGTGGTGTGATGTCAGTTTTTAAAATATGGTTATCGAGCAGGCCCAAATAAATCTTTTGTTATCATATTATATAGATCATATTTGACATCATAGTTGTCATACGGGTTTTGAGTATCTTGAGCTATTGAGAAATGTTTGTTTAATAAGATATCTCAAGAGGTTCTGCAGCACCTGGAGATTCCTCAATAGCATATGCTTTAATTACCGTGTAATCCATGCAGAAAAAGTCTCGCCATAAGGGAAATTCAGCCTGTCGAAGATGTGATGCATTTAAAAACCCAAGAGAGAAACAACTAAATGTATCTCCTGTCAACTGCTGTGTTCAAGGTCAGGAGTTAAGTAAAAACTAGCACCATTGTATTTTATTGATTACTGCTATTGTTGTGCAGGGGATCAAGAAAATCTCACTTTTTTTCAGATTGCAAAGTTGGTTCTTTTAATAACAGTGAAAAGTGGCACGTTCCCTTCTACATTTAGTCTCTGTCACTTACCTGTGATGGAATTTCCTCTGGCAATTTATCCACTACAGAGCCCACAGACAGTTTCTGTCTGCAGAGATCAGAGGTGAGGCGCCAGGGCCCTGGAAGTGTCAGCTATGACACCAGAACCTCGAACTATTATAGAAATTGCATCCCTGGTATGACACTAATGAGATGGCACAATCAGGTGCAGGTGTTAAGCCCCTATTAACCCTACCTTTAAGCCTTCTTTCTTCTATAATTAATATCATGTGTTAAGCTGATGTGTTGCAAAAGCAAGTCCATACAAGTTAATTAAAGATAAGGACAAAGTATGAGATGAATTAACAAAGGTCTCACCATGATCATAGTTAAACAGATCCAACCCTTATCTTCAGAGTAATGGCCATCCTTACGGGTTGCTCATCATAGGTAAAATAACTGAAATGGTTCTGGGTGGATATTTCTGGATATTTCTTTAATTCTGTTATGCTATTAAAGACACCCTTAACAGACAGAAAATGTAGTCCTATTCTTAGTAATCTGTCAGTTTCCCCATCAAAATCTTCAGTCTTCAATTTACAACGTTTTCACAGAGACGTGTAGTATAAAAAAGTGCATACACTATACTATATACTGTGTTCAGTTGCACAGCGAAACATGACTGGCTTCAAACGCATCTATCAATAATGACAAAATAATAATAATTGCTATTTTAGTCTACAGGTTAGATATAGGATCGTTTGGGCGGGGCTTAATCTTTTCATTTTCTAATTAGAGAAGTTCCACGTGAGCTTCTTCGTGAAAAAAATGTCAAGTTAAGTAGCAAATCACATTTAGACATCAGTTACACTCACTGACGGCCCTGACCCTTCTACAGTAGTCGTAAAGGACGACCTCTTGCGGGCCAGAGCGGAAAATACTCATTGTAACGCGCTGTAAAAGCGTGCTGTACACCCATGCTGCCTCCCTTTCTGGTCCTGCGAACCACAATGGCCAGGATCCTGTGAGCTGCCTCTCCGTGCAGACGCGCCTCACAGCAGCAGGAACAGCTGCAGCTCCTCGGCGGCAGATTCGCTGACACCGACACGCAGGTGAAGGAATATGAAACGCTTCTGAGATAAAGGTAGGTAGACGAATCCACGGATGTTCATCACACCGGGTATTGGCTGCCCTTGCCAAAAAAAAATCCTGAGATACACCAGCACGCAGGAATCACTGATGAAGTTCAATGCTGCCGTCGTGGGAAAATGGTTTCCTTTTCGCCAGACAGATGCAGCCACATAACCCGAATTTATCTGGAGCTCATGACTTTCCTTTTTCTATTACATTAGTATCGCTTTTTATGTAAGCATATTATTTGAGCCGATCATCCAGATTGCATGGTTTATTTGAAGTGATTTAGTCTTGTGTGGTTAATGGGGTTCAGGGCGAGACTGAAAGGAGATCTGCTGTAACAGAAGCTGCAGCTGTGTAATAGAGAAGTGGCTCCCCTTGTTCTGTGCGACCTAGTAGCCTTTATATTAAAAGCGGGGTTGGAGATGTCTCCATCAGCAGCAGCAGCTGTCTGGAGAGCACACAGCTGGATGAGGTGTTAACTGTGACTGGAGCAGTTTCACGTGTCTTCGCTCTCTGTCGGTCAGAGTCATGATGCTGCAGTGAAGCCGTGTAGCACCTACAGTTATTTATTATTGAGCAGTGTTGATGGGTCCTGTGCAGAGAGCTTGAGGACACTGCCAGCCTGGGAACCCTCCCTGAATAGATGAGTCAACCCATGGAAGCTATCAGTTCTTCCCATGCATGATCAAAAGTGATGTTGGCAAGGCTTTGGCCTTTGTTCTCCTTTAAATGTGCCCGACAGGGCAGTGTGTCAGAAGTGCAACGAGAACTGGAGCTACCTTTAGGCTAAAGAGAGGTAATGGAGGAGCATGGGGTAGTGCGCAATATATTACAGTATAGTTTACAGTTGTGCATTTGGAGACATAAAGGCCCTGCACTACATAAAGGTATCTCTTCAACAGCCCTCTCAGCCCGCACTACCCTCCTCTTCCTCCCTCTCTTCTTCTACTGTACTTCTCTTTAATTCCACATGAGCGGATCAGAGGGGACTAAAGTTTGCATTCCAGAGAACTGTGTCAGGTCTTAACTTTCTCCTTTTACAATGGGCAGCAGGGTGGGAGTAGCTATATCCAGTCACTGAAAGGTCACAGGTTTGCTTCTGCAAATACTTGTGGAAAAATACACAGGAACACACTCCTGATCACGTCAGATATCCTGGCAGTGAGGGGCACAAAATAAGAAGAAAAAAAAGGGGGTGTTTCTAAGGGAGTGTCATGACTTGCATATTTGACTCAGTTTTATGTGATTTTAGCCCAGTGGTAATGTAATATGTTAATGAGCAGCAGTTCCTCTGGGTTATCTGTAGTCCACGAACGGATTTAAGATATTAACCACTATATATTACACAGGCTCACACTCTGTCACCCTTTGTTTGATTTCAGAGAGGTTTCACACAGCCTAGTGGACTGTGTTATTCCTGTGCATGTATGGACTTGTTGTTTCTGCTGCCATTTTAAAAGAATGCATTTTAAAACAGTAATATAATATACACCTTGGTTGTTTCAGGTCCTAAAATGTGGCTTTTGGCTTGTTTTTATATGGCAGTAAATGAAATGTTTTTGGCATTTGCTCTCAATTCCGGCAAACCAGTGATCTGATATAACAGTGAATCAATAATGAAATGGGTTTAGCTTATACTAAGCTAAGATGAGGCTCTAATATACCTACTGTGTGTTAGGTATTGATCCATAAGTGAGCCAACATTGATATCGACCCATATGTCTTCATACAAGTAAATTAGATGACATTTACCCATGCCGGTGGCCAATATTTATCTGTAGTGTCACATTAATTTCGCAAAGATCTCGTGATGAATATCTGAAACACCTTAAAACATATGATTACCTTCCAAAAAACATATTTACATTGGCATTTAAATGTGCTTAAACTGCGGTTTTGAACATCTGTATTGATATCCATCCAGAAATCTACTATCCACTGTATATTTGAACAGTAGATGGGAGTTTTGTAGTTTGTTTGCCTTGAAGCTGCAAAACAGCTGATACAAGAAATTCATCAGATTACCAGCTGCTGTATCTGGAAGATTATGGCATAATGCTACCGGGGCAGGGTGCACAACAAGGAAGGAAGGCATGAAAGCTAATAGGTGTGAGGAGGGCACAGATGCCATGGTAACCAGGCCTCAGCATGTGCCCTGGTTGAGCTATGAGACTCATCTGTGCCATTTCATTTGCCAGCACTGCATTGGATACCTTAATGGAATCTCAATGCCACACCCCTCCTTCTCAGCTCAGTTTAGAGGGCAAATTACTATACAGTCAAAATCTCACGTTATACTTATAAGCTGAATCAGCAGTGGGAAAAATGCTACAGTGCATTTTACTTATCATACGTTGCAGCTTTTCCTCAACGAGCCCCATGCTTATTTGTTGCAAGACTAAAGTGTGCTTATGCCTTGTCTTTATAATAGGAGTAAAAAATTACTCAATAGGAGCATAAGAGCGGGTGTGCGTGCACCCCTGAGCCTGACCATTTGTAATTACAGTAGCTCCCACTGTGCATCAGCCTCGTTCCACTAAACAAACACCCTAACGAATGTTTGCTTTACATTAGTGTCAGTTTCTGCCTTGGTGAATCTCTTCTCGGTGCAGCCAACCAGAACGGTCTGCAGTGATGCAACTGTGTTTCACTGCAGAGTCAATTTTCCGCACAGGCTCCCTCTCGGAGGAGTACTGCATTTTTGGGACAGTCTCGGAGGAAGCTCAGACAGGCGCACGTCTCTAATGCGCGTTGTTATCCCCGCATGTTTCATTCATAGTTATCGTTGGCTTGTAACTGATAGTTTTTCTTACCCCGTGGCTGCGATTTTCCACATGGCCTGGTTCACTGTGCCTCTTCATGCTCGTCCTGTGGATGAGTGGCTTCTCAGTGGGATCCCTGTGCCCCACATACCACTGCCACACGCCCAGAGATCAGCACTCAGGGGGTTAATGGATTTTATTCAAATCACCAGGCGGGATTCGGTTAACCACACGAGTGACGGGTGTGATGGAAGGCTATTGTTTCCTCTTTATGCCCTCTCACTGTGCCTCACCCCAACATCACTCTCACATACGCACTTAAGTGCATCCACAAATTTAGGCCCAGCAGGGCAGATTGATTACTGCTGTTAGATGGAGCCTCCTGCCTCCAGTGTTGCCAAGGTAACACCGGACGCTCCGGATGAGGGTTGAAGATGAGACATATGACAATCCTGTTAAAAGTCAGGCTTGTGTTTAAAATTTGATACTGCACCACTGACTTTGATTCTGTGAGTAGCATGTTACAGTGTGTTCAAGTGCATTATTTATTGACGTTCTCTGTAAGTGCTGCTCTGCCTTGTTCAACATTATGTTCCCTCAGCATTCATCAGCCTCCACTGATGGAGTCACGCTCTGAGAAATTGCACTTTTTTGTCACTGGGGCATCATTTTGCATCAGGTTGGTTCATCCCAACTTAAACTGACACTTCATCCCAAAATCAAATTTACATAATAATCCTCTGGGCTGTGGTGTCATCAAGATTTATGGGAGCTGTGGATAAAATGTCCACTTGTTCTTGAATGAATTGAAACTGAGTAGCACTTGTTAAGCACTATCTCTTTCCAACTGCTCAAAATAATCCTAAAACTTTGCCACGAGTAGTTTTATGTAAGACAGACATTTCCACGGTTGATGTCTAAAGTAATAAAAGACACTACAGTCTTGCACTAGTTTCAACTGTTTCCTTATTCACAGGGGGTTAGCACAGCAGGTAGCTCCACATGTTTGCTTTGGCAGAGTTTTTGCACTGGATGCACTTCCCCACGCAGCCCCAAAAGGGTTCTCCCAGAATCAAACTAGGGATTTTTTTTATGTATTTAGGCAAACATGTAACCCACTACACTATGGAGCCAGTCTACAGCCCAAAGAACAACAATATAGATTGTATTTATCTGACAAAAGTAATTCTTTAGGTTGCAATATTAATCTTACAGACTTTATATGTACTGTATAACATTTTTAATGGAATAGGCAGCTGAGGGAAATAAAAACCATTTAAACCCTCTTAATGGAAATCTGCTGCACAGCAGTGTCTTCTCTTAACCCTTCAGAATACGATCTCTGGAGCATTCACATCCTAATATGCTGAATGGGCTGTTTTGGTGTTAGTATGCATCATTTGCTGTAGAGATAACAAATGGCCTGTAAGTGATGGGAAGAATAGTCTCAGCTGGTAAATTGAGATGGTGATGGGGAAGTTGACTGGCAGGTGGTTGTCAGGACAACAGCTGGGAGACAGACAGGGTTGAGATTGAGGTCTAAATGAATGCTTGGTGAGAGATCGTCATGCATACATCACACATTTGTTTCACAGGAAGTGAGTCTGGCAGATTCAGCTCCTGTTAATAATGACAGGATGGAGAGAGTTCTCTTTTCCAAATCACTGGCTATCAAATAAAATGCAGTTATTATGAGATCAATTATAGTACAGATTAGAACTAAATGATCTACCTGAATGTGCTCTTTTTATGTGAATATGCAGGTTTTCTCTATATTGTACGTCTAAACTGTACGTTGACAAAGGGAATGTTTTATTTTAAAATACTTGGGTTTTGGGGGTTTTTAGCCTCTTCTATTACTGAAGGGGTTTTTTTTTTAAGAATGTAACTGAAAGAAAACCTAATCCTAATGAGTGTTAAGAGCTCATACAAGTGGGCATTTTTAACATTAACATGGGACATTAATTATTTTCTGTTTTGTTACCTGCACCTCTTAATGTATGTCTGTGCCATTCCATATTTTTTTATACAACCTTAATGTTTTTGTTTCTCCTGAGATGCATAATTATGTTTTTTGGGGGGTGGTTTACAAGCGAGACCAAGCCAAAAAGGCAGTATTTAGGCACAAGCTATAAAAACACACATCCAAACAGAAATAAAATAAGACTTGTAAAAAGACAGAAAGACTGTGTAAAAGCTTCTTCATGAAACATGTTTTATATGTGGCATTCGAATGGCTGGATTTAAGTCAGAGTTTCCAAATAAAGTGCGTCTTGTAAATAATTCCAAGCAGAGGGTACAGAATGCACTTTTTCCAAGTTCAGGGCAAACTTATAACGACTGCAGAGGAAAGGTTTTTGGTTTGGGGTTTTGGTTTTTGTTTTTTTGCATGTTTGCTTGTCTTTGAGACACATTAGAGAGATAGGAAAATATTGGGGGAGATAGTAGGGCGTGGCATGCTGTAAAAATTGAACCGGGACCGCTGCTGTTAAGGGGATGTTGTAACACATGTAGTGTGTGTGCTGAATATCAAGTTAGATTGGAATAAATATCCCAGGTTAATACATTAATCATAGATAATCTGAAGTATATACCCACAACACAGCAGAGCACAATGGCTAATATATTAATCTGTCTGCTTTGTAAATGTGTCGAATGATGAGAATCAGAGATGCAGAAGCTTTTCTTGCACATATCTAATGCTCTGTTTGTTTGATGTCTTGGTGCATCCTTCATACTGTGCTATTTATCTGTCCCTCAGGTCAATGTGGTCACTGAAGCCGCAATCAAAGATAGTTGTCATTCGTCGTGGATTTTTGAAGCCTGTCTCTATAGCAACCCATTTGTCCTCCTGAGCGCTGCTGCCAAGTTACCCTCTCTGCCACACGGCAAGTCTCTCCTCATCCCCCTGTCCAATCACCGTCTCTGAACTGCGTCGGTATGGACACGGAGTCGACCCACTCTGGCTACTCCTATCACTCCAGTCGCTCCGGGAGATCAAACCGGCATGGGTATGTTTCCTGTCTGTCGTCAGCCTTTCCATCTGACTGTCTACTTCTCTGCTGTATCTGTCTAACCGGCACTCCCATGACAGGAATTTGTTTCTTCCAGCTCACATGCTGTATCCCACTCCCTGGCTACTGGAATGCCTTCAGTGAACATTTTGTAGCTTTGTTTGTCTTCCGTTTGAGTGGGCCACATGTTGGTTGTGAAATAATGAGGCGAGAAACTGCAGAGAGAGAACAAGCGAGAGATTGAGACAGACAGAGCTTGTGGATTAGGGTCGTCACAGCTGAGCGGTTCTAACCTATTTCAGTGATTGAGTCTGTGTGCTCTGCAAACGAGAGAATCATTTGTTTATCTCCCCCCTCATTCCTGATGCCTATAATTGTCTGCTGGAGTATTAATGCACTTCACTGTTTACGAGCTTTCATTAATGAGAAACCGTCAAATTATTTTCTTGATTTTTGATTAATAAAGAATTAACAAGTTATTTTATAAAATGTCAGGAGCTGATAAAAAACGCTGCTCACAAGGTCCAGAAGCCAAAGATTGTCCAATAAGGAGTCCAAACCTCACAAATATTAAGAACAATTATTAAGTAAGAAGCACATTTTCACATTTTAGAAACTAGAATTTTTGTCTTCTTGGACTCACCTTAAACAAATAATCATCAAGAATAAACTATAAAACATTTTGGCTCATTATTTTTATTGATATAAATTAATGAGCTTATTGTCTCAGCTCTTATTTTGTGTGTATATTGATGATATGGTACTTATCCCAAGCTGAATCATTTTAATGAATGGAAAATAGGGACCCGAAATGGTTGTTTAATTTACATTTCTGTTAAAGAAATTATATAGACATGTATAGTGATCATTATTTTAATTTTAATTAGTATTCATTTCCATTTTAATTAGTAAAGAATAATCATTGAATAACGATATGTTAGGCTCCAGTTTCAGTCTTATATATCGGTACATTTTTCCTGTTGTATTATCCCAGTGGTCACCATGTGTGCTTGTTCTCACTTTCCAGAGATCGAAGCCGTGAGCGACACAAAGCCAGCAGCAGTAAAGACAGCAGCCGCTCGGAGAGATCTGTGGTCATCAATCCCCCCGACACCCCTTCCCAAGACTCCCCAGTTCATAACGGAGAACCGCTGCCTGGAGAGCCCACACCTGCAGCAGAACAAGGAGATGAGGCGCAGGTATTGGAGTAACTCTAAACTGAAAACTGACAGCAACAGTGAAACTGTGAAAGATGCACATTGTTTTGTAGGAAAGCACACTAAAACTGCAGCTAGTATCAGTTTCCTTCAGAAAAAGCAAGACCCATTAATCCATGCATGAACTTTGCGTCCCGACCTTATAAACTCGCCCTCGCACAGCTGGCTGACCGACACATGATAGGCTAACAATGGCGACAAGGGATCAGATAGGTCAGAGGATTAGCATCTCTCTTATAGGCCTGGCTGGATTTGTACAGACAGTGTTTCGTTACTGTGTCTGTGTGTGTGAGTGTGTGTGTGTGCCTACATACTGACTGTAATGCCTAATGGCTTTGAAATCAAGGCATAGTATAGCATCAAAAAGCTGATTTTGCTGCTACAAGCAAAATAGGTTTGTGTAGACACAAAATGATGCGATATGAGGCTTAAAATGCAGGGCAGATATTTAACTAAGGCTTCAAGGATTAAAGATTCATTAGAGTATAATACTGTGTGGATATTTAGGAGTTATTTCTTTCTTGCAGAAATTATTGGCTATTTTGGGAACATCTACTAGCCATTTTGTAGTGCTGCTCTAATTCTGAACTGTCCTCCACCACACAGAGTGCTTTAAAATCATCACAATGTACACTAGATCCATGCACTGAGACCATCATGCATTGCGGTCCCTCTGCTGCTACAACAGGAGTATTCAAACGATGAGTTAATGCGATTTTTTTCCATGCTGACAGTGCCTGGTGAGCGTAATACGCCTCAGGCATCTAAACCTTATGCGTCCTCCTGTCTCTGAGCAGCAGGATTTCAAAAAAATGACTATTAAAACATCTTCTGGAACTGCGTTTCAGACTGTATATTAGCAATATGGATATGTGAAATATTGCCCCAAAGCTATAACCAGATGTGGCTAATGCTGCTTTTAAAAGAATATATTAGTTTAATCCCTACATTGTGTTATTTACAATTAATATCACAAAATTTTAGGTTTCCCCATCCTGGCATTTTTTTAAGTGGCAGAAAAAAGCTTCCATATAGATGTGCATGGATTATAGATTTGTGTGTTTTATGTTAAAGTGAGTGAGAGATCTCAGTTACAGCTTCTACATATCTGTAAACAGCAATGTTATGTGGTACTGATTGGGATAATTAGGAATATCCCTAAACAGCATAAACAGCATTATATCCAACTGGTTTCTGAAATATATCAACAGCTTTCACCAAACAAGCACAATATGAACAAGACATAAATGAGGAGACTGATACCTGCCTCCTGTCTGCATGTAGATAGCAATTGGTTGGCTTGGCTTAGCAGAAAACAAGAGTGCTTTTATTAGCCAAGTGATAGCCTGGAGTGTGACCTCCTGTGGTCTTATCATCACTGTGAGATTGCAACTCCTTGTTTTACATTTAAGCTTTTCTAGAAGCTTCACATAGGAGAAAAATGTAAATATATATAAATATGTCTTTATGCTAAGCTAACTGCCACCTGAATAAAATTATTTTCCAAAATATTAGGGTTCCTTTAAATGCAGAGAATCGCACAAACTGTACTGAAAGATAAATAGAGCTTAAAGTAGAAGCAGAAACGAAGAAAATGAGAGAGATAAAGAAAGCACCTTCTTCCCTGAAGACGAGTTAAAGATATTGCTAGCCTGGGGCTGCCTTTACCGTGTCTTTGACCCACTTGAAATACATAGTAACCCAAAATGAGTGCATTTTTCATTGGCTTATTGTGCAACTTGCATGCTTAAAATAGCTGCAGAAAAGCATTGTATCAGTAGTGCAAGCTACCTTGACAAAATATACTTTCCTAATATTAGCAACATTTAATGTGACTGGAAAATAAACGTGCGTTCAACCTGACTTTCTGACCATGTTGGAGAAGTCTGACCTATTTTGCTATCTCTGCTCAGCATCCCCTTTTGGCTGGAAAGGCACATTCCACACTGGCATGTGATTGTCAGCTCCTAGCCTGCATCCATTGTTAGCAGTGTAAGGTAATCTGCTATTGTACTGCAGTACCCCTGCAGACGGTTGTGTCCGCACACCATACACCAGTGGCAGCACCAGCATTACCGCAAACACCGTCAACCACGGTGCACTCCAACCCATGCTTTTTAGAGCAGCTTTGTCAGATGGTGGAGCCGCATATTAACACTAACTAGTCTCCAGTGCAGAGGAAACATTCTCACAGACTGGGATTAGCATTAGCATCCGGCCAAACGCCACTTGGAGGAAAGCTGATATGAATAATCCTCCATGTTTACACGCATGCCTGTGACATAAGGATACGGTCTTGGAGCACAGTTTGTGTGTGTGTGTGTGTGTGTGTGTGTGTGTGTGTGTGTGTGTGTGTGTGTGTGTGTGTGTGTGTGTGTGTGTGTGTGTGTGTGTGTGTGTGTGTAAGAGTGAGTCACTGAGAATCTGTTACTGAGACTGGCCATGCTGCTTTGTTAGACACTGTGACTCTGTGCCAAGAGGGAGCAGTTTCAATTTCCTCACAGTGTTAGCTGTAGCAACACCATAGCGTATGGTAGTCTTGCTTTATAAACTTGTTTGTTTGCCCTTTTTCTAAAATACTCACCTACTCACAGCTACTACACCAGCAATGCATGTAATGTGAGGTAAAAACACAAAAGCTCCTTCTCCTAAAAGGAATGCAGTAAATTTAAGGAAACCTGGCAGGCGTTTGAAGCTTTTTTGTGTGTGTCTCACAAAGCCTATTTTAACCTTCACCCAAGCTAGTGCTGCTCAGCGATTAGGCTTTGTAGCTGGCAGACTGTTTTCTGTGTTGTGTGGCATAATCCATATTCACCCTCTGCCAGATAAAAAGACTAAAACACTGCCAAGGGAGCAGGCGGCAGTCATGCCCTTCCACTCTTGCTTTTATAACCTTCCTTGTGTCAGTCTCTCCTGGTTTCTTTCTCTTTCTGATCTGATTAGTTAGCATTAATCTTCTGCATGAATCCACTGAGACTTAATGATAGGTATTAGCAGTATATTAGCTCACTCAATAATGCTCCGTTTTCTCCCTCTAAATGACACATTAGCCTTAAAGCATTTGCAGTAGGATCCTTAGGACGAATGAAATGTTTCAGTCATGCATTTCGCATATAGAATATAAAATGTATATGCTTAAGTGGTTAGTGCACTAAGACACACTTGGCCAACACATTTTAATCTCTTACCCGCAACTGCACTTCAATGTCTAAATAAGTGGAAAATAAAACAGAGTAAATCTCTACAAATAAAAACAAAGCTGTGCCTCTTAGCCAACATCTGGTGAAGAGGAGGTGCCCAGACAGTCTGGTCTCTGTTTGTGATCTGTTTCCTCCTGTTCTCTGTGATCACAAAGGGTTCAAAGAAATTGTTTGGTATTTTGGGAAATAAGCTTTTCTTTTCTTGTTTTTGCAGAGAGCTGCATGAGAAGATCAGTCAAGCACCCAGTGTTGAAAAAGTACTGCACAAACCTCTTTTATGCTTACTTTTCCTCATTTGTTCTTTTCCTTTCAAAATGTTAACACAAGTTACTCTATATATTGCTTTTGATTGTAAATATTAAAGGTAGAGGCTGTTCACCAGAACACAAAACATGCATACAGCACAAGTATGAAAAATGACAAATTCTGAGCTAAGTCTTAATCCCATAAGCCCGTGATTAGCCACCCTTGATTCCATTAAAATTGTCATCTTTTGTACAACCGAGCATTTCTCAAGTGTGCCAGAAGAGGTTTATTTTGAAACTTTCAGAATTATGACTGAAAGACTAACATTCTTGGGTTTATAAGAAAAACACCAGATTAGTGAGATTAGAGAACAACAATGAGAGAAAATTGGACACTAGCTAAGTGACTACTCAGCATCTGTGTTCAAACAGGAAGATGTTGTTTCTGTGTTCCTAATTGTTCATTTGTCACAGTGGAACGCGGAATGACATTGATTGTTCACAGATGCAGGTTGGTGAGTGGGGGGTTGGCTTGAGAAAGAAACTAAGGGGGAAAAAAGAAGACGTGTGGGCTGAATACAAATGAGATCTGGCACTAAATGAAGCTGATGTTACACTTACGGTGCACAGCTGACCTCTTGTTTCTCACATTAGTCTGGCAAACACACACTCAGGACGCCAGCCCAACCTCTCCTCTCTCTGCTCATAACCTGCTGCCATCCCTCTGCGGCATTGCCCCCCTCTTCTCTGATCATGCTCATTCATCTTCTGGCTCCCGTTGGCATCCTCCTCCACCTCCTCCTCCTCCTCCAGCAAGGCTAAGCTAATTGGCTGTGAGCTGTGCTGGAGAAGCAAAATTCATATTTATATTACAATTTGTAAAATATGCAAAGTAAGTCAGATTTCCAGCGGGGTTCACTTAGGCTTCTTTTAACTTTAATAGACTGGAAAGGATCTTGCATATAGTTGGAATCACAAGCTCTAGACAGGTGAAGAGTATATGACAACGAGCTGTGCTGCTAACAGCAGCTCCATGAGGCTCATGTGGCTTCAGTGTGGATCTAAGCACTGTTTGATGGTGCTTAGGTGGATGTGTGCGCACACGTGTGTGAAGCCAGGGTGGCTTATCTGTTCAGCCTGTCAATTTTCCAGCCATCATCCCTCTCGCTGCAGCTGCTGCTCCTTTGATTGGTTGTCGGGAGGTACAATGCAGTGACACTCTGGAGCACAATGAATGGCTAATTACATGAATTAATGGCAGGCAAACAAAAATAAATGTCTCTTTAGAGTAGACTTGTCACTAATTTATTCTCTTTGTGTCTCTTTGTCGGAAATATTTATGCTCAAAATGACCACGGTAGTTAAGAAGAAGAAAAAAACAGACTAATTTGTGATGATGGGCATGGAAAGCTTTGGCTTATGCTGTGTGTGTGCGCTTTTGCTTGCATGCACATCCTGTCATCCTTTATTACTTCAAACAGAATTTAAAAGGCTTGCCATTATATTGACTTGCTCAAAAAGAAAAAAAATTAAGGATGTGCTGCATTCATGGTGCATAGGCTCTGTGGGGCCTTTGTGGGCCAAGAAAGGAGTCAGTGAGAAAATGGAAGCACTGTCTGTCTGATTCACATTCATCATTTGACTCTGCTTTGTCAACTTATGTTATTTTATGGGCCCAGGTTTTGACATATTAGTCTCATACATTTGTTTGGTGTCCAAAGCATTAAACAAAATCCATTTTAAAGATCTACTCAGTGGATAAACAGTGAACCAAATGATTGTGTGAATCTTATGAAATAGTAAACCCACATATACCCAAATCTGTTTTCCCCCTTTGGCCCTCCACAGCACTTTTAGTGTCTTTCAGCTCATTTCTGCTCTATCAATGGAAGGATCCATCAAACATTTTGATGTTGGATGATATGCAATATTTTGTTGTTTGAACAAATATTGAAGTCACCCCATTATTATGGTTGAAAAAAAAGAGTGAATGTGGTGGCAGTGTCTGCTTGATGTCCTTTGTGTACATTAGTTGTGGACATGAGAGTGATGCATCCTTTTATCACTGACAAAACAAACAAGAACATTAGTTGTACTAGTCTGTGTACCTGATGTCTCAGCTAACTGTCAATCAAAAGTTGGTGTAATAACAAACAAAGACGCGTGCGCTTACAATATTATAAATATTTCTTAGGTCAGTAAAAGAGGGACTGACAGTCTGACAGTTTCACAATGTTGCTGTTTTACTAGTGTTTGCTGGGATGTTGTTTATGAAGCTGATGAACCCAGTGTATCTACCTAGCACCACAAACAAATCAATTCATACAGCTTGGACATATTTTTGGGGAGTTTTGCTTCTGTACCACCACCACCACACTGGATTTTAAGTCAAATCATCAAGATGTGTTCAAAGTGCAGACTTTTAGTTGTAAATTTAGGGGTTTAACAAAAGTATTGTTTAGTAGTTTTAGCCATTTTTACTTTTGAACCTCTGACAGTGGTGGACTATGAGTGAAAATGGCTGTAACTCTTTTTGTTAAACCCCTTAAATTAAAAAAGAAGGCCTGAAATTTATCATATCTTTAATTAAAATTCCAGTTTTGGTGTATAGAGGCAAACTTCCCAAGACTTTTGCAGTCTTTTAATAAATGACCTGAAATAGGTAAATACTTTAATTGACAGCATACACAATACAGCAGACCCAAATGTACATCTGTGGCATGAAACCCAGATTTCCTTCATGTATTCCTTTACATCCTTTCAGGATGATAACTGGGGAGAAACCACCACCGCTGTCACAGGAACGTCAGAGCTCAGTGTTTCCCAGGAGGAGGTGGTAGGCCTGGGGAAAGGAATACAAGACCGGACCCAAGGCTTTCGCCGTTACCTTCCCTTGGCTGTGGGCTCATGCGTGGGGCTGCTGGTGCTCGCCACGCCCTTGGTGTTCCTGCTTCTACCAGCAGTAATGTGGCCCGACAGACTGCAGGTCTGTGGTGCAGCCTGCGAGGGGCTCTTCCTCTCCATTTCCTTCAAGCTCCTCATCCTCCTGGTAGCTGTTTGGGCCTTGTTTCTGCGACCCAACCGGGCCTGCCTGCCAAGAGTGTGTGTGTATCGTGCCTTCCTCATCACACTCACACTCCTGCTCACTATGTCTTATTGGCTCTTCTATGGGGTCCGGATCCTTGATGCTCAGGTGGGTTTGAGATGTATTTAATTTATTTATGTATTTATTTATGTATTTTCTTAATTTTGCACATTAAGCAGTGAACTTTTTTTTCATCAGTCAATCTTTTTAGATCATTTAACAAATAGTTAACATGCAAATACACAATTTTTTTCCGAGTTTATTTCCTTTATTGCTTTAATGGTGTTAAATGGCTCTTAGATAAAGGTTGATTGATTCGGTTTTTGGGACATATTGTTTTTGTTTTTTATGGTATGTTGTTTGCATGTAGCCGAGTATTAGTTCAATCTAATTCATTTAGTCTTAAATAAAGCTGTAATTTGTTTTGTTTTTTAAGCTTTTATCTAATGAGAATGAAAGTTTCATTAAGCCCATGGTGTGGTCCAAGCAGGATGAGGATTACCACGGCATCGTCCAGTTTGCTGTGTCCCTCGTGGACTCCCAGCTGTTTGTTCACTACCTGGCAGTCGTACTTCTGGAACTCCGCCAACTCCAGCCCTGCTACAGCGTGTGTGTCATCCGCTCCACAGATGGAGAGACTCGTCACTACAACATAGGACAGCTCAGGTGAGCACGCTGCAGTTGCACCATATTAGCTTTGTGTGTCTTTCCTAAAGCAAACACAAGGCTGACCGACATAGATAAGTTTCACACTTTCGCATGCGGATATAACCTTTCTGTACTGTGCACAGTAAGTACACAACGGTGCTCAGCCACACTCTCCTTGTTGATGTATTTGTGTAATTGGAAGCTTATGGCCACAGGGAAGACAGGCACAGGCAGTAATTGAGTTACTCTACGGTGACCTCGGCTAGTGTGCTATTCTAGGAGTTCGGAAAGGAGAGATGAGAAAAAGCGACTCGTCATATGACTGTCTTTGTTTCTTCTTTGGACAAGTTTATTACTATGACAAGACTAGGAGACATTACTATTTATGCTTGTGTAATGAGGCTAACAGTTTAATGGGTTAATAATGGGCGTTCTTCCAATTCCTAATTTGTGGAATGGTAAACAAGAGGTTAGGACCTGCGGAGGAGAAAGAAAAGGATTCATACTACATTAACTGTTTCCAGTAGTTTATATGGCTTACTTGGTTGTGGTGGCTTACATGGTGACACTGTAAATGGCTTCATGTCAGGTCAGTTGAGTCTTCATTGGTTGAAGAGGACAAATATGAAAATTGAATTGTCGATGACTCAATTCTCAGCAGCTCACGTGGTACAGTGCTGCAGCTTGTATAAGGGCTGAGTCCCTCTTAACTCTTTACCCCCCACTTGGATGCCTACTAGCAGTAAGCCTTTTTTTCTCTTTGCTGAACTGAGTGAACTGAGAGCTACTGAAACCTGTTCTGACAGTCGAACCACGTCTTTTTTTACATATATTGAGGTGTCTTTAACTTTACAAGAGAGGTCGCTAAATGTCTTTATGGGGGGAAAGAATTAAAATCTTTCTCTGTCAAATAAAGTCAAAATAAAATCTTTAAAATAAGAAGCCAGGGATGAGGGATTATAAAGTAGTGAGCTCACCAGACCTCAGTAGCCTGCTCATCTTTTGTCAGATGCTTGCACTGAGGCATAAAACAACAGATTCTCCCACTGAACTGTCGGCGATTGAGGTGCATCGTTGGTAATGTAGATGCAAAAGTTTGGCCATTAAGAGGATTTTATTAAATAAAATAGATCACATCTGTGCTAATGTTTGTTCTCAAATTGTTTAATTGAATTTCTAAATGACGGCATTATCTTGTAATTCAATCACTGTTTAGTGGGCTGTTCGTTCACCAGATTCAGGGGGATTTTATACTGTCTTGTACTGTTTTTAAGTTTTCTCTTTTCTCTCTTGCCTCACACAGCATTCAAAGGGCCGCTCTGTCCATTTTGGAGTATTACTACAGAGATTTTCCACTCCATAACCCGGCCCTTCTCTCTGCTTCTAAACACCGAGCTGCCAAACACCTGGCTGGGTTAAAGGTCTACAATGTAGACGGTTAGTTGCCTCATATGTCCCAATTATTTATTTTTTTCCTGTACTACACTTCTCAAATAAATTAATGGAACACTCTGGAAATACATCAGATCTCAATGGGGGGGGAAGCTATACTGACATGGACTGGGTAATGTGTTAGGAAATAAAAGATAACACATCGTTTGATGAAAATGAAAATGCTCAACCTACAGAAGGCTGAATTCTATGTCACCCCAGAATAAAAGTTTCAAAGAAAAGCATGCTGCAGGCTAGTCCTTTTGCCAAAATGACATTGCAGAATGGAACTCAGTAGTTTGTTTGTCCCCTGCATGCCTGATAACACTGGGGCATGTTCCTAATGAGAGGAAAGAGATGATGTCCTGGGGATTTCCTCCCAGATCTGGACCATAGCATCACTGAGCTCTTGGACAGTGAGGTGCAACCTGGTGATGTTTGATGGACTGAAATATGATGTCACAGAGGTGCTCTATTGTGTCCTTTAGGTCAGGGTAGCATGGGGGCCAGTCAACGGTATAAATTTCTTCATTGTCCAGGAAATGCCCGCATACTCTTGGCACATGGGGCTTGACATTGTAGTGCTCCAGGAGGAATCCAGCAACCACTGCACCAGCACAGGGTTTGACAGTGGGTCCGAGGATTTCACTGGTAGCAGTCATGGCCCATTGCCTAGCCTGTAAGATACGTTTTTTATGTTGGAGAGCTTATTGAACCATCAAATAATAATTACATTTTAATTTCCATATATGAATTTTCATTTGTGTCATATTTGCTACATCTGGCTGTTTTTTAAAATTGCTTAAAAATATATTGGGTTTTTCACGTAGAAACATCGGGTCCTCAGGATACCCTTCTGAAGTCTGTTTCTGATTGGTCAGACACATTGTTTGGACATTTTCACACCATACCCTGCTGGAGATCATTTTGCAGCTCTGGCAGTGTTCATCCTGTTCCTTCTTAAAAAGAGGAGAAGAAATTAACAACAGGTGCACCTGTTATTAATTTCATTAACACCAAAGCAGCTCAAACTGATTAACAACCCGCCCTGCTAATCAACTAGACTTGATGCTACACTCTCATAAAAAGTGTTCCTTTAATTTATTTGTGCACCGCATGTAATATTTCTGCTGATGTCCCTTAGTTTATACCGTTACTTTCCCTTGTTTTAACTGTCTTCTCCTCGTTCTGCTTGCTGTGATACTCTGGTTTCAATGAGCAGCTTTGAAAAACAAACTGAGAACATACCGTTTTGACAGTAAATACAGATAAAAGCCCTCACCATCACAGGGAGACACTAATTTCACGCTTCAGTCGTGAAGCGTCACTCTGAAGCGTCCCTCTCTGACATAATGCATATATTGAATTTGCAGGGGAAAAAAGCACTCTTCTAAATGCTACAATTTTCTTGATATATTACTTTCTTGCACACATCCTGTAATGCCACTGTGGAATACACCAGGCACAGACACACGCACACACAGGTAGGTACAGCCAACTTCCACATTTATTCACGTGTTGTTGTTTTGACAGCTGACTCAGTCACACAGTCTGACAGCTCACGAGCCCAGCTGATCTCTTCCCTGGCCGCTCCTCCTCTCTCACTATAAACACAGCGGAGGGAGACCATCATCAGTCCATAAACAACATCAGCTGTTCTTACCGGCCTCGCAGCGCCGCCCTGATGAGCCTTCCGCTCCACTCCTCCCCTGCAGCTGCGCCCGGGGCCACGCCTCCGCCACACACCCCCACCGCCCGTTCGAGGCCGGGGAGCCGTCCGGCCGAGCCAACTCCCCCCCCCCGCGAGCGAGAGAGGAAATCGGCCACTGCCATCTGCGCCCCCGGCCTATGGATCACCTTGAACTTAAAGGGCTGCAACGCCAGATACCACCGGGTGATCCGGGCGTTGGCATCCTTCATGCGGTGGAGCCACTGCAGCGGGGCGTGGTCCGAACAGAGGGTGAATGAGCGTCCCAGGAGGTAATAGCGCAGGGAGCCGACCGCCCACCGGATGGCCAGGCACTCCTTCTCCACGGTGCTGTACCGGCGCTCGCGCTCTGCTAGCTTCCGGCTGATGTATAGGACAGGGCGGTCGGCCCCCTTACCTGCTGGGACAAAACGGCTCCCAGCCCTCTGTCCGAGGCGTCAGTCTGCAGAACAAAAGGGAGGGAAAAGTTAGGAGTGTGAAGCAGCGGCTCCCCACAGAGAGCCTTTTTCACCTGCACAAACGCCGCCTGGCACGGCCCCGTCCACTGGACCAGATCCGGGGCACCCTTTCGAGTGAGATCGGTCAGGGGGCTGGTTAGCTGCGCAAACCCCGGCACAAAGCGACGATAGTAACCCGCCAACCCCAAGAACCGTCTCACCTCCTTTTTCGTCCTGGGGCGCGGGCAGGATGCGATAGCCGCCGTCTTCTCCACCTGTGGACGCACCTGCCCGCCCCCCAGGTGGTACCCCAGATACTGCACCTCCCTCCGTCCAACCGCGCACTTCTTCGGATTGGCCGAGAGCCCCGCCCCCCTCAGGGACTCCAGGACCGCGGCCACCCGCAGCACATGCTCCGCCCAGGTGTCGCTGTGGATGATCACGTCATCCAGGTAGGCGGCAGCATACGCTGCGTGCGGACGCAGTACCCGGTCAATGAGACGCTGGAAAGTGGCCGGGGCCCCGAACAGGCCAAACGGAAGTGTCACGAACTGGTACAAACCGTACGGAGTGGAGAAGGCCGTTTTCTCCCTGGCCTCGGCAGACAAGGGAATCTGCCAATAGCCCTTGGTTAAGTCCAGTGTCGTGAAAAAGCGGGCCGTGCCTAACCGGTCCAGGAGCTCGTCGACCCGAGGCATGGGGTAGGCATCAAAGCGTGACACTTCGTTCACCCTGCGATAGTCGACACAGAACCGTATAGACCCATCCTTCTTCGCCACCAGAACGATGGGGCTACACCAGGCGCTGTGCGACTCTTCTATTACTCCCATCCTCAGCATTTCCGCCAATTCCCTCTGCACGATTTTTCGCTTGTGCTCCGGGAGCCTGTAGGGCCGTGAACGCACCGTCACGCCAGGCTGCGTCACGAAATGGTGCTCGATGAGGGACGTCCGGCCGGGCAGGGGGGAGAACACGTCCGCAAAACGCTGTTGCAACGCGACAACATCCGCTCTCTGGGCCTGTGTGAGATGGTCATCACAAGGGAGGGAGGCGGGAATGATAGAATTTGGCACCTCAGGCCCCAACTCATCTCTCTCCTTCACCAAGCTCACCAGAGAAGCGGTTTCAACCTCTCGCCACAGTTTGAGGAGATTGAGGTGATAAATCTGCGTGGCTCCTCCCCTGTCCGACCGAGCGACCTCATAGTCCACGTCCCCGACTCGCCGTGTGACCACAAAGGGTCCTTGCCACTTGGCGAGCAACTTCGAGCTGGAAGTAGGGAGTAACACAAGCACTTTATCCCCCGGTGAAAATTGCCTGAGCCTAGCCCCTCTGTCATACAGGCGTTGCTGACGCTGCTGAGCCTGGAGCAAATTCTCCCGTGACAACCTCCCCAAAGTGTGGAGTTTTGCTCTCAGGTCCAACACGTACTGAATCTCATTTTTGGCGGGGCTCGGACCGTCCTCCCAGCTTTCTTTAATCAGGTCGAGCACCCCACGTGGCCTCCTGCCGAACAGCAGTTCAAAGGGAGAAAATCCCGTGGAGGCCTGGGGCACCTCCCGCACTGCGAATAACAGAGGGTCTAGCCAGTGATCCCAATTGCGTTCATCCTCGTTAATGAACTTCCGAATCATGGACTTTAAAGTCTTATTCAGCCGCTCCACCAGCCCGTCAGTCTGAGGGTGGTAGACGCTGGTCCGAATAGATTTAATGCCCAGTAATTCGTACAGTTCCCGCAGTGTACGAGACATAAACGACGTGCCCTGGTCAGTCAGTATCTCTTTCGGGATTCCGACTCGGGAGATGACCTGAAACAGTGCCTGCGCCACACTCTTTGCAGAGATGGTGCGCAGCGGAACTGCTTCCGGGTACCGCGTTGCGTAATCCACCAGGACTAACACAAAGCGGTAGCCGCGTGCACTCCGGTGAAACGGCCCGATGAGGTCCATGCCGATGCGCTCAAACGGGACCTCAATGAGGGGGAGAGGGCGCAGCGGCGCCTTCGGTATGGCCGGCTGGTTAACAAGTTGGCAGTCCGGGCAGGACGCGCACCAGCGGCGCACATCCGCTCGGATGCCCGGCCAATAAAATCGGGCCGTTATTCGCTCCAGAGTTTTCTCATAGCCCATATGCCCTGCCATGGGGTTATAGTGCGGCACCAACAACTGGGTGTGTGTTTCCTCTGTCTGAGTGTCACGACTCACTCGATATAATCGGTCGTTTAATAAGACGAAACGCGGGTAGGTCTGCGCGGCCTCAGGGCGCACCACGTGACCATCAATAGCCATCACTTGGTCAAAGGCTGAGCGTAGGGTGCCGTCACGAGACTGCTCCAGTGGGAAATCACCCATGGGGGACACTTCCGGGGCCGGCGGGACGTCCCGTGAGGGACCCGCCGGCTCCTCCCCCCCGGAGTCAGGGTCGGACGACCCCGCGTCACCGCTGAACGCCGCGCACACGCTACACCCCGCTTCCGGTCGTGATCGCACCCCCGCGTACTGTCCCAGTAGCTGATGAAACCCCGGCCAATTGGTACCCAGAATCAGGGGGTGCGACAGGCGCGGGCTAACCGCCGCCGTTACTCTATGCGTTTTGCCCTTATACTTTAATAACAGCGGCACTATGGGATACCTGTGAACGTCACCATGCACACACCTCACCTCCACCCATTCTGCCTCCAGCAATGCCCCGGGGCGAACCAAGCTTTGGTGTACGAGGGTCTGCGTGCAGCCCGTGTCCACCAACGCCTGGCGTATACCCCCTCGAGTCCTTACCGGAATACTGTATGTCCCTCCTGGACCGGGGGAGGGTGCTGGGGCGCCAGCAACACGAAACACCTGCCCCACTTCCATAAGCGGACAATCCCTCCTCAGGTGCCCCGGCTGCCCGCACTTCCAACACTCCGGCCCCGGCGTCTGTGCTGCTCTCCGTGGCTCGGGGGCGGCTCCACTTGGCTCGGCTGCCCTGGACGGCACCAACGCCGCGAAAGGGTTAGTGGGGCTCAGCGCCGGCAGCCGCTCTGCCTGCCCTGGTGCCGGCACACGGCTCCTCGGGGCCGGCACCGGGGCCTGTTTGTTCGGCCTCCGTCCGGCGTCCCCGGGTTCCCCTGCTCCAGCGGCAAGGTGGTCCTCCGCCAGCGTCACCGCTACCTCCAAGCTTGCGGGCCGGTGGCACCGGACCCATCTCGCCGTCTCCGCTGGCAATCCCTCCGTGAACTGCTCCAGCACCACCTTGTCCACCAGCTTCGTCTCCCCCTCCGATGTTCCCGGTTGCAGCCAGCGTACCGCCGCGTCGCGCAGCTGCCGGGCCCAGGCGAATGGTCGGTCCGTTGTAGCCAGCCGACAGGCCCGGAACCGCCGGCGGTGGTCTTCGGCGGTGAGCCCTAGCCTGTCCACCACCGCCCGGCTCACGTCCGCGAAGCTGCTCCTCGACGCCGGAGGCAGACTCAGGGCCGCTGTTTGTGCCTTCCCGGACAGCAGGGGGAGCAGCCGCGGAGCCCACTCCTCCCGCGGCCATTGGCAAGCCTCCGCCGTGGCACGGAAGGTCTCCAAAAAAACCTGTGGGTCGTCCCCGTCCCCCATCCGGGGCACCGCCACCGACAGTGGCGAGGGCTTCGGCGTGGCAGCGGCCCCGACCAGCCGCTCCAGAACTTGCGTCTGCCGGTCCGTCTGCTCCCGCAGCGCTGGTCGGCCGCCTGATCCCGGCTCATCGTCGCCATCTCCGCCAGCATCTGCGCCAAGAATTGCAGAGGCTGGGCGGGTGGCGCGGCCTGTGGGTCGGACATTTCCCCACCGGCACTTTCCTGGGTTTCGGCACCACTTGTGGAATACACCAGGCACAGACACACGCACACACAGGTAGGTACAGCCAACTTCCACATTTATTCACGTGTTGTTGTTTTGACAGCTGACTCAGTCACACAGTCTGACAGCTCACGAGCCCAGCTGATCTCTTCCCTGGCCGCTCCTCCTCGTCTCACTATAAACACAGCGGAGGGAGACCATCATCAGTCCATAAACAACATCAGCTGTTCTTACCGGCCTCGCAGCGCCGCCCTGATGAGCCTTCCGCTCCACTCCTCCCCTGCAGCTGCGCCCGGGGCCACGCCTCCGCCACAGCCACATATCACACTCTTTCCTGGAGTTAAAAGGGTCTTCCACTCAACACCTATTAATCTCCCACTGGCTGCGCAGCGCTGGATTTGTTGATGTATAAAGCAGGGAAGCAATGTTGGATACCGTGTCCTCACAGTGCTTTTCATCCACCCCACCCCCTCTCCTATCAAAGTGCAATGGAAGGGTCTCTAGGCGGCCGTGGAATTCCAAGCCTTAAATAATTCATCAGTGTAACGCTCATTTCTCAAATACTCCCACATCTCTCCTTCCTCCTGCTCACACTGTCTCCAGCTCGTTCTTTCCCCTTTCTTTTCCGTCGTCAACTCCCACACATCTCCCTCACGCTATACCAGTCAGTCACTCTTCTCATTGTACAAACAGTACAAATATGTAGGGCAGGATGTATAAGGATGTTTACTCTTATTTTCATTGGAAAGTGTCTACATTTGCTCCACAGTACTCGCACTGGGAGGATTTTTCATCCATATTTCATCACTAAATTCAGTTTCTCTTTCTCACCTGCATGCACAAGCGTAAACATACGCCCATGCAGATCAGATTAATAATTTATATCCTTGTCTGACCTGCAGCATTTACCATCTATAACCACCCCCAGATTTAGTGATCTTCATGAATATGGACCAGATCTTACTCCGCCTCAGTGACACCACAGGATCTCTAATATACTGCTATATAAGCCCCATTAGTTTTATGGGTTTGCCACACAAACCAGTAAATTCACACATGGTCTTTGATGTGTAAAATAATGAATATTTAATCCAGACCCCCAATAAAAAGGTTTCTGCATCACAGAGTGTGTGTAGAAATGTGGATGCTTCCAGTGGAAATTGCCTCTTTTCTCAGTGCTAAAATTAAGAATGTTTTGTGATTCAGACTGGCGACACTACCCAGATAACTATCAAACCTTTCTCACAGTTAAGTGGAGGATAAAATGGGAATAATACTGGCTGGGAAGGTTGATTTACAGCTGTTTTACACCACTAATAATAAGATCTGAATTTGTCCTTCAATATGAGTTTTCCCTCAATCATTCAGATTGAGATACTGTCCATTAATCACTGGTGGGGGACTGGCCCGTTAAAGACTGCCCTCCCAGGTCAGGCTGATTTAACCAATTTACTACTGTCCTTTCTTTCTGATACAGCCCCAGGGAATGCAGCAGGGGCTCAGCCAAGTAATGGAAATCAGTCACGGGCTATGGTTACAGCTGCCGGCAAACGTAAAGACAGCGCCCACAATGAGCTGTACTACGAGGAAGCCGACTATGAAAGAAGAGTCCGTAAACGTAGAGCCAGGTGAGTCATGGGAGCAAAGTGTCACACTGTTACAGTGGCTTAATAATTCTGCATTAAATCTGTACCACAGTTATTCTGTAACTTACGCTGTAGCCACATATCCACATCCCTAGAAATGCAACCACAGCACATGTTAATGCCAGCCCATTACAAACTTTAATGGCCCGTTTACCTCTATGTGTTTCTGGCTACTTCTTCTTGGGAAGAAAATAAATCAACTTGAAGAGAAAAACCCTACCGCCAACTCCTGTTTTGGAAGCGACAGAGGCACAACAGGACTGTTATAAATCTAGTGCTAGCCACTTGCACATGGTTTGTCGTAGGTTCCACATAGATTCTGCACAGAAGTAGAAATCAAACTTGGGAAGCTGCACATACTGGGATGGCTGGTGCATGCACATGTGTAGTTAAAAAAAAACTGTCAAGAGGACTAGGCTTGTGAGAAAGCACTTAGCTATGCACGTTATTATGTAAACTTGATGACTAAAAAACTGCATGGAAAGTCCTCCACAGTACGTTTAAATACCTTTACTTTAACAGATATATACGTCTGCAGTTTCGTTTAATCTGTCTTAACATTAGGGTGCTGCTCAATGATCAGTAAAAACAACTGTATATAGCCAAATACAATGTGGTATTTCTCTGTCAGGCTGGTAGTTGCTGTTGAGGAGGCCTTCACACATGTCCGCCGCATGAAGAAAGAAGATGAGCGTGCAACACCGTCTGACATCATGGATGTGCGAGAGGCAGCTCTGGCTATATTTCCTTCTATGGCTCGGGCCCTGCAGAAGTACCTCCGCACCACCAGGAGGCAACACTGCCACAGCATGGAGAGCATCCAGAAGCATCTTGCTTTCTGCCTGGTCAATAACATGAGTCCTAAGGTCAGATTTGTTGTCAATAGCTTTGCACTAAGGCGGTGTTTACCAAGAGGTGTAACTTATGACAAAAGGATAGCAGAAAGAGTGAAAGGGAAGGTTTACAAGATGTTAATGAGATCTGCTGTGATGAATGAGGTGGAGATGGTGGCACTAACAAACAGGAGTTGGAGCTAGAGGCAAGAGATCAAGAGGTTTGAAGACAAAAACTTGTGCAGAGGAGGGATAGTGGATACTGGACAGAGATGATGTTGAAAATTGAGCTATCATGAGGAAAACAGGAAGTTCACAGAGAAGATTTATGGATGTATTGAAGGAGGAAATGCAGAGGAGAATGCAAAGGATGGGGTGATATGGGTATGGGTGATATGAGGTGGAAGAAAGGCTGTAATGACATTTATTTTTATGTCTAACAAGCTGTGACTCAAACTGAGTAAATAACATCAGCTATCAGACAGAAAGTAAATGGAAGCATTACTTAATCGTGTCACATCAGTGAAAAGAGGTTTTATTAGTTTTGTATGCATTCTTTGCTAAATCCCCCTTGTGCGTCCATTTAATTTCAGTTTTATTAATTAATTAATTTATTATCATATGATGAAACTAAAAGAGGGGCAAGCTGTCATTCAAGAAGGGCCATGAGGTCAACTTTTATTGGTTCACTGACATTAGAAATGGTTTCATCGGTCAGGAGATTAATAAATTGAGTTAATCTTGCCATATAGATGTTATCCCAAGTTTTGTCTTTACACATCAATTTTGTTTTGTTTTTCATTGTGGGTACTTTGATATAATCAGCTGCTTCTCTGTGTGCGTAGGCCTTCCTTGAGGCTTATCTCATGCCTGGTCCAACCCTGCAGTACGGCCCCGAGCGCTGGATGGCTGATCAGTGGACCTTAGTGAGCGAAGCGTCTGTGACCAGCGGCATTAAACAGGGGACAGAGTTCCTTCTGAAGTGTCTCGACTTTAGCTTAGCCATCACCATCAAGAGCATCCCTTATATCCGACTGACCGAAGAGTACATCGATCCCAAGTCGCACAAGTTTTTACTGTTGCTCCAATCAGAAACTTCAGTTTAACAGTGGCAGAGTGGACGAGCGCTGCTGCTCTGGACTTGCAGAACTGTTGCAGTTATCCAACTGAATTTTTTCAAGAAATATCTTTTTGTACTGTTTTTTGTACCTATGTTTATGTAGTTTTCTCACATATAGAGTATTTATGTCTTTGTCTTTGTCCCAGGAGTCTTGAAAGATGATAAAAGACACAAAATGAGGAGAAATGCACTGAAATGTCCTCTGTCGTGACATTTGCAGAACACAGTTCAGTTATGTCTCTATGCACTACAGATGACCCTCACAAACGTTTAGCTTCCTTTACGTGCATGTGCCGGTGCGTGCCTGCATAGGAGCGTTTGAGATTTTAAGAATGCAAATGTGTGCGTTAGTGTGGTTTTTATCGTAGTGTACACTGGGGTCTGTCTCTCTCCAAGACATTTAATATAAACTGAACCTCTCTTTTTTCAGTCTAAGCAGTTATTATTTAATTGTCTTGTATTGGAAATGTATGTACAGTATTTATACGTGAATAATACTTTATCCCTACAGACTTTTTATACCAAAATCATGTATCACTTGAATGATTTTTTTTTATCATTTCAAACATTTTTTTTTACCCTGTCTGTCTGCGCTGTACTTGTTACGATAATTGGACTGTAGATAGACGTGTTTGTAGTTGTCAGATCATTCAAAGAAGTCTCATGTACTAAAAAAAGCAGAGGAAGAAGACTGAAAAATCATAAATAAATTGATTTGTTAAACATAGTAATTAATATTAAAAAAACATTAAAATAGGCCTTCATTTATAAAAAGGTGTCATAAATTAGAATTTCTGTACTTAGCTGATGAGAGACAGCTAGGTTTGTTGTGTCCTGGCCAATCGGATGGGCCATGTATTTGCACAGTGAAGCAGAAATTATAAAAAGAATTAAAGCAGATAAATATAGAAACCTGACTGTCCTACTGTGGGAGCGATGGAGCCTGTCCCAGCTCCAATACCTAAATAAAGAAACTAATATCCATTAAAAAAAATGTTTTACCACTTATCCAATCCAGAGTTGTGCGGATGGCTACACCTGAATACTGTTAGGATATTTCATGTTTCATCTTTCCCTCTTTCTTTCTCCCTTTTCTTTTCCCCAGTCAAGTCTGTCCCGTGTTCAGCAAATGAAAATAAAATAAACAATAAAAGCAAAGGTGAATCAAATAGACCAATACGGCAAGGCTGGGATGGTCCAGTTGGTAAAGTAAAATTTTACCCACTGCTGTATTATTTCAGAACATATGGCCCTGATTTTCATCTCGATTTGTGTTTTTTATTATGGCTCCATGTAATGTAAATCTTGTTGGCCAGTGTCCTATAATCAGCCACAAGCTTAATGCAACGCACAACCTAAAGGATTACCTAAAATCAGATTTCTGAAGAATTTCAAAACATTAAGTACTTTATGTACAAAATGAATCGCTCACTCCAAAATTCATATTGCATTATTTCATGCTGCAAGCATTCAAGAATTAAAAAAACAAACAAAAAAAACAATAGTAATAACTTACTGTGAACAACTCAACTCAGTATCAGTATTTGTGCTGCCAGTATTGGACATCAGGGTGTCTTACTACTGCCACCTGCCTACAACTACTGGAACACTGTTCTAGGCATCAGCTGTTAATGAGTGAGGATATTTGATGTGTATTTTTTAAACTTTTTCTACTTATAAGGCTTGATGTGTTGTAAGTTTATATTTACAAGAGTGTTACTGTGCTTACAGAGGGTGTAGTTTTGTTTTGGACTCTTTAGGGGTGTTGGTGGTTGTAAATACCTTCTCTTGTACGACTACACACGTGCCTGGTTTGACATATTTAGGATGTGCTCAGCATACATGTGCGGTTTTTCAAGTTTGTGTGTTTCAGCATATGTGTGTGAGAAAGAAACTGAGTAAAACAGAAAAGAAGAAAACACAGAGATCGCTTTCCCAAATGTCCAAATGTGATGCAGCTGACAGGTCGTGAGTTGCCCCCGTCTCCTTTTATACAGCATAACATTGAACATTAATGCAGCGGTGTCAAAGTCACATTTGTACAAAAAATAAAATAAAATAAAAATGAAGAAATAAATATTTGTACTGATGTTTTCAGGGAATTTGATTGTTGTTCTACTTCCATGTTGTGGAGAAGTTTTTAAAGATTTAACTACATTTACGGTTACTTAGTTATGGCTGCTACTAGAAGGGACATTTGTGGCTCCTTTATGTGGCGTCTAAGGCTTACAGTTACTTTGATTTCATATTATATTAATTATGCAGCAAGCTGTGTATATTCTTCTAGGAGACGTTTGGCTATAAAAACTTTATTATTAGTTATGATCAGGTATCTGCCTAATAAATTGCTTTTTTGAGATTTCCAAAATATTTCTTCTTTTATAACAGTTGGTCTAACAAACTTGTTAACCATACATATTTACATACAATAGTAGCACTTATTATATGTAAATAAGCAAATTTCATGTAATTTGCTTTCATGTAAAGTGTATTTTTGGCACAATTAACATAATATGTTTGCAATACCATAATTCCTTACTCATTGCTACACATAACTTTATTTTATGGACATCTATGGTTTGATTTCATTGCATCTGTGGGTTGGATGGATTGTTCTGTACTTATTTTACCTGCTGTATACAGTGGCTTGCAAAAGTATTCGGCCCCCTTGAACTTTTCCACATTTTGTCACATTACAGCCACAAACATGAATCAATTTTATTGGAATTCCATGTGAAAGACCAACACAAAATGGTGTACACGAGAGAAGTGGAACGAAAATCACACTGATTCCAAACATTTTTCACAAATAAATAACTGAAAAGTGGGGTGTGCATAATTATTCAGCCCCCTGAGTCAATACTTTGTAGAACCACCTTTTGCTGCAATTATAGCTGCCAGTCTTTTAGGGTCTGTCTCTACCAGCTTTGCACATCTAGAGACTGACATTCTTGCCCATTCTTCTTTGCAAAACAGCTCCAGCTCAGTCAGATTAGATGGACAGCGTTTGTGAACAGCAGTTTTCAGATCTTGCCACAGATTGGATTTAGATCTGGACTTTGACTGGGCCATTCTAACACATGGATATGTTTTGTTTTAAACCATTCCACTGTTGCCCTGGCTTTATGTTTAGGATCGTTGTCCTGCTGGAAGGTGAACCTCCGCCCCAGTCTCAAGTCTTTTGCAGACTCCAAGAGGTTTTCTTCCAAGATTGCCCTGTATTTGGCTCCATCCATCTTCCCATCAACTCTGACCAGCTTCCCTGTCCCTGCTGAAGAGAAGCACCCCCAGAGCATGATGCTGCCACCATCATATTTGACAGTGGGGATGGTGTGTTCAGAGTGATGTGCAGTGTTAGTTTTCTGCCACACATAGCGTTTTGCATTTTGGCCAAAAAGTTCCATGTTGGTCTCATCTGACCAGAGCACCTTCTTCCACATGTTTGCTGTGTCCCCCACATGGCTTGTGGAAAACTTCAAATGGGACTTCTTATGTTAACAATGGCTTTCTTCTTGCCACTCTTCCATAAAGGCCAACTTTTTGCAGTGCACGACTAATAGTTGCCCTATGGACAGATTCCCCCACCTGAGCTGTAGATCTCTGCAGCTCGTTCAGAGTCACCATGGGCCTCTTAACTGCATTTCTGATCAGCGCTCTCCTTGTTCGGCCTGTGAGTTTAGGTGGACGGCCTTGTCTTGGTAGGTTTACAGTTGTGCCATACTCCTTCCATTTCTGAATGATCGCTTGAACAGTGCTCCGTAGGATGTTCAAGGCTTGGGAAATCTTTTTGTAGCCTAAGCCTGCTTTAAATTTCTCATTAACTTTATCCCTGACCTGTCTGGTGTGTTCTTTGGACTTCATGGTGTTGTTGCTCCCAATATTCTCTTAGACAACCTCTGAGGCCATCACAGGGCAGTTGTGGAGCTGTTTTGCAAAGAAGAATGGGCAAGAATTTCAGTCTCTAGATGTGCAAAGCTGGTAGAGACATACCCTAAAGCAGCGGTCCCCAACCTTTTTTGCGCCACGGACCGGTTTATGCCCGACAATATTTTCATGGACCGGCCTTTAAGGTGTCGCGGATAAATACAACAAAATAAAACTAGTACCGGTACTGAAAAAAAAAGATTTATTCATAACACACATGAAAAGGCCCAGGAAAACCAAGTAAACGATAAAAACGATAATAAAATAACGCTGAAAACCGATAAAAACCCTGAAACCATATATTTCACACCTGAGCCGCAACTCTCGCGGCCCGGTACCAAACGACTCACGGACCGGTACCGGTCTGAGGCCCGGGGGTTGGGGACCGCTGCCCTAAGAGACTGGCAGCTGTAATTGCAGCAAAAGGTGGTTCTACAAAGCATTGACTCAGGGGGCTGAATAACTACACACACCCCACTTTGCAGTTATTTATTTGTAAAAAATGTTTGGAGTCATGTATGATTTTCGTTCCACTTCTCTCGTGTACACCACTTTGTATTGGTCTTTCACGTGGAATTCCAATGGAATCGATTCATGTTTGTGGCTGTAATGTGACAAAAAGTTCAAGGGGGTCGAATACTTTTGCAAGCCACTGTATATGTGTGTCTGTTTTTTAGCCTTCACCCCTTTGTTTCTTTGTCTCTTCTAGATTCTTTTCTAAGATCCTCACATATAACCCAGACACTGGGAAAGTTATTTTCTCAGTCAAAAATGACCTTTATTGATATTATTTCTTTTTAATATTAATAGCAGGCACACATTAAGTGCAAAAATTACCTTTTTTTAAAAATTAACTTATTGTAGCATAAAGCTGATGCACTGATATCCACATTAGACACTCTGAAGAGGAAACAGTGGATACTCAGATAACACTGTAAATTACTCATCATCGTCATCATTATCATCATCTTCCTCCTCGTTATCATCTTCATTATCATCTTCATTATCCTCATCATCTTCATCATTATCCTCATCATCGTCGTCATCATCATCATCATCATCATCATCATCATCATCCTCAGTGTTAACTTTGCCAGAGAGCACATCTTCAATCCAGTCCTCCAGCTCCTCAGCTGTGGGTAGATCCTCCTCATCATCCATTTCCAACCACACACTGTCTGCCTGCTCACACACACACACACACACACACACACACACACACACACACACACACACACACACACACACACACACACACACACACACACACACAGAGAGAGAGAGAGAGAGAGAGAGAGAGAGAGAGAGAGATCAGACAGTGCCAGTAAAAACTGAGCACAGCATGTGTCGTCGGTGTTAGTGGTGACAGTCGGGGACTTACATCAGTAACATTGACAACTCCGATCTGTGGTCTGAACAGATCCACCTTGAAGGTCTTCTCCCAGTAGGGGATCAACTGAACAGAGTCAGCAGGACAGAAAGAGAAAGAGCATGAGGTCTGACAATAATCTACATTTTCAGGTTTTCCTTTTGCGTGTGTGTTTGTTTCTTTTCTTTTTTTCATTATTTGTCTGCTTCTCTTTCTTCTCACCAGTGGAAAGTCATCGGGATCAATCCAGACGATGCTCAGCTCAGGTAGGTGAGTGTTGTCTCTGGCCACCTCCTTTAGGATTTCCAAAAATTCATAACCATCTAAAAAATAAAGAAAATTAAAATTAAAAAAAAAAACATCCTAAAACTTTCTGAAAAAATTCTACCTCCTTAGGCTGACCCTGATCCATTTTAAAGTCCATACCTTTTATAATTTTCATTTTACATAAGCAGTCCCTGAGGACTGAATAGTTTAGCCTTCCATATCTGCAGGAAATATGCTCAGCATCTCATGTTTACACTCGAGTAAAACAGCGGTCCATCGTTATATAATATGCTCTCACCAGGATCCTCCTCTTCTGCAAAGGCCACAATGTGAATGCCTTCAATATCATCCTCCTGAGAGAAAGAGACCAAAATGTGAATTTATTTAAAGCATTTGGGAAACTAAAATTAAAATGATTAATTTTCTCACCCAGGTCTCAAACATATTTTCTGCACGCAGCTTTCGCAGTGTTGGTCTGACAGCACAGAAAAAAAACATTAGATGTTAAATTGAAAATATATCTTTATACTTTACTAAAGTCATAAAGTATGACATTAATCTTTTTTTACCGCCTGTGTTCAGTTATAAATTCCACCAGCTCCTCCTCAGAGTGAGGTTTGCCTGGGATGGACACGGGCTCCTCCATGAAGGGCTCATAGAAGTCTACCTCATTTAACTTCAGACTCAGCTCTTTGGCCACCTACAGCAACCAAAACTGACCTGTTAGGACTACACATGCAAGTGTTTCATTGCCTTATGTGTTTGTTTGTAACTTACAGATTTCTCAAATGTAGCAAAAAACTTAATGTAGGGCTGAAACTGCTCAGCGGCTTCTTTAAAAGCTTCATAGTCTAAGGTAAAAAAGAAAGAGGAAGAAAGAACAAGTTAGCTTTTTAAACAGTTTTTTTCCTTGTTTTTTGGACGTACATCTGTTTGTCCTTTCTTTGGCCGATGGGTACTTGACATTTCCACAATGGGGAGCGGAAATAGCAGAACTTTGACCTCAGCTTATCACTCCCACAGCTGGTCAGATGGGATGTATCTGCAAGTTAACTATACTACGCTCAGTTGTTCCACAGCGTGTGAAAGGGCGGCCAGGCAGTGGCAGCTGCGTGTGCAGTAACGGTAAAAATGGATCTGTAAATCCATGGAGACGAGTGGGTTAAAAATCCATGTTATAATGAAGGGCATGGGCCACAGAAAGTCCTTCACAGATCCATCTAACGAGGCGGTGTAGTGTGTTCAGACTGAAAAAAAAACACGAGTTTTACAAATATACACACTCACGTTCGGACTCTTCGCTCTTGAAGTAACCAATGAGACGTATGTCTTCCTCCATCCTGTCAAAAGCTCGCAGCTCCAGAGCATTTCCTATGATTTCCACTGGTTCCTCCAACAGCTAGAATATAAGCATAAAGCAAGAGGAGAGGATTGCAGGGTGTGACTGGTGGTGATTAGCGCAAGCAACTGGGAATCAACCCTCAAGCAAGTTTACTTACATCCAACAAGAACTCGGCCAGAGTGTTAGCAGAGAGCAAACCATCAAACTCGATAACTCTATCAGCCTTAAAAACATACATGCTTCCCTCTTCCTCTAAGCCTGCGATCAGAAGAAATGATAAGACATTAGATTCAGTCAAACACCTAAAGTTGTCTGACTCTTAACAAAAATGACTGCTATCAAAGGCAGTTCTCTTCATCAAAATCTACCAATCAGACTGAGGTTAAATAAAAGACTTAGTCTGTACCACTACCAATACTCACCCAGTTTCTTTGCTATCTTTGCATCTTTGTGGGAGTCAACCATTCCAAACCCGATGTCCTTCTCCTCCATAACCTGAGCTACAAGCTGCAACCAACACAAAAACATCACAGAGGACTAAATTGTAAGAACAGGACTGAACACATAGCACGTAAATAGGCAAGACAAAAAGAAACTTTCACTTTGGCTTCTGAGTACTGGAAACAGTAATGCAGGTTCGGTTAAAATGTTAAATGGGACTGTTTGTGAATGGGAGCTTGACAGCATGACCAAAGTTGGCAATATGACAGAGGTGTCCAAGCTGCCCACACAGAGATACGGTTACATAATCATTCAGACTGCCTTGTTCTAAATATAGCCAGGTAAGTTTATACACATGACTGGCCTGGCAATTGTGGTGTGAAATAAGGTGGATGAGCTTCACTAATACTTTGATTAACTAATAATCAAGATTGGTAAAATTATAACATGGAGTTTAAAAAGAACTCACGAGTGGATCTTCATTTTATTTATTTTACAATCCTGTTCCAAATGAAACAGTGCATCAACATTTACAGTAAAAAAAAAGTGAATAGAGCTCAGTGTAGTTACTAATACAGGATTACTTTATTGCGTCTTTAAATGGACGTCTGCTTTTGGCAGAAGTATCTACTTATATGAGCACTTTCATTTCACATGTCCATCCATCCATCCATTTACTTCTACTTTTCCACTTCAGTGTTGTGAGGAGGCTGGAGTCTGTCCCAGCTGTCACGGGGTGAGAGCTGTGGTTGCCAGTCTTTCAAAGCCTGACTTAAGTTCATTTCAACAACTTTCTTTACTTTTACATGCACAAACAAAATGTGCCACAACTTAATCCTGTCTCTGGGAATTTATATTTTAATTTTCCCCTGTTATATATGAAATTACAGAGTGTCATTACTTGGATATACTCAAGTAAAAATAGACTTATGTAAATGTATTTTGCCCATGATGGGGACAGACCTCAGAATACTACAAATTGTAGATATTGGGGGTAAATAAGCTGATATGTGGCATACTTGAGCTTCTCACTTACAACCAGTAGACTCTAATCAGCTATTACAAATACACTGTGCATGGTGTCATGTTTGCCTTATTGAGTAACTACGTGGCCTACCTGTTCTGCCTGCACGTATGGGCTCAGGTTGCCTTTAACATTTCAAAGAGCAACATGTCCTCCACCATGTGTCACACGAGACGGGTAGAATGAACAGTTTCATACAGGATTCACAAAGACAGACTAAAATCTCCTATATAGACGTGTCTCCAGCTGCTTACTCAATCTATTAAATACCTTTAATATACCAAAGAAGAGAAGGTCGCATCAGCCTTCACATGTGTGGCTTAAAAACATTATATAAATGAGCTCTTGGATTATTTCTGCCAGCAAAGAATAATCACAAGGAGAATAAATTTCACGCATTTCTGTGGAAAGGAGGCACACACTGAATTGGCTGAAATAACCTGAAGTGGCAGCACTGCATCTCATTGCATCTGTGCACACAATGACCTTGAGGAACCTCATATATACAGAGATTAAAATGGAGAGCTCTGGAGTTTTATAGCTCACCAGGTCCCTCTCTGCTTATTGTAGCACTAACATAGAGTCACTTATGAGTCTGTTTGATGGGATTATGAGCGCCCTCTGTCTCACACCGCTGTCACCCAACCAAATCATATGAGTTTTCCTTTCTTTGCTGCATCTCCTTGAGTGCTAACTCAACTTTCTTTAAAGTTATCTGCACTTTTCTCCCTGACCTGTCAAATCTTTTTCTGCACTGCATGCATTGATTTCTTTTTCCTTATACTTTACCTCCAGCACCAACTCAGTCATCTGGTGTTGTTTTTGCAGTTCCTTGCTGTCTGCTATGGGCTCATGGTAGAACAGGCAGAGCATGCTGTGCTGCTTTAAAGCTTTCTTGTAGTTCTTGTCATTGATATCAAGAACACGGTCTTTCCCATCATACTGTGGCAACTCTAGGCCTTTCTCAGACAGGGCCTGAGGCACAAAGTTTAGGCAGGGGAGCAAGAACAACCACAGGGAGAGCATGGTCCAGAGTTATCACACACCACCAGAGTATGAGTTAGTTTCACAGTATAAAGGAAGTGCACGGTGAGAAAGGTCACCTATAAGGCCTATGAAAGGATGAGGAAATGTAAGAAACAGATATATTGCTGGTCCGTCAGTGGCAGTTTGCAGGCATCCCCCGGTGTCCAAAGAAATCCAAAAAATTTAACGTATCCTCTGGGCCAAGAAACTCCTTTCGTCATTACTTCTTCACGCCTGCAGACACAAAGGCGAAAGAGGAGTACTGCAAGGGCTGCAAGACACTGGGGGTGGATACCATACATAGCAGCACTCCCCTTCCACTACTCATGCAGGATAGGCCCATTTTTAGGAGACCAGTTGTTTGAATGCTAAAAATAGAAGAGCAAACTGAGAACAGAGGATAGTGAAGGATGACAGTCAGGGTTTAATAATGAGTTACAGTACTTGCTCACTGTGATGTCTCTTTGGGAGAGTTAGTAATGTGGGACAAGCACGCTGAGCACTAGAGATTTGAGGGTTTAGTTATTCTGAGATATCGGTGAAGACCAAAAGTCCACAAGGAGCTTGGTGCTACAGTGGAAAATGTTGGTGTATTTTAATGGAATCTAGCAACAGATGTGCAAAGGACAAGCAAATAAAAGAACAGTCACTGTGCTGCTGTCCAGTGTGTTGATAATATAACAGCTTTTGCTTTGGCTGGAATGTGATTGAATTGTTATGTCTCACTGGCTTCTCATAACTAAATGTACCTCAAATGATTTTAACACAATTTTACTAGTAAACTGCATCTTTAATAACCACTGAAGCCACAAAAAAGCATTAGAAACACTTCTACTTTGGTGTCTTGCATTCATGCTCCTGCTTGAAGTACTGCAGGTGCTTATAAGATCTCGGGATAGAGGTACTGCTGCCCTCCTCAGGCCAAAATATGTACGGCTGCTGACAAACCTTTTCATAGCACTTTTGGCCACAGCACAGCAGGAATGCATGTGCAGGTGTGATTACACAAAGCTGAATCTTTGAAAAATGTGCATGAATGTCAGAATGTCTTTATGTTCACTATGCACTTTTGTTGCTTTGGAAACCTTAGACCTCTGATACTTCAATTACATTTTTAGAGTGCTACTTATCAAGTAAAGTTCTGCCCAAAACTCACAGCCCATACTTACTTACAACAAGGGAACACTGACTGTAAGTTGAGTTGATTAGTAAAGAAAATGAGATAATAGGTGCCATCTGGACACATGCAGCAGATGGCCATTGGCAGAAAAAATGTTTTTATGTGAGTGCTGTCCAACAAATACCTCTGGAAATTTACATCACAACCATCACAATGGTTAAAAATTATAAACCTTTATTCGGTGTACCTCCTCCTTTTCTTTTCTTTTTCTTTCTTTCTTTCTCTCTCCGTCTCTGTCTTGTCTCTAGGTATGTTTGTGTGGGTGCATATATGTGAGAATAAAGAAACAACAGCTCAAAGTGCAAAATCTTTATATGCTTCAAAGCGCAACATCTCAAAATCTACATTTTTTTCCCTAATACATTTCCAGTATTGCATTGTTATACATCTACATATAAGCTGTCCTTCAGAAGCTCATCTAACAGGTTAGCAGTGGGACATCAAGAAATAACTTTGCAAAATCTGCTGTTGTGCTCATTAGTAATGGTAACTGATTAATGATGGTTCTTTTTTTATATGACTTTTTTTTTCTGCTGGTCTTCACAGCAAATCTCTGCTGTGACCTCATTCTGCCCTCATTATCTAGCCTCAAAATTAGCTATGATATCGCCCTGCTGTTTTTGAGCAGTCCAGTCCTCCTTGATGTATTGGTGGTAGGGGTCATTAGAGTGCTCCCTCCTTTTAGATTTGACTGTGTTCACCAGCATGGCCACAATAATGAAGGCAAACATGCCGATCATCACGGCGAGATACCAGATCACGTCCCTGAAGTTCTCCTCAGCCAGAGTCTTGTCCAGAGAGTTGCTTGCAGCAGTCACGTTGCGCCTCCAGTTATCCAGGAAGTGATTCAGTGCGTTGGTAAGGGACGTCTCAAGATGAAGGGTCAAGTTTGACCAATTAGTGTCACTCAACTAGTTGAAAGAACCACAAGACTTTTGTCAAAAAATGAAAAAACATGGAAAATTTATTTTATAGCCCCATTTGTTTGCTTTAAATCCTGTAAATCCAAAATCTGCTTGACACAAACACAAAAAATAAAGCAAAATATAAAGAAGAAAAAAAAAGAAAAAACAGCAAAGAAGATGTTCTTGGGTATTCTTTAATTCAATTTTCATTCAAAGTTGAACTTTCAATTCATTTGATTTGCGTCAACAGTACTTTACTGTTTTTTATCAGCATAAAATGTAAAACACTGCAAGTCTGATCAAAACATGATGTTAGGTTTTTTATTGTTACACTGAAATTCTTTCTTTAATTGCTTATAAAAGAAAAAGCATAGAAAACTGACATGCACCCTTCATGTGCCCTTTTGAATACACAAAGTAACACATTTGTTATCAGGTGAGAAAATGAGTTTTCAGAGCTCAAAAACACAAAACAAGTAACAGTGCATTATTTTTCCTTTATTTATTTCATTTAATGTCACCTGAAGACAAATTTGCTCTTAAATATATAGAGATAGATTTAACAATTTAACATTACTGAGTGACAAAGACTATAAACATTTAAGCTTCAACTGTACCAACCTTTTGCCATGTTTGAGAAGGCCACATCATGGAACTGATCAGGAAATCACTTTGGAATGAAAGCAGAGAAAAACAGGGAGAGAGCACAAGAGCGTCGCCGGTCAGAGTAACCTACGAAGTAATTAGCTCACAGAAAGCTGCTTATATTTTATTTGCTGTCTTTATCTTTCGTGTGTGTGTGTGTGTGTGTGTGTGTGTGTGTGTGTGTGTGTGTGTGTGTGTGTGTGTGTGTGTGTGTGTGTGTGTGTGTGTGTGTGTGTGAGGCATGACCTTGAATAAGGCATATTAAAATGTTGATATTTGCTTTGGATACTTGAGACATAAGAGTGCTGATAGTGGTTAAAAGGTGAAAAACACATTTATACGCCCATTAATTCCCATATACCAAAAAGAAATAACATCACTTTATAGTTATTGGCTTGGCCTGACTTGTTTGAAATGTAATTCCTCATTTGCCCTCATAGAGGGAGCGCAGTATAAAATTGAGTGATAGCCAGTCTAAAGCAGTTTTAAACAGGCTTACCCTAGATGGCAGCAACACGTAATGCAACACATTTAAGAGCCATACACATATATATACATACATATATACATATACATATATATATTAATGAATTACCCCAGTAAATCAGTTCTCAGATATGCTTGACTCCATATTCAGCGAAAAACCAAGGAATTAAAATGAAGTCCTTGTTTATAGTAAATTTTCCGGTACCAGCTGTCAAGAGCAATAAGAGGTCTGTCTCAAGGACACTCCAGCTTTGTGTCTGTGTGTAAAAAGGATGCTTGATAACATACTTTATAATTGTTTGAAAGCCTGGTGTTTTTGCCCAACAGAGCCACGTTGCTGTAAGGGATGACTCCTACTATATCTGATCATTTCCAGATCATTCATGCTTTGTATTGCTGGGCCAGCAGTTGGATAGCTGCTGGGTTTCTTCCCTGTAAACACAAAACTTAAGGCATATGGAAGGTTTTGCACAAAGACCATCAGTGCAATGAGACACACTGAAAAGAGTTGTCTCTAGCCTAAAGGAGAGAGACAATAGAAGCAGAATAGATGAAAACAGTAAGTCTGTAACCCGATAGACATTCTGTGGAATATGTCTTGCAAAATTCCTCAACCAGTGTGCCAAAAAGAAAGAAAAGGGGGGAAAGAGTCTTAAAAAGTAAAATAGAAACTGCCTTATCTACTTTGCAAATGTAGGTCCTCCTGCTAATGCTCTCCTCGTGGAAAAGTTACAGGCTGGTGTCTGATGGAAATTTTCATGTGCAAATCAGATAAAAGGAGATTTTGCATAGTAAAAAAAAAAAGTCCAAGTGTTTCAGGGTCTCCACGCTGACCCTGGATTTTTTCTATGTTTCTCTTAACTCTGGTCAGTTTTCAGACACTTTTCAGGTGAATTTTTCCAGTTGGCTTAGTCTGATGAAAGCTCCTTACAACACAATATGTGGTGAAATGGACGGACAGCGGGAGACCACATGTCATGCTTTCGCAATAAAAGGCAAGAGTACCACATCAGCCTCGAGAGAGTTGTTATCTCATCCACCTTATGTATGAAATGAATGGAAAAAAATAACATACAGTTATATGAACAGTTTGATTGTTGCACTTAATGCAAGCATACAGCAGATGGGCATTAAATAAGTCACTCAGAGTCTGTCGTATATTACTACAATTACCTGTTGTAATGATGCTTTAGAGTACAAAGCAACTATAGACTAGTTGACAGATTAGCTTTTGACTTGCAAGGTTTAATGCAACACTAGTGAGTGTGACATTAATCGTTACCCTTAAATCCTTAATTGTAATTTATAATCTATATAATCTTACTTATGATATCATCATTCTCATGCGTTTTATGTTCATGTATTTCTAAAATTGCAGACACTTACTGTCACAGGCAGCAAATGCAGGTATCTTAGTTAACAAGTTTTATTTCTAAACCATGTTAACTAAACGGGTTTATGAATCAAAGAGGAGTGCGGCAATCATTTATAAGGTCACAATCAAGCAGCACTAAAGAAAAACTGCTTCAATACTCTGACATGAAAGCTAAGAAAACCCCTAAAATGACCTCTGATTATATCAAACTCAATATTGCACTGACATGGGTCCTCTGGCATGGAGTCCTGAGTGCTTTCTAGAAATCCAGGGCTGTGTTGAATACATGTTTTTTGGCTTCTAAAGGGAGGCAGATTGAAAAACTCTGAGATAAATTAAGTACAGAGCCAGACAGAGAAACTGAGTTTCCCCGAATTATTAGTAAAAGGATGAGTGGAATGTACAACAACGTGATCCGAAAAAAGGGCAACACAGGCTGTCATCGCAAGCCTGGCTGGATTAAACGTCAGTGGTCACGGAAGGACCGGATGGCAAAAGAAACCCCAAGGGCGAGGGTGACATATGCAAAACAGAGGGCAGTGCCACCGGACGCAGCGAACCATAGTGTGTAGCTAGGCCAGAAAGTTATATAAACTCTGAAATGCAGATTTAGAAACGCAAAAAGAAAAAAACACACAAACTACACACACACTAAAACTACATTCTGATCATTCTTCTTTGTCACAATACTTGCAAAAAAAAGCACACTCAGTTTCCTCAAAAGAGCTTGTGTGTATGTTCATGGGGTCCTGGCAGCACTTTACCATGAAGTGTTGGTTTGCAAATTCTGGGTTCACATGAGTCAGTGTTCATGGTTATATAATCATCGACAAGTACAGTCAAGACTTGTCTTTTCAGTTGATCAGGTATGTAGCAGTTCAATAGATAATACCTTTCTAAGAAAGAGGGCACCTTGATGCAAATTTCAATTATGTCTTTTAATCATGTTGACGTAGCTCATGTTTTAACTTGCTTGACACCGAGCCTTTGTGTCTTTCCACTGTGATTCACCTGACCTTGGAGCTGCAGTACTTTTCCACACATGAGCATTCTTACGTTAGCATTCTTTCTTCCTATCTCAGTGACTTGGTGCAATTGTAATGAGATACTGCAAAAGATAGCAGTCACACTGTGTTTACATGAGGATGCAAGTGCACGTTAGGGCAGAAAAAGTAAAGGATAACATGAATATGTTCAAAACAGAGATCTCCCTGCGTTTCTGAGTCCTCATTTTGATGCTAAAAACATATGTGTGTATGTGTAAAAGCAAAAGACAGTAATGGATTACCAATGAAAACGTTCCACATACTGGTCATGTGGTGCACACAGTTCAGTCTGTAATGAAACCAAAGCTGATGCTGTGATTAATAAAGAAGTGTGGACCATCTGTTTGCAGTGGCTGAACGGCCCTTCTTGTAGGGGGCAGCTGCCTGACACTGGCTATGAAACAATAAAGCAGGAAAAACAAAATAATTAAAGAACAGCCTACACTTTACTGATGAAGACATTAAAGCTGTTTAATGTGATGGATACCCAGTTCGCTAGTCTAACTAGAGATACAGTATGATATATGTCTCTTGGGTCATGGGGTCCAGTAATTATGATGATATTATCACTTAAATTAATGCTCCACAAATTAGACAGGACTAGCCATAAAATGTAAATTATAAATTTTAATCTGCTTTGAAAGGAAATGTTTCATGCACACATTCTGCTGCGGGCCAAAGCTTGGGATATGTTATTAACAAAGTTAAGATGTTTCATTTTTAACAATCAAATGACTCGGCATGGTAACAGAAGGAAAAATACATTGCTTGGCCTAGCAATAATTGCAAATATGATGTTGCTTTTATTTCTATTGCAAGCAGACTTTGGTAACAGTGCTGACCATATGGAAAATTGATGTTTTTCTATTACAGCACGTGCCTGTATTAAAGAAATACAACACATGGCAGGAGAGTAAAGTTCTAACCCTGGAGGGCCTGAAATATAACACACTCTTAAATATTTCCATTCACTCTCACCTATTTGCCTTAAGTTATTGCAGTGAGTTTACTGTCCTATGATAATACTAATGTAAGAAGAGTGATAAGGATTGTTTATCTCTTTATAATGACATACAGTATTGACCGGCATTGATAAGGATTTAGCTGGTTGCGTATTAACTAAACTGGTCTACTTTTTTTTGCACATCATATCAATAACTTGCTGCTTCTCTCTGAGCAAACCCTTTATCAGCAGCTGTGTTGTTGAGGTGTAACTCATCAAGAATGTTGTTGTCAGGGGTCAATTTGACCCAGAAAGATAGGAAAAGACCTCGCTGGCTTCAGTGATTCGCAGTTATTGTGTTGGGGCCCTAGACACTAGTCTCCCAGCTGTTATTTCTAAAAGAGGTAAATATTTCCTTTTGCCATTGAAGCCCTATTCCATGGATTAATGCAGAATCCCAGGCATGCCGCCATAGTTTAGTCGGTGCGGTGCATTTGGAACGTCAGGAATGCATTGACTATGTGTTTGCCGTATATTTGAAAGGTCACAGCACATTGCATACATGGCTGCTTCCGTTGTCACTTCAATAAGAAAGAACAACAGAGACGTTTTTGATGTTTCAAAGTGTCTGGATAGCAACGTGACCTAAAAGGGCGCACGATACAACTTACAACTTGCAGCTATCTCATTAGCTCAGCTCATTGCAACATGTTCATTTCACACTCAAAGTAGCATTAATAACAAATATTTATCGCTTTCGTTATATACTTACATACTTTAAAAAATCTTTGAACAACACCTAAGTAAAATGTGATCTTAAATATCAGCTAACAACGACCATTACTTGTCCTACAAAGCTGACAGCCCTGAAAGTTTTTGCACTGGACGACATCATGTGAACTGACTGACATTGAAATTGGTCAGTTGGGTTTACTATTAAAGCACAAGAGTCACTAAATGGCTGACTGAATGTATTCAGGTTAAGTTACCTTATCGTACCATCTTGTGAAGTCAGACATATATTTTAAAAAAAGAAAGCCGCTGGGTTGCCTTTCCTGGAACATACTTGGAGGTTACTGGAATAAAAAACCACTTCCATCAGATTTGCATTTCCCAACAGAAGTGGCACACCTCACTGGCAGTGCAACCTCTGCACATAACTTATACTAATACTATATTAATTAAAAGAAACTGTACTAACTTATGATTAATTTATTTTAGCAGTACTCATTTATATTTTGACAGGTAGGATCATAATTTTTACGTACCAGCTCCCAGTGACGCAGTAATAGTTTTGAATAGATTTGAATGTAATAAAGAAAAGGGTTATCGACCACCCACAATTCTCTGCCACTTATCTCTGTCAAACTCAGCGGCTTCATGAATAATTCTGTCGTCGTTGCCTCCCTGATGTCAGAGCAGAGATAAAGGCATTAGGAAACATAAGCCCTATAAACTCAGCTTGCAGAGCTGTTGCATTTAAACTGAACAAGATGCAACATCCACATGCCCCTGGATTCAGCTACTGACTTAGAGCGAGGATCAGACGAAGACAAAAGTCCCACCAGAAACTGTTCATTCCAAGAAAATCGTAAAAAATAAATAATAAGTAATATTTTTATTGTTTTGCAGGGGTTACAGGGGGTATGGCCTGCACAACCTCTTTTACTTACATGTGGATAGGAGATAGCAACAATGCGTGTGTTTTGTTAGATTCTTCCCAGTTTAGGTTTTGTAGAGTTTTCTGTTCAGCAATAAAAGCTCTTCTTCCTGCCTGCACACAGTCGGATCATGACAACTGCATCTAATGCTGTCCATTGTGCTTGATGATACAAAGCTTTGGATTTAGCTGCTTAGCAATGGAAACCCATAAAGCTCTCTACGCACTGTTACAATAATCTGGAGGCCGCATGAAGTTTGATCTCTAGCACTTCCACTTTGGTGTAATACCACTAACAGTTAACTGTTGAATATTTTTGCAGTGAGGAAATTTCATGATGGTACTTGTTGCACAGTTGGCATCCTATCATGATGCCATGCCGGAATCGACGGTGCTCCTGAGAGCGACCTATGCTTAGGTGCTTGAATTTACACACCTGTGGCCACTGGCCGTGGAAGTGATTGGAAAACCTGAATATAGTGATTTGGATGGGTGAGTGAATACAGTTGGCAATATGGTGTGAATTTTAGCCACCAGCCGGGGGGCATTTGCTAGAAACTCAGACTTGTAGAGACTTACATACCTTAATTCAACTAAAGCGTGAAGCAGGTGGAGGTTTAATGCAGGGGATTACCTGTGCTTGAACAAAGAAGTGGCTTCATGGCATTTTTTTGTTTGTTTCTTTGTTTTATTTTGTTGCACAGGTGGCAGTCTATCGTGCCAGCTATTTTGTTTTAGTTTTTTTTCTTGTGAGCTCTGAAAAAAGATATATCATCTAATGTTATATAATCACAGGTGTTCTATCTATATCAGTATTGCTGCAAAAGAAAAGAGTCACACCTCATTTTATGATATTTTGCAAGGAAAATCAGAAATGGGTGCAGCAATTTATTAAAAAATGTAAATCCAGTTTATAAAATATGTGCAATTCTAAGTTTTACAACCACAATTTCTTATTACTACCATTCTCTTTCTCTCTTAGGCACGCTTTATTGTCATTTATTACAGCAGTCTTCAGGAATAATTCTCCGGGTTTTATAAGGAACAATCAAAGCTCTTCTTTGGTTGTTGGCTGCCTTTTGTTCTGTTCTCTGTCGAGACGATCCCACACAGCCTCAGTAAAGTTGAGGTACAGGCTCTGGAAAGCATAATCAATGACTGATAGTGCTGCATTGTGTGTTTTTCTGTCCAGGTGTGTTTTTACTGCATTCACAGTGAGTTTGGGATCGATGTCATGCTCAAAAGTGAAACTGCTACCAATCAATTTTGGTATCATGTGGTTGATTAAAATCTTACAATACATTTCCCTGTTTATTCTTTCATCAGTTTTGACAAGTTCCCCAACACCACTGGTTGAAATAATAAAAATAAATAAATAAAGACCGCGCCCCCACCATGTTTTACAGACGGCTGTACATCTCTTCCTCCATGTTAACGTCATTTATTAACAGGCTTTATTTCCTGTTTCTTAAGGAAATTACTTTTAGATACTGCTCACCATTTGCTGCAGCTTCTTGAACATCTGGCTCCTTGGAAGTACTGTATATGTCACCCCATGTTTGCTTTAAAGAAGTACGTTACATTGAAGTTGCTATGTTTAACTGGGAAACCTTTTCCTCCTCAACATCCATTCAGGACCATAAACAGCACTTTATTGTCTTCTGAAACTGCTGTGTTGTTCTGCCTATTCTGTCCTAAAATATAGCCTTTTGTTCTGTGACTATTCTTGATCCAATTTATAAGAAACAATTAATATGTCATTAAACTTTATGAAGCTGCATACATGCTGTAATGACAAATGTATTACTTGATGGTTATTACATGTAGCTGTTGACACTTTGTAATGTTGACACAGTTTCTATCCAAACTGTCATTTCAAGCATTTGCTCAGACTATTGTTTGTGTTTTCACTGTCCAATATGGACAATGAACAAAGCATGGCCTGGATGCCAGTATTTTTCCACAAGGACAATATCATTAGTTTCCTCTTGGGAACGAGGGAAGGTATGAGTCGAGTGAGGGCTGGTTGAGGAGAAAAACCTGTTTGTAAGAGAGTTGGAATGATATATTCAATTCAATTCAATTCAATTTTATTTATATAGCGCCAAATCACAACATAAGTCGCCTCAAGGCGCTTCATAGATACAGAGAAAAACCCAACAATCATATGACCCCCTATGAGCAAGCACTTTGGCAACAGTGGGAAGGAAAAACTCCCTTTTAACAGGAAGAAACCTCCGGCAGAACCAGGCTCAGGGAGGGGCGGCCATCTGCTGCGACCGGTTGGGGTGAGAGAAGGAAGACAGGATAAAAGACATGCTGTGGAAGAGAGACAGAGGTTAATAACAGATATGATTCAATGCAGAGAGGTCTGTTAATACATAGTGAGTGAGAAAGGTGACTGGAAAGGAAAAACTCAATGCATCATGGGAATCCCCCGGCAGCCTATGTCTATTGCAGCATAACTAAGGGAGGTCCAGCCCTAACTATATGCTTTAGCAAAAAGGAAAGTTTTAAGCCTAATCTTGAAAGTAGAGATAGTGTCTGTCTCCCGAATCCAAACTGGAAGCTGGTTCCACAGAAGAGGGGCCTGAAAACTGAAGGCTCTGCCTCCCATTCTACTTTTAAATACTCTAGGAACAACAAGTAGGCCTGCAGAGCGAGAGTGAAGTGCTCTAATAGGGTGATATGGTACTACAAGGTCATTAAGATAAGATGGGGCCTGATTATTTAAGACCTTGTATGTGAGGAGCAGGATTTTGAATTCAATTCTGGATTTAACAGGAAGCCAATGAAGGGAAGCCAAAACAGGAGAAATATGCTCTCTCTTTCTAGTCCCTGTCAGCACTCTTGCTGCAGCATTTTGGATTAGCTGAAGGCTTTTCAGTGAGTTTTTTGGACATCCTGATAATAATGAATTACAGTAGTCAGCAATATGGCAACAAGAAATCAACTATTTTAAATAACTAGGGTCAAGTGGTTTCTTGTATATTTCAGCAGTGATATGAAATCACAACAAAACCAGAGTGCTGGAATCCCAGTCTGTGGCTTTAATTTAAGAGCAGGTTGTTGGTTTTAATGGAGGATCTTAAAGTATTGTATCTGAAATGGGGATATTTGGATGTAGCAGTACTAATAATAATGATGGTGAATTTATTGAAGAAGAGCTATTGCAGTTGCAACTTCCATGCATTTATATTCGTAATATTAGCTTCAAAGTGTACTTAACTAAGTTATGACCAACAAAAAATGTCTGGGAAAGAAAATGAATACTTTTAGGTTTGTCTGCTTTTTTTTTTTTTCTTTATTCATCACAGCTGGCCAATCATTTTTATTTTTCAGTCATGAACACTCTGCCTCCCAAAGGTCATCTGTTGGATTAAGATCTGTTGACTGTGGAGGCCGTTTGAGCACAGTGACCTCACTGTCATGTTCAGAAAATCAGGTTGAAATGATTTGAGCTTTGTGACATGGTGCATTATCCTTCTGGAATCAGCTATGAGAAGATGGGTACACTGAGCTCTTAAAGAGATGGACAAGGTCAGCGTGGTTGTAACAAGCAGTGATTTGAGTTACTGTTGCTCTCCTATCAGGTCAAAGCAGTCGGGCCATTCTCCTCCGACCTCTGCCATCAACAAGGCATTTTCACCCAAAAAACTGCCTCTCACTGAATATTTTCTCTTTTTGGACCATTCTCTTTAAATCCTAGAGGTGACTGCAAGAGAAAAACCCAGATCAGCAGTTTCTTAAATACTCAGAGAAGCCCATCTGGCAACAGCAACCTTGTTCAAAGTAACCTAAATCCATTTATTGTTCATTCTGAGGCGCAGTTTGAACTTCAGCAGGCACTCTTCACCATTATTACATGTCTAAATGCATTGAGTTGCTGTCCTGTGACTGGCTGGTTCGTATTTCTGTTAATGTGGAGTTGAACATGTGTATCTAATCAAGTAGCTGGTGAGTGTATATATTATGGTAGAGGGGGGGAATATAAGGTCATGTGAAAAAGAAATACTGTGCAATACTAAAAAAAAAAGAAGTCCCCCCCTCCTGCTTCAATTGGAATTAAGCAGGTAAATAGCAGCCAGGTGCTGCAAATGAAACACATTGATTAAGTGATCAGCTGTGAATGTGAGCACCTCTGTGACAGTAGAGGTTTTGACAGTTTCACCTGGCATTCAGGTTCAACAGGTTCATGACAGTACAATCAGAAAAAAACTCCAATCCAAATGTATTTATAAAGCACATTTAAAGACAACAAAGTTTAACAAAAGTGCTGCACATGAAACAAAGGTTTACATAGTAAAACAGAAGGGACCATATGCATTATATACACAGACATTCGTCCACACACACAAAGCAGTAACACAACAACAGAATTACAAACGTCACAAGTATGGCTTCTAGAGCGATGTCCGTTTGGAGACAAAACTAAAGAGCAGATGTTTGCTCATAATGTACAGCACCACATGTGGAAAAAACCAAACATAGCATATAAGGACAAACACCTCATGCCAGCCGTGAAGCACATTGGTGGAGGGCTGATGAGTTGGGTTTGTTTTACATCCTGTGACTGTAAAACAAACAGATTGCAGTAATTGAGCTGAGCGTGACTCCTCTGAAAACTAATAGAGTCAAATGTGAGGTCGTCTGTAAGAAAGCTAAGTCAAAACTGAGTCAAGCAATAGGACAATGATCCCAAGCGCAGCTGAAAAGAATCAAGGTGTTGCAAAGGCCCAGTCAAAGTGCAGACCTTAACCTAATTGAAAGACCTCTGCATAAATGAATGCTGGCAAACCTCAATAAACTGAAGAAATGTTGTAAAAGACTAGGCAATTTTAGAGATTGACAAACACATACAGAAAATGAGTACTTCAACTTATTGCTCTTAAAGGTGGGTCCACAAGCTATTCAGTCATGCCATGTATTCATTTTTTCTCAAGATCCGGTCATGGCATGTTCTGTCAAGTCCATCTCCGAGGCAACAACCACAAAATAGTTTAAACACCTTTCACCTAAAATAACCTAAAATAAGCAAAGTGGCCTAGAACTAAAAAGCTTAGGCAACATTTTCTGATTTATCATTACATACAGTTACATTACATACACTTCAGCAAATGTTCTTGGTTACCTTACTTTCTTTCAAAATAAATGAACTGCTACACCAGTACCCATAGAGGAGGAATTGCCTGATCAGCTCACTAAACCTTTTTTTTTTTTTTTGCCTTGTTTATCAGATTTTCTTTCATAAGAGGCAAATGAAGTCCATTGCTATACATGCTCAGACACTTATGGTCCTCATCCTTGTATGAATAATCCATAAACATTAATCATGTCTTCACGGGGAGGTCAACATTGTGACACAGTTCTAACAAAACAATGCTTTTCCCAAAACCAACTGAGAATCTGCAGGCAGGGTTTCAGGTGACAATTCTAAGTTATTAATTAACATGCTTCGGTCATGGCACCTTCAGAAAAACCTGCCAAGGAAAGTCTGTGTTTGTCTTCCTTTATTCCAATGTGCTACCCACACAGCCGCCTTTGAAATGTGAATGCTACATTCTAACTTGTTGCTATGGGGAGTCACAGGACATCGCTGATATGAGTCATCGTCTAAATTGAAACAGATCATGGCCACTAAATACCACCCTCTGACTAGAAGCAGTTAATGGCAGTGATGACTGTGTCACTCTAAAAAACACACCGTATTAGTCAACAGATTACCTAACCGTACAATATAGCATTTTGCCTTTGGCATCTGTGCTTCATGCCAAGAAAATTTGCATGATGAATGTCTGTTTTCACAATGTAACTTTTAATCCACCCTTAATTGTGAAAAATTACAGAAGTGTGAGGTTTGGTCGCCAGAGGATAAAAGGATGTATGGAGCTAAACTGGTAAGCAGTGGAGATTTGTAAGCCACCGATGCTGGCCTTTTGATTGGTTAAATCTTGTGGGCCTGGAATCACCCAATCCCTGTCTGGCCCTGAGGAGATTATTAGAGCCTTGCCAGGGTTTATATAATCCTGGTCAACAATAAGTAAAAGCTCCCTCCATATATAAACACTGCACACACATGGGATGAAAATTTTGCTACTATAGAAATCCAACATGGAATCCTTCATCTCTTCAGCAGCTCTGAAAACAACATCTCAATCACAGCAAGTTGCAAAATGCCATTTAGACACAATGCAGTTATTCAGAAGTTGTAATGAAAGTCAGTACCAACAGAACCACAAGAGAGGAATTGAAAAGTGAGGTCCATAATTAAACTAATCTGAATTAAAACCATTTAGCAGTTTGTTTGTTTTTTAAACAGATGCCTATGACTTCTTGCATCTTGGAACCAGCAGATAATTACACTGCAATAAAATGTGCCTATAATGCTGCAATAACAGCAAACACCACCAGCAAACAAATCGTTTGCTGCATACTTCAACTTAATCCTATTATTGTCCAGAAGTGACTTCATTACTCTTTCATTCTCGTTTCATTTCTTTGACTATGAAGAACGAAAACACATCTGGCTTTAGTCTCCACGAAAACTTTATTTTCAATCTCTAAAAATAAAATCCATAAAAATAACAATGTAAAGTCTCTCAGAAAGAAAGAAAGCGTTTTAAAGCTCTTTCCCCATACTCATACAGCAATCGTCTGTTAACCATCCTCCATGTTATGCATCATTCACGCCTGACACAGATAGGGATTGGCCTATCACATTATAAAACTGACGTTTTGGACTGAGGTCATTCAACATTGGTGTCAAAAATACATACAAACACAGTACTTTTCGTTTATTTTTGTATTCTGGGGATGAGGTGTTGATGCGTGAACACGTTACACTGTGGGAACAATGACCACAATCTAGAAGGCCAATGATTTCAAGCACCCTGGCTGAATTGCTTTTTTTTTTTTTTTTTTTTTAAATTAAGAGCTGAATTGCTCTTAATAATCTCACGATTAAGCTCGTCCAGTAAAGTGCTACTTTGTCAACAAATGCCTGAAATGTCATTTCTGCTTAGCATTATCTGTTAATGCTAACTAAAACTGTCTACATGACAGAACAACAAAATCCTGAAAATGACTTTAAACAAACAAAAAAAAAAAGAAAAGAAGAAATGTGGTATCTAATGCACAAAGTTTCAGTACTTAAAAAACTTAAAGTCTGTGTTCGTCGATGTTTTGTCACTTTAACATTGCACACTAAGACACATTCGGTAGGAGGTTCATAAAAGATGCACTTCAAACAAGATTAAATGACATTTCAGCACTGCAGTGCACTAGAAATACATTAACACACAGTAGATACACAACAGATAGCCTGCTATAGAAGAAATGTACATTGTAGGTGATGCAGTGAGCCCTGAAGTATATTGTACACAATGTGGACATAATGCAATAGAGACAAATTTCAGTAATGTAGAGCACAAAATGAAATTTGCATAAAACACAATCTGACAACTCAACTCAACTCATGACTGTTGGTACTTGTGACTTTTTGTTACGATACAATATTAGTACATGAACTTTCAACACAATACAGTCACAGAAAGATAAAAATAACAGTGAAAGTAATGAAAACAAAGAAGAAAACACACTACTAGGAAATGTAGTATAATAAAAATAGCAGTACAGCTCCAGTTATGCCCTGATTTAGGTCATCAGTGACAACATCGTAAACAGCCAATTCAAATGGACCATTTACATTATGTCATTCATTGCAAGGGGAAATGATAGTAGCGATAATAACAACATTATTAGTCTTGTGCTTCTTTCTGCTCTCTCTTTTCTCTCTGTACTGCAAAAGATGTATATATTAAAAACATTAAATATTAACCGTAAGTTTCACTAAATTTAGATGCAACACCTTCAGTAGGCTAAATCAAACAGATATAATAATCACAATAAATATAATGGTAATATTCAATACCAGCAGCGAATGCAATGCTTCGCAGCATTAACTCTTTTTTTCCCCCCAAAGTTCATAATGGCCCCTCAACCAAACAAATAAAAAGAAAAAATTAAAAATAAATGGATATTTGTTAATATCCAATATATGTATGCTACACCAGCAACTAAGCCTACAGTCACTGAGAACAAGAGTAAAATAAAAAGCTTAAAAAAAAATAAAAATCACAGAATACATTTATTTTCACAATACAAAAAAGACAAGTGCATATGTCAAATAAGGCAAATATTGAATTCACTTAGAGTACAACAATTCTAAAAATCCCAGTAGATATTTTGAATACAGGAATAACAATAAGCACTGTACAAAATTGACACGCTAGTGTCAAATAAGATTCAGAGTCATAGAGAAGTCATAGTTTTTTGTTTTGGTTTGGTTTTTTTAAAATGTGAAGACGCTTTCATCATTTAAAAAAAAATGATTACACTAAGCTTAGATCCCTGTTAGAGAGCTACAAAATACAACTGTAAATATTACAGACAGAGCTTCATACATCTCTGAAAAGTCAACTCTTTCTAAAAGCCCCAGACACCTCCCACCCCACTCGGTCCTTGTTACTACAGTGAAAAATAAACAAACATGAAGATGCCCACAGAGCAGACTGAGACCAAGCCCAGGTTGAGGAGAAGTTTGACTCGAGGTGGCTCGTACAGCATCTCGGCGATGGCTCTCGCGTCCTCCTTCGCCCCTTTTTGCTGAGCGCTCTGCGATTCTCCCTTATAGCCGCAAACCCAGTCCAGCAAACGCATGCACCTGCTCGTCTCCGCACCACTACGGCAGCCTTCCTCTGCTCTGATTGTCTCCATATTTCTGTTACCAATCTGGGCTCCAGGAGTGGTGGCAGGGGACGTTTCTGTACTTGGTGTTGCTGGGTCATGGTCTGTGGAAGGGACCAGAAGTTTGATATCCATCCCGTCCACGCACCTCTCTTTTTTAACGTCTGGGGGCAGCTCTTTACGCAGGCTTGTGTCACCATTACAGTGGTTCTTCTCAGTCAGCCGGTACGTTTCCTCTCTGTTCTTAGGGGGAGTCATTTCAATGCTGTAGAGCCCCCAGAGGGTGGTGGTGCGAACTTGCTCCTTATCTGGTGGAGAAGTACAGAGACTGACCACAATTGCCACCAACCCTGAAATCCAGAACAGCCCAGCAGCAAAATACATGTAGTGAATTCGAACAACGAAGGCAGGCCTATTATCTGGCTGGTCACAGTGAGGCTGACGGTAGATAAATGCCAGGATCAGTCGTATGGTACCTAGGGTAAAACCCGTCATGCCTCCCCAGAATGCACCTCTCTCATTACATCGCTTCCAGAATACACCTAGAAGGAAAAGGGCAGCAATTGGTGGAGTGAGGTAGCCAGCAACTTCCTGGATGTAGAGGTATGTCTGTCCACCTTGCATCTCAATAATGACAGGCACCCAGGCAATACTGATGACCACCATGACCACAACAAACATGCGGCCCACAATCAACAGTTCGCGTTGGCATGCCTTCGTCCGAAAGGTCTGGTAGATGTCCAAGGTGAAGATTGTGCTTGCGCTGTTGAAGATCGAGTCAAGGTCACTCATCAGGGCAGCTATCATGACTGCCATCATAAGACCCCTAAGTCCCACAGGCATCACCGCCATGACCAGACGTGGGTAGGCAATGTTTGAGCAGCCAGCTTGGGAACCACAAACAGCCATGCAGTGCTCCGGCCCGATGCAGGCAATCTCATCTGCAAACAAAATGCGGGATATCATTCCTGGAATGACTATTAGAAACATGGGCAGGATTTTGAGAAATCCAGCCATGAGTGTTGAGCCCTTTGCATGAGCAATGTTTTTTGCTGCCAGTACTCTCTGGACAATGACCTGGTCCGCACACCAGTACCAAATAGATGCAGGCGTCTGGCCAAAAAGAAAACCTGGCCAAGGAATGTCTTCATCCAGGGGACCTCGAAGGATGCTCAGCGAGTTTGGTTTAGGGTCAATGCGACATGAAGGCGAGTATGTGTAGTTTCCAGTGGCTAGTATAGCGGTAACATTAGGAACTGCCTGCATGTACTTAGTTCTGACACCCTCTAGCCCACCGACTTTGATCAGGCTCATAATGGTTAAGGTGAGGGCTCCACCGATCATCAACACTGCCTGAAGGGCGTCGGTGTAGAGCACTGCCACCAATCCACCAGTGACAGTGAGCAGAGCAGTCATACTGATAAGCAGAACAATAGACAAATAGAGATTCCATCCAAGGGACTCCTGAACAAAGAGAGCTCCAGCATACAAGTCCACAGACAGTTTGGTAAAAATGTAAAGCAGCACAGACAAGAAAGCAAAGTAAACCTTGAGTCGTTTGCCACCATAGCGTTTTGATAGGTACTCTGGCATGGTGTAGACTCCTGAGTGGATATACACAGGGATAAACACCCAGCCAAGCAGCTGCAGAAGTAGAAGTGCATTAAATTCCCACGCTCCTACAGCATAGCCACTTGCTGCTCCTGACCCAGCCAGGCCAATGAAATGTTCACTGCCAATGTTGCTGACAAACAGCGAGGCACCTATCACAATCCATGTCATGGAGCGTCCAGCCAGGAAGTAGCCGCTCACAGTGCTGCGATTGGCTTTCCACATGGCAAGAAACCCGATGGCTAGCACCAGGACGAAATACAGTGCCACCACAGCTATGTCCACTGCTTCCATTCCACCAGCCATTTTTTTTTTACAGATTATGTTTAAAAAAAAAAAAAAAGTCTTACAGGAAACTTTAAAAAAATAAAAGAAAATAAAGAAAAATGGAAATATATAAATATACTTATTTTGCACTTGTTTAAATGGAATGGAAATGTTGTGCTTTGGTTTGCTGTCTGGATGGAAGTTGTTAAGATCCACTGTCTGGTCAAATACACTACTTGGATGGGGTTATCCACTGGCACTGAGGTCGTTCTAGTTTTTAAGCGGAGGATGCTGCACGTCTCTGGTCTAGAAAAGCCAAGAGTTAAAATTCCTGCAAGACAGCAAAGAAAAACACCACATTAGAGGTTTGATTTGAAGTGTAGTGGGGGCAAAAAAAAAAAAAATTACAGAAATGTGTTGCATCTGATGACAAAAATAAAAAGATCAAAAATCACTAATAAAAGAAAATATATGTAAATATATGAAAATATGCTCAGTAAACTACATGAAGCTCAATATATTATTGCTCATTTCCAGCTTTGCAACTCTAGTATTTTTCCAGTGGGATTAGACTTCCTGTGACTTTCCTCGTTAATCTGTTTAAACACAAAAGGACTCAAGCCACACTACTATAAAACCTTCAAAGAAGCATTATGTAAGACATCATGAAATGTGGCAAAGACTATGCCGCTGCGCCACTACCAAATGTGCAGTTTGACTTGTGCCTTACACAAAAACTTGCAGCGCATTAAAATAAACAGGTAGCAAAAATACATTTAGGGCTACAAGTTTAAATATGGAGCTAAAGGAGTATAGCTCCTTTATATATACCACACAAAACAAGGACCGATTCACAATGTCTGCTTTTATGGACACACCTGAATCTGTTAAACTGGCATCGTCATATTCCACTCCTGAAATTAGAAGGACATTTAACTGCACCAAAAGTTTATAGCTAACTGCATTCTGCATATGCTAAATATTCCAAATTCTGCAGGAACATAAGATTACAAGAGGGATGGATTAAAATAAAATTCTTGTGTCAGCAAAAAGTAATATGCAAGGGGATGTCAGAGCACATCTGTTTTGTGTCAGTCTCATACACACATACACACACAAACATACAAACACACACTTGGCTGCCAGGCCCCTCCTGAGGTTTCAGCTTGCCATGCATGGGAGAAAATAACCCCACGCATCGGACTTCACAACCATGCTTTATGCATAACCATCCCTCTCTGTAAAAGAAGCCTTTGTTTTCATTTTACCATCTCATCATCAAGGCCTGCGCTCCATGTGTTCACCACAAACTGCCCATGAGACTCTGAAATATAGCATTCATTCATTCATTCAGCAGACAAATAGAATTGTATTTGCAATATCATTATTTAATGCAAGAGTCAAGCTCAATCACCAACACCCCGGTATGCCAGGATGGGGACTCGCGCAGCATGCTCCCACATACTGACATCATGGGTTTAAATAATGCCACGGGGCAGACTTTAGCACATGCATAACACATTAATAAATCCATGTAGTTAAAGTTTCTTTCTTCTTCTTTTTTGTTTCTAAGCCAAGACCTATCTAAGAAGGTCTAGTGTGCAAGTGCATAGCAGTTACTTGACAGCAGAGATGCACGCCAAGACAAACGTGTCCTGGCATGTGCCAATACCACATTGGGAATACGAATTACAATAAAATATATAAACCCTGAGGATAAACAGAAGCTGCAATTTATTTAAGGAGTCGTTAAGGACTAAACTTATGCTGAGCAGCTTACTTTGCACAGCCGGATTTTAAATGAATGTCGCTCTCTGGCAACGGTCACAGCAGCCTACAAGGAGACACCAAATGTGGCACCTCTGCTTTAAATGTCTAATAACACAATAAGCGATCAAGGGCTTTGGAGCAAAGGCCGACTGACGCCATCGTGGAGAGCAGCGGTATAATGGATAGTTAGTGTACAAAACAATGCCAGATGTGCCTGACAGCCTGAGAGTGCCTTTGTGAATACAGAGAGGAGGGCGACACCAGTCTACCACGGTCAGGCAAGTAGTCCCAACTGCACCTAAGTAGTGGGGGGAAATTTCTAGAACAGTCACTCATTCATCCGCCTGCAAAAACTGCGCATCTTCCAAGAGATAGCAGTCGTCATCATTAGCCATCCTCGAGATGCGGGACGCGTTTCCAAACACACACGGACGGCTCTACGCGTACTCCTTCACACTTTTTACCCTTTAAAACATCCGTCATTTCCCCCTGCCTGACGTCAGCTGTAAAACATGAGTCTGGTGGCTCAACAGTCAGTTGGCACCCCATTGAATGAGACCTAGCGTAGCTTTAAATAAAAGCAGCCTCAATGGACTTCCCGCTGGCACGTGCTCGGATATTTTGGTTTATTGACAAAACAGCTCAGCCTCCACACACACACTCACCGGTTCTGCTGATAAAAAAAAAAAGTCAAAACAAGTCGCTACACATGTACCTGGATCGCTAGTGTTCGCGAACGCGCCAAAAGCAAAGAGATTCACAACCGTCTCTCTCCACGCCCCATAGGCGGAGATGTGTGTGGAGAAGCGTCTTCGTACTGAATGCTCGCAGCTTCCTCGGCTCACGTAGGTCGCCTCTCCAGGTTGTGGACTTCACATTAACTGCCGGCGTGTCTCTTCCGACTTTCACAGAAAGCTGTGATGCCCGTCAGACAATGCTGCCCTCGCTCCTTATAGGCATCCGCTCGATTCCACGCCCCACACGTGTATTACACCCGTGACGTGTTACAGGGCGCAAAATACCGCCTACTAGAAATTGCTCCGGTTTATTATCACTAGGCTACTGGTTCTCCTGGTCACCTGTCTGTTTATGTAAGCTTAGGAAGACAGGCAGGTGCACACTGAGCGATTCAACGGGAAGTCGAGAGTCCTGGGTCACGCCCACCCTTTTCCTCAGCGTGCTTTGAATGAGGAAGATCATTTGCTTGTCCTTAAACAAAATAAGTAGGTTAGGCATATGCATTTTTACGAACTCGTGAAAATTAAAAAGTGTCGGGTTTACTTAAACGTGAAAATGGAGAATAGATGTTAGTATTTACTGGTTTGTCTAACTGGGTAAAGTTGTCTAAATGTTTAGTAACTTTCCACTGCTGATCAGACAAAGCATCCCTAAGCTTGCCAAATCTTCCATAATCTTTTATGTACCCCTAATTAGATACCAAGGTGGCTGCTTAACCTGAACTAACACACCTGGAAGGTCTCGAGCTGCTGCCAATCGGGGAAACTGCTAGAAACCCATTCAAGGCCAGGTCACTGAAGTGTAGCTCCTAATGAGATTTATTTTTTTCTGAAGTCTCCCCAGAAAGGAATTTTTGGCCCGCATGCCAACAACAATGCCCATCAGAGGAATAAAGTTATGCATACTTTGCTGTTGCAACAACACATGTTTTCATTTTCCAAGTCGGGCTTGCAATCTGGAGGAAATAGTTGTCATTGTAGAGCAACAAGAGAAAACACCAGCAATCATCAACACCTAATTTATAGTGACTGTTGTGCCATCACTCCATTGCAACACAGAGCTGAGCCACATGAGCTTTGCTCTCTAAAAACAATCATAATAACATTACATCCAGTTGGGAGAAAAGCAAGTGTCTCATTCTTATCAGACAGCAGCACCTCTTGTGTTGAGTGGGCCCTAAATAGTGTGTGCATGTGAAGTAGGTGTGTGCATTAATGTTACCGCTTGCAAATATTTGCATGCTCCGATTCTTCAGTGTGTGTCTGTTTGTGCGTGTGTATGTTGCATAGTGTAGATAGTGTTAGAAGAGGCTTGCAGTGCAAGTTAAAACACTCACTATAATCAACCGCACAGCTTGGGTTCTGTTAAAACAGCTGGCACTACTACTGAGCAAATAATATAAAGAATGTACCAGAAGGTTGTAGAGCATAACAATATTATAACAATAATAATCCAAAAGATATTGCTGTAATCAGGCATGTTGCCCTGACCATGATAATAACCGTCAACTGCCTCAGCAGACAGATAAGAATATGATTCTACTGGTTGAGTTTCAACAAAACATCCTGCACGGCAGACACAGTTCTGCATACTACGAAGGGAGGGAAACGGAGTAAATTTCCACTCACTCTGCTCTCGCAGATATCTTGGAAAATTCCATTTCGTGAAAGACTACATTTCCCAGCAGGCATTGCGCCTCTTTCGGTTGCGTTTTTGTTGCGCGACACTATGTTGCGGTGTGTTTCGATTTCACCAGGAAGTGGGAATTGATTGACTTTTGTGAGCGCGTGTGTGTTTTTGTTTGTTGTTGTTTTATTTTTAAATTTAATCTATTTTGGACTTTAAACTTTTTTATTTTGCTGGTAAAACCTAGTTATATTCCCTACCAGACTATGGCCTGAGCGCTTAATTGCTAGAGAGGGGCTCCTTTTCCCCTTTTTTCCTTAGTTACAGTCTTAAGTCAGATGGGAGACTAATAGTAAATTATTTGCCTCAAGGTTTTTGTACCCAGTAAGCATCATTGATTGAAGAGATGAGGAAGAGGTAGGAAACTTTATTGCAGTAAACTAACATGTGTATGGATGAATGAATGATTTTTGTTGTTGTTATTGTTTTTATCCCTGTCTAAATTATTTGCGTTTTACATCATATCTCTATAACGTCCTAGAAGAAATCACATAGTGGAATAAATACACCCGCCCTCTACTTAATTAGGTATTCCTTGCCAGTACTGCATTCAGCCCCTTTTTGGCTTCAGAACTGCTTTTCTTCTGTGTGGCATGGATTATATAAGGTGCTAGAAACACATTGGTTTGGGATTTGGTGACTGTGGAGGCTATTTGAATATAGAAAATTTATTTTCGTGTTCAAGAAAACTGGTATGAGATGATTTGACCTTTGTGATATGGTGTGATTTCCTGTTGGGAGCGGACATGAGAAGATGAGTACAATGTGGTCATAAAGGGATGGACATTCTCAAAATACTCAAATAGGCTGTGGTGTTTAAATGAGGCTTAGTTGTTACTTTGGGACCTAAAGTGTGCCAAGAAAATATCCCCCACACCATTACACCACCAGCAGCTGATGCCGATGCTTTGCTTGAACTTCAATAAATACAGAATTTTGGAAGTTTGTATACTCAAATAAGCCTTTTTATTAATCCACCCCACTCGAAACATTAAAATCTATTCAGAGAGCAGTGAAAGTGTCTGCACTTTGATCTTACAATTCTTTAACCTTTGACCTACATATTAGATTTTCTTTTCCTCTCTTCACTTTTAGTGTCCTTTATTTTCTGTTGTTTTGAATTGCTTTATCTACATTTTCCCACGAAAAGCACCTCCGAACTGTCCCAAAACATTTTTGTTTGAAATACCAATATGATTTTTTTTATTTATTTATGCCAAAATAATGCAACCCAGTGTCATGTGTTGAATGAGTAATCCTTTACAAGCCTCTCCCAAGAGATCTGAAAAGACTTTGAGTTTCCAGTGTACACCGGCCGTTCTGTATTGCTTCATCGTCGCAGTCATAAAACCTGTGGTGTTGATCGGAATTAGATTGAACAGCTGCGAATGGGGGGGGATTAAACAAACTGACAATTTTGGTTCTGGCCTGTTGGTTGTGAGGTTATTTATAAACAGGCTTTTATGCCTTGAAGTGGTTTAATTGCTTAGGATGAGTGCTGAACCCTAAAATAACAGCCTGGTCAGTTGCCCATTAAAGTGCATGTTTTAATCACTATATTTCAACACATTTTCAGGTCAAAGAACAGTAGGTGTGCAATGTAATGGGTAGTCTGTTATATGAACAGTAGTTACATTTTTATTGTGTGCTTTTTTTAGATTCTATATCAGTAGTAATTTTACAACATTTGTCCTTCTCGTCGTGGCAGTTTAAATCACAAAGAGTGACAATGCGATCATAGATTACAATTTTTACTTAAACCTGAGATCAATTAATGTGAAATTAATATAGAAATGACTATAAATAGACTACAAATAAATACTAGTTTGTTATTTTTGCCATCTATTAGAAGGAGCCTCAGCCTAGCAATAGTAAGACAATTTTGTTTCACTTGAATAAGACTTGATGCAGAGCTTGAAGTCAGCATGCAGATCGATCAAACACAGAAAAGGCTCACTGCACTTAACAGCACATCTGTGCACACAGACAAAAGAAGAAGATACACTCTTCACTTTGCAAGCCTTCCACATTTAAAAGCCAAATGAGATTGCAATTATCTAGATATTGTTATACAAGACAGGCGTTACAGATGGAGAGTAGCAAGACACTTTACAGTCCCAGTTATTTAGTGGTTGTTCCTGCACTGTAGGTTTGACTTCCTAGTATTGTTGGATTAGTGCTGAAGGTTAGAAGTATATGTGTACACTATTTTCCAACAGCCATTTTAAAAACTTGTTAAAAAAACAAAAACTATCCCGCCTAACTGGTTTGATATGACTCACACTGCAGTGCGTTAACATAACATTGTTGTTCATTCTATCCACGCATTGCTGCCCTACCTCATTCAATGTTCAAGCAAAATAGAGGAAATGTTAGCGGGAGAACTGGGGTGCAGAATAACTCACGTTCACACCAGTAATAAGCATTCGGTAAACAGGTGACTTTGGGAGATTGTGCTGGATCGTTACAGCTGTGAATACTTTCTTTATTAACCCAAAAAGGTATTTTTGGGAAAACCTCTGGTGTCTCGTGTAGTCTAGGTCACTCGAATTTGTTGTTAGTACCAACCCTGCATATTAAGAGAAATGTAGGACACAATATCCAAGGAAAAGTCCTTCGTCTGGCAGGTGCCTATAAATAAGGTTGACGCTGTTCATCTCAGCAGCTGCTGTATTGTTTTAATTCACGGTCAAAGTCCTAACAAATGTTAACTTAGGAGTTAAAGTGTAATCGTAAGGAACTCAGCACTGTGATGTGACAATAAAAAGTCATTCGATTTGATTTGACTGAGGCTGGTACTTTCTAAGTTTGTTTTCAGGGTTTTCTTATAATATCTTTCTTTGGATTCTTCTAAGAAAGACAAACCACAGATCTCTTTTGCAGAAGGCACCTGTATCTTGGGTGTGGTATGTGGAAGTATTGTATGTGTAAAATGTTAGTTCAGTTAGTCAAGATCACAGAGACGTGTCTGCTATCAGAATGACTAACATTTTCTCAGAAATATCCAGACTGGTCGACTCCCAAAGAAAGCCAGGTGTACTGGAAGGACCACACGTTGCACTGTTTACTATCATGTTGCACACCTCACTATGTAACTTTGTTGGATACTTTTTCTTTTGCTGGCAATCCAAGAGCTGATAAACAGTCCTTTTCTGAAAAAAAAACCACAACAAAAACAAACAATAAAGTTCTATTTTATGTTTTTTTTTCTATTGTGTTCTATTCTGTTTAAATCTATTGTGTAGTTGTGGAGCCACCTTGAGGCCAAGGAGCACAGAAATGTGCCATTTGGGATAGTTCATCCATAGCAGATGTAGTATCAGTTAAGATGAAATTACACAATGTATGTGAGATTTTAACAGCGTATTAATGAGAAACCAGTCATCAGTGAAACAGAACGTGAGGGCAGGAAACAGACAGGAAAAAGAAAAGAGAGGCAGAAGACTAACAAGAAGAATAAATCAAATCTTTCCCCTCCTCTTTGTCCAACTTTGTTGTGTCTGATCATAAATACTGTAGCACAACTTTTGTGTTTAGAGTGTAAACATAGCTATAGGATCCGTGCTTTTGTCTTAAAGCATGTTTGAGTTAAATTAGCTAACTTGGCTCACAAATTTAAAACCTGGAAGCATTCAGAGAGCATCAGAACTACAAAAGCTAAATGGTCCAGTTTAGAAAGTATTCATTATGAACTTTAATATGCGTCTGCATTTATGTCCATAGTAACAGAGATCTTCAAGCTTCCACACTACAGTAGCATTAGTACTAATGAATTCATTAGTTAAAGAGCAGTCAAAGGTTTGTGCACAAAACTTGTAAGACACACAAAACCTCATTAACTTGGTAGGCCTGTTATTCTACAGTGGGTGTTTCTAGGCTTGACTAGATATCTAAAATGAAGTTAACTGTTATTAATAGTTACCAGTTAAGGGGATCCACAAGAGATTCAGAGGACTAAGAACAACTGCAAGCCTACTGAGCAGAAAGCCAACACAAAGTTACCCAAGTGACTGCAAAGCAAATGCAGGAATGTTCAGGAGGGCTGGCGAAGGCTGCACAATGGGGATGTATGTCGAGGAGGAAAGGAAACTTTCTCTGCGGCCTCCTCGCAAAAGTCAGTGTCTGAAGCGTTCACAACAATAATGAGCCAGAGTCGTTTTGGAAACAAGTGCTGTTGACAGATAAAGTTCAAATTGAGCTCTTTGAGAGTCATGAAAGATATGTTTAGAGAAAGAAGGAACAGCATTTGTTGATAGTAGCATCATGAACACTAGTAAGCATGGGGGTGGAAATACTATGTTTTTAATGCAGGGTGAATCCTAAAGCAGGACAATGACCCAAAATGCAAAACTCAAAATCCATGAGAAGGAGCTTCAAGAAACATTGCTGAAGCTTTCCAAACAGCCCTCGTGGTCCCCTGAATTGAACGTCCTCAGAAATCTTTGTGTTAAAAATAGCCTGGCGAATTCTCAGGACTTGGCATGAACTGTGTGTACAAAGCAAATAAGATGTTTATCACTCACTGATCCATTTTTGGGGCACGGTGAGCAAGCACTTCCCAATACTGGAATTTCTCACTCGACCCATATAAATCTTTTCTATTATTAGACATAGTCTCCAAATCTAGTGATTATTGATAACATGCCACTCACTGGTATTCACATAACATGAAAAAAGGAGCTTCCGATTTCAGATTTACATGATGTTCCTCTTATTCAGACACACTGTACAAGTAATTGTGATGATAAGATATGCTTTATTTCAACTAACTTTAAACTGAAAATATATTTATATATAATTTTTCGTCATGAGGCAACCACGATCACAAATGACAAGAGGAAATTGTGGGTGTCATATTTGAAAAACCATAAAAACTATTTTATTCTGTGTCCCAGCATCAGTGTAAACTGTGAACCATCTGAAGCAAAGAATGGTCAGCATGCATCTATTTATAGCTCGCTGTATTAGAAGGAAGAATCTGTGTCTTCTTCTTCTTTCAGCTGCGCTCTTTAGGGCTTGCCACAGCGGATCATTTACCTCCATTTCACTCTTTCCCAGCATCCTCCTCTGTCACATCAAGCATGTCCTCCTTCCCCATATCCATGAATCTTGTGCTCTTCTTCTTTTCTTCTTGCCTGGCAGCTCCATCTTCAACATCCTTCACACAGCGTATCCACTATTCCTCCTCTGCATATCTCCTAACCCATCCTGAGCTGTACCTCTGATGTTCTCATCTCTAATCCTTCCCAGTCACTCCCAATGAAAATAAGATGGTCTTATACCATCTTTAAACTCTTGCTGACATCTTTCTGTCACAAATCACCCCAGGTGTTTAAACTTCACCACCTCTACGCCTTCTGTGTTCATCCTCCAGACCTTGCCTAAGCAATACAATGTAACAACATTTTTTTGGCAAAAATAAGCACATTTAAATTATCATTATTATTTCAAATAGTGTAAAACTTCTTCTTTTCTACATCGTGAGGGATATTACTGAAAAAATATATCCCCAAAACCTGTAAGAAATGATAGAAGTGTATCTGCTTTAAATGTATTTTATTTAACGTTTACATGAGAAAGAATAAAGTCTACACGGTGATGATTACATCCTTGAACTTTCACACACATCAGGCCACATAGTTAAAGTTGAGGTTTTACTGCATGCGTGTAGACGCGTTCAGGCCTGGATTCTTATCAGATGTTGCCCAATGGACTTACAAGTCATCTCCTGCCATGTGACATCAGAGAAAATCTGTTGTCCTGTATGAGATGTGTAGATGTTTGTCAAATAAGACAGCCACTTTCAGGCTCTGGACTGTAATCACATATGTGAAGTTTAGGACAGAGAGTACATGAAGCACTGTATGAAGCCTAACTTATTTGATTCAATGAAAGTCACATTCTTTTGTAAGTAGCCTGGAGACATGTTTGTGTAATCTCAACTGAACTTAAAACACATCAGATTTCCTGTACAGATAAGACAGCCAAAAAGGAGTCTATCAAACAAATAGCAAATGGCCAAAACGGAAGAAAAAATTGCACAAAAATGACAAAGCAACTGACTTTTTGTGAAACATCTGCCTACCAAATTGTGACACATGGAGGTATAACTAATGGGGCTGCTAACATTTTTAGTTTTATAAATACATTGAATTTCTTCAAACTTGAACCACTCTTAAGTGCACAAGAAGGCATTCTCATTACAACTGTGCCCGATTACAGCGGCTCACACATATTTAAAAACCCTGATTAGAATAATCCAAACTCTTGTCTTTCTGTGAAAGTACAAGATTTTTGTAGCTTTTGTTAAAAACTTGGGACGTCAGAGATAGACAAGCACCACACGCTGCACTATGTCACACTCATGTTGTATGTCTCATGTTTCAATTTTCTAATATGAGGAAACTGTAGTATTTAAAATGCTTCACTTGTACTTCTGCTTGAAGCATTGTCATGGTCTTTAAGTAAGGTGACAGCTGGATTAGCGGGAGTTTAAAAAAAAAGATATCTACAGTTACAAGAGCTCCATCTACAGACGTAAACTCGATTTCGCAGGTTTCAATGCGTGGAAGCATCTGCAAAAGCAGTGCCATTATATAACTGCACAAGTCGCAGTTAAGACTTATTATGCAATATATAATACTTCAATTTTATGAATTGGTGCATTTGTCCAGTAAGATGGGGGGGTTGTCTTGATCTAACAGCTATAAAATGAACATAGAAAGGTCTTAAATTTGGTCTGAGAGGCTAGCGCAGATTCATGTGTAGTGTGGAGATATAACTCAGTCTGTGTTGAAATAATATTGGATTGTAAGTTATAGCCTACTCCTCTTATCTGGAAAAACTGTTTGAAATGACATTAAAGCAACAATAATAACAATAATAATAATAATGCTTGACACGTACCTTGGCAAGTGAAAGTCACGTTTAAGATGACACTCAGAAACCTCAGATTGCTTGTTTATGAAAATATATAGTTTGATTTTGTGGTTTGGAACAGGCATTTGAAAAACTATAACTTCTAAAAATTGATATATCAGCATATTACCAGTAACTACAATGTCATGTCTTATAAAAGGGCACGTCAGAGTGACAGTGAGCCTGCATGCAATAACAAAACCCTTAAATCACAGCTTCAGCCACCATTCATTATACAGACGCCTGTTCTGCTTCTGCTGTAAGAGATCAAAATGTTTTCTGTGAAAAGAGCCTATGTCAGGGTCATGGCACCTACATGGAATATAACATTAGTTATATTTACTATTATAAATTAAAAGCAAGGTAATAATGTAGCTGGATATACAGTGACTTGCAAAAGTATTCAGCCCCCTTGAACTTTTCCACATTTTGTCACATTACAGCCACAAACATGAATCAATTTTATTGGAATTACATGTGAAAGACCAACACAAAGTGGTGTACACGAGAGAAGTGGAACGAAAATCATACATGATTCCAAACATTTTTCACAAATAAATAACTGAAAAGTGGGGTGTGCGTAATTATTCAGCCCCCTGAGTCAATACTTTGTAGAACCACCTTTTGCTGCAATTATAGCTGCCAGTCTTTTAGGGTATGTCTCTACCAGCTTTGCACATCTAGAGACTGACATTCTTGCCCATTCTTCTTTGCAAAACAGCTCCAGCTCAGTCAGATTAGATGGACAGCGTTTGTGAACAGCAGTTTTCAGATCTTGCCACAGATTCTCGATTGGATTTAGATCTGGACTTTGACTGGGCCATTCTAACACATGGATATGTTTTGTTTTAAACCGTTCCATTGTTGCCCTGGCTTTATGTTTAGGATCGTTGTCCTGCTGGAAGGTGAACCTCCGCCCCAGTCTCAAGTCTTTTGCAGACTCCAAGAGGTTTTCTTCCAAGATTGCCCTTTATTTGGCTCCATCCATCTTCCCATCAACTCTGACCAGCTTCCCTGTCCCTGCTGAAGAGAAGCACCCCCAGAGCATGATGCTGCCACTATCATATTTGACAGTGGGGATGGTGTGTTCAGAGTGATGTGCAGTGTTAGTTTTCTGCCACACATAGCGTTTTGTATTTTGGCCAAAAAGTTCCATGTTGGTCTCATCTGACCAGAGCACCTTCTTCCACATGTTTGCTGTGTCCCCCACGTGGCTTGTGGAAAACTGCAAACAGGACTTCTTATGGTTTGCTGTTAACAATGGCTTTCTTCTTGCCACTCTTCCATAAAGGCCAACTTTGTGCAGTGCACGACTAATAGTTGTCCTATGGACAGATTCCCCCACCTGAGCTGTGGATCTCTGCAGCTCGTTCAGAGTCACCATGGGCCTCTTGGCTGCATTTCTGATCAGCGCTCTCCTTGTTCGGCCTGTGAGTTTAGGTGGACGGCCTTGTCTTGGTAGGTTTACAGTTGTGCCATACTCCTTCCATTTCTTGAACAGTGCTCCGTAGGATGTTCAAGGCTTGGGAAATCTTTTTGTAGCCTAAGCCTGCTTTAAATTTCTCAATAACTTTATCCCTGACCTGTCTGGTGTGTTCTTTGGACTTCATGGTGTCATTGCTCCCAATATTCTCTTAGACAACCTCTGAGGCCTCACAGAGCAGCTGTATTTGTACTGACATTAGATCACACACAGGTGCACTCTATTTATTCATTAGCACTCATCAGGCAATGTCTATGGGCAACTGACTGCACTCAGACCAAAGGGGGCTGAATAATTACGCAAAACCCACTTTGCAGTTATTTATTTGTAAAAAATGTTTGGAATCATGTATGATTTTCGTTCCACTTCTCACGTTTACACCACTTTGTATTGGTCTTTCATGTGGAATTCCAATAAAATTGATTCATGTTTGTGGCTGTAATGTGACAAAATGTGGAAAGTTCAAGGGGGCCGAATACTTTTGCAAGCCACTGTATATTGGTGTTTGTGACAGTTCATAATAATAAAATAAAAGTCCCTAGCAGGGAACTTTTATTTTAATATTTTTTTCTATTTGTAAAATAGCTCAGCTTTTATCAGCTTTCACTACATTTCAACATGAAAATGTCCTTTGCACAACACTGAATTTGAAACAATCAAAACATAACATAGAAAGCAGTGCTTACAGAAAAGATGCAAAAACAGAAAAGAAAAGCACTACTTACGAACTCACGACAGTAATCATTAGAACCTGGATCTGATCTGTATACTGTATTACTGGGCTGTCTGAGATACACTGATATCAGCATCTTCGTTTGTTTTGTTTTTTCCAGGATATAACACAAAAAAACACAAAGTGTCCAACATATCTTGCACTGACCCCATTGCTTCCAGTACAGTAGCACCATATCTGAACAGATGGTGGTGCATGTTGTGTCTTCTTGATGAATTACCAGCTAATTTGGTGAATATATTTATGGAAAGTTAGTAAACAAAATCTCTTCTGTAAAACTAGGATAATGGATGTACTGTGTGGAAAGTAAGCACCAACGTTGTGCCTGCTCCAGAGTATTCTGTGTATAAGAAATAAAATATTTTTTTGTTGTTTACAGTACTCATGTGTTTTAGAATGCTTAATTTGCAGTAATCTTACTATTAATAATGTATTCGTACTATCTGGGAACACGTTCCAACATGAATGAAACTATCTCCTGTTTCCTTTTACTAATTATGTTCGGCAGGTAGGAGAAAAGATAAGGAGTTAGAAAAAAGAGTGTGAATGATGTTCTTCCTGTTGAAACTACAATGTGCAGAAATTGGACTACAAAACCCACATCTCAGTTCACCACAACATGTTCTTGCCCTCCTGTTTTATGTCACTTATGTAAACTAGGAACAGTCCAAAAAAAGCGTGTACTACAAAGTTTGGAATGTTAAAGGAGAAGGCGCGTGGGTTTTTTTGTTTATTGTTAAAAACACTGGATTTAATAAAGGGGCACTGTGTCAGTTGTGTGACTGAAAGTTGTGGACAGGGATATTTTTGTTGCTGGACTTGTGGATTATTTAGTTCTATGTGTTTTTCTTGCAAGAGGAGAATATTCAAATGAACTGTGCAACTGTAATTTATTACAGTATGAAACATGCAATTTACTGTAAATTGCGCGAAACGTGATGCTTAAAAATAGCATGTCTTGTGAATCTGGTGGTTGTGATAGTTGCTACTAGGCGTGTTTGTTTGTATTTGAAGGACTTTTATTATTAAGACATTTAAACATTTTGGGTTTGGAGATGCATTTCTGGATATGATGACTATGTTATACACTGATATTATAATAGTTGTGTTTCCCTTTCAAGGCACATGTCCCAGGTTCAGGGTGGAAAGAGGCATCAGGCGGGGCTGCAGCATCTCGCCTCTTTTATTCATTGTAGCCATTGAATTCCTTGCTATTACTGTCATAAATTCAAACATCAAAGGATTAGACATAAATAACCACAAATTAATTATAAGTCAGCTTGCCAATGATACAACAAACTTTCTAAAAAATAAAGAACAAATTCCATTGGTATTATTGATACAATAAAGATCTTTTCTGATGCTTCTGGACTACGCCTGAACCTGGACAAATGTGAACTCATGAGTATCCATACTTGTTCTCACTCTTCTTTGTATGATACACCTGTCAAAAATGAGATCAAATATCTTGGAATTTGGTTAACTAAATGCATGGCTGATAGTGAAAAAAAGAATATTCAGAACACAATTGACAAATGCAAAAAAACCCTTTGAACCATTGGCTACAGAGAGATTTAATGTTGTTCAGAAGGACAATGTTAACCAAGGTTGAATCTTTGTCCTGATTAATCTATCCAGCTTATTCCCTAGTCATCTCACCAAGGATTGTAAAAGACATCAATAAGGTGAATTTTAATTTCATATGGAAAAATAAACATCACTATATCAGTAACAGGGACTTGATAAAAGATTATGAAGAGGGGGGTTTAAAAGCAATCGATTGTGAAAAAATGACTGGCGTGTTAAAGATTAATTGGCTCTGATCTTTCTTAAAAAAATGATGAGATCTGGTTCTTGATACCATCTTATTTTCAACAAAGTTGGGGATATCCAATTTCTATTAGTATGTGATTTTGAAATTTCTAAACTGCCCATAAAACTCTCCAAATTTCATCAACAAGTTTTGTTAAATTGGAAATTAATGTTTAAACATAACTTTAGTGCCCACAATGTTCCATTGTGGAATAATAGGGTGATATTGAATCGAGGGAAATCTATGTTTGTGGAAGAATGGATGACAAAACAAATTTGGTCTGCGACACATATAATGGATGAAAATGGAGATATACTTGAATTAAACAGGTTTAAATTTGTGTCAGACAACTGTTATATTTGTAAAACAACAAAGCAACAGAGCGCATGTTTTATGGGCGTGTGACTGTCCAAAATTTATGGAAATCTCTCCATGACCTCGTATTGTCCCAGTCTAGAAATATTGAATTTTGGTCTTTTCAAAATATTCAAATTGGAGTAATTCTTAAGGACAAAAATAGTGAGTTTTTAGCTAACAATCTCATTATTATAACAAAATATTACAGTCATAAATGCCAATATGCTAAATCCTGCTTTTAAAAACGAACTCTCCCTTTTGCGTAAATCTCTGAAGCTAATAAATAAGCCCCGCCACGCAGATACTTCCGGGTTACTTCACTCATTTAAGGAACCTTCATTAGCAATGCGGCCTAACCGAACGCACCCCGTGGTCAGATCTCTGACGGCGAGGTGAGAGGTTTGTAAACACTGCACATCCTGGAACATACCAAAGCAGAGGGGGAGTGATGACATTTCATTACCGTCTACATCTCAATTTCACAACTGCACAAAGTGTTTAGTTTATGCTTCTTTTAGCACACATTTTGTAGTGTATCGACTTTTCTTTAAGGCACCAAGAAGGCGAATATTTACATTTACCGACTACACTTTCCCGGCTCCCACCCTTTCTTCTTCTCTGTGAGGAAGTGAGCGTCTGGTGCTGGATCAGCTGATCAGCTATAGGAGATCCCCGCCCAGTTGCCAGAGTCAGCCCTGGTGCTCCGGGTATGGTTGTTTTCACACACACATCCTTTTTTTTTTTCCTGTGAGCGGCTTTTGCCTGGAGGATGCACCATCAGGACCGGACTGTCTGCCGCTCGTGTCTGGGTGCTGTGAAGCGAGCGTGGCCCCGCGCATCTCGTGCTGCTTTTTCTGTCGGTGAGTCATTCATGCACCACGTAGCTAGCTGATTTTGTTTGCGGCGGGGTTCTTTGCTTTAACACTATGCGCTTTATTATTATAACCAAAGAAACCCTAACCAAAGAAAACAAATGTGATTTTCCTGTGACGTTAGGAAAAAATAGGAAAATTCTATTTTTAGGATTTTTATCTGCTTACCTATGGGGAAAAAACGTGTCTGACTACTCTTTAATATATTTCCTAGCCTGTAAGGTAGTGATAGTATCATGCAGGTTTTGGTCTGAAGTCGTGCTGTTACATAATCTGTAGGCTCTAATGCTACAGTGTACTTACAGGCTAAAGGCTGCTGCAGCCAACTGTTATTTGGCCACATTTCATGCTGCATCCACAGCCTCTTTCATCATCATCATCCTATGCGCCAGCACCGTCACGTTAAAGCCTGCTGTGGCCGTGTTGGTGGTGTTAGTCAGCTGACGGGGCTTGTTGTGTGCCTTGGAGCGTGCGTCCACCCTCAAAGCACACACACTCCTGTTTCTGTAGAAATGCACGGGTTTATCACACTTGCTGTTTTTGCCGATACTTACAATGAGGAAGTGAGAATTTAAACTTTGTTCTGCCCGGCCTGCACAATTTGGTTATCAAGCTGTCACTTGTAATTCTCCAGAATGCTTTTTTTCCCCCCAGTCGCTACACACACACATGCACACAGACACACACTCAGAGTATTTGCAGGCAGACGTATGACTAAAAACACGTTAAACTGGTCAAAGTGTTTAGAGTTATTTGTCTTCTAATTGAAACCCTTGTATATAAGTTCTGTTAGTGGGGAGAAAACCCCCCACTTTGAAACATATCAGCAGTCCAATCCACCCATGACAGGGAGGAAAGCCTGGATTTTACAAACAGTGCTGGTTTTGCAAGTAAGCCTTGATGAAAGACTGTCTAACCTCATAGTTGCTGTGGTGCTGGTCCGTAGGTCAAGAAAACTCTTTGTGAACAGAGCTAACATGTGTCACATGCACGTGTCATTGATCACACATACACACCCGTGCATGGATGCTCTGGGTATTTTTGAACCGGCTCTTCTTTAATATTCAATGCACATTACAGTTAAAACACACACACACACAAAAAGAAGATGTGACCTTTTTTTTTTTTTTTTAGATTAATACATGATCGGCCTGTATTTTCTAGTCACAGATGTGCACAATGATGCTTTTATGACCAGCAGTAAGAATCCGCACTACAGAAATGACGATGTCTGGGGTCCTTTAGCAAACCTGGCACCACTGCAGGACACTTTATGTATTTAAAGCGTGTCACCACTTTTTGCATGACATTCGACTAATGTAAGATTCTATGCTGGGGGCACTTTGCATAATGTTTTAGCCATGCAGAGGGAGGGAATTGTGGGAATGCGCAAGGACAGTGCATTCCTGAATTCCATTCCACCAAGATGATCTAATGAACAGGTCGAATTACAGTTATTTGAAAAGTTTGAACAGGAAACGGAGTGACAGCAAGGTTCACATAGAAGAGGAAGAGTTTAAAAAACAAACAAACATTGAAGACCACAAAAAGCTCAGACGAGAAGCGCAGAAAATGGCTGCAGTGACTTCAGTTTTTTTAATACTCCATTCCACATATTTTTGTCACTGTTCCCAAATTACAGTACACAATAACATGTAGACGCTGGTTTGTGTTTGCATGTTCTCCCTCCACAGTCCAAACACTCTTATGTTAGGCTAACTGATGACTCTAAATTAGCTACAGATGTGAATATGGACAACAGAATGGTTGTCTGTCTCTGTGTTAGCCCTGTGGCTGAGTGGTGATCTATCAGGACCAATTTTGCGAAGGGGCTTCATGAGAAACTGGGACTATTGTGGAGGGCCACACTGATAAGGTGAGCTCATACACCCAGTTTCTCATGCGGCATCTTGGAAAAGATGGTGATTCCCCACCGTGCAACCCTGAATTGGATAAGATGAGGAGCATGGATGGATAGATGAATTCACCAGTTTCATCCAAGAGTATTTTTAAAGAGACCAAAAAAGGTTCAATTAAAAAATTTGGGTTTTGTTTGTTTTTTGCTGTTTAAAAAAGAAATGCATTTTTAGCTTTATTAAGCTAATTGTAAAAATCACCAACCAGGTTTTTTTTTTTCTTTGGAAGGCCAAAACTTAAGGATGACACCAATAATTGTATATGTAGGATAATGTTTACTCATTTTTCAAATCTACCAGCCAGTTAGCCTACACAGCTTTGTGGAGAGGCCTGTGTTTTTCTGTTTTGTCTGTTGTGTGTACTTTTTTCTTTTTAAATTTGCTAAATGTTCAAAGAAGAGCCTTTAAAAAGTTTTTATTCTTTATTTTCAGAAATTAAATGTAAATATGGGGCAGTGGGTTTATTTAATAGCCTAACAAAGTGAAGACTCTTTTGTCCAACAACGTGTAAAACACTTCACTGATCACAATGACGTGAAGAAAAGCCAAAATATAATATGCCCATATCCTCCTGAGAACCGAGGAAAGGGGAATCTTCCCATTGAACGTTTTCTGTGATTTCCTTCCTCTTTGGAGCTAAAAGAAGCCACCCAAACACACGAGATATCAATGGAAAGCCCAGAGTGTCCTCTATTTAGTACATCAGGACTTAGTAGGGTGGCTCAAATAAGTCAAAAGATATAGACCAAAATCAAACGTCAATTACATAGGACATAAATGAGTAGGCTCGTTGTCAGGACGATATGAAAAAGCAAGGTCTCAGTTGATCACCGCCTCCTCTGGACATGAAATAACCTCAACTCTTTCACATCCTCACTCAGTCTAGAGCTGGGTTTGTCTATTTTTCACTGGTGTCCTAGGCAGAGTTGTATTGGTAGGCTTTAACATTTTGTCTTTTATTAGATTTGAATTCTTTCAATCAATTCCTAAATTTTTGTAGGTTATAAATTTGCCAAATGGCATGTGATTTTCCCCGTGAATGAACTGTCGTCCTGAGCATGTGCTCGGGACGGTGTTTACAGTGGTAAAGCCCTCTTAGATCAGCCACAGGGAGTCCAGATGCCCGTGCTTCTCTAATCCTGCCTTCCTGCTCCCCCACCCATTCCTTTGTTTAGCTATATTTGAATACATAATATGCACACGTATTCACAAGCAACTGTCTTTACCGCAAAAACAAAGCAGGTAATAACTGGGCTTTACCGGTGGAGCATTAATCAACTTAAGGGCCAGACATTTCCCTCAAAAGTTGGTGGAAACTGAAACACGGTTTCAGTGCATTTATTCAACCGGTGGTCCAAAATCAAACTCTTTAAAAAAAAAAAAATCTTAATCTTCCTTTGTGTCTGCAGGCCACTGTTTGCTAGCAAGTTTTCTCTGCTGAACCTAAAAGCTAAGCGAGCTGCAATGTTGCCCCATTTTTTTAAATTGTTTTTAAATTATTTTTTTTTGCTTCCCAGAGGCCCAAAAATCAATTAATGCTGTTCTAAATTTTCCTGTAGACAAGAGAGATGCAAAGTGTATCTCTTTGTGTGTTTTTAAGCTCAGCTCTTTGCTTGTTTTTCTGCGGCTGTGCTCGCAGAGCTGCACAGTTCGTGTTAGAAAGAGTCCTCCTCCTCAGACTGAGAGACAGGTCAGACAGCCAAACACCGAGCAGTCATGAATGAGGGCATTTGTCTCCTTTGCCTCAGAGCTCGTGTATGTCAGTGAACAGAGCTAATTGGATAATTTTATTTGGAATAAACAAGCCTCAGAGGCTGAGGACATCCAGCAGGTTTCACACACATTTATGCTGCTACTGTTTTTTTGTTTTTTGAGTTTTTTCCCTCAAAAACTCTCATTTGCCATTTTTACCAGAGATATTATGCTGATGATGCTGGGATCAGACTAAAGTATCATGGATCCTGAGGAGTTGGAACTTCAGAATGACTACCGTTATCGTAGCTATGCGGCAGTCATCGAGAAAGCGCTGCGAAACTTCGAGTCTTCGAGTGAGTGGGCAGATCTCATCTCATCCCTGGGAAAGCTCAATAAGGTACAGTCTGAATGTGCAGAGATGACATGCTTTTAGCTCTTTTTTTCCATGTCTTCCTGGTGTTGACATTTTTGGTTCACCGCTGTTGCCTGTCTTTCAGTTCCCTATAGTTATGCATTAGTTCTCATTTCCCACATAAAAACTCTCCCTATGTATTTAACAGCTTTATAACTAGTAATAAATGAGCCACTGTCCTTTTTTTCAGTACAGCAAGATGTTGACTTTGGAGTGTCTGTGTGTGCCGATGTCGAACAGTTGGAATGCGAGGGAGAAATTTACCTGATTGATTTAAAACTGTAAATGACTTTAAGCACTGAAGTGTAATCTGTGGGGGGGTTTAGTTTAGTCGTCGTGTTTTGACAGGTTCTCACATTTCCTCTTAACGGTTTTTCGCCGTCATCTAAAGAGTTTTCTTATTATTTTCTCTGCATTTGAAACAGGCCCTACAGACTAATCTGCGATACTCCCTCCTGCCCAAGAGGCTGATCATAGGGAAGCGTCTGGCTCAGTGTTTACACCCGGCCCTGCCCAGCGGTGTACACCTCAAGGCTCTGGAGACCTATGAGGTCATTTTCAAAATCATTGGAACAAAATGGCTAGCCAAGGATCTGTTCATTTACAGGTAGAAAAACCAAACCTTTGATGCTTAAAGAAAAACAAAGAGTTCATAAGTTTACTTGAGCCTGTGTGTTTTTGTGCTTTTTAGTTCAGGATTGTTCCCACTTTTGGCCCACGCAGCCATGGCAGTAAAGCCCGTCCTGCTGACGCTGTATGAGCGTTACTATCTCCCTCTGCAGAAGGCTTTGCTGCCCAGTCTTCAGGCTTTCATAACAGGTCTCCTACCAGGCCTGGAGGAAGGATTGGAGGTCTACGACAGGTACGTAGCATAAAAAGCCAGTTTATTATGACTGAATTCCACGTATGCTGTTAGTACCTACAAGTTCACCAAATCCGAAGATGAAAGTAGAAATGCAAGACATCTCTTTGCACCTCTGAAGAAACAAAGACATTTGCATTTTCAGGGTTTTTCTTGGTGTTTGTTGTGCTACACATTTTGCTTTTAAAATGGAACAGCATGCATCTAACAAACAAGCCATCCAGATCTGGCCGCCGTGGCGAGCCCTGTGAATAAGGGAGGGGCTTTAGTATAATTCTGGTATTATTTATGAGATGCTATCAAATATTTTACAATTATACAGTTTTGAAAAAAATGAAAAAGAACCCCGTATATGATTTAAGTTTGGTTGTTGTTCCTTAGAAATTTGCCTCCATGTGCAGCTGATCACCGCTCCCAGCGCTCCTGCTACATTTGGATCACTGCCTGGAAGTTCCAGTCTGATCCCTCTTTAGGAACAAATTTGCAATTCATCCATCCTGCATCCTGTTCAGTTTTCTGGCCACACCAACACAATCATCACTAACCACTCACAATTTTATATGGATACCTGTGACCCTCTCCTTTTCTGCAACGTGAGATTCAGGCTGAACGTGGTCACCGTCCCGATACAGTGGACCAAATCCAGCACGGGTCATGAAAAACAAATAAATAAATCTTTAGGTACTGATCCAAAAATGGCAGGAATGCTGAAAGTGGTGTATAAAAATTAAGTCATTCAAGTTTGCTGTTTATGCATGCCTTCATAACACGTTTGCTTCTCAGCTGACCTAATGCAGTAGAGCGAGTCCTCACTTTACCGTTTTTCTGTTTGCTCACTCAGACATGCATTGTCAACATTTCAGCTTTAGTCTAACCATAAATGCCTTTTTTATTGTTTGTTTTGCACTAATGTACACAGCACTGGGTGTAGACAGGAAAAACAGTCAAAAATTATTCAGGACTTAACTTGCGGCAAAAGTTTCACAAGTGAAAATTATGTTGTGAGTCACTGGGCTCCACAGGACCGTGTCCTGACTAATCATTCTTTCTATACTCAGTCAGTGGATATCATTGGTCAGCACTGACAACAACACTGACGTGACATCACTGACGGCAATGTAGAAATATAGATTTATAAATGTGTGTGTTGCTTTGTGCGTGTCACTGAGTCATCTCCACTTTGTGCCCTTCTGCTGTCAAGGACCGATGCTCTGCTGGTCAAGTTGTCACTGCTCGTGGGTCAGCAGGTCTTCTATGGTGCCCTGTGGGGGAGCATGCTGGTCACCCCTATGGTGCGGCTGCCTGCCTCCGTCTTTATAGTCACACATTTTGACCGAATGGCCTCACTGAGCCAACAAGCGTACATGCTAGGCTACGATCAGCGTGTAGTGGTGAGTGCCTCTGCACATGAAATCCTTACTTATGGGTACAATTCATGTCACTTTTCTTCCCTTTTTGTTTTTTACAATTCATGCTATCGAATGTCTGAACTTCTTTCTGTTTACAGGTGAAGTCACTTTGTCTATCTCTGCAAGATTCAAATGCCTTGGTGCAGAGGAACACACTTGAAATCCTGCTCTACTTTTTCCCATTTGCAACATGCCTGGTAGGCACTCCTTGTGTTTTCTTTTGTTTTTTTACTTTATATCTTTAACACTAAGCAAACTAAGTGCATTTATTATCCTAATCTAAGACCCGTTTCCAGTTTTATGTCCAAAGAAAACAATTTGTTTATAACCAGTCTTGTTTCTATTCATTATCACAGCATTTTGTGCACCGGTGCTTAACAGTCTGGTGAGACGGTCAGTTAATCCAGTTATCTAAACACAGCAAGCACGCGTCTGTGTCGTATTCATTCTCCGTTCACTTGTGAAAAAAGTCCATCGGATGTTGGCATTTTAGTGCTTTATTTTTCCTAACAAATAATTAAGTTGAAATAATTGAGTTAAACTGTAAAACATGATACTCTTTGTGCTCATGATCCAGCATTGGCTGAAAATTTCAAGCATTGCAATCAATGAATGTTTTCATGATCAACACAAATGTAAGGCAAAAACAAATATATTCGATTTGGGGTTGGGCAGTGGGGGGCGGCAGTGTGAATTGCACCCTTTCAACTTTTCAGACTCTCAAATCAAAGACGGACTATACCAAAACACATGTATCATGTTTATGGTAATACTGTTATAGTATTAGGACTTTTTTTGTTGTTACTCGGCTAACTGTGCATCTTCCTGTTGTTGGCTAGAACCCAGCAGAGCCCACCATTGCTTTGAGCTTTGAAGACATGATCACAGTCGTCTCTGCAGCCTCACTCACGCTGCTCAGAAGAGACATGTCCCTCAACAGACGCCTCTACGCCTGGCTTCTAGGTCCTTGTCATCAGAATATACCAGAGTGAAAATTCATACGTACCACCGTTTGGCAAAATTGTCTGGTTCACTTACACTTCTCATCTATATATGCGTGTCATTTCCAGGGACGGATATAAAAGGAGGAATGGTGGCTCCACATCCCGAGCTCTCCACCACCATGGAGGAGCATACGGCATTTTACTTCAGCACCTACTCCAGGGATTTCCTTGTGAAGGTAGCTAATGTATTTAATAGCAAATAGGCAGAGAAAAAACATCAAGAATACACAAAAACATATTGTATGCATGTTTGCTTTTTAGTTTAAACATCAAGTATATGTTTCTGAATCAAGTAGCTGGTTTTCTTAACCTAAAGGTTGGGGGTAAACAAAAAGAAACAGGTGATGTGGATGTTTCAACCATATCACAAATTACATCTAACCATCACTGACTGGCCTGTTAGATCTTGTGTTAAACAGTTTTTTATGGAGTCAGTCCTCCACATAACTTCTGTTTAACTAACTGCATTAAAGCAGATGTGTAGTGTATTTACCAAAACTGTAAAATGACCATAAATGAGAAGAAGTTGCTCATGAGAGTGAAGTAAAAATGAGTACGAGTGGCTTGTTGACTGTTTTATGGAGATTTAGTAGTTTCAAATTGCTTCTGCTGGTACACCGCAGAGATTCCTGTAGTGAAACTTGGAGTAAAGTTGTTTTTTGCATGTGTTGAAGGTCTCACTCGGTGTGATTTCCCCTTAGCCTGATGTATAGTACTAATAAAGTCACGAGCCACCCCTCACTTCTTTATATTTTGGTAGGAAAATGAGAAGTGGGTGCAGTTATTTATTGAAGCATGTGCAACCATACATGGAAATATAGTAAAATATAAAGGACAAAAATTGACTGTGTACAATGAGCTTGAAAGGCAGTTTGTTTGTTTTTTCATCACTGTTTTAAGCAGTTCTTGGGAATTGCTTTTACAGTCAAAGCAAAATATCAAGAAATGGGGCTGACTCAAGACTTTTGCACATTCATGTACATGTACTTGCCTGTGCTTATTTTTATCTTCCATTGGAACAAATTAATGATATTAATTAACAATGTGAATAATAATAATAATACTTAAATAAAAAAAATATGATTCATCATAAAAAAAAAATTAGCAAGCACTTAAGGTTCTGTGACAGTAGATTGATCACCAGACCTCTTTCCCGAAGCAACAGACTACTACAGTACTAAACTTCAGCTGAGGTCAGTGTTACAACTGAGACTGAAACTGTGTTGGAGTTTTCACCACTGAAAGGAAGGCAGGAGTCCATCATCTAAACAGACCGTTTTCTTAGTCTGACAAGTAGGATTGCATTGTAGTGGCCTTTTTGTGTTTTTCTGGTTATGCATTTTAAGATTATTTTGCATTAAATATTGAAGCTAAGTGGGACATCTGCTCATGCTGTGGTTTGTGAGACGGTGAATACTTAGAAGTAAAAATAGCATTTACACATTTGTCGCATCTTTCACTGCATCCCATGTGTTCTCAAGAGGAATGGAACTAAAGGAGGATACTGAGAATATTAAGCAGTGTAACTTATTCAATTTCAAATGAAAAAGATCAGTTCATATCTCATTGAAAATGAAAACGAGATATAGTGAAACGAGGGGTTACAGAATAAGAGTAAGAGATACTGCGGTGTATCTCTGACATGACTTGATTTGCAGGTCACATGTTGTTCAAACCTCTCACTAAGTAGCAATAAAATGTGTGCTCTTCATCAAAGAATGGTATGCATCGGTTAAGCGTCTGCGTTTTCTCACATGACTTGAACAGGTGAGGTACACTTGTTTAAAGTGTGCATCAATAGATGTTTGTCACATGTTTCTCTAAGTCTCATTTGTTTATGTCTCTGACTTCAGGCTCTGATTAACATCCTCAAACAGAAGGATGTGAATAGTGACCCGGAAAATGTGACTAGTTACCTCAGGCCCTTTCGCATCATTATCAGCCTGCTCGATAAACCGGAGATAGGTAAGCAGCATGTGTGCAGTACACAAAAACGTCAAAAGTCTGAATTACTTTATCAACCACTTATTTGATAATAGTCATATTTCTCCTCAGGTCCGCCTGTCTTGAGCCGTGTGTTGTTGGAGGTGGTCCGAGCTTTTTACAGCTACTGTCGAGAAATGCTGGGAGAGGAAACCATCACCAGCTCAGGACTCTCAGGCAACCAGCTAGCTAGGTAAGAGCAGTAAATGGTAAAACACATGAACTGCATGTTCACTGCTGATTAAAGAGCATGTGACAAAACGTCAAACGCCGAGATGAATCCAAAAACATGCTTTCTTGTGTTTTCCCTCCACAGTAAGATAAAAGAGAATAAGAATGCATCAGAAATCATAAAGACGGTGAACATGCTCGTGAGTTCCATGAACAGCGAATATCTCTGGGAGTACATGACTCGACGCTTCTGCGCCTCTCTCGGGTACGAGGATGACACCGAATTCTTGCATGGGAAATTCTAAAAAGCTAAAGGCTGAGTCAAACAAATAACTAGTGCCAAGATTATATGCAGCGTGTATGTGAAGATTTCTTGTTTGCTGTCAAACATCACCTTACAAGGATCGTCGTTTCTCGCTCTACTCTAGCAACAAGGATGACCCACCAACGCCTCCTGAACAGGACCGCAGTCATCCCGCTCCCTCCGTCTCAGAGATGTCCAGCCTCATCATTTTCCTGCTTGATGTTCTTCCTCTGGTAAATGGCACAAACATCTGCACATCATTGCTGATCTATCTCTGTGAAGGCTGTCGTCAACAGCTCAGGGAGATGTGACCTGCATTTTAGATCAGAGTCAGCATCAGCCAGTCGGTATTTTAGAACTGATTGGATTATTTGCCAGAAAGTCACAGAAAAAGCAATCGCAAGTCAGTCTCACGCATACACCCATTCATAAACAGCACAATCATCATGTTTCTTCTTTGCAACAGGAGCTCCATGCAGACATCCAGTCACATTATCTTCCTGAGATGCTGGGCACCATGCTGCGAACCCTGTGCAGTCACATTGATGCTGTTTGCCTGGAAGACGTCACACAGGGACTGCGCGCATGCTTCAAAGTCCTCAGTAAGATCCAGATGCCTGTGGCTTACATGGATGTTGAGGCAGGGGCGCAGGCAGAGGAGACGGAGTTACAGTCACTGAAAGAGGAATGCGCAGAGACTCAGGTTTGGCATCCAAGATGTGTCTCTTTAAAAATTACACCGTGTGAAGTTTGACTGTACCTCATCATGTCAGTTATACTCTGTCTAGGATAAAGAGAATGAAGGAGAGAAAAGCGGCTCCCCCGGTCAGGCCGACGGGAATCACGAGGATGAAGAGATAAACAGAGATGGAGGCGTTGAGGCAGAGACAGCAAACAGTGCTTTCCCAACACTCAGGTCTGAGGACAGCGGATTAGGCATCAGCGCCTCACCCTCAGAGCAGCACCTGCCACCAGGGGTCACGATGGGGACTGAGGAGAATGGAGTTTTCAAAGAAGGCGAAGGAGTGTGGAGAAGGGGGGGCAGTATAGACACCATGGCCCAGTGTCTGCAGGACATCCTGGCCTTCATAACCACAAGGTGAACATCTGAGCCGGTTGTAGTCTAAATGATCATCATGGGCCGCTTTTATTAACTGTGATTTCTAAATATTCGCAGATACTTGTTGGTGCAAGTGGAGGATGTCAGGGGACCAATTGAAGAGCCTCATCCTGACCTACGTGCTTCCTCTGTAGATCAGAAGTCTTTGATGGTGAATGTGGGTGGGCGTGAAATCAAAGACAAACTGACGGAGCTGTTCACGCCAAATAAACGTAAATCCCGTTCCTCTTCTGACACCCGGGTCTCAGCAGCCTCTGCTGAGAAGAAAAGGGATCACAGGCATTCGGGGCACCTGGACTGGTCAGCTGGTTATATGCCCCGCGGCAAGGCAGAGATCTCTGAGGCCTGTCGACAGGCCTTCATCGCCACCTGCCACCTTCTGCTGGAGTGCACTACCTTCCCCATTTACCTAAGCGAAGAGGAGACTCTAGCTTTCCACACAGATATGTTTGGTCACACAGGTCAGCGCATAGATGTGTGTGTTAATACCGCTGTCAGTTATCCTGCAAAGAGGGATAAGTGACTAACAACTCTTCTTTTTCATCAGGTTATCAAGTGGACAGCCTCCCAGTGTGGCTGAGGTCCTTAATGACGCTGTGCTGCCTGTCCAGAGACTACAACATCCAGCACACTGCAGTGGCTTCCCTACTGGAACTGATCAACCACTCCCAATCCTTAACACTGGTTATTCAGGACAAGCAGAGACGCTACCAGAGCTCTGAGTCTAACCCACTGAGTGGGCGGCTGCAGATGGTCACTGTGCCACCCATCTACCCTGCCCTGCTACGCACCATAGAGGAGGGCACCGACTTCTATCAGGTTAGGTTTTCATTCATTTGAATCTTGTTCTAACTTGGTGTAAATGGGCTGATTTACATTATAAGACTGTAGAGAAACAGATGAAAGATCCTCAGCAGTAAAAGTATTATTAAACAATTAAAAAGGCAAATTTATAAATAAATAAAATCGCAAAAGTAATGAAATGTATTCCAAATCCATGCCGTGAGTCAAATAAAACAATGTAAGATTTAGTAAGATAAGATTGAATTAATTAATAATAATGATTATTATTATTTTATTAATTTGCATGTGTTTTTAAGCTACACCAACATCTTTCAAGTTGATGCAAAGTGTTTATTATTAGCTACCAAAATCTCTGTAAGGGCAGCTGTGGTAAGACGAGGAAATGTGAAGGAAAACTTAGAGTTAAGAGAATAAACTGCCTTCAAGAAATCTGCTGGATTTGAATGAGATAATTGGATAAACTAATAATAAATTACACGTGTTCATTTGTTTCTAAGCTGCCTAAATGCAAGCCAGTAGCCAGACTGCCCAGTACAGAGTGATGTTGCAGGGTCAGTAATGTAGCAAGAAGCTTCTAGGTGCAAGTACTTTAGTCAGCAAGAGCTTTTCCTGTGCCTGTGTGGGTTTCCTGTGTATGCTGGCGTCCTCTTGCAGTCCAAAGACATGCTTGTTAGGCTATTAGGTCATTGAGTCAAACTAGCTATGGATGTGAGGTAGAAGTGCATATAATAAAGCACTGTGTGAATGTATGGGTAGCTTGTAGTCTAAAGCTGAGTGACTAGAAAGGTTCAGTATGAATGCCAGTCCATTTCTGTTTTCATTACTTGTCAACACTGCAGGCTGTATTTCTTTCTTATGTTAGAGTCCCAGGTACTCGAGTTTTCTGTGCTCTGTTTCTCTAAGCCAGGTTCTTATCAACCTCCTTTTTTTTTTTAAACTGTGAGGCAATTCACCGTCATGGATCTCAGCAGTATCACAGAAATGTATTAATTTCTATCACACTGCATAATTACTGCTTGCCCGATGATGCACTGATGGATGTGTTTATTGAGGCTTTGAATGTGTACAAGACTGAGGGTCAACTGCTTTCAAAACAATTACGTGGTTTTTAAATGTATATACTCGTACGGATTTGCCTCTGACATATGTCTTCCGTACAATAAGAATTAAGACTAAAAATAAAACTGAAACAGATATAACTTGAACTCATTACAAAATACAAAACTGTGCTAACTATCTGTAATCAACAGATAATTCAAGGAGCTACCCTCATCGAATCTTTGAATGAAATTCAGTCTAATCACCATATCATCAGCACGTTTGAGATGAATTTGGTCTTTTTGATTTGTGATTTCTTCTTCTTTTTTCTTATTATCATGTATTTTTGGATTCTTTTTGCTCGTTTTTACTCAGAGGGTGTCTCGGGTGCTGTGGAGTCAGCTGGACACGGAGAGGCGAGAGCAGCACATTTCCTGTGTGGAACTGTTCTGCAGGCTGCACTGTTTGGCTCCATCAGCATCCATCTGTGAGGACATCATCTGCCAGGCGCTGCTGCACAAGGACAAGGTATCTGTGCCTGCGGACCTGCTTCGCTGCATTTTTTTCTTTCACATATTTACATTTTTATCTCTTTATGACATGTTACAGTTTACTAGCTCATCATGCAAATGCGCCCGATGGACGATGTGACAAGTTGAGCAAATAAGTGAAAGTTTTGTATGTTTGCTTTCCTCAGGCAGTAAGGCTGGAAGCACTACACCGCTTCACAGTGCTGTGGCACCTCACCCGGGAGATCCAGACCAACAGGACCATGTCCCTCAGTCGTTCCTTTGACCGGTTAGTACATCGGACAGAAATAGTGGATGGTTTGGTTATAAATGGTCTGGAAATAGGTGCTAGTTCAAAAGTGGATTAACCTGACACTCTTTGGCATCAGCAAGGTAGCAGTTAAACAGCATGTAAATGCCGCTTTGAACGATCAGCTTGAACACAGGCACTTTAGTTTTTCCCACAGAGAATGTTTACACAGCCACTGACAGCTGCCTAATGTGAATATGTAATGCTACAGGATGTAAAATAGTAGAGTGTGGTATTAGGTGGGAAAGCTGTACAGTTTGGGATCCTTGATTTGGATTTCCTAAGTTTGCTGTGAGTCATGTGGGTGTTGATGTTGATTTTGATTTTTTTTTTTTTTTTTTTTTTTAACATTCTTGCATTCTTATGTGTAAAATATATTGTTGTTCAAGTGCTCCTGCAGTTTTTAGTATGGTTGTGTGCCAAATGAATAAAATAATCATAAAATTTACTCAATTAAAAATAGAGGCTTGCAGTTGATGACAATGAGAAACTGTTTGAGTAACGGTTGCTGGTGGCTTCCTAAAGAGGACCAATTATGTTCATGTGAAGCTCCATGCTTTTATTCTGGAAGTCACTAGAGCAGCTTTAGATGATCGATAGTTCAAAATTTTCCTCATTTAACTTATACTTTGTTGCACCCACTTGGTTCCCTTTCCTCTGATTTGCTGCCCCTTTGAAACAAAAGGTTTGCTTACTAAGATTTTGAAATGCGTGTTTCCTCCTGTCTCTTAGATCTCTGTGTGTGGTGGTGGACAGTCTGAGCTGTACCGATGGCTCAATAAGTGCAGCAGCTCAGTGCTGGCTGGTCCGGGCTCTGTCCCTCAGTGATGTCATCCGGATCCTGGAGCCTATTCTGTTGTTGCTGCTGCATCCCTCCACTCAGCGCTGCTCCATTCAGAGCATCAAACAGAATGTTACTGCTGGTAAGTGCGTTTTTCAGCATGTGTTGTTTTGGCGATGAAATGAAACCTTTTAGTTGGTCTTATGCGTTTGGTCCTGTTCATTTATGCTGAGCTAACACGTCCATCGTTTTTAAGGTAACCTGAAGATTTTAAACAGTAGAAGTCGAAGCTCAAGCAAAACCTCGGGATCAGCGGACACAATGGCAACAGAAGTCATCACCTTAAATGTCCTGAACATTGTGGACCGAGAGTCCTTGTGGGCAGAGTTGGACAGCGGCCCAGATCCTGCAAAACCACCAGACAGCTTAGTGGCATCCAGGAGCGAGAGTGAAGAGACGGAAGAAGGAGAGGAAGAGGACGAGGAGGAGGCTGAAAGTGAACACACTGAGTCAGCTGACACCAGCGGTGCTCAGGTTTCCACAGATAACACCAGCTCAAGCTCGACTCCATATCCCAGCATTGAGGAAGGAGGAATGGTCAACGGGCTGCGGAGGGTTGAGTCTGGGCACACGCAGGCATCTGATTCACTGTCAAGTGAAGATGAGGAGGACTTGGAGCTGGAAGCCATGGCCAAGTCTCGCCTGTTAAAACAGGAACGTGAAAAGAGAGAAGCCATCGACTCCCTGTTCCGCCACGTGCTGCTGTACCCTGTGGCGGGTGGTTGGCGCCATCTGCTCCAAGGCTTGGGGCTGCTGGACAGTTTGATGAGGAGCAGTGCTGAGTGCCCTCTGGTGGATGCTCTATCCTTCACCTCGCTCGACACAAGCTCCGCTGCACATTTAAACCTGGTGTCTAACCTTCTGCAGCGTCACCAACAGGCCCAAGATGGCAAGAACTTCTACGGGTGCCTCCTTTCCCCCTCCTCCACTCCTTCCGCACCCCCGTCCCTGCTCATTGAACTGCTGGTTTCATTGTGCCTGCGATTCCTTCGCTCTCATTACCCTTCCTATCTGAGCCTGAGTCCCCTTGACCTGCAGGGGAACAGAGAGGTTCAGGTGAAAAGCGTGGCGGTGTTGACCCGCATTGTGAACCAGCTCTGCTGCACAGCGCGAGGACAGGATGCGTCCGATATGGAGTCCATCCGCAGACTCCTCTCTGGTTGTAAAGTGCAGCAGTATGCTCTGCTTACACTTTCTGCATCTATGTACATTAGCCAGAGGGGGACAGCCAAAGGACAATCTAAAGGTGTGGAGCTGCTAGAGGAGCAGGGAGGCCTGTCGGAGGAAAGTCTGGTGAATTTCGGGGCAGGAGGTGGACAGGAACAATACCCCTTACAGATGGAATTGCTCAACCTTCTCCAGGCTCTAATAGTCCTGGAATACCATGTGTGGTCAGGTAGAGCTGCCTCAACAGCTGGGCCTGGCGGGACACCTGGCCAACCAGGGGAGACTCGTGAATCATCACCTGCCAGCACCCCCCTTGCTCGCGAGTGGCAGACTGCAGTCCTTTTCCAACAGTCTATCAAAGCAGCCCAGTACGTCCAAAGCCACCCGATCACAGCCCAAGGCATGTTTGTTTCTGCTGCAGCCAGGGCTCTGCAGCCCCAATACGGCTATGCCATGCACCCCCACTGGGTGTCGCTGCTTTGCTCCTCTCTGCCATACTTGGGACGTTCATTAGGCATCATTGTCACTCCGCTCATCAGTCAGATCTGCAGAAACCTGGACGAGCTCGTCAAGCTCTATGAGCATGATGGAGGGAAGACAAACCAGAGGTAACCTAAATACACAGGATTTAACAGGATATGAAAATAGGAATTCCTAGAATGGGATTTTGAATATTAGTTGTACATTTAATGCAACATTTTCTTTCTTTCTTCTGACTTTTTACCAGTCTGAGTAGTAGGAAGGAGAACATTGCCCCTGATTACCCACTGACTCTGTTGGAGGGTCTGACCACCATTACACACTATTGTCTACTGGACAACAAAAGGGTAAAAAATAGAGCACAGATACAGTATGTACTTCTTACATCTACAACCACTTAATGCTCATTTTATTTCCTCTCTGGCTTTCCGTCAGTCCCTCGTAGCCTGCGACCCTGTGGATGTCCGTAACGCACGCAACGCTGTGATTGAGGCGCTGCCACAGATGCTCAGTAGCATGGCATTGTTATGGGGCGTGGTCATGAGGGAAGAGTTTCAGCGGCGCGCATCGGACTCTGGCCAGAGCAGCAGACACACTTCTACCTCTGTTTATTTCAGAACGACCAAGGTGTGTATTTGCTGTTTATAAAAGTCGAAAAGTGGGGAATCGGCAATAGCCGTAAGCTTTTCTGTGCAGCACTGAGTTTTGTTCACAGTGTTGGAACTATGTTAACTGTAGACTGCATCATCGCAGTCATCATTAATGCCGCATGTGTTGTTGAAGAAGTCATGAACTCATCCAGACACAATGTTGCCATTTCTAGGTCTTGCGGCAGCGGATACTGGAGTTCCTGCTCCCTCTAACTGGTCAGTATGGCGTTCAGGTAATGGCGTCACTTGGAGTCGTGTGGAGCAACAGGAAGAGTAAAAGGAGGCACAAAAACAAAGTAAGACCTACAGTGCGCGTGGAAACGATGAAAGGGCGTTCATATCCGAGTCGCTCGGTGGCAGCTTCACACTCTATTCTCCTTCAGGTTTTGCCCGTAGCCAGCGAGTCTCGTCAGACCATCGTGGAGATGGTGAAATCACTGAGCACTTTGCACACAGACACTGTCCTACATTTGGTCAAAGAGGTGGTGAAAAAACCACATCAGATCAAAGGAGAACAGGTACAAAAACACAGGTGCATGGAAAGACATTTAAGATTTGTAATTTGTACATTTCTTGAATCTTTTTTTTCTTTCCCATTTTTCTCTCCATTAGAAGTCGACACTGGTCGATATCCCCATGTTGCAGTTCAGCTTCACCTATATCCAGAGGTATGAGCAAGAACATAATTCAAGCACAAACCAAGGCTTTATATAGATCAGAAAAATGCTCTAAAAATAATCCCATTTTGAAACCATCTCTTCTTCCCTACATAGTATTTCAGCTCAGGCTCTGCAGGAAAACATTGCACCTCTCCTCAGTCTGTTACGGGAGTCTGTTCAGCTCAACCTGGCCCCCCCTGGACATTTCTTACTCCTGGGGTCAGTTCTCATCTTAACTTGACTACCAGTAGTATTTAGAACATCTTTTGAAAAGTAGGATTATTAATTCTGCCACAGAAACTGATGTAGATGCTTCGATGTATTAAATCTTGTTCATATTTAACTTGTTTGTGTCAGTTGGGAGGATTTGATGTTTAGTAACAGATTCTCTCTTGCAGAATCCTGAATGACTTTGTCAACAGGCTCCCTAACCTGGACAATAAGAAGGATACTAGAGATCTGCAGGTGAGATGCTGTGTGCTAATGTAAGTGAAAGCAGTGGATTGACTCAGTAAGCAGGTGCAAGTGTTTAATTATTAAATTGTTGCACAGGAGGTGACTCAGAGGATCCTTGAAGCAGTAGGTGGGATTGCAGGGTCATCTCTGGAGCAGACTAGCTGGCTCAGCCGTAGCCTTGAGGTCAAAGTTCAACCTCAAGTGTGCCCGGAAGCTGATGAGCCAGATGACGGTGATGGGGATGGCGACCATTGTGGTAACTTTCTTTGACAAATGTGTCACCTTGACTGTGATACGGCCATTTGCCTGTTGCTTGAGGAAAGTTAAGACATGGGTATAAATGCAGGCCTCAGTCATGTTGGACCTAGCAGAGATTGCTAACCGCCATAAAATAAGCTTGAGGCTGTTGTGTTCACAATTTATTAATTTCTTTTATTTGTTGCATTTCACATCTGAATGTCCTTGAATCCCAAGCCCAGCTTCCTGCCTGAATGGGTGTATTTCTTTGAGTTAAAGGGGGGCCTATTATAATTTTCTGCTTAAACTGAGTAATAGTTTAAACTCAAATGGCATCATCATTCAATATCTATGGGAGCAGTGCAGACATACAGTGAATGTTATATGGGTATTTTATTATCAGTCTATATCCAGTTCAGGGCCACGGGAGGGCTACACCCTGTCAGCAGTCTTTCAAAGAGCACTTTTTTCAGTTGTAGATAAGTTATCTAAAGTTCAGTACCAGGACCATACCATAAACACTCCCCTTCCTTTTGTATCAAACTTACCCAACATCTCTGTTTGTTTTCATTTAGAAGAAGAATAGCCCTTTATTGTCCTTGCACATGTACAACGTAATTGGGTGGGTTGGTGTATAATCATTTGTCTACAGGCCGTTCAAACCAAGCAAAGATGGTGTTGAGGTCCTCTGGTGTCAGAGGTTTGGGGGCTCTGGCCTTTGTAGTTATTGAGAGTTCTGGTACCTCTCCAGGCCCTCTCTCCCCCTCCTGTAGGCCTCCTTGGCCTGTTTGATGCCCCTCTTCGGGTTCGCTCTTGCAGTGCTGTACAGAGTTCTGATCAGACCCTGTAATTCACTCTTCATCCAAGGTTTTCCGTTAGGGTCTCCAGGTCCTGCTGTTCAAAGATGTACCAGTCTGTCCGATCCGAACAGTCCTGTAATTAGAGGAGAGCATCATCTGGCCATGTTTTAATGACCCAGGTGTTCGTTTTTCTTTCACATTACGGGCTGGCGACCATGATAGCGAATCATTGCTTGAGGGTTCTTGTCTACTTCATTTTTTTACTTTGCCATTCTAGATTCAAAGCACTAACATGGTCAGACGTAGTGGCCACAGCACCCACACACCTCTTATTACAACTAACAAACTATCTTGCTGTTCTTTCTGTCCTTGACAGAGTCAGCAGCTCAAGCTAGCACCATGGTCTCCTCTTCTGCTCCCTCAGTTTACAGCGTGCAGGCTCTTGTACTTCTGGCTGAGGTGGGATTTTATTTGTTATTAAATAAATGGATTCATGGTTTGTCTGCGCTTCAGGCACTATTTAGCACACTTTCTAACCATGTAGATCTTGGCACCGCTTCTGGACATGGTGTATCGCAGTGACGAGAAGGAGAAAGCTGTTCCTCTCATCTCACGTCTCATGTATTATGTTTTCCCCTACCTGAAGAACCACAGGTAACTTGGATAATCTTAACACCTTTGGTCTCATAGGGCTTAATGGAATTCTTTAACTTTAACTTTTTCTCCTGCAGTGCCTACAACATGCCCAGCTTTGAGGCGGGTGCACAACTTCTTAGCAGTCTGAGTGGGTATGCCTATACCAAAAGGGCCTGGAAGAAAGAGGTCTTTGAGCTTTTCATGGACCCCCTCTTCTTCACAATGGATGCCTCTTGTGCACAAAGGTTAGTAATATTTGTGTGTTGGATGTCAATTTCTAATACACAAAAGTATTTACTTTCACCTTAAGATGCCCCATTAGTGTCATATAACAGCTATGTACTTTTTATTGCATCTAATTCAAAGAACATAAAAAAAAAAGTTGGATTAATTAAAAAAACCAAACTTTTCCCTTATTTTAATTTCATGTGAATCTGTTACAAGTTTGAAATTATATTACACATATAACTTTGACATCACCAGCCTCTAATTTCTGCTGCTTGCCTGTTCCGTGTTTTCTGTAGTTGGAAATCCATTATTGACCACCTGCTGACTCATGAGAAGACCATGTTTAAAGACCTCATGAGTGAGTACAGACTCCAGAAGATGTTTAATTCTGGAAAGACACTGAAAGTATAAAAGTGAAGCTTTTGTGTGATAAAAGAGGACATTCAAGGATTCAAAATGATGTGCAGACACAAAAAGAATTTGAACAGAACAGTCGCAGTGTCACTTTTAATAATGTAGTTTACCAATTTAAATGGGCGCTGTTATAAATCTCCATTTCATTGTACTGCAGGCATGCAGAGTAGCTCCCTGAAACTGTTTGCTAACGCTGACCAGAAACCCATGCTGCTGAAACGCCAGGCATTTGCAATGTTCAGCGGAGAACTGGACCAGTACCACCTCTATTTGCCCCTCATTCAAGGTTAGCTGCTGTTACTGGATATTTTGCAAATTTAAAGGTGATCTAGCTCAATCTGACTCAAAAAAACAAGCAAAAAACTGTTTTGTTCTTTCTCTTCCTTCTAGAGCGTCTCACAGAGACTTTACGTATGAACCCCAGCCCTGCTGTTTCAGCCCAGATGTTCCTGATGTTTCGCGTTTTCTTGTTGCGGATTTCCACCCAGCACCTGACATCTCTTTGGCCCATAATGGTTACAGAACTGGTAATGATTAATTTCTCTAAGAACGTGGATTAATACATGGAGCAAACTGTGTTTAGCATCTATTTTCTGTCTGTCTCTGTTTTTCAGATTCGCACTTTTACACGTCTGGAGAAGGCTCTGCAGGTGGACAAAGACAACTCAAAGTGGGTTAATTGTTTTATTGACAAATTCCTGTTTCATTCCACCTTTTTGAGTGTCTAAAAACTTTGCTTTTCTTCTTGTAAATCACCAAGACTGGCTAAAGTGGTGCGTGGAACCCTTGACAGAAATGGACAGGTTAATTTCTCTCAGGCAGAGTTGGACATGTACCTGTCAGCCTGCAAGTTTCTGGACACCTCGCTGGCTTTTCCCCCAGAGCGGATACCACTCTTTCAGATGTAAGAGAGGAAATGGGGTCAAAGGGACTTTAAAGCATGCTTAGATATTTTGTGAGATTGACTAATAATTATTAATTTTGTCTGTTTTTGACTCATTTGCATGATTATCTGTTCATCACACAGGTATCGCTGGGCATTTGTCCCTGAGGTGGATGTAAACCGCTACAGTGGTCCAGAAAATACACTGATAGAAGGTGAACAGGAATGCATACCACACATTGTGAGAGTACTAGAAGGAATACAGCAACGCTATGGGGTAAGAACAGTCAATGTTTCCCCAAATTCAAGTGTTTTGAACTTTTTGAAGTCAAACACTCATAATTAGGGTCACTAGAATGGAGAAAAAATGGGACGAGATGATCATCTTCCTCCAGCATGCAAGGAAAGCAGACCTGCTTAAGCCCGCATTATGTTGCATTCTGCGTTAGCATGTTCCTGAAAATAGCTAGAGAAAAACAGGATTTGTTTTGGTTTCTGGGAGGGTGGAACCGTGCAGGTATCACTAACAACACAGCATTTGTGTATGCTTAAAAATCACATTCATAAATAGAGCCTGATTAGTGTTCTGCATATAGCTTATTGAGTGAGTCAAAAATACACAACATTGGCACCACAGAATAAAAGTTTACAGTTTTACTGCTGTTTACGTTCTCGGGGTATTTTGGTCTGCTCTGACTTTCTAAGAGGGAAATCCAAGTTGAGGGTGTGTTCCACATAAAGCTTCCGACATTCGACTTATTCAGGAATGCACCATGTATACTCTGTTGCAGACATGGACAGGTGAGTAGTCATTCCTGTTCTACTTCTTTGAAGTCCAGCGTCTGTGGTGCATGCATAGTTGGTGCATTGTAATGTAAATACACAAAAAATAGGCAGGCACGGTCACACATCTGATGACGAAATTTATGTCATAGTGGAACCCTTGCAAACCGTAACGGATTCGCCGACGTAGAACGTGTGATCCCTGCTTCACGAGTCATAAACCAGGTCACAATCACGGCCTCACAGTTCAGATATTTGTGGTCTTTCACACCTCCACTTTTCCATAATTTTCATAATAACCATTCAGAAATGTCTCGTATGTTTCTTGAATAAGCACACAGTCTCAAAACTCTCAAACTTGGATGTAAATGCTGTTTGTACAACATGATTTCGAGTGGAACAGTGTAAAAGCACAAGCAGCAGCACATTGTTAAACATTAATAAGATAAGATAAGATAGAACTTTATTAATCCCTCGGGTGGGTTCCTCTGGGAAATTCGATTTCCAAAAAAGCACAGCACCAACAGAAGTTACAGAGTTATACACACACACATATATATAAATACAGAGACAATATAAATAAAATATACGAAGGGGATAAATAGAATAAATAGGAATAAAAATAAAAATACAAGTGAAAATAAAAATACAAGTGAACAGATGGTGGGCATCAGCTTCTTGACGGAGCGTCTTTATACTCCAGCAGCAGCACCACCACATTCTGTAGCTTTAGTGACAAATATCAGGCCTGCTTTGTAGCTTTTTTTTTTCCAACAGACCAGTAACGCTTTTTTAGCCAGTGACACATATGCATGAATGACAAAGGGCTTGGTCACCTAGATGGCGTTTGATGTTCTGTCTTGAGTGCAGATGCCAAAGTAACTCTTGAATTGGAGTTTTTATCAGGAACAAAGTTCAAATAGAGAGCTGTGTTAGATAACACACAACATGAAAGGAACAGTTGTAAGAGGAATACATCAGGAGTTAAAAGTGTCTCACATTTAGTGTATTAGTTTCTCAGAGTTGAAAATCAAAATCACACAATCAAAGTGGAAATGTCAGGGAGGTTTACCTTAAACTTCTTATGTTATCTCTATTTTAATTTAAAATATAGTTTAATAGAAGCTATTTGTAATGTTCAGTCATCTCACTCTGATTATGCTGCCCTGTTGCATGATTTCAGACACTGGACGAGCTGAGTGAGGAAACTTCTACTGAGCATTTGGAGTTCCCCCTCCTCCCTCAGCGCTCCCTCTCCTCCATCACCCAGCTGTTGCCTTTCCTTCGCACCCTTTTTCATTCCTTCCAGAGCCCTCCCACCTCCAGCGATCCCGCAACCTACTTCCCTGTTGCAGACTACCCACCCGCCAGTTCACACGCAGTCCTGATGAGGCTGGAGCACATCGCAGAAGAAGAGTTCCTCGACTCCATGGAGAGCTAGAAAGCCTTTCGTGAACCAGCCATGCAAGCTGAATATGTAAAACGGGCAGAATCACTGATGACGATGTATTGTGAACTAGGAAAAAAAAGGAAATGTTTTGAGATTTTGCTTTTTAATTTCACTGGAAAACAAAGGGATGTTATTTACAACTGACTTTTTTTTGGTATCTGATATGATGGTACTTAACTGTTTATGGAAAATAATTACAAATAATTGGAAAATTCTTCTTTCTGAGCAATTCACATGAGACTGTCCCATTAACATCTTCTGCTTGCTTTATGACTAAAAACAATTGCCATTAATTATAATAATGGAAACCAACGTAAAGTTACCAACGTTTTTTTTATAAAGCATGCATAAAATAATAATGATTGTTCCTGTGACGATTATTTAACTTTTGCACCAATAGGCAGGTTCCCTTTTCAATGATCTTAATGAGTAATATTGTTCATTTGCATAACTGGTTAACTTAAATCTGTAGTACAGCTGTAATCAGGTCTCTCTGACTCAAGAGAATGTGACGACCAAATGTCTCTTGGTAAAAATTCATAATAAGTTATGCTAAGAGTTCTACTGTTAAGTTACTGAATGTGCTTTGTGTATAACAGGGAAATAAGCTCTGGTTTTGCTATTTTTGGTGTTCAAGGGAAATTAGCCTTTCTTTGCAGTTGTTCACTGAAAGTTTTTACAACTGGCCATTGTCTTCTCCTTTTCCACAGTGCTAAATGTTTAAGTTATTTTGAATGTTTAAAAGACCAGGTCAGGTTTTAATTTAGCAAAAATAAAATTGAATAAATTAAACATTAAAATTGAGTGCTGTATTTATTTATTTATTTGGCTGTACAGCTTTAAAGTTACATGTTTTGGCGTGTTTGTATTGAGGGAAATTGTTGTGGAGCCTTAACTCTGCAGGGGAGACAGTAATGCATATTTATTTCTCAATAACCTGATGTGGCCCAGAGGCATATGAATTATGGATCAAATAGATTTAAAAAATACAGTTTATGGAGCTGTGATTCTAAAGTTACAGGCTTGCCCAATATTATTGGTTATGGGGAAATTCCAGTTGGTAAGGTTTTACACTGACTGCAAACCTCTAGTTGTCTATTTTGCATTTGTAAAACTATCTCCGTGTGCTGGTGTAGCTCACCAGATGGAGTAGGTTACCCATTTACTGTGTGTCATCCCAGCTTTCCTGTCTTCCTCCATGTCCAACTCAATACAAGTGACTTTCAGCTGTTCCATTGTCGCAAGGGGTTGGCACAGCAGGTAACTCCACATGTTTGAGCCTCCTGGGTTTTGCACCAGATGTTCTTCCTGACACAATGCTAACAGCATTTATGTCTCTGGCTGTTATCAAACCAGCAATTATAACAGTCGAGACACTGTCCTAGCTTAATAAAGACTAAAAATAAGGGGGAAAACCTGTTTTGACAAAGTTATGTGTTATATAAACGTCCTTAGAATGTTACAATCGTGCAATACTTGGATATATTCACATCATTTTCAATTTGATGCTAATTATGAAACTATAACGAGCATCTTACATAATGGTGTGACAACGAATGACAAATCACAATATAAGAGAACATCTTACTGTTTCATATAAACGGCGATTACCACAGTATTACACACTAAATGTTTCAGTGCAGAGGTGGTGGCTGACTGGAATGGAGTTTTTAACCTCAATAATTTGGAGAGGTTTCAGTACTTTCCAGACATCCTGTTTGTCCTGCAGACCAATCATCAGTATGTCTTTGAACTATCAAGTCCAAAGACATACTGATGAAGAAAATAATGTGAAGAATAACTATTTGAGTTTAGAACTTCTGATTGGGTTAGCCATGAACAAATCCCATGCAGCCACAAATCAAGTGAAGTGACCACATTACAGAAAAAAGGAAGTATTTTAAAATTTCATACATTTGTTCAGGCATTTTTGTACACTCCTTGACACGGACAGATGCTCTTCATTAGGTTGGCATGGTATCAAAGTATTTAACATCTCACAGCAAGGACGTTTCTGGTCAAAATTCTGGCAGGTGTCAGTGATTCTGTATCAGCAGTGAATGTGAAATCGAGTGCTGTATGTATAGTTAAAGCTGTTGACTTGTTGAAAGCACTTTGAGTGATCGGTAGGACTAGAAAAGTAGATTAAATTACGATCCTACCTCTAATGCACAAAGTACATTTTTAAAAAAAGACAAGCTGAAATCCATTTATTCTGAACTAACTGAGAACGAGATCAAAGAAAGGGATGGGGAAGTCATAAATTACAAAGGCACCTGAGCTCCTGTTTCAGTGAGTGTGGGAAACGCATGCAAATCCAGCACACGCGAGGTTTCATAACACATATTTGAATATACAGACTAGCTTACAATAACAAAATTGTGTTTTCGTTTTAATTAGTGTTGAATTTATATATCTATAATTTTACATTCTTGATGTGATTTTTTTTTTTAGGTTATAGCATTTTTTTACGCATGATTACATAAAAATCAGAATGATAATAGACAATTATTTTCATTTCCACTTTCATCCATCCATCCATCAATTTTCTTCCGCTTATCCGGGTCGCGGGGGCAGCAGTCCAAGCAGAGAAGCCCAGACCTCCCTCTCCCACCTCCTCCAGCTTGTCCGGGGGAACGCCAAGGCGTTCCCAGGCCAGCCGAGAGATATATCTCCAGCGTGTCCTGGGTCTGCCCCGGGGGCTCGGCATGCCCGCTTTCAATAGATCGGAATATGTTTTAAATAATTGTTTCTGATGTTTTCATGTCTTAGATAAAACAGGATATGGTGTTGTGAGAAAATAGATGGGTTTTTTTTCAAAAACTTTGTAAATCCAAGAAAATACCTTCCATCTATTCTCTGAAGCCTTAAAGATTAATCCATGTATTTAATTATTTCCTTTATAAAATAAAGAAATGAACTGTTTTTTAAATATCATTTATGTCTCTGTGCTATTGCCCCTACATTATAACCAATCCAGATATTTTGCGTCATTGAAATATCCTTATAGAACTATGTTATATTTGTTAAAATCTCTGCCACCCTGTTGGCCACATCCCCCAGTTTAAATACGAATAATCCCCTTTTTCTCACTTGCACTTTTCATCACTTGCACTGGCACAACAACACTGGCACGTGTATCACATTCCGTAACACTAAAATTAATTTCAAGGTACGTCACTGTCGGCACGCTTTTATTTTGGAACGTCAAGCCGGAAGTGTTCCAGACAGCGTGCAATGCACAAATAAATCCTTACATATGAGGTATGGATATTGATATTAACATAAAACATAAGCAAGGGCGATTTTAATTAACTTAAAAGTTCTCTGTTTAATTTTTGTGTAACTCGAGTGTTTTGGCCGACCGGATGCTTGGACCTAACCCCGCCCACAGCAATCGGTCTACAGAGAAAGATGGCGACGCAGATGGACCATGGTGTTCCGTTAAGCACGGTGAGAGGAGTTTACTTATTTGTTTGGGGAGTTTTGTCCTATTTATTGGTGGACTAAATGTGTGAACAATTGAAACAACAGTAAGAATCTGCGTCTGGGTTCAGTGAGGTTAATTCAGTCCATACAGCACACCCGCTGTGGTCAAAGCTGTATTGGCTGTTGGTACCGAGGTCTGTGGGACTCCCATGTAGTTACCAGTCAGTTTATATTTACAACTGCCAAAGAGTACTGTCATCGTTAACAGCAGTATTGATTACTCAGAAATTAGGTCCGGTTGCGCTGTGAATTCAGGCTAGTGGATAAGTTTCGTTTTCCTGACTCACGGCTGGTTTTACAGCCCACTAACATACTGGTTACAATGGCCTGTCTCGTCTTGTTCCAGGTCGACACAGAGCCAGGACCAGTGTATTCTCTATATCTATATTTGGTAGGAGGTTAAATGGCTTTTGCATAAGATTTAATGCACTTGTATAATGTTTTCCCTCTATTCAAAGGAGCTTGCAAAGAAAAGCGTCTGGACTTCTTTAAGTTGCTTGAAGACGTTTCACCTCTCATCCGAGAAGCTTCTTCAGTTCTAAGGTCAAATGGTGGAGAGCCCCAGATATAAACCTAGTGGGAGTATCCCCCCACAGAGGGACAAAAGGACCCCCTGATGATCCTCTAATCGCCTGAGCCAAGGTGTGAAACTGGGTGTGGGTCCCAATCAGCCAGAGTTTCGGGTGAGTTCATTGTGAAACCTGGCCCCACCTTATCATGCGAATTCCTGAGGTCAGATGGCCCAGGATGTGAGTGGGCGTTAAGGCGTCTGGGAAGGGATCTCAAAACTGGATTATAGATGGCAGAGAGTTGGTGTCGTAAACCACCACCATGCACTGTACAGCATACACCAACTTAACAATGTGGTGTATGCTGTACAGTGCAGCGAGGAATGCTCAGACCTCTACATTGGAGAGACCAAACAGCCACTTCACAAGCGCATGGCACAACACAGAAGAGCCACCTCCACAGGAGTTCATCTGCATCTTAAGGATAAAGGACACTCTTTCGAGGATGCCAATGTTCACATTTTGGACAGAGAGGACAGATGGTTTGAAAGAGGAGTGAAAGAAGCCATCTATGTCCACTGTGAGCGACCATCTTTGAACAGAGGTGGGGGTTTACGACACCAACTCTCTGCCATCTATAATCCAGTTTTGAGATCCCTTCCCAGACGCCTTAACGCCCACTCGCATCCTGGGCCATCTGACCTCAGGAATTCGCATGATAAGGTGGGGCCAGGTTTCACAATGAACTCACCCGAAACTCTGGCTGATTGGGACCCACACCCAGTTTCACACCTTGGCTCAGGCGATTAGAGGATCATCAGGGGGTCCTTTTGTCCCTCTGTGGGGGGATACTCCCACTAGGTTTATATCTGGGACTCTCCACCATTTGACCTTAGAACTGAAGAAGCTTCTCGGATGAGAGGTGAAACGTCTTCAAGCAACTTAAAGAAGTCCAGACGCTTTTCTTTGCAAGCTCCTTTGACTACGATGACCTGGATGACTGAGAACCTTCACAGACATTTTCCCTCTATTCACCCTCTTAAAGTCTTCCCCTGTTTGTTTATTACTCTGTAGTAAGTAGGCCTGCCACAAACGATTATTTTGATAGTCGACTAGTCACCGATTATTTTTGCGATTAGTCGACTAATCAGATCATGCATCCATTGGACGTAAAACGTACAGCTTATTGCACCAGCACGCATCTGCTTTTATATCATTAGCTTACAGCTTGAAGTGTTTAAGGTGCTAACTAAAAATATTAAAGTTTATTGAATTTAAATGAAATTTGCAGGTTGTTTCGGTGGACTTTATTAAACTCAGCCGTCTGCTCCTTGCTATATAAAATACAACGGGACACCGGAGTATATTCTCGAGCATCTCACACTTCTGATAATCAGTTGTCTGCTTGACATTTATTCAGCTGTGTGAAAACTTTAACTTTAATCTCAGCTAAACCGATTTACTCCGGAACAAATAAAACACTGAAAAAAGCCAAACAATAACACTTTTAAGTTATCTAAGTGACTTATATATCATGTTTAACCTGAGTAGCGAAAGACGGTGGTGGGTTTGAAAACGATTTGACGGGAGTCCGGTGTTCTCACGGGCTCTAGTGAGGCTTGAACCCTGGCTAGCTATCGAGCTGGTGGGTAACAGACATCTCCGAAAACGTCGGAGCGCTTTTGCAAATATGTGATGTCTTGATAAACTGAGCAGATATTTGAGGTTTACACAGTTACATTCTTGCCTGAACATATGTTAAACATTTATTTTGTGACCCAGAAAGAATAATAAGAGTAATATTAAAACTAACTAGTAGAGCTGGGCCATATTATACCGTTCATGGTAATACCGGTATAATGTTAGGCAACGATAGGAAAATGAAATATCGCGATAGAATGGGAGGAAAACGCGCATGCGCAGTGCCTTTGTTTTCATACGCACATGGCCGATTGTTGAGTGAAACAGATGAACCAGAATTGGTTTGTAAAAATTGTGCAACTTCAGTCATGTGGAACTGGTTTGGTGTTTGTCCGTCAGATACACGACAAAGCACTTTTTTTTTGCAGAACATGCAAGCAGCCGTTGTTATTGTCGTATTTGTCGGACTAAGATGCTCTTAAATCTGGGAGTAATCTGGGTCCTAAACTCTGTATGCTTCTGGTCAAACAAACACTGCAGCATCACTGAGAGTTAAAAACTGTTTAAATTCTTTCATCTTTAATAAAACGATCAGCATTGCTGCTTTACCAGGTGTAACTATGAAGTTTAACTTCCAGGCATCCATGAAAACAAAATTTATTACATTTAACGGAGTTAGAAGTTAGCAGGAAGCTAGTGGAAGTTAGCTCGCTAGTTTTGCTAGTTACCTAAGCATGATATAGCACGTTCTGACTGAGAGATTTCTGAAAAAATTCAAACGTACAGCTCTGCTATCACTTCCAACATAAATGAAGACAGGAAACTAAACAGCAGTGACGTTTGTAGGGTTACTGAAGTTGGGCTAGCTGGTATATAATGATGTGCTACGTGATCGCTAGCGACACAGCTATGTTAGCATAACATAAACAGTGAAGCTGGAGGACGAACACTAACACTTTTCCACTTATAAAAGTTAACGTTAAGGTTCCTGATAGTTAGAGACAAATGCAATCGCATGGCAGGATACTGTAAACGGACCAAACTTCAGTCAGGAGAACAACTGAGATAATCCATCCACAATACGAGGTTAGTCATTAATGTACTGCAACAACATGGGAATAGAGCAGCTGCCAGAGAATTCAACATTAATGAATCAATGGTACAGAAGTGGAGGAAGCAAGAAGAATGAGTTTAATAAAGTTTGATTTATCTGACTGCTTTGTTTCGCTTAATGTGCCTTATAATCCCGTGCACCTTATGGTCCGAAAAATACGTACTGCACACTGCAGTTTAATGTTGCAAAGCACCTCTTTTTAACTTCAGTGGATATTATACATGGTTATGCTCAGGATATGTCAGCCCATTTCTACTGGAAATGCCTTTTGGTTAAACTTTCAGCAAGGAATTTGCATTTGCACTGTTACATTTTTATAAAGCTTTAATGTACATAAAAACCAGCTTCTTGTTTAAGTGAAAATAAATGGAAGGTTGTCTTTTTGCGCTAGTAATGTTGTGGAGTTGTATTTTGTCTCGCATCAATTATATCGTCAGTTATATCGTTATCGCAAATTTTCAAATATATATCGTGATAAATATTTTTGGCCATATCGCCCTGCTCTACTAACTAGCTGCCGCCATTGTTGGAAACTAAATTGGGCTGCGCTATGAATTCTGGGACACAGCTTCTTCTTCAGGGTTTAACGGCAGCTGGCATCCTTGTACATGCAGTGCTGCCATCTTCTGTTTCAGTCCGTTATTACACTCTTAAATCCTACTACTTATTCCTGCGTCTTTTGGGATCTTACAAAGCTTCAAATGACGCGTCGACTATTAAATTAGTTGTCGACGATTTTGATAGTCGACGTAATCGTGACTAGACGACTAATCGTGGCAGCCCTAGTAGTAAGTGTGTCCCTCGTGTTATCACACTTGTGAAAGCAAAACAAGGGATTAAAGTTGTTTAGGTCACCTTTGTTTGACTGCGGAGCTTCTTTGCATATGTCTGTGAAGGTTCTCAGTCATCCAGGTCAGAGTCATTTCAGTCAGAGTGTGTGTCCACACATTCAGACAGAAACTGGTTCATCCCAAAGACAGAACTAAACACAAACTTAACAACGTAGTATAGGCTGTACAGTGTAGGGGGGAATGCTCAGACCTCTACATTGGACAGACCGAACAGTCACTTCATAAAAGCATGGCACAACATAGAAGAGCCACCTAGACAGGACAAGACTTGGCTGTCCTTCTGCATCTAAAGGACAAAGGTCACTCCTTCGAGGACACCAATGTTCACATTTTGGACAGAGAAGACAGATGGTTTGAAAGAGGAGTGAAAGAAGCCATCTATGTCAACTGTGAGCGACCATCTTTGAACAGAGGCAGTGGTTTATGAAACCAACTGTCTGCCATATACATCCAACCTCAAGAAATCACATGATAGGGTGGGGGTAAATTTCACAATGAGCTGATGTGGGCTGATTTTTAGTTAAACCCATTTTCACGCCTTGGCTCATGTGATTAGGTAGATCATTAAGGGGTCCGGTGTCCCTCTTGGGGGGACACTCCCATAGGGCTTAAATCTGGAGCTCTCCAACATTTGACTCTAGAACTGAAGAAGCTTCTCAGATGACAGGTGAAATGTCTTCAAGCAACTTAAAGAAGTCCAGGCGCTTTTCTTTCCAAGCTCCTTAGACAGTTTCTTTGCATAATTTCCACCTACTTGAATTGATTCTGTTTATGACCAAATAAATATCAGCTTTCTAAGTGTTGAACAGTTACGATATAGATCTGTTATACCAGACATTGTCATCTGTAGTCTTGGCTGAAGCTCTGCAGTGGTGGAGAAAAAAATGACAATACCAAGCAATAAGGTAAACAAATGTAACACATTAAAAACAATATGCAAAGATGCACAGTGAACTCATTGCCATGTTCAAGAAACCAGTTTGAGATGATCTGAGCTTTGTGATATGTTACGTTATCCTGCCAGAAGCAGCTATCAGACAATGGGTACACTGTAGTCATGAGGGGATGAACATGGCCAGCAACAGTATTCAGTTATGTTGTAAGGTTTAAACGGTTCTCAGTTGGTAGTTTCCCACACACCATTACACTGTTACCACCACCCTGAACTTTTGATACAAGGCATGTTGTTTTCTGACCTGACCATTACACCAGCAAGCAGAGACTCATTAGAACAAGCAACATTTTTCCATTCTGCTGTTGGGTTAATTTGAGCAAACTGGAGCCTCAGTTTGCATGTTCTTAGCTGAGGGGAGTGCCACCCAGTGTGGTCTTCAGCCCATCTGCTTCAAAGTTCGTGTGGTTAGTAACATATGGCCAGGTGATGCTCTCCTCCAGCTACAGGACTGTTTTAATCTGACAAACTGGTCCATTTTTAAACAGCAGGATCTGGAGACCTTCAATCACTCTGTCCTTTTCTACATTAACTGCCGTGTAGAAAATGTGACAGTGACAAAAACTTAACTGAAAACCTTGGATGACAAGTAAAATCCAGGCTCTGATCAGAACTCGTCACTTAACCTTCGTGCTGAGGGTCATTTCCTTGTGCAACCTGCCAGTGCCAACCAGAGGATGGGTATTAAACAGGCAAAGGAGGCTTATAAGAAGAGGATCGAGGGCTTCCTCACTGATAACAACCCCCAGCCAGGTGTGGAGCGGCATCCCAATCTCTCACCAACTAGAAAGGCCAGAGCCCCCAACTGCCGACAGCAGCCTCAAACTCGCAGAGGACCTCAACACCTTCTTTAGAAGGGTGCTCAACCTCTCCCTGACTCATGCCACCATTCCCACCAATCTGAAGGTCTCCACTATCATTCCGATCTCAATGACTACAGACCTGTAGCCCTCACGTCTGTAGTCATGAAGTTTTTGGAGCAGATACGGTCTCAGCACATCAGAGACTGTCTACCACTCTTCCTTCACCCGCACCAGTTTGCTTACAGAGCAAATCCTTCACTCACCTTTTTTTCTCATTCTGATGTTTGGTTTGAACTTCAGCAGGTTGTTTTGACCATGCTGAATTACTGCCATGTGATTAGCTGATTCAGTTTTTGTGTTAATAAGAATTTACACAAACATTTTTATCTGGATTTCCTGTGCTGTTGCTACATGTGGGAAACCCTTCCCCTTACTGTTCTTCCCTATTACAAGTCTGATCTCTTCTGCAAAGATTTGCATGTATTTTCACTAAATTGACCAGTGCAGCGCTGAACTGACCAGGTTTTGGTTTCAAAATTACATCAAACCTTTGTTTTAAACATGGAGCATATTTTCCATGCAGTAAAAATAAATAAAGTCAGTAAAGCCCCTTTGTTGTGGTGGATGTGATATAAAATGCAACTAATTTGTGAAATTGAATTTGTTTCACTTGTAGCTTTCGCCCAAGTTTCTGCACAGCAACTCCACCAGCCACACCTGGCCCTTCAGCGCTATAGCTGAACTGATTGGTGAGTCACTGTGATCTCATTGTATTTCGAGGTTGGTTTCTATTTCACTTCCAATTCTGAGAACAACAGCTGTAACGACACAGACAGATGATTATATAACAAAGTCAAATATTTACTTGATTGAACTGTATGTCTTGTTTCATGTTAAAAAAAAATACAATAAATAACAATAATATGTAATATAATAGTGAAGATATATATATATATAGTGAAGATATATATATATATATATAGTGAAGATATATATATATATATATATATATATATATATATATATCTCTTCACTATATTTCTGCACGAATCTAACTTTATGAGTCTGTTTAATATGTACACTGTATGTAGCAGAAAAATAGGTCCTCTGTTAAAAAAAGTAGTCTCTCCCTGCTGCTCATCTACACTGTAATTCTGGCGTTCATATTTGGATTTTAAATGCTCCCTAAAACTGTTTTTGACAGACAATGCCTACGACCCAGACGTCAGTGCCAAACAGTTCTGGATTGATAAAACTGTGGTCAAAGGAGAAGAATGCCTCAGCTTCATGGATAATGGAAATGGGCTGGACAATAAAACAATGCATAAGATGCTCAGGTACAGATGCAACTACGGTGTCATTTTTTGAAACTTGTGGAAAGTCAGATTTCAGAAGATTGAAATCTTTGTAAAACCTTGAGATTTTAACATAAATTCATGGAGTGTGTGGTTTGCAGAATTTTATGGTGTCATTGTGCCATCATTGGGTGTCGTATTGAAGAAATTAAAAGTGTATTGTACAGCTCTCACCATGCCTTTTCATATCATGTGTTACTGGATATGGTCTCTTGTAGTGACGCGCGAATCATGAACGAATCGTTCAATACTCGAGAATCACTTTACTGACTCATGAATCATGATTCACAAGCTCAACTGACTCACTGACTCATCCCTGTTGCTGTTAGCAGCAATGTATCTAGCTTATAATTAAAATTGTGGAGAAAAACACAACATCCAGTATCTTAACAAAAAAAAATTCTGCTCTGAACTGGAAGGAAAAACCCTGAGTAGAAGCTCACATCAAGAAAATAGCTCCTCGGTTCACAGTAGCTTCGCTCTGCTAACATGCTAACAGCACATTTGAGCTACTCACCCCCTCCCTCCTGTGCTGAATCATAGAGCGAACGAATCACTCACTCACTCACCTACCTCCTCCCTCCTGGCTCACAGCTTCTTCTTCTTCTTGGTTGGCAACCAATGTTAAGGCGCATTACAAATTTGGTGCTAACAATGAAGGTTAAGGTCAAATGCTTAGCCAACCTAGGTGCTCATGTCTTCCGAGGCCTAGTATGTTGTTGTGAAGATTGAAGCCATGATAAATTGTGCGTAAGATAGCATTTGAACTGATTTCCACATTTGGTGTGACCTTGACCTTGATCATGACCATATTAAATTAAATCAAAAATTAAATCACCTAGAGATGCTTTTGGTACCTGCCATCAGACAAAAGTTAAACATGATATCTTGAAAACTGTGGATGCTAGACTGCTAACAGACAGTCAGACAAATGGAACTGATTGCATACTGCTTCCCTTCAGAGGGAGAATTATGGTTTGCAAAACTGGTAAAAAAAAATTTGCATTTTCTCTCCTTCAGCTTCGGATACAGTGACAAGATGCCCCTGAACGGTAAAGATCCAATTGGAATCTATGGCAATGGCTTCAAGTCTGGCTCCATGCGTCTTGGCAAAGATGCTATTGTCTTCTCCAAGTCGAAGAGGAGCTTATGCGTGGGGATGCTCTCCCAGACTTACCTGGAAAAGATTGGTGCAGATCAAATAATTGTACCTATTGTTTCCTTTGAAGAGAGCGACTCCAAGAACTATATCCTTTATCTAATGAAATATTATACATCAACTATGTATTCATTACTCCAGGATCAAATTAAGTCAGCTGAAAAAGAACAGGAGCAATCCAGAGATCTCAGAGAGAAAAAAGGGAGAAAAAAGAGATTCCTTTAAAAAAAAACATAAATAAATCAAAATTAGAGACTAGATAAAAGGTGTGATAACAAAGTCCTGCAACTTTGCTAAAACAAAAATTTTATAACTCTGATTTCATCTTTTCTTACACCTCTGAAGTGCTTCCAGTCTTGCTGTTGTATTTATTTTATTTAGATCTGTGGTTGTCCTGTTCTACTGGTTTACAAGTGAGGTCTGTAGAAAAGCAAAGACTTGACCAGGACTATTGTTGTTGGAGTTTTTATCTCCATGTTTAAAGGGTTGTGCACTGTGAATTGTTCCCAAGAGTCAGACTATTAAAGCAGAGGTCCGGTAGTGTCTGATAGAAAAGAATTCAGGAGAAATAATCAGAACTGTGATGCCTGGCACCGTGCACCAGCACTTTATGCATAATTCAGTAGCTTGTAGAAACACGTGTCTTGATGCACGCTCAGTCATCCAGGTAAGTAGATCCCAAAAGGTTGATTCTGTTCTGGACGTAGCGTTTTCAGAGGGAGAAATGTGTTGCAGAAACATCTTTAGCAGCAATAACACAAAGTAATTGTTTTCTGTATAGTTCTGATACTGTGTGAAGTTACCTGAAATCTTCAAACGGGCCAAATCTTCTGCTTTTTTAGAAGTGTTCAAACATGTCAATCATCATTTAATCAAATTCATTCGATTAGGAGCACCTCATCATGAACAAACCTTCTTCTTCACATGATTGTATGAGTGGAGTCGGGCTAAATGTTATCAAGTAGGATTTGATTTATTTGAAGAATGGAGTAGGAGAAAATCTGAACTGAGCTACAAACCTAGCATGTGAGATGTGCTAGGTTTGTAGCTGTAAATGTCATTGAGAAGGGTATTTTTTTTGTCATCTTTTGTCATAAGTCATACTTCCCTTTTTCCTTTGTTTTCCGTCCTTAACTTCTCCTTTACTCTGTGTAAGAGAGGACCAGAAATCCAGTCTACAGGCCATTCTGCAGTATTCCCCTTTCAGCACACAAGAAGAGCTACTCTCAGAGATTCATGCAATTAGTTTGCCGGGATCCACGTCGAAAACTGGCACACGGATCATCATCTGGAACCTCCGCAGGTCTGTCTGTGGTCCACACAGGAATAAAGGGTCATATGTGATTTCAGAGGCTATGCTGTTGCAATTAAAGCCTGCTAGTTAAAGCCTCTCATTACTGGATCATTACTATCATCATTCCTACAAGAATCAAATCACCATCTTTCTTGTTTGCCTGATAAAAAGATGATAGTTTACAGATCTGGAAGCTTTCTTTGCACGACAAAGAGGGCAAATTAACTGGATGTCAACTGCACACCATTTGTTGAAATGCACTCCATACCATTACATTTACCTCAAGGATGATGCATCCATGATTTCCAAAAAGAAAATTCTTCTGATTTTCATACCAATAGTAGTTCAAAACATGCACGCCCTAATGACTCAGTTAATTGGTTTTTCTCTATACCTAAACTGTTAACCACTTATTCACACTGCTTTTTAGAGCGAGGTAAATGCCTTCCCAACTCAGTATTTAGTCTTTTGCAATCCTTCCTTTCAATTTGTTTCACATTTTCCAGAGGGTTCTAACTTTTTGTAAACATAGTTCTAAGAAATATTGCATGACAAAGTCCTCCCTCTCTGCACTTATATTCTAACTGTCTTTTGCACTAATAACCAATAACATAAACTGTGTCTTGTTTTGTTTTTTTGTCAGGACATCTACTGGAACAACAGAGTTTGATTTTGAGAAGGATCGGTACGACATCCGAATTCCATCTGAGGTTTACAGTGCAGAGAATGACACTAATCAGCGTCCAGACAAGATCACGTCACACATCCCTGAGAGCATGTACTCGCTTCGGGTAAGCAGCATAAATGCGCATGCCCTGAAATAAACCATTAGCACTTGGTGCTAAAAGAGAAAGCCTCTTTGTCCTCAACATAATTACAACTTCTGGTTAGATCCACAGGTTCAGCTTTTTTTTGACAGTGACACAATTTTTGTAAGTTTACCTCTGTGCACCTACACAGTAAAATTAAACAGCAGAGGGATTTGTGGGATTAAACAAAAGCTTTGCATTAACTGTTAAAGAATTGCAGCCATTTGTATACAGTCCCCCATCTGAGTCCCCAGGCTCAGATTAATATATTTTTGAAGCAGAGAGTATAGCCTTGCATACTTCCACAGTTCATCCTGGTACTTCTATCAGCAGTCACTTCACCAGTAAACAGTAGTGGCTCGTTTTCACTGGCAGCCATACATGCCCATGACATAACTCCACCATGTTTCAGAGAGGATGGGTTATGCTTCAGGCAGGGTTCGTACAGGTGAAAATACTTGAATATAGTCTTTTCAAGGTTTGAAAAGCGCTTGAATTTCAGATGTGATGCTTAAACGTGCTTGAAACTGTATTTCATTCACCACAAATAACTATCTGACCGAATAGTTTTCTTATCAGATAGAGAAATAAAATAAGTGTTTGATGGAAAATGACACTGAGTCACATGACAGGTGAGTCCTAGTAAATCATTTTTGAGTATGTGTAAATAAAATATGCTAATTTTGGAAACTTTTATTATTATTTTGCCAGCTATCAACCTTGCTGAAGAAATGACTGAAATGCACTGCGCTTTACTTAGTTCCTATGGACCCCAAAGCGCTTCACACTACATTCAGTCATTCACACACTGGTGCTGGCAAGCTACATTGTAGCCACAGCCGCCCTGGGGCACACTGACAGAGGCGAGGCTGCCGGACACTGGTGCCACCAGGCCCTCTGACCACCACCAGTAGGTAACGGGTGAAGTGTCTTGCCCAATGACACAAGACTGTCAGAGCCGGGGCTCGAACCAGCAACCTTCCGATTACAAGGCGAACTGCCAACTCCTGAGCCACGATCGCCCCAGTAGTTAGTTATGGCATAGTGATTTATGAAATATGCTGTAAAATTGGCTAACATTACTTAGCAGTAGCAGTAATGTGAGTTACTTCACTCAAGTGAAAGCTTTAAGCGTTAGTCTGATACCTAACTTTTACTAAATAATGGTAAAAAGAGTGACTGATCCTCATGGGCACAAAGAATAGCCACTTTTTTATGCTACCGAAGTCCCGGGCCTTTCATTAAAAATCTGTTTATTGTGAGCACCTACACATTAAACAACTTAAAAATTATAATTGGCTTCAAGCTCACATTGAGGCCTGTGTGGCACTGAGACAAATTTGAGTGTTTTAATATAATAATGTTTCATGAATGTTAGGCTGCCTGTTTATGAACAATACGTTATAATTCTACATAATTATATCACAGATGATAGGTAGATGCTTGTGCATTCTTAAAGTATTATATGTTGAATTGAACTGAGTATGTCATCTGTTCAAAGCCTCTCCCAGTCAGTGCTGTTCTCCATGCCTGTTTTACTGTACATGATGTTATTGGCACAAACACTTTAAAGGTGATTATAAAAGATAAAAAGATTTTTTAAAAATCTATGAATGCATGGATCCCTCTCTCTCTCTCTCTCTCTCTCATATATATATATATATATATATAAGGAAAACACTTTATAAGCTGAAAAATTACAGGCAGATATTGCATTAAGGAGGTCTGTAAAATAGTCACTCTTAATCATGGTTTTTAGAGATTTCCCCCAATTTATGAGCTCCACCCTGTTTTCTTTTTCACGATTCTTCTGATTGTATAAGTAAAATGACATCTGTGGGTGGGTGTAGGCATTTTCCAGCATTCTGTACCTGAAGCCTCGAATGCAGATCATAGTTCGGGGTCAAAAGGTGAAATCTCAGCTCATCGCCAAGAGCCTGGCCTGGATCAGAAAGGATCACTATAAGCCTACTTTCCTAGTACCGGTATCCTTTTTACACAGCTTTTCTACAACTGTATAATTTTGGTGATATGTTTATTCTGCTGTTTTTTTGCGTTTTCCTTAAATTGTATGCTAGACCCAAAGAATTCCTATTACTTTTGGGTATAACACCAAAAGCAAAGACCAGTGTGGCATAATGATGTATCACAAGAACCGGCTCATTAAAGCTTACGAACGTGTCGGCTGTCAGCTTAAGGTCAGTTTCTGCTGTTTAAGTGAGTTTTTCTTTAATCACGTGTTTTAACATGTAGAATGATGTAGATGTTATCATTTGCTAAAATGTTGCTTCCTACAGGCCAACAACAACGGTGTTGGAGTCATTGGGGTCATAGAATGTAACTTTTTGGATCCCACTCACAACAAACAGAGTTTTATGGAGAATGACAAGTACAGGTAATAGCATTCCTGATTACATTTATCACCTCGAAGGCTCGATTGAGGTCATAATGAGGTTTGGGTGGGTGAGGCACAGTCTGATGTCTGTCTGATGCAAACTTTCTTGGCACAGGAAAACCATGAATAATTTGGGGATTAAATTGGAGGAGTACTGGAAAGAGATACGCTACAGAAAGACGAAAGAAAATCCAAATAGCACCATACTACCAGAAGATATCAAGTTAGTACACTTCGCAGCGACTGGCATCAGGTTTTCATTCATTCAAATTTGTGTTTGCATATGTGTTTAACCATGCCGGTTTGTCTTTAGGAAGCGACCAGATCAAAACTGGGCGCAGTGTGATAGCTGTCTGCAGTGGCGTAAACTTCCTGATGGCATTGACATCAACAAGCTGCCAGAGAAATGGTTCTGCCAAATGAACCCTGATCCTCAGTTCAGGTAATTGGATTTTTGGCAGTTTACCATGATTCTGTTCCAGAAAGCAGGTTCAACAATCTCTGAGTCCATTACCAAAACTAACCATCGGTTTTGATTCCAACAAGGCCTGATCAGAGTTATTTCCATCAACTCTGAGTGTGTTTACTCAGAGTTAAACATATAAGTGAATAGTAGAAATAAAGCCTTCATCAATGGTGCTTTGATACCAGTATGGCCACGGCAAATACCATGGCAAAGGGCAAATAAAAAGTCGACCCCCATTTTATTCCAGTGTTTGAGGAACCTAAATTTGCTGGTAATTATTACATGGTTATGTCACTACCTCCTTATATGGTGACACTGGTTTTTCTGAATGGACAAACACACACAGATGAATCAGGAAAGAAAATCTTTATCTACTTATGGGAGGGGGACTAGCACTGGTTACCAGTCTTTTCACTTCAGTTCTCAATTGCACTTACAGGAGCTGCCAGGTAGCCGAGGAAAAAGAAGACTCTGATGATGATCAGCCTTCGTATCGCAAGACCTACAAACAGCAGTGAGTCACAGTGACAGAAGTTTAAATTAATATTTATACAGAAATCTAAACGAAAATCTTAACTGATCATAAAAGAGGTGACCTGTGTGATTTATTTGTTACAGGGAGAGAGAGGAAAAGAAACAGGAAAAGGAAAGACAGATGGTAAGGATGCGTCATTTTCTGTAAATCGTTTTTCTTTTTTTTCTGCTGCAAGGGCACCTGCAGTGCCTTACTATGACTTTGAGGGATTTTGTCATTTTAATTATTTGTGATCCTGTGCGCATTTGTGGAGTATTGAACCCATGAAGAACAGTTGCCTCTGTCTAAACTTGCCAAACAAAATGAGGCTCTCGGAGAGCGGCAGGGAGACCTGGAACGGCGGCTGCATCAAACAGTGTTTCCCATTTATCACTTTGGAGGCCAGCAGCAATGTGCTATTGATAGAATCATCATATTAGACTAAACAAATCTAAACTTAGCACAAACTCTAATTATATATTTGTTTGGTCTATCATTATTACTATTATTAGTAGTAGTAGTAGTAGTATCATATTATTGTTGTTATTATTATTATTATTATTATCTAGGCCAGTGTTATAGGGCAGCTTCAAGCTGGTGTTCTGCAAAAAACTAAACCTAGCACCTCTTCCAAATTGAGGGCCGGTTTCCATATAATGGGGGATTTCACAGGTAAGCCACGAAGTAGGCATCCCAAGAAGATAACACCACAAGAACTCCACTTTTCCTCAGGAACTCTAGACAGGCTTCTACAGATTTAAAGTCACGGTTTGCAAGCTGATATGGCCGACAGCTTTCTACCCAGGCAGAGTGCACATAGCCAATCTCCAGTCTCACTGGGCTGCCAACAAGCCTGCCAAGAAGACTGTGGTTCACCATCAGGCCTTTTTGTGCCCATGTGCACTGGAACTTGAACATGTGAAAGTGTGGAGAAGATGCAGAGAACGATATGTTGATTGCAGCACTGATTGGGTAAGAACTTTTGGAGGTGGAGGCAGTGTGGTTAGTATGAGGCGGCATCTCCCTCACTGGAAAAAATGGCTCATCAGTGCAGAGAGATGACGAGATAAAACCAGTAGCAATCCCATATCTCCGCAGTCTCGCACCGAACCATTCCTGACCTCAAACCGACTGAACAGTTGTGGGATCAACTTGGGCTTAAATGGTACCATTTAAGGGAACGGTGTAAGATTTATTGCCAAGAAAAATTGTTACACAAAAAAATAATCAGCCAAATACAAGATTCTTTACTTTTTGTGCTAAATTTAGATTCAGTTTAGTCTAATATGATGATTAATGTTCAGTCTTTTTTTTATTGACAGATTGTCCACCAATCCCCTTCCACTCCCACTACTTTGAGGAGCTGTTCATTACAAGAGGGCGCTACAAGGCCTGAATCCTCACCGCTGACGTCTTCCACCATTTCTTCAGCTGGTGAGAAATTTTTCTCTTTGAGTGTGAGTGGGGAAAAACACTTTGAGAAATTAAAATGTATTTGTATTCTTTCTCTTTAGCCTACAGCCCTTCTCGTAATGATGGTTTTCCAGTTATTACTAGTGTATGCTCATTGTCAGCAGGCGCATTGTCAGCAGGCGCATTGTCAACCCTGAGGTATGGTTTTGTGTTGTTTGGCAGCTTAAATATGTGTTTTGGGACAGTAACATTGGGCGTTAACTCTGTTTTTTGTGCTCTGCAGAGTAAAAAGGAAACTGCCTGTTACTCCACAGAACACACCAAAAAGATCTCGGATAAATGGCTTCCACAGGAGCACCTCGGAAACAGCCCCATCAGTAGATGTGACCCCACTGAGCTCTCCTTCTGTGAATGTCGATAGTAATACTGATGATACCGACGATGAAATTGTCATCTTGGAGACTGCTAGCACCCCCAAGCCAAAACAGAACCTCTACGATTTAAATAAAGTGAAGAAAGAGGAAGAGCAAAGTGACAATAATGTCAGCATGCTGTTGGAGTGTAGCGATGATGCTGCTGTGGATGTCCCCTCAGACACAAATGCTGCAGGAGCAAGCTCTGCAGGGTCTGCAGCTGTGGAAACCAGTTCCTCCCCAGCGCCCCTTCCACAGCTGTCAAGCGCCACTACCCAGACAGAAGCACCTATTGTGAAGCAAGAAGGCGAGGACCAAAAGCAAGATGATATTAATAAGGGTGGTAAAGAACAGACCTCAAATATGGATAACTGCAACGTTCAGCAAAGAAAATTTAAGCAGGAGAGCAGTGGAGACAGTCAGAGTGAACATCAGGGACAGAAGACCTTGCAGAATGGTGTGAACCATGATCTAGAAAGGGAAGGAAGTCCTAGACCTTCCTGTTCAAATATCGGTGACAACGAATATAGTCCACTTACCTACCCCAATATCTCTGAGGTACAGCAACAACAAGACCAGCTGCTTGAGCTCATGCAGGAGACCGCTCAGGAGAGAGACTCTTTAAAAGAACAGGTCCAGAAACTTACCTCACAAGTGAAAGACCTGGAGAAAAAACTGAAGGAGATGGCACCGGTCAGCGTAAAGAAGGAGTGTTGTCACCAAGCCAGCCAGACAGAAGAAACAGGATGGCAGACGGACTACAAAAGTCTGTTCGAGAAGGCCAAACAGAAAGTCAGTGAACTGATTAAAGAGAAGGAGGCTTTAATAGCAGCATCTGATACCAAGGCCAATCTGAGTGCTGACAAAAATGTGGAAAACGATGATGAGATCGCACTGCAAGTTGACGCTCTAGTCCGGAAACTGGATCAAAGAACGAAGGAGACAGAAGAGCTGCGCTCACGGGTCAGTGACACTGTGTAGGGCTGTCTTTGTTTAAAGAAAATAGTAAAAGTGATGACAAAAAGCTTTTCTCACATTCAGTTGAAATAATTTGAGTCTTAAACGCACTGAACTAAACAAGCTTTTTGCCTCTGCCTAGCTTATGCTTCTGGTAGCGCTGACGTAGGAACGTGCATGTCACTCCGTCTGTAAACACAAAGTTGGAAATGGTCATGTCAAATTTGACCTGTATAGAGGTCAAATAGATTGATCTGAAGGTCATTATAACATACCATAATAGACCCATTTCTGTAATATACTTACATATCTATACTATTGCTAATATATATTGTAATATATCTATATCACTAAAGCACTTCTGGATGGATGCAAACTGCATTTCGTTGCCCTGTACCTGTGCATGTGCAATGACAATAAAGTTTAATTCTAATTCTAATTCTAAATGATGGTATACAGAGCTGTTACAACTATGATTCTTACTGCTAATGTTTGTATTGGCAACATGCTGTTTAGGGAACAGTATGTAAAAGTAAATACTCCTCAGCGCTGCCCTGGGGGAGGTTTGCACTTACTGAGTGCTTCTTGTTAATCCTTATATTTATTTATCTATTTATTTATTTAACATCTGGCAGCAGCTGGCCGATGTTGTCATGTGTTCTGATAAAAGCACATGCTATGAGGTATACCTTACATCTACTTGTCAATCCAACTGTATAAGGGAAAATATCCCAAATTGCCCACTGTTATGCACTTTTTAAATATATTTCTCCTTTCGTTTGATTGATATTGACCTTCGTACCTACCCTCTCCCTCTGCACCACCAGCTGGACCTTGTGGAGGAGCACAAGGCAAACCTGGCAGCCCAGTGTGAAGAGCTCCAGTTAAGCTTAGAGCACCAAAGGGAAAAAGCACAAAGTCTTCCAACAACCAGTGAATCTTCAATTCAGACACATCCAGAGGAGGAAGGAGGGGCAGCTGTTTCTGGCACACATTCAAACTCAGATGCATCCAGAAGGTTGGACTGCTGGGAGATCACTCCTCGTGGTTTTGATGTAGCCCTCTTTGATAAAGCAATTTATGAAAGCAGCCTCACTGTTTTTCTCCTTTCTGTTTCCCCTTAGTTTGGTAGAGCTTCGGCAGAACGTCGGGCGCCTTCTTCTCTCCCACGTGCCTGCGCTGGACCTGGCACAAGTGAATTTCGAGTGTAATGTAATTGATGAGATCCTAGACCAGTTTCTCACTAATAACAATTCTGACACAACAAATGATTAAACAAAAGTCGTCACATCCTGGATTTAACTAGCGCTCCGCCTGTAAATGTTTCATAAGGAGACCCGTGAGTGGGATATTAACTTAATTTAAGGTATGTTACAGATGCTTACGGATTTTTATTTTTAGGTTACTTTAACTAGCTTTTTGGGGTTTTTATGAAACAGAAACGAACAGCTGTAGATATTAATTGCTCCCAAGTTTCTCAAGAAAATCAAGGAAGTAGCAGTTTGTCAGTAGTCTTGCCAGCTATTAATACTTTTGTGTTTGATTTTTCTCTTGTTTTTGTTTTAAATAATAGGTTGCACATTTTGTATTATCATGTCTTACCAAATATATTTTTATATTGCCTATTTATATTTGTTGATTACTGCTCTGCGGCGAGGTGTGGTTTGTGGCTTAGCTGCAGGGGAGGGGTGGCCGGCACGGCTCAGGTCCATTACGGTAACCATGACTTCCCTATTTAAGTAACTGTCCGGTCCCAAAAGAGGGGTGGGAGGTTTGGAGAGGAGAGGAAAGCGCACAGCCATACAGGTGTATATATGTGTGTGTGTGTGGCTGTGTAGGAGCAAAATAAAAATGAGTTTGTCAAAACAACCTGCAAAGGCATCAGGTCCTTATGTCATAAGCTCTATAAGACTTTGGTAGTCTTCTCAAAATCACAACACAAGTCTGCCACAGAAGTTTGTCATCGCTGCAAGCGGTTTCATTATAATAATGAGGTGTGTGATGTGGGGCACAAGGAGCAAGGTCTTCAGTTTTGGTTGATTGTTTCAAACTCAAATGTTTTGGCAGCGTAGGTGGCAATTAAGGCATTAACCTTAGGCACCCTGGTTTTACATTTCACTTTTGGGCAATAATTCAAGTTTCACTTTGGTAAAGAGCTCAGTCTGACCAGTGGCCGCAGCATGAACTTCCAGGTCTGAATATACTGATGAATTAAACTGGATCATTTTGTTTTAAAAACATCTGTTTTGTATTTCAAAATATTTTTTGAAGCGACTCTCAGGTGATGAAATAACCAGCGTGGGAGTCGCATTTCCATTTTCCACGACATTTTACAGAAAAAAAAGAAAAGCATCAACCACACGGTTTTACATGTTGTACTTTAACCTGCATATCACAGGCTTGGAAACAATGGGGTTTTTTTCTAAAATGTCCTCGATTTTCAACTTTAATCCTCGGGATTTAACTAAAATCCTCATTGCAAAACTGTTAGCGGTTTTATTTTCTTTAAGTTAACTTGACTTAAATGTTTCACAGTTGCAGTGCACTGCTGCTAACTCTGATATTTAAAAATTAAATATTCTGTCAATAACAACCACAGTAATAAAAGTTTGTTCTACCTATTTTTTAATAAATAATTTTAAATAATGGTCTAATTGCTGTTTTTGACATTGTCATCGTGATTTTTACTATGATAATTAATGATGTGAAAATCTGATATCATTACTGCCCTTTTTCTTTGAACATTGTCTGTTTTTCTAGTACTTGTATCTCACTATTTACAAATTAATTTTTATTAAGCCACTGTTACGGATTCAAATATTGGGGATGGATACAAGAGGAAAAACCAAAATAACAACACTGGTCCGGCCGGGTTGAGTCAAACGATGATTTTAATGATCACACGCGTGGGAGATGGACACCGTACGCAGACAGCATCAGATCTCAAAATGGTGGAGCATTGCTCAAACTCTTATAGCCTCTGGTGCCTCCACCTATTCATAAAAGCCTAAACATTCACATGCTTTCTCTCACACAGTGCCTAAGCTACGACCTTGGCTCCCTGTTTATCTGCTCCTGCTGAGATGGGGCAGAAAACTCCAGTATGTTCTGTTCTCTTCTAATCAGACAAATAAGGCGATGACTTTCTGCGAACAGTATTTCTTATAACTCAGCAGTATAATGCATCATAAAACAATATCATTCATTCACAATAAATCAGCAGTCTAATGTAATGCGAATCAATTTAACAAATGCAATAGTTATCAGCTTCTTCTAATTCAGGAGAATAATGCAAACTAAAACTACATAATAATTCACAATCTTTAATTAGGGGTCTAACATGGCATAAAATAATATTATAATCCCACAGTCCCCCTGTTGAGCTCTTTAGAATAAAGAGCTCACCTACACCCTGTAATCCAGTGTGACCGGGTTCATTTCTTCTCACTCCTGAGGTCCTTTGTCCCCCTGTTGGGCGAACCATATGTGAGATGACCTCTGTGTTTGCGCAGTTCAGATGCAAGAAAAACTATGATTCCAACAGTAGCAGGTACAGATGACACTCCCCAGTTCTCCCACAGCTTTATTTTGGTGCTACCTTATACCCTTCAGACGTACTCAGACTAGAACCTCTGTCTGAGGAGCTTTTAACCTTTATTTTATTGCTGCAGCTACCAGTGTCTTCCAGTTGGGTGATCCTCTGCTCTTCTTTCTTCAACCTCAGGGGTTAGACAACCCTTCAGTCGTTGCACAGATCAGGGGATTATTCTGCCCCGATTTCAAACAACGATCTGTGTATCCTCGGGTCCTGTGTGTCCTGTGTATCCCCCAGAAAAAGGAACAGGAACGTGTCCCCCTTTTGACCAAGAGCCTCTTGAACCTCGCTGGTCTGGTGTTCCTGGATTTCCGCCAACCCCTTCATGGTTATTGCTGTGTTTATGGGATCCATCCTTTGAGGTGACTAATCGGAGCCCAAAATGCCATGACACTTGAACCCAGTTGGTGTCTCGGCAGTCACCGTGTCTGTCTCTGCTGCGAGGGATCCTCGTATATCTGTGACCTCGTCTGGTGTCTGTTCCTTCCTCTGTAAGAGACAGAAAACCAAAACACCTCTCTTCCTAGCTCTAATAATCTAATGTTGTTATCTACTGATCTTCTGGCGATTCAGAATTGGTTTAGAACAGGGCTGCCCAATCCCAGTCCTCGAGAGCTACTATCCTGCAGCTTTTAGATGCATCCCTACTCCAACACAGCTGAATCAAATGGTTTGATTACCTCTTCAGCATGCCATCGTGTTTGGCAAAGGCCTGATAACAAGCCATTCAATTGATTCGGGTGTGTGGGAACAAGGATGCATCTAAAAGCTGCAGGACGGTAGCTCTCGAGGACCGGGATTGGGCACCCCTGGTTTAGAATATTCAGAATGTCCCAGGGACTCATTCCAATCATATCCTATGTGTGTGTAAGCGTGTTTGCATTTAGCCCTCTGCACTCAAGGCATTTCCTACACTTTATCAGTCCGGACCATCACGCCGAACGAAGCTTATGACCTTCAAAAGACCGAGTGCCAACTCATTACTGTATAAGCACATTTGCAAGGTGTGTCTGAAAATTATTAAAACCCCTCATTTTAACAAAAGACATCAAAAACAAATTAGCCATTTTTAATTCTAACATCTGCCCCCCGTTTTCACAAAAATCATGTGTTTCCTTCTGCCTACGGTCCCACGGTTTCCTCTCCAGTGTGGTACTCAGCTTCTCATGAACACAGGCATTTTATCTTCTAAACGCTATTCAGTTCATTCCAATGATTAACGCTTAAACATGGAAATAATGATTTATGCTTCTCACTGATTCTCTAAAAAAGTCCAGAAACCTTTTGGGTCACTATTAGCTTAAGCTTTACTATACCTAAGTTATTAAAACACAAATGAAGTCATAAAAATGTTCATATAACCCTTGTTTGATGTTAAAACTCAACTTCCCCCCTTGTTTGACACATTCCCATGTGTCAAATCAACGGAGCTAGAAAATTTAAAAAAAAGGTTAGTGACCTCATATCTTAGAAAGCATGAGACCTTCTCCTATCCAGTGTCGTTGCTCCAGTCCTGTCATCCGGTGCCAGGGAATGAAGTCAATTTAATTGTCATGTTAGATCTGTTCAACTCCTGGCTCCGCCCAGAGCCTGCGTCCGCAGAATTGCCATGAAACAAAACCTGTATTAATATGAACTTCACTGGAATATGAACTTGTTGACACAGCAAAGGAACATTCTCTCCTTCTCGAGGACAGGCACTGACTCCCACTTATCTCCTGGAGCCAACTGTCCCTTATGGAGACACAACATTGCAGCTACAAGGTTTTGCAGATTGTTAAGTTGATCTGTGTGTAATGCTCTGAATCAGGTATGTAAAATTAAATGAATGTTGTTTAATCAACTGCCACTACTTAAAACTTAGCAAAAGATATAACTGAATAAAAGATCACAAAGAAAAGCATGACATCGGTGTTATGTAAGCGCGTGCGGCCTTCTATGCTCGAAGTCACTCCAGTCCATAGATCAGCCAAACATCGCGCTGACTGTAGCTTTTAACCCTTATTAACTTGAGCACAACTCTATAATGAGCAACAAACTGCAATATGTATAAAGATGATCATGGTTACACCTGCAATGAAAGATCATATGATTATCCTGACACCTGTAAATAGAAGATTAACCTGAGGTTATAACAATCACTGTAATACAAATGTTAATGTAATGTCAATAGCTTCAAGCAATGTTTAACGCAATGCTTGTTATATGATTCTGATGTAACGATAATGCTGATGCTGAAATAATAGTAAAACACCCCCTTTTATCCCGTTAATAAACTTCACACATAGACGTTTATAAATGCCTCTTTTAAATTATATTTCCCCCTGTCTTTCCCTTACTGACCACAGCAGGGGAAGCTTTGTTTTGATTCAGCCATGAATCCAGCTCACCTGATTCATCACTGAGCCCCACCGTCACTGGCATCTGACAGAGTGGCGCTGCATACTTGTCCTTTAATGTCACTATTTCCAATCTGTTAATTAGAGTGCTTAAACATGAAGTCCACAACAAGTCAATACAGCTGTAAATGTGGCCAATTATCAATCTATTACCAATCAATAATGAAAAATAGCTTTTATTTTATGCATGCTTTTAGTCAACCACTCACCCAGAGGATCTCCAATCCCAGAAAATTCCTTCTCCTTATTTAATGAGTCCGTCCTCCTTCCATGCCCTGGTAACTGGTCCATCCAGAGCCATATCATCTTGAAATATACACACAACAAGCCAAACCACACCTTGGTCACACCAACCCTTTTCCGCCCTGAAGATGTCCAACGCCATCTTAGTCTGGAACAGGCTTTTAACAGTTTTGCAATTTTCATTAGTTTTTATTTTTATTTAGTTTCGACTTCAGATTTTCGAATTTATATCAGTTTTAATTAGTTTTTATCAATTGTTGGCTAGTTTAGTTTAGTTTCTTTTTTTTTTTTGTTGAAAATCCTTAGTTTCAGTTTAGTTCCGATTAGTTTCAGTTATATTTTTAGTTGTGTTTGCAAAAATTAAGTGTAACAAAATCTCAGTTTCATCATCAGTCATGCTCTTCTGCTTATCCTTGGGTATTGAGACTATTAACTCTTGCAGCACCAGGTTTTCGTAATTTTGGTTCAAGTCAATTGATAAACTTTTTGAAGGCAATTGACTCACACAGTTATGTAGATGTCCCCGTCCTGTTGTCTCGGGATGCATCACGCTGCCTTGCATGGAGTTAGCTTCTGTTTCTGGGGATGAGGGTTGAGTGTGCTCCCTTACCTTTTCAAGGTAAGCTGGGTTAGCCTTCTTGTGTGACCTTTTCAAGTGCACTTTAAGGTTTGTGGGATTTTTTCCCTTTATAAATGTCCCTCATAATTTGTCTCTTTCCACTACAAGACACTTGCTTTATCCAAAACACAGTCATATTCAAAGTAATCCCAAATTGGACTCTGGCGCTTTCTCCCGACTTTTCCTGACATGATTCTGCGCGTGGACGGAGCAGCAACACAGACGACTCGACTAACGTGCTGCCACCTGCTGGCATAATGAGACGGCAAGAAAAAATCTGGAAACTAAACTTCATTTTCACCCTTGACTATTGTAGGACACGCACACATCAATGAAAACTAAACACATTTTGATATAAATTCAGTTAATTTTAGTTAGTTTTGTGAACACTCATTACAGTTTTAGTTAGTTTTCCTTTTTTTTTTTTTTTTTCGTTAACGAAAATGTTTTTTCACTTCTAGTTTTCGTTATTTCGTTAGTTTTCGTTAATGATAATAACCTTGCTCTGCACACTGGAATAAACATAATCAACATGATCAACATTTTACTGCGTGTTATTTCACCATCTTATCGATTCCAACTCTCCATCCTTATGTGGTTTGCGACATTATGTTTATCCACTCTGTCTCTAAATGTTTGAAGAATTTTTCATGTTTGAAAAATGAAAGTGAAATTTATGGTGTCATCACCCCTTCGGGGCTTACCTTTCCCAGTGTTGATGATATTCCTCCCTATTCTTTGCAAGTATTCCCTTTTGGTGGCGAGAAACTGTTGGTGTGGTCAAGTGGGTGCTGTAAAAACAAAAGCTCAGGACAGAACAGTTATCAGTCATGTACTTCATACAAAATTAGCATATATTTGATTTCATATTGATCCTCTGAGTGTAATGGTACATTTTAATTTGAATTTATCAAAGCTAAACACAATAATTTTTCTTTATTTTGGTCTTGTTCTTGTGCAGCACCACCTCCTATCACACGCCCCTGTCGGTTCTATCCTACTTTTAAATTGCTGACTATTTCAAGAAAGCACCTAAAAAACGGGGACCAGTGTTTATTATTACATATCTCCATTTTGAATGTGACAAGCCTACCATTTCCCTGTTATCCATAGATATTAATAGAGTTTTTTGGCTTTTTTTCCCCCCCTCTATAACAGTTAATTGACTTTTTACAGTGGCCCGCTATGGTTAATAATAACATGTTCAGTCATGAGTGAAATCAAAGCTTTTCTTCACTTTAGCATTTAACCTTCCCAACAATATACTGTGATACATTAATCGAAACACAGCTACTAAAACACACTTTTCTTAATGCAAACATCAGTAACTCAAAATTAGCAACCAAAGGGTTAAGTCTGCAGTTCACACTCATGTGAAGCTACAGCCTCCTCCTTTAGTCTCTGTCATCCTTCTGTTCCTGTAAAAACAAAACAAAGCAAGACAAAACATCCACCCTTCTTTTACAGGCTGGGTGAATTGTTTGTGGACATTTACTAATCCTAAAGTCAGTACCGTTTTTTTCTCAGTATCAAGTCAGTTAAAACTTTTAGTCGTCAGTCCATCACAGGCCAGTCACATGCATACATCCACACACATTCATACCAGGTATTGCTGATAATGGAGTCTCACGCGCAACCTATTCGAGCCTCCATCACCAGCAAGATGACGTCATCATTTTAAAGGAAAACAGTTCCTTGTTTTTTGGACTGGATTGACTCGCTGCAATCCTTTTAGGCTCAGGACTTCTCATGTGATCAATGTCCCATATAAGTGAATTTCTCCAGAGCCCATTACAATCATGGAGAAAAATACGTTGCGACTGTTTCCAGTAAGAATATTTTATAGCGCTTTAAAGTTCAATCTCTCAGGCCTGGATTAAAGAGCTGATTTGTTAAATCAGGAACTCACAAAATACCAAAATATCACCACCGGTGGATCACACCTCTCAGATGTTCTTATTTCAGTGCACTGTAACAAAAGCAAAAACAAACGTAACCAATAAAATACTCATATAATAACAAATACTGGGGCCCATTGCAAACATGTCCAAGCATAAAACCATCTTCCTCTCTCTTAGAGAAAGAAAACAATCCAAACCTCACTGATAAAATAAAGCTAGTGTCAAGCAAAACCCAAAAATCAACCAAAACTTCACCAGAAAGTTTTTCTCGCTCCCGGGACAATATTGTGTAGGAATACAGGTACTGTAACTCCTTTTTGCACTGAAAAAACATGTTGGATTTACTTGATTCAATAGTGGACACTGGTTGCACACAAATGTTTTGCTTTGGCAGAAACTTAAACAACTGAGTTAAATCAACACCTTTTCATGTTTAGTAAACCTGTGCATTTTGTGTTCATAAAACACGATTGAAACATGTTCAGATGGAGTAAGTTGAGCTGTTGGAATATTTTAATCCTTCAATTCTGTCAGTTTATTTCAACACTATTCAATAACTTTTATCCTCTTCATTATAATTTAAAGAATTGTATAAGTTTACATTGTTTTAAAAAGTGTTACATGCTTAAAATGATAACTCAATATGAAGAATGCGAATGAAATTGGAGTTCATTGAAAATGGATCCATTATAATTTTTTGTTTTATTTATTTTAATTTTATTTTTCTCCTTGTTACTATGTGGAGTGGTATATTCTGATTGTAAATTTGTTGTTTGGTTTGGGTTAGGACTGGAGATAAATGTTAATGTTAGTTTGTTCCCTGATTTTTGGTGCCCACTTGTAATATAAGTTGGAATGTATACTGAAAAAAATAATCAGTGGGATAAACATAAAAAAAATCATTGTAATCGGTTGCATGAAATTAAGTTATGTTTGGTTAACCTTAGTTTTTTATGTTATACCTGCACACATTTTTCTGGTAACACGAACATGACTTTTTTATGTTGTTGTTATGTTTTTCATTCCGGTCAAATATTTATAGAAACCACTTGTTTATCAGACATGAACTTTTTGTGTTAATTGTATTGGACTACTATGTGTTATATTGACAAGACAATTTTATGGTAAGCTTATTTTATTTTATAACAAATTTCTAATATATAATATATAATCTAATATATAATTGAGTGTTCAATAAATAAAACTAAATTAAGGCTGATCTTACTGTATGTACTGTACACTTTCTCTCAATCAAAGAAATAAGCAAAACATTTTTGAACAATGACCTGTATTTTTGAAAATACTACACAGTTGTAACAATGGACTTTCAATTCATGGGTCATATTTGTACAATGCATCTCTTGAAAAACATTCCACAACATACCTCAAAGTTATCTGCTGGAACCTGAATTCAACATTGTGGGGCCTTATGACATCGCGCTTATGTAAAAAATAGTTTTTTAAATGTAAGAGCCATAAGGTAATATGGCAACAGGGGTGTAATTATTAAAATAACACAAAGAAGAGACTTAAAATAACATTATAACCCACAGGCACAAAACCAAGAGACCTAAACTGATTAGTATTGGCTTGCTTCTATCACTAAACATCACAATCACTAATACTAGACGATGCAATCTGTTTGTAGTGGTGCACCTTGGGAACAAAATTGCAAATTGGTGAAATTGGTGCAAGGCACCATTTCCATTGAGAAAAATGGACATTCAAAGTTTGAAATTTTTTTTAAAAGAGCCATGGCTTGAAAAGTGAAAACTGCAGTAATAAAGGCCCCAAGTTGAAAAGTGCCAGAAAAATAAGTTTCACTATGTACTGCAACTTTACCAGTGCTGGCTTAAAAGAAAGGATGGTATATATTCGAAGAGGTAAACATGTTGTTCCCACATCATAACTGGAAAACTGTTCAATCGTACAGTCTGGTCCTGAGAACCTGGGCCTTCTTTGAAAGGCTGTTCCTTTTGAGCTCCATAACCAGTTTCTATAATACCTCGAAGGTATACTTTTCCAGTGGGTAGGTGAGGTTCAAAGTGTACATTAGTCCAAACAGCATTGCAGCTGCTAGGGTATAGTTATCCAAATCCTGCCAGACTCTCTGGCCTTCAAGGACTATCCCGATGTCCTCAGGGCTGCCATTGGCATCTCTTGACTTTATGATGTAAATTCCCATGGTTGTTTCCTTATTAGATCGTTGGATAATGGCTTCATCTGTGGCCTAGAAAATGCAGAATTCCAAAATTTAATTAAACAGAACACTGGTCAAAGAACATTATACCAAATCTTATTTCAATCTGTGTCACTATTCCAAAAAATGTTAACATTAACACATTAGGTGAACAAAAATGGATTCATTACAGCATGTGATTTGAGTCCTCAGAATGCTTAAAAAGGTAATGCATGAAGTGAAATCTCCATGCAAAGAAGCAGAATACTGTCAGAGCATAGAGAGGTGTTCAACTATGAACTCCACACATAGTTCTAATGCAGGTAAAAGAAGAAAAAAAAACGCACCCATGGTAAATTGTGAAAATCCCAGGTGATTTTCAACATACTCCTGGCATAGAGTGACAAGCAGCATTTTGTTAAAATTATTATTTTCCCTAGAGTGTATACACAAATTATTTTTTTCTTACCTGGGCCGTGGGCTCCAGAATGTTCTGCAGTCTTCTTCCTATTTGTCCTCCTCGCCTTTTGAAGACCTTTATGAGTTTGTCAGATAGCACATCTATATGCGAGAGTAATCTGGACTGCAGTGGCATGGTGGTAATGCGCTTAAACTCTGCATTTATCTAAAAAGAGAAGTTGTCACATAAAAATGCTGTCAAAATCTCAAATCTCACAAGGTTACATCCACACAAAGTTGTTATTTTTTGTCATATTACTATTTATTAGCTATGGGTCCCATGTTGCTGAGCAGTTCCATAGTTGCTCTTACTTCCATACCACCCAAAGCCTGTTTGCAACCACAGCAGTTGCCTCCTTCTGGCCATTTTGCAGTTCTGCCAAATGACCCAGAAACTACATCTATTATTGTCATATACACATCAAGGTCTTTCATTAATACTTAGTTAAATTAGTTAATTTGACCTTTCCAGAAAATTTACCTTACAGAATGTGAGATAACATATGCAAATCTTCACCCCCCCCCCCCCCCCCCCCCCCCCACAGAGCCCACCCCATGGCAAACTAGCTTATTTAACTGTTTAACTAAAACTAAACTAAATGGACACGAGTTTGTTAGTCTGTATTCACTGAGAAAAAACAAGCGGATGTGACTGGGCACACACTGAAAAAAAGCTAATGCACATAATATTGTCCTGCAGCTTAAGCTAGCATTATCGTTAGTTAACTTAAGGAATGACTTGTTTTTTCCATTATGTTGCTCAACAGCAATTCATGAGAAAAACTTCCCCATATAATGGATGTTCTCTTCGTTTCCTCTCAAACATGTAGTTTTCAGTTTACCTCGACAAAGTAAAGCTCAGCACCAAACGTAAACGAAGCAACGACAAAAAATGGCGGACCGCCACAGTGAATTTTCCCTCGCAGAACACGCCCTGGGGGGTGGAGTTTCAACAGAAAACGTAACTATTTTCTGTTATTTTGATATGACTGGTTTTAAAAGACTGAACATCCTTCTAAAACAAGTGAAAGGCGTGAGACTTAATTATGTTTAGACCAAAAATATAACTGATTCATGTTGGACATATTTACTGTATTTTTACTAATTTAACAACGTCATCATTGCATTAGTTGCTTTATGCTATAGCATTACGCTTACATTAGCTTGAAGCTCAAGGTCGTCATTTTATTTAATTTCTTTTTCTGGGCTTACAAACAGGACACACAACATTTAGATAACCGTTACACTGAATCTTGGGTCTGTGTTGAGTCTTCCAGCTGCTGACTACAGAAGCTAGATTGACCTTTCAGCATGTTTTTAGCGGCTGTGGCTATGTGCTGGTAATGTTACCGTGTGTGAGCAGTCACATTGGCAGCAGACATGTTTCAACAAACTAGTCATATCCCAGCCCTACATTAGCTTGTTTAATGGTTAAGACACTGCTGGTACCACCACTTACTACAGACACCGATGCAAGTTTGTAATAGTCTGGTAATTTAGACTGAAAGAATATACAAACAATATTAACTCACATTATATATGTTAATTACTAATTTGCTTATCGCATAATTTCGGTTACCATTAGCTAACTGGAGCTAGCTAACATTGGCCTTTCATGGTTTTCGATAAACAGCCCACATACCTGTAAAATGACAACACCCCAGTAAAAGTCCACATATATAAAGGGTCTACACTCTTTCTCACTGGTGTGTTAGCTTTAAAATCCTATTTACCTTCAAGTGTAAAACTCCAGATGGTAGTAGATTTTCCAAAGCGAGAGACAAAAATGGCGGACAGTGCAGCCGATTTTTCCTTTCCAGGGGGCGGAGCTTGAGGATAAAACACGACTAACTTGTTTCTTTTCAACATGATTTGTTCTAAAAGAATGAATATTCTTAAAGAATATGTGAAAATTAAAAGACAAAAATATGTTTAGATGTGAAATTTAAATTAGTCATGCTGGATATATGAAGTAATTCTATGCAGATTCAACAACCACCCTATTGCATTTTTTTCAGTGTAGATAGGGGGCAGGGTTTAATAAGAATATTTTCTTCTTCCTGCTCCTTTTCACACATGGTTGTAGTGCTTTATTGATAGAAAGTAGTGATGGCCAAATGAAGCTTTCCGAAGCACTGAAGCTTGTATTGAAAAACGGTTCATTACTCGAAGCTTTTCAACACAGTCCTCTCCGGTGACATCTGGTGGTGAAAATTTTGAAGAGCAGCTTGAATCTGCAAAATAAAACGGACTGCTCAATTATCACTGCTCACTCAAGAGTGGAGTTCTCTCTGATATTGGGCCACCGTTCCGTTGCTTTGAACATGTAATTGGTTTTGTTTTCTCGATTGGGGGGCTGAAAAAAATGTAATGCGTATTTGCGTAATACATTTTGATCAATAAACTTTCCCTATTTAAACATGCACTATGGTGGCCTTTCTTTGCTCATAACTCCTTGATGTTGGTAAATACAATAAGTGAGCAATATATATAATATACATATGATAATGCACAGCACATTATGGAGTATGCCCCTGCTGTGAAGTCCTGCCTCCATCTACTTTGTCGTTTAATCACTGGACAGCTGGACAGGTTCATACAAAATATTAGATGAGGCCAATTGTCCTATACATATTTTTGACCTAGGGGTGGGATTGATTGTGAACTGGAAAGGGAAAATGCTTAGGAAGCTGAGTACGGCTGCATCGTCACTGATTTGTAGAATCATTTTGATTCGATACAGGATCCGATTCAATTTGATTGGAATCTGGAAAGTTTTGCCTCAGTCAGAAATATTACAAGTCTGATCATTTAACAGTATATATCCATAATTTCGTATCTATTAAAAGAAAGCTGACACATGTGAGACTTAATTAGAGATGTAAACAGAGAGTTATGAAACCTGCAGCTGCAGAAGCCAGCGGGGAAAAAAAGAGGCAAACACAGCGCGGACCCGACGACACATCAAAATCTGACTCTGACGCGTCGGGTCCGCGCTCTGTGTTCACGTTTGTATGCAGAATCCGTAAACCTGCTCCCAGTTACTGTTTTAGCTGCATGGTGTTTGACGACATGTTGTGAGGTTTAACCTGAGATGCTGGCGTTTCAGGCATAATAACGTTAATTTACAAATCGACACGGGATTTTAATGAATCAATATCACTTTATTCAATTTAGCATGGATTGTAATCAGAAAAGCGATAATCAAAACCCACCCCTAATCAAGAACTTGCAAAGTAAAAACATGATCAATGTAAGGTAGCCCTTTTGTTATTTACATTTAAAAAGAGGATTAGTGTTACTGTGCGCTGGCTGAGTCTGTTTCTTTTCTTAGAAATAGTTTCTCCTGCCCTGGAGAAAATCCACTTGCATGGAACAGAAGAGGCTGTGGAGTGCAGGAACTACACTGCAAGTTGGTAGATATGCAGGTATTCCTGGGTCCTGCAGACTATCACCTAAAAACAATAAACAAAATGATTTTCTAAACTGTGTAGCAATGTAATGTACGTATAGTGTCAAATACATTTTTGTAGTCTTCATTAGCTTTAATTCACATGGAAGTGTTCCTGAAGTCATATGCTGTAATGATATTTACATTATGAAAACATGATTTTGGACATTTCAAGTTTTTCACTTCGGCAGATAAAATGAATTGAGCAAAATCAACTCAAAATATTCCCACACGCCAGAACGTCCTCTCTTCCTCGCTGGCTCCATATCTGTCAGTGGAATGATCACCTCGTCGCTATCTGTCACCATCAACACACTCCACGAATCCCGTGGATGATTCACTTCCTTATATCTGTTTGAATCAGGTACCGAAGCAGTTACGTGCGTAATGAAGCTTCGGACGTCACTGGTCACGTGACTTTTGCCAAACGACGCAAGCCTCGACACAGTGCTTCTGAACCAGTGTGTTGTTTTTTTCGACACACGCTCCGGAGCGTCAGCTTCAAGCGGGCCATCACTAATAGAAAGTGTGGTTGGTTTGTTTGATCTGTTGTACCAAGTGTGAAATAAATAAATAAAATGAAATGAAATAACTTTTATCCAAATACTACTTGGTCACTTAAATACTACATGTTATCTTCACATTGCATACAGTTCAACAAAGTCTAGATCCTGGTTACCATAAAAATTTAATGGGTCTACAACAACTACCATCCCCCTATCTTTATCCTGGTGACAGCAGGGCCGGGAAATAACCCTGAAGTGATAGGTTCCCCGGCAGGGTACACCCCGGACAGCCGACCAGTCTATCAGATAGAAACAAACAGCCGTTTACCCTTACATTCATGGATAATTTAGAATCATCAATTAACCTAGCTCTAATAACTGCATGGCTTTTTCTCTCACACTGGAAACCAGAATTTCGTACAGATCTTTAAAGCCTGAGGCAATTGTGTTAAATACACGCGAGATGCTTACGTAAATCCAAGGGCTGGCCCCTTTTTTTCTTTTTTTCATTGTGTTCCTCCTTCAATTAAATCTCACTCACAACAATGTGGCGCTCCGAAATAAGGCTCACACCGTTAATTCATCATTTTCACTCTGTACCACTGCTCCTTATCAGGCTGTGTGAAGCACAGTAAACAATTCAGTGGAGGCCTTAAGCCATAAACAGACATCACGCACAGACATTGTTTTCATAACCAAACTGCCTTAGACCCTGTCCACTTACAGACCTTTGAATCATTCAAAGATAATAAAAAAAATGGACCAATTTTTTTTTTTTTTACCAAATTCAACCAGTGTTGTGTCTACAGATAATGGAAAACTTAGCAAAGAAACAATTTTAGATTTTATCTTCAGGCAGTTTATTACCAGCACCCTGTCACAAAAGCATCTCTTCCCATTTCTTAACAGTTTGACAGCCATAGCATAAGATAAGATAAGATGACCTTTATTAGTCCCACAGGTGGGAAATTTGTTTTGTTACAGCAAAAGTGAAAAGTTATGTAGAAGAAATTAGAAAACACTGGAATGCAATAAAATAAAATAAAATACTATATACAATACAATAGAATAGAATAATATATACAATAGAATAAAATAGAAATACAAATGCTATATACAACTGAGTAAGAAAATACAAAAGTACAACTTCGTCAGAAGAAGAATTGTACAAGAATTGCACATATAGCAGTCTTATTGCACGTGTGAGGGTTTGATCAGCTGCAAAAGTCTTTGTTGTGGAGTCTGACAGCAGTGGGGAGGAAAGACCTGCGAAATCTCTCCGTCCCACACCGTGGGTGCCGCAGTCTCCCACTGAAGGAGCTGCTCAGTGCTGTCAGAGTCTCTTGCATGGGGTGGGAGATGTTGTCCAACAGGGATGACAGCTTAGCCGCCATTCTCCTGTCACTCACTCCACTGGGTCCAGAGGGCATCCTAGAACAGAGTACTAGAACATAGTATTTTTATGAACTAGAGAACTTGTCATATTTCAGCATGCTGTGCTTTGTGTGCCTAAACCATTTTAGGAAACTGGCCAAGTGAAGGTAAAAACAAAAGGCGAGGCTTAAAAACACTGAGTGTTTAAAATTACCTGTAAAACACTGTGGAGACTGTCATAGTTTAGGGCTACATTTCGGTAAGTGGTACTGGAGATTGACAACATCAATACTGATGGAATTATGAACAGAGACGACTACCATTAGATTTTCATCCACTTTCATGATGGCAATGGTCCCAAATTCACGGTCAATTCAGTAAAAACATACCTGAGTAGGAAAAACACACAATGCTATACTATCAGTAATTGATTAGTCTCCACCCCCCCCCCCCCCCTTTTTTTAAATTTTTTTTTTATTCTGTATATCAACGTATGTTTGCACGCTTCACTAAGTCGCCATGTCTGGTGTTTATTACATAGTAAATATATGAAGAAATGAGGGGATGGCCAAAGATCTTTGCGGATTACGTCAGGAAAAAAACAAAAAGTCAAGACTATCAATTGTCCCCGCCCTTTCCGTGTTTTTGTCCAATCACGGCAGACCGGAAGTTTTGAGAGTCTGGAACGCGGGAATTTACCAATTCTGACTGAGCAGGACAACAGAGAAGGTAAATACTGTCATGTACTTCCAGTTATCTTCGTTCAGATTAATAAGCATTTGTAATTCGTCTGCATTTATAACGGGCACGCTCCTTAGCTAACAGTAACTTAACACAAATGTTCATGAATGGGAATGATGTCCACTGTGTTTAGCCGTAAACCAGTCCAGCTAACCTGCCAGTTTAACTGCTAACGTGTTAGCCAGCTGTGCTCTATATGTTAGTGCAGCCAAATGAGCGGCTTTATCAAACTGTTTTCTCTAATCCGTATTTCAGAGTCCATTGTTGTACGTTTTGCTAACTAATGCGTTCATATGAGTTGATTGAAAACGATCTAGGTGGTGAATTTACCGTGTTTTTATCCCTTGAGGTCGGTGCCGAATATAAAAATTGAAAAGAAATGAAGGTGGTAACGTGTGAGATAGCATGGCACAACAAGGAGCCAGTGTACAGTCTGGACTTTCAGCACAGCTCAGATGGACGCATTCATCGACTGGCCACAGCTGGAGTGGACACCACAGTCAGGGTGAGTGGAGACAGCGGTCAGAACATCAGGTTAACTCCGTAAGAGGTCGACGATTTTTATTTTGTTTTTAATTAAATAAAATGTGAAATAAAGAAGAAAAAAAAACAGTGATTTAGTCTATAAATGCAGCAGGAAGAAGCGAGTCTCACGGATGTAGAAGACGCAGGTATTTGTACCCATCAGTTGTTTTTTTCTTCATTAATTGGTCATAAAAACACTTAGCTTAAGAATAAGGACACAGAAACAGAGATAATATGGAGAAAATTTTTTTTGTTAACTTTCTGAACAGTCCCAGTGCAGGTAGACAGAGTACAGTTGTAATTATAATCTTCCATATACTCATCATGAATGTCATGGTCATTTTGGGCTTTTAGTGATTCCTTCTGACTTTTCTTTTTCCGGGGTGAAATGATTGTACAGCGTACATCTTTAATGACTTAAGAAAAATAAGAATCTAGTACACAAGTATGAATTTAAAATTTAATGCTTGCTTGCTTTATCCTTTCTAAAACCAGTTATGGATGTGTGTTTGGTATCATTCTTCTGTTGGAACACCTGTTTTACTGCTGATTTGAGGTGAAGTTGAATAATTTGGTGGTAATTCTCCTATAAGATTCCATCTGTTAGGTAGGAGGTTCAAAGGTAAGGTAAAGTTTATCACCATGGGTTTAATCTGGTCAGAATGCAAAGAAAACAGCCTAACCATTGATTTTCCTTATGTACTGGATTATTTCACTTTAACTTAAAGGAAGACACACATGGACTACTAAACTCTAAAAGAGAAAACAAGGTTGGACTTTAAATCATTAACTTGAACATAAATGTTTAAACTCAGAAGAACAAATCAAACTGACCTCAGCCGCCGCCCTATGTGGGAGTGAAAAGAGTGAGTGAAAGGGAGTGCAGTCCTTATACAATGTATGCCAGGTGAGTTTATTTAAGGCACAAAGAAAATCAAGAACCAATCAGTGTTGAGAAAGTCAAGAGTGGAAACGAGGTAAATTGCGGTCATGTGAGGGAGAATGAGGAAAACAGGAAACAGAATAAGAATCTTTTACTACATCATCCACTTTGTGCAATCTACCAGTACCACTTACAAAACAGCCCTGGAGCATGATGCTGCCACAACCGTGCTTAAAGTTAGTACAGTGTTCTTGGGTGTGAAAACCTCACCATTACCTCACCATAATTCTTCTCCAGAAGGCCCTCGTTCACGTGGGCATTTCAGTCAAACTTAAAGGTGTCAGTTTTGGAGCAGGGGCATCTTTCTCAGGCAGAATCCTACAATCTACATCTACAATTCTCCTTCTTAGATCTTCACAGAGTTTCTTGGATTTTGAAGGACCAGAGTGTATGTAGAAATCTGGCCACAACTGTACATTTAAGCAAGTGTTTCACTGTGCATTTGTCAGGGTGATTATTGACCTTTTGTTTACAGAGACTTTTTCAGGCCCGCTTTAGCCCTTAGAGAATGCCTCTCTTAAGGCCCATAGGATACTGGTTAACACAACAAGTCAAAGATCCTTAGTCTGAGATCTGGAGGAGGCACAAATCCCTGGGAGGGTTGCATCAGGAAAGGCATCCTGTATAACACTCTTTGCCAAATCAGATAAGGAGAACTACTCACTGTGGTGGCCCCTTGTGACTAACAGAGCAGTCAAAAGTAGTCCTGTTTTTGTTTTTTCCTTCTCAGACACTGGTGACAGTCTCTAAGTCATGATGCACCATCAAGCAATGCGATGTTTTCATGTTTGCGTACAGCAAGGTTTTAAATTATCAAGGCATGTGACATCCTTAAAGGGATGATCCACCTAATAGCAGTTATTTAAGTATTAAGATTTTTAATACATTTACCCTTTTTTGTAACCTTTATCCTACTAAAATTAATCTGTGGACGGAGTATTGTTTGTGAAGAGCTGTATGTTGCACGGACAATTTACCGAGAATTTTTAATGATCTCTTTTCCTAATGATGTTTTTGCAGCTGTGGCGGGTGGATGCTGGTCCAGACGGGAAGGCGGTGGTAGAGTTTCTGTCTAATCTGGCTAGACATACAAAAGCTGTCAACGTAGTGCGCTTTAGCCCCAACGGAGAGCTGCTTGCTTCAGGAGGAGATGGTATGTTCCACGTAGTAGACAGACGCTTCTCAGCCTTTTCTCCATTGCAAACATGCGTGTTTCTATTTAAAAGCAACTGTTGTTTTTGTTCTCAAAACGAAACATGTTTTTTTAAGAAACAATAATAGAGGCATTTTAACGTTTTGATGTAGATGCAATAATTCTGCTGTGGAAGCTCAACGACTCCAAGGAGCTCGAGCAGGCCTCTGTGTTTCAGGAGGATGAGGATGCTCAGCTAAACAAGGAGAGCTGGACTGTGGTCAAAACGCTTAGGTACGCTAGAACAGCAAGTGCTAATGTTTGCTAAGGTCAACAAAGTGAGACTCAGTCATAAATGGTGTTTAATTACTTTGTGTGGCACTCTGGTTGTTGAAGCTTTTATAACTATAATGCCCATGAGATGTGGTTATAGAAAGGAGTTTGCTATCTGATTTCTTTCCAGAGGGCACATAGAGGATGTGTATGACATCTGCTGGACACGTGATGGAAACTTCATGGTGTCTGGATCTGTTGATAACACAGCTATCATGTGGGACATCAATAAAGGTTTGTGGGTGCATACATTTTATCTGTGATGCTTTTATCTGGTGTTATTTTTGACTTTCTGTCTATTTTGTTGTTTGTGTTTTTAGGACAGAAGCTTTCTATCTTGAATGACCACAAGAGCTACGTGCAGGGGGTTACCTGGGATCCCCAAGGACAATATATTGCCACTCTCAGCTGTGATAGGTGATTCAAACATGGATTATACTCACTGGCGACTTTATTAGGGACACATTACTAAGTCACCTGGTGGATCCTCTTTTAACACCAGAACTGCTTTAATTCTACATCACTTAGGCTACGTCCACACGTACACGGGTATTTTTGAAAACTGAGATTTTCCGTTTTAGTTTTAAAAAAAAATCCCGTCCATACGTAAACGCAGAAATGAAGGAAAACGCTGCTATGAACATGCCAAAGCAGCAGGTGGCGCTAGATTCCTAACCGTGCAGAAATGTTGGCCAATCAGAAGTCTAGAAGCCTCGGCGGGAAAAAGTAAACAAAGCTGGGGCATAGAAGCAGAACCGAGTCGTATGTGTGGAGGGACAGTAACTGTGTGTGTATATGTAAGCATTTAAACACTGCAGAGAGTAGAATTAACAGTATTGTAGAAATTCATTTCACCGAAACAATAACGTGGCGCACAGTGTGACGTCAAAAAATGCGCACACCTTTGACGCTGCGTTTTCTCCGTTTTTCTAGTCCACAGGTAAATGCAAAAACGGAGTTTTCAAAATATCCACCCTGGCCGGAGTTTTTAAAAATCTCTGTTTTCAGTGACCGAAAACGCCGTTTACGTGTGGACGAAAGGTGGAAACGCATAGAAAAATCTGCGTTTTCAAAAATACCCGTGTACGTGTGGATGTAGCCTTAGATTCAAGAAGGTGCCTAAAACATTCCTCAGCTATTGACATGATGTGAGCACACAGTTGCTGCAGATTTGTCGGCTGCATAGCATTTATGTGAATCTTCTTTTCCTCTACATTGTAATGGCGCTCTATTAGATTGGGATATGGTGACTGTGGAGGCTGTTTGACTACAGTGAACTCAGTGACTTCATCAGAAAACCAGTTTTAGATTACTTGAGCTTTGTGACATGACACGTTATCCTGTTGGGTACACTGTGCCCATAAAGCCGTGGACATGGTCAGCAACAATAGTCAGGTAGGCTATAGCATTTAAACGATGTTCAGCTGGTACTAACGAGCCCAAAGTGTGCCAAGAAAATATCCCCCACACCTTAACACCTCTATCAGCCTGAGCTATTGATGCAAGGCAGGTTGGATCCATGCTTTCATGTTGTTTACACCAAAGTCTGACCCTGTCATTTGCAGCACAAATTGATACTCATCAGACCACACAACATTTTTCCCAGTCTTCTATTGTCCACTTTTGGTGAGCCTGTGAGGATTTTAGCCTCAGTTTCCAGTTCTTAGCAGAGTGAAGTGACACTGTGTGTTCTGCTGCTGCTGGAGCCCATCTGCTTCAGTGGTTGAGGGATTCAGAGATGCTCTTCTGCTTACCTTAGGTGTAATAAGTGGTTATTTAAGTTTCTTTTGCCTTCCTATCAGTCCCTTAAATCACCTTTATTCCCTATTATGAAGCTCAGTTTTCACTTCAGCAGGTTGACTTGACAACGTCTGCTTGCCTAAATGCACTGAGTTGCTGTCATGTGATTGGCTGGTTAGATCTTTGCATTACCAAACAACTGAACAGGTGTAACTAACAAAGTGGGCAATGAGTGCAGTATTGTTCCTTATTAAATGATTGTATTTGATGTCGTGTAGGCACTGGCATTGATGTGTCAGCACGCTGATGCTCGGAATATTTTTGTTTCTCCTCCCATTCAGGGTGCTTCGTGTGTACAGCACTCACACCAAGAAGAAGGCCTTCAGTATCAGTAAAATGAGCTCTGGGCCGCTTGCAGAAGGAGAGGTCAGTCGTGCTTCTTTTTACAAACTCTCTTCAATGTCTTAAAGGTGGTTCTAATGTCTCAGTTACTTCTTTCCAATCATTTTTATTAGCACCAGTCTGGTCTCTCATAAATCTGAAATTCTGAGAAATCTGTGTTTCATCCAAGCTGATAGTTGCATGAGCCACAATACCTCTCTTAACTTTGCAAAAGGTGTTTTGAGGTTTTTCCTGCTTGTGTTATTCTTATTCCTTAACCTGCTCTTTAACAAGTTTATAAAATCAAATATAAGAAATTAAATGCTCTACCAAACTGTCCAGAGCGAGTTAGAACTGTTGCCTTTTCAGGTGAAGCAGTACAGGATGTTCCATGATGACAGCATGAGGTCTTTCTTTCGCCGTCTCTCATTCACACCAGACGGGTCATTCCTGCTTGCTCCCGGTAAACACAAAGCATGCTTTTGAAATCTTGTGTTCTAACAGTGCAACACTTTTTTTCTAATTTCGCCTCGCTGTTGTCTGCTTCTTTGAAACCTCAGCTGGATGCGTGGAGATAGGAGAAAACATCATGAATACCACCTACATCTTTTCCAGGAAGGGTCTAAAGAGGTATCTTTTGTGGACTGTTATTGTATTTACACCCTATTCAGAGTCTGTTAAAGTTTAATAATCTGTGTATATAAATATCTTTCTGTGTGTTTTATAGGCCTGTTGCTCACTTGCCGTGCCCATCTAAGGCTACACTGGCTGTGCGCTGCTGCCCTGTCTACTTTGAACTGAGGACAAAAAAAGGAGAAGGCAAGGACATTCAAGCAAGACTGATTATTTCGGACTAGTTTTCTTTTCTTGTGTTGTGTTCTTCGTGTCACTCCCATTCCCATTTCTTCCCTGCAGACGGTACTGTCCAGGCTCTTCCCAACGTATTCCAGCTGCCGTACCGTATGGTGTTTGCCGTGGCCTCTGAGGATTCAATCCTGTTGTATGACACGCAGCAGAAACTTCCATTTGGCCTTGTGTCCAACATCCACTACCACACACTCAGTGATCTCACATGGTAAACTTTCTTTTTAGCCGTTTTAGCACAGGTATCTATATTTAACTTTTCAAAAGCAAAAGATGACAGGAAGATATGATAATGTGCACACAAAAAAGTAATATGTATTTACTTATTTGTTAAAAACAGCCAAATCTGTATATTATTCACTTGTTTTGAGTGAAGCCTGATTTTCTTAAAGGAATATTTTGTCTTAAAAATACAAAACAACACAGCAATACATAAAAGCAGATAATCTGTACTCACAGAACACACACTTTGAGGTTATAAAGTACAAAACTTCATGGCATTGCCATCAAAACCACAGAAATCAGCAAAAGAGAGGAAGACAGAAGCAGGGAACAGCTAGTAATAGGCCAAATTCATCTTTTATATGATGGCTGCAGCAATTGGAATAAAAGACCTTTATTTGTCACCGTGATAAAGGGAAAGCTTTCACCTCTTGGAAGCCAATATAGATAGGGGTTAAAGAGTAGCAATGCCATGTGAAACATTTGCCTTAAAATGAAATGCGCCTAATTTGTCTTATGAGCTCCAGTAGATGTGCTTGCTTTGTCGACAGGCTTCAATCAGATACATAAGCCATGTATTGCTCAGCCAGAATATAGCTAGCATAAAGGTGGAATTTGGCGAGTGTTACTAAAGAACATGACTGGCTCAAATAACTCCTGTTATTCAGTTATTTGCCTGAAGATGCTTTATATTGTAAGGTACAGTAGGAAGGAAAAACTCTTTTAACAGGAAGAAACAGGAGCCAGAGTTTTATACAGTACGTGTTGATGAGTGAAAGTTGAGTAAAGAAAAAAACATTCAGTGCATCAATATCTAGTCAAATGTGATGGACAAACAAGATTTTGAAAGATTTTTCTCCTTAAAGTTATACTTCTCCCACCACCTTTGCTGCATCTCTGCTGCTATCTATGGGCTAAATTATCAGTGACCAAACAGTTCATCCACTGCAGCACAATACTGCAAACTACCCAGTTTAGCCTGCACTTAGAGTCCAGCATAAGCTCTAAATAACATGAAGTTATCAGTTAATTTGTTGCTAAAGACATGATCGAACTTATAATAATAATTTCTTACAGTCAGTCTTACATTTAATAACCTGAAAACTTGTAACTTTGTGAGCATTCCTTAGTCTGATAATGATATTTTATGTGTGGATTTATGCCCATGAAGTAGAGAGGTGGATGGTAAACTGTAAATGTTTTACCATTAAGCAGAGTTTATCACTTGCAGGTCCCGTGATGGTTCCTTCCTGGCTGTGTCCTCCACAGACGGTTACTGCTCCTTCCTGTCATTCTCTCCTGGGGAGCTGGGCACTCCACTGAAAGAGCCGCCCACCCTGGAGGTCTTTGTCCCAAGCAGTGGTGTTGAGAAAAAAGGCAAGAAGGCATCATTGGCCAAAGGCTCATCTCCTATATCCCAGCCGTCACCCCCAGCCCCACCTGCCACATCCCAAGCTAACCAGGGCAAAGACGCCCCCTCTCTAACCTCCCCAGAGGAGAAGAAGAGCACCCCTCGTGCCAACTCCAAACCTCAGCCCCGCAGGATCACCCTCAACACCCTTGAGGGATGGGGAAAGCCCACTACTCCTAAAGCCACGGCCTCTGCAGCACCTCAGTCCTCAAAATCTGGGAGCACAAGCGCCCCTTCCACTCCCCAACCACGCGTAACCCCCCTCTCTCCATCCACACCAAAAGTCCTCAACAGTGCCAATACTCCTGGGCCCGCAACACCTAAGAGTGCTGCCACATCAAAAGGGCCCACTCCAAGGTAAATATTAGAGCAGCTGTCTTTGGGATTCTGTCAGGGTGGCAGAAAGTAAAACGGGTAAATAATGGTGTACTTAGTACGGGTATGTTTTTATTTCTTTTGTATGCAAGTTGTTTTCTCGTGTAGCTGCCAATAGAAATTCAAAGCTGTTTCATTCAGTCTTTAAAAAAAGAAAGTGCTTCACACCCTCAACTTTCAAAAACATAAAAGTTTAATAGTTATTTTATTTAAAAAAATTAATTGCTTAAAGGGAAAGTATTGTACTCATTTCTAGCTCCACTTGGTCTCTTTGACAATAGGTTTTCATTATTATTCACAGTTCACAATAAGCCATATTTGTCTGAAACAAGCTGTTTTAGCTCGTTTGTCCTTAGACACCTTTCCTCTGTCTGCCTCTTACAAACAGAAGTTTTTGTGAAAACAGAACCGTGTGCCTGATTTTACCGGATTAAGGTTATCTATGACATCATACAGTTTCAAAAGTAGAAAAAAACAGTCTGAAACAGAGTTTACAACAGTGTATTCCCTGAGGCTCTCAGGAAGCCTTGTACATATTGGTACTTGTATAAACAGACACTTTATAACTGCTGCTTTTATACATGTAGACACAGTCAAGAGAGTGACAGCTAAAGCTCAAACCAAGCATAAGAATGGGGAGGAAAGAGGATTCAAGTGGTTTTTAACATGGCGTCGTTGTGCCAAATGGGCTGGTTTGAGTATTTCAGAAACTGCTGATCTGTTGAGATTTTCCTGCACAACAACTGGGTGAAATTTGCGTTGTTGATGTCAGAGATCAGTGGAGAATGACCAGCTTACTTCAAGTTGAATGGAAGGCAACAGTAACTCAAATAGAAGCTCTGTGCAAACAAGGTATCAAGACAAGCATCTCTGAATACACAACACCTTGAATCTTACGTGGATGGGCTACAGTAGCAGAAAACCACACCAGGTGCCACTGCTGTCTGCTAAGAACAGGAAACTGAGGCTACAGGTCACACAGGCTGATCAAAATTCAGCAATGGAAGTTTGGTAAAACATTGCCTTGAGTCATTTGGATGGATTGTTTGCTGTAAACAACATGGAAGCACCGATCATTCCTGTCTTTTATCATTGGTTCAAGGTGGTGTTTGTGGTGTAATCATGTGGAGGCCTGTATTCTTGGCATATTTGGGCCCTTAAGAGCAACTGAGCATTGTTTATATGCTGCAGCCTACCTGGTTAGTACTGATGCTAACCATGCCCATTCTGTTGTGACCACAGTGACTTCTAATTGGCTGCTTTCAGCAGGACAACGCACCATGTCACAAAGCTCACATCCTTTCAAACTAATTTCTTGAACTTGACATGAGTTTACTCAAATGGCCTTCAGAGTCCACAGATCTTAGTTTAATCTGAGCACCTTTGGTATGTGGTGGAACGGATGATTGATAAATCTGCAGCAGCTGTGTGACTTCTATCACGTATCAGGCCTTTTCTGAAAGCACAAGTTGGTCCTAGCAATGTGTACCTAATGAAGTGTCCCACAAGTGTATGTGGGGAAAAAAGGAAATCAAAAAACACCTCCTTAAAGAAAGAACTTATATGCTTGTACATATAATTTGTGGATGTTTTTTTTTTTTTTTTTTTTGACAGTAAAGTTTTAAACAAAAGCGTCTTTCAAATCCATGTTCCACAGTTTATTAGGAGTTGTGTCTAAAAATCTGTTATGAGGATGAGCGTCTCCAATTTTGAATATTATTCAAATATATTTTACAGGAAAGGGAAACTTGCTGAAACCCACTCGAGTGATCTAGAAACACAGTGGAATTATTCATTAAGCATGTAATGTAGAGATAATAAGTGTTGTTTGTGCAGCAGCAGCCTTAAAGCTTCACTGTGAGTATTAAAGCTTCTTTTTAGATGCAGCGTGACGCGTGTGAAGAGTGCAGTTTGCCCTAAACTACAGCGTATGCTAATTTATGGAAATATATAATCTATTCAAATCTTTGACCGGACTCGTATTGACTACATCTACCCTCCTAGCCCCCTTGAATGCAGTTTGAGTTTTCAGAGTGTGAAAAGTAAGAAAACACTGTGCTCTTTATAGTGTATAATATGCCTTCTTTTGAATAAGTTAAGAGAAATATAAATAGCTCTATTTGCCGTGTGAGGTTTTTGTCGGTTAATATGTGCCCAGCACCTGCAGTGTGAACAAAGCCCTGTCTGGTATGAGGGATTCGTTGGACCCCCCACTGACTACAAAATAATAATCACTCTGTCAGACTGCTGGCAGACAATAGCAGGCCTGTGCATGCTTTTGCGTACCCCCTTTTTCACATCTGTAACTTGGAACGTTTGACTAATTTTCACTGTTGGGCAACAACAAAACAAAAGACGATAAATACACGTTGTGTTGCTTTGAGGTCTTTTCAGCATTGCTACTTTTTTCTCTTTGTTTGCAGGAGAGTATCTTTGACTCCCCTTGCACCCCGGTCTCCAGCTGTTGGCTCACTTTTCAGCCCTCTCTCCTCCACGGAAAAGGCCAAACACGGTTAGTAAGGTTTTCGCCGTCTTTTTTAATGCTGAACTTTCCACGATAATCAACTTTTATAATGGAGAGTCGAGTGAGATGCTTACAATTATTAGGTGGCAAGAGCCCAGGGATTGTTGTGGCCCTCCCTAGACTGAGTGATAGTAGCAACAACTTGTCTTATCCTATGTTTAAATCAGTGTATGTTATTGTGCCTTTATTACAGTACCATATTTGAGTTGGATTACCTCTTTATGTACACGCTCTTATAGCAAGCTTGTAGCAAGTTATGGATTTGTACTAGAGCTTAGAACATATATATATTTTTGAAGATCTATTTCACCTTGAGTCTTTTTGTAGCTTAAATTGTTTACTGACATCTCTGACTATGACACAGCTACAGATGCATTCAAAGAAGCAGGAAACAAAAGCAGTCAGACAGGTTGCAAACAAGCCAGCAGCATAGTTTGATTAGGTGAGCCACTTTGTTTGGGAGTGAACATCAAAGTAAGCAAACCTGAAAGGGCTATATTAATTCTTCAGTGCTAAACTTTTGGTCTGTTTGATACATTTTAGCCCATTCTTCTTTATAATGTTGCTTCGGTTCACTGAAGTTTTCAGGAATTTATTTATGCATATCTCTCTTAAAGTCATGCAGTTAGTTACGACTGACTGGACCTTTGAGCTGTGCTTAGGATCTTTGTCCTTTTGCACGAAGCCTTTTAGCCAAGCTTTAGATGTGAGACACAAGGCCTCACATTTGATGCTGTTATGATCAGTCACACTGATTATTTTGCTGTCAGCTAAATGGCTGCTTTTACAACGAACTATAATTTTCGAAAGATATGAAAAGGTTATATGCATGACACAGAATGTACTTAACTCTGCACTGTAACCTTCCAGGTAACCTCCCAAGAAATGTGCCTACACGTTAGGTCGACACCATTTGATTGGCGTGGAAGGTGTAAATTATGACATAGATCTTCCACTGAAGCGTTTCTTTTATTAACGAGCAATAATAAGTATTCAAAGGAAGCTCCACCTCTTTGCTCTTTGCGGTGTGTAAACAGACTCTAGCTCCACATTAAACTGGGCCATCATCATCATCTCTGCTGCTGTTGTGGTATCAGTGTGCGTGTGCTTAATGTCAAACTTTTTATTCACACGCCGATCCTAAATGCATTTGTATTGCAGGTCTGTTTTTAGTCGCAAATGGGGTTCGCGTTTCCATGGTGACCATGATGTGCTATAGAGCCCTAAACAGTTATTTAAATTTCACAGCTCTATCATTAAGATATGGGAGAATCTGATGAGCTCATAATTGAGTATTTCATTAATTAATGTTCAGATTATTTCTCAGCGTATTTTTGTTTATTCTTGCACCTTCAGCCCTGATGGTGTTTAATGTACAAAACCCCCCAAAACATCATGCAGTGCAGAAAACCCAGAATTAATGCCGAAGTCCTGCTTTCTAGTAGCAGATCATGGCAGGGCTCGCAAAATCGCTAGCCCTGCCATCATATAGCCCCGGGACGTCGGGCTAGCGATTTTGCGAGCCCTGCATGGGGGTGCCAAAGAAGCCCAAATCATTACCCCTCGAACACTGTGGTTCACAGTTTGCAAAAGGTGTTTACGCTGATATGCTGTGTTTTCACCAAACATCTCCATTATTGTCAAATCAAACTTTAGGTATCATGTTCTTTTTAGAGAGAAGAGGCTCGTTTTCATTGTTTCATTCCAAATCAGTCTTTTTTAATTGCATTGTCATGAGTCTGAGACGTAGCTGTTGAGCATTGCACAATCTGACCTTGAGTTGAATTTGCTGCGGCACGAGGAAGATTGTGACATTGCGTTAACACATATCTGAATCCTCCAGACCAGCAAACTGCTAGAACTTGTGCTCACACTTGCTGAAAAATGATTTGGTACATTTGATTGGAATTACCTGGCTACTACTTAGCCTCTTAATTGCTATGCAAACAGTAAAGGTGGGCTTACATTTTTTCACAGGACTGGGGAAATGTTGCTTATCGCATGACTGTACACGCAGCAGAAGATCACACAGAAACAGGCTATGACGTGTAACCTTCTTTTTATTTCACCAGATCGTCCTTCTCCTCCCACTGATCCAGTGTGCCAGCCTCCAGAATCTAAACGACCCAAGACCACCCAAGAAAAGACCAGCGTCACCAAGGAGTAGTATAAACTGAGAAAAGTGTGGTGCTGTAAAATAAGACTAGAGTATATAAAGCAGAATGGAAGTTGAAGACGCATCAGCAAAAGAGCACTGAGGCTCCACATGAATTCACAGTGTTGTGTGCAATAGCATTGCCTTTGTGTCATATTGAGCTTAGCGACTGGAGCTTTACATTTCACTTTATGTACTCAGTTATAAAGCAGACTGTATTGCAGTTTATGTCCTTTATTCTTTTTTTAAAGGTGTTTTGTATCATACGATAAACAAGTAATGAGTTAATTGTATTATATTTGTGTTGTGTGAAATTTAAAAGCTTGAGTCAAGTTGTTTCACTTCTCCAGAACATGATTGTGAAGAGAAAACTGTACTGAAAACCTGTAGAAGACAATAACAAGCACTTGAAGGGTTTTGACTTTGTGTGAGCTTTGAGTTTATATAGCATGCTGAAGACTTTGGTTGAATAGGGTGACTTCTGTTGTTAAGCATTTGCATTTTCTTATTGTCTAATAAAAGATGTTTGATATAAAGTGCAAGTTCTGGTGGTTTATCACATGGTATCTAAATAATAAATAATTAAAAAGAATATTTACCTAATAGTAATTAATTACCTGACAGAAGTGAGGTCAAAGTGATTTGAAGGCGGGCAGTTACATTTTAAAAACAAATTGTAACGTTAATCTCCCTTTCTTTGCATTGCTAATAACATTTTAACCATATTTGTTATTTCTATTGTGCCCTTCATGTTAACATGTCAGTTTACTGATATAAATTGCCATGGTCTAAATTGTGCATTATCAGTGCTGTCAGTAATAAACCTTTTGAGTTATAAAAACAATTCTTCATTCATTACCCTAAAGCAACAGTCTTTACAAATTCACCCACCATCATCTTCAAGCTCTATTAAATTAATTAATGATGCTGTACTTCAGTGCAACAATCTTTGAAAAGTAGACGGAAGCACCAAAATTTGTGTTTGTCTCTCTAGT